>NW_006408550.1:6984588-6999022 GCF_000296735.1 Chrysochloris asiatica
ACAGGGTTTCCGAGGGTGTAAATCTTTACGGGAGTAGAAAGCCTCATCTTTCTCCCGCGGAGCAGCTGGTAGTTTCGAACCGCTGATCTTAAGGTTCTCAGCCCGATTCGTAACCACTACGCTACCAGAGCTCCAACTAGAGTAGGTGTTCCATTTCCAGTTCTATTTCACTCCTTGTCACTTTGAGAAGAGGGCATTAGGGCCTTTGTCGCTCTTTACCTTTAACTTCTTTACTCCCTCCCCAAAGAAAACTCAATGCCCTCCAACTTTACCACTCCAGAACCTTCAGAGAACTGTTCTAAAGAAGTCTGAGACGACCATAACCATGTTGCTGCTTTGAATAGCATTAGACAGGGTCACTATGAGTTGGAACTGACTCAGCGGCAGGGGAGTCTTGGTGTGGTGCTGCAGTATTATGCACTGGACCTCAAGGTCAGTTTGAACTGCAAGGTCGACTGTTCAAACCCACCAATTGCTCCTCAGAAATCTTTTACAGGGTTGCTATGATTTGTAACCAAATTGATGGTACTTAACATAGAAGAAGATAAACAATTTACAAAGACCTCCTGGTCCAAAGATATTCCTAAAACAGAAGTCACTTTCTAGAACCATCAGAGGGAAAGAGGTATTTCTGTTGGTCACACCGTAATAGTGGAGTACTGTTGAGTCCTAGTGACAGGCTGTGTGCTGCGGAGCTTTTGTTGTTACTCTTGTTGTTTGTTTTACATTAGCTCTAGAAGAAAAAATCCCAGCCCTTGGCCCTAACTCAGGAACTGGAAGCCAACGTTTGTTCTTTGTGGGGTTGATAATTGTGCTGATTGTGAGCCTGGTGCTGGTTTCCTTCGTGATATTCCTAATAAGTAAGTAACACCTACAAGTTTTCATTACTTGTTTGCACTTAACTTTGTAGCTGCTTGTTTAGTTTTGCTCCTCTAAGGAAGAACTGCTTTATGGGAATGAAAGCTTAACTGAAAATTTCTAGTGAATTCACTCGCTCTGGGACAGGGTTACCAACCAACCAACCAACCAACCAACCAACCAACCAACCAACCAACCAACCAACCAGTTTCTGTTAAGGTGATTCTGATTCACGCTGACTTCATGCGTGTCAGAACAGAACTGTACGCCATGGAGTTTTCAGTAACAAGTATTTTCAGAAGTAGAGCACCAGATCTTTCTCCTGAGGTGCTTTTGGGTGGACTCAAACCTCCAAATTTTCATTTAGCAACCTAGCTTCTGAACTATTTGCACCATCCAGAGGAGACCTGGGAGAGGGTTACTGGAGCACAAAACCACTGGGTAAGACCTCATTGTCTGAAGTTCACAAACTTATACAACTCATTAAATATTTCTAAAACACTACCTATAAATGGTAGGCACTTATTCTAGCTAATTCCAGGTTTTCTCTATCCAATACAGTAGATTGATTTCTCCACTTATTCAGGTCTATAATGTAGTCACATTCAAGTTTAAAACCCCCTTCCAAGTTTTCTTACTTCAGTATTCCCCCAGAATTCAGTTAGAAGCATCTGAGAGCTTGTACAAAGCCCAGAGGTGAAGAGGGAGGTGTATTTCTTATTTGGCACTGCACTGACTTAGTCCCAGGCTGGTGTCAGCTCCTGACACAACATGTCCTGGGTCATGATGCCGCATCCTGGAATGGTCCAGGCTTTCCACCACAGCTCCTCCATGGAGATTCCCTGGTGGCACAGGTTAAGCTATGAGAGGTCAGAGATTCAAACACTCCAGTCACTTCTTGAGATGGGAGAAAGACCTGGTGATCTGCTCCCAGAAATATACATGGTGGTGGTTATGTGCTGTGGAGTTGATTTCGACTCATAGCAATGCTGTATAGGGTTTCTGAGGCTGTAAATCTTTACGGGAGCAGAAAACCTCATCTTTCTCTCTTGGAATGGCTGGTAGTTTTGAACTGCTGACCCTGAGGTTAGCAACCCAATTTGTAACCACTATGCTACCAGAAATATACAAACAGCCTTGGAAACCCTCTGGGGCAGTTCTCTGTATGAGTCAGAATTCATTAGGTTTTCTCTGCCGTGGATCAGGGGAAGGTGCTGTCCCCACTCCTTCCAGACATTGCTAACTCATGTCAGATCCACTGGTTCACACTCTGTGCTCGTTTGGAATAGTCTCCATTCCTGAGTGGAAGGTAATTCAAGGGAGGGGTCATCTTTGACATCCTTCAGCCCTGATACTCTACCATTCCATGCTTTTTTACAGGCTTAAGGAGCTCTGATAGCGTAGTGGTTACGAATTGGGCTGTGAACCTCAGGGTCAGCAGTTTGAAACTACCAGCTGTTCCTCAGGAGAAAGACGAAGCTTTCTGCTCTTGTGAAGATTTACAGCCTCGGAAACCCTATACAGGGTCGCTATGAGTCGGAACTGACTCCACAGCACATAACAACAACAGCAAAGTAGCCTTAAGAATTCTAGACGAAAAGTGGAGCCTAAGTCTTTGGAATGCCTAATTTCATTTCATTCAGGGTTTGAGGAGCTAGAGGTGGTGGTGGTGGTGAGGAAAGAAAGAGGGCAGAGCACATGACATTTCCACTGTCTTTCCCTAAAGACTCCTTTGTATCCATGTGATGGTCTTTTCCTAGTTCAGGAGTTAGGACTTGGTGGGGAGGGGATGCTTAACCATTCTCTCTCTCACACCCAGCTAATGTCCTTTTCCACTTAGAAGCTAAAATATGAACCAGCTTTATGTAACGTTGATCTTGTACCTTTTATCAGTTGACGTGGTGTAACAACAGAACCTCCAGGACTAGCAAGAGTACATAAATTATTATTGTGAAGTGCTGTTCCAAAATAGATAAATGCTTGCATATCACCATACCACACCCATCTGGGGGAATGACTGAGTTCAACTACTCTGGCATTTTAGGAGTGCCTATGAAACGAGCTCTGGTAGCGTAGTGGTTATGAATCGGGCTGCTATCTCACGGTCAGCAGTTCGAAACTACCAGCTGTTCCGCCGGAGAAAAGAAGAAGCTTTCAGCTCCCGTAAAGATTTACAGCCTCTGAAACCCGGTACAGTGTTGCTATGAGTCAGAATAGACTCCACGGCACATGACAACAACAATAACATGAAACGTGAGCAACTCAAAGGGAATTCTCTCTTCTCCCTATCTCTCTCTTGGTATGTAGGATGAGAAGCAGTATGATTAAAAGGGATAATAACAGATGCTGTAAATGGGTGCTTACTCTGTACAAGACACTGTGCTAAGGACTTAATATCCACTTGCTTACAACTTCTATACTGTTGTTGTTGTTAGATGCCATGGAGATAGTTCAACTCATAGTAACCTTATGCACCACAGAACAGAACACTGCCTGACTGCACTATCCTCACCAATATTGCTGTTTAAATCCATTGCTGTATCAATGCACATCATTTGGAGCGGGGGGATCTTCCTCTTTTTATCTGACCCTCCATTTTACCAAGCATAATACCCTCCTTCAGGGACTAATCCTTTCTGGTAACATGTCTGATATGTGAGAAGCATCTTGGCTTGGAAGGAGCAATCAGGATGTACTTCTTCCAACAAATTTTTTGTTCTTTTGGAAGTCCATTGTACTTTCAATATTCTTATCCAGTGTCATAATGAAAATACATGGATTATTTTACATTCTGCCTTATTCATTGTCCAAATTTCACATGCATATGAGGCAACTGAAGAAAATAATGGCTCTGTCAGGCGCACCTTAGTCCTCAAACTGATGATATCTTTGCTCTTCAACACTTTCAAGAGGTCTTGTGCAACACATTTGCCTAATGCAACACGTCGTCTGATTTCTTCACTGCTGCTTGCATGACTGTTGATTGTGAATCCAACTAAAATGAAATATTTAGCAACTTCAATCTTTCCTCTGTTTATTAGGATGCTATTTATTGGTCCAGTTTTAAGAATTTTTGTTTTCTTTACATTGAACTTCAATCCATACTGAAAGCTGTGGTCTTTGATCTTCACCAGTATTTTAAGTTTTCTTGACCTTCAGCAAGCAAGTTTGTATCATCTGCATATCGCAGGTTGTTAATAAGTCTTCCTTCAATCCTGATGCCATGTTCGTCTCCAGATAATCTAGCTTCTTGCATTGTTTGCTAAGCATACAGATAGAATAAGTATGGTAGAGAAAAAAAGTACAACCCTGGGCACACTTTTCCTGATATTAAACCATTCAGTATCCCCTTGTTCTGTTCGAACGACTGACTACCTCTTGGTCTATGTATGTTTACTCATTAGCACAGTTAAGTGTTCTGGGATACCCATTCTTTGCAATGTTACCCATAGTTTGTCATGATCTATACAGCCAAAGGCCTTTGCATAGTTAATAAAACACAACCAAACATATTTCTGGTATTCTCTGCTTTCAGCCAAGATCCATCTGATGTCAGCAATTATATTTCTAGTTCTATTTTCTTTTCTGAATCTGCTTTAGAGTTCTGGCAGATCCTTTTTGATGGACTATTACAGTCATTTTTAAATTGTCTTTAGTAAAATGTTACTTGCATGTGATATTAATTATATTATTGTATGACTTTTGCAATTTGTTGGGTCACCTCTCTTTTGGAATGGGCACAAATATGGATCTCTTCCCATCTGTTGGCCATGTCACTGTCTTCCAAATTTCTTGGCAGAGATGAGGGAGTCCCTCCAGTGCTGCATCAGTTTGCTGAAACATTTCAATTTGTATTCTGTCAATTCCTGTATCCTTGTTTTTCGCCAATACCTTCAATGAAGCTTGGACTTGATCATATGTTATCTTTTAAAATGGTAGAACAGAGACCATGTTTTTTTTTTTTTGGTACACTGACTCTGTGTATTCCTTCCATCTTCATTTGATGCATTCTGTTTCAGTCAAGATTCTGCTCATAGAATCCTTCCATATTATAACTCGAGGTTTGAATTTTTTCTTCAGTTCATTTAGTTTTAGAAATGCTGAGTGTTGTCTTCCCTTTTGGTTTTCTAATTCCAGGTCTTTGCACACTTCGTTGTAATACTTTAATTTGTCTTCTCAAGCTGTCTTTGAAATTTTCTGTTTAGCTCTTTTACTTCCTCATTTCTTCCATTCACTTTAGTATCTTTACCCTGGAGAGTCAGTCTCCTCATCTTTTCTGACATCCATTGTGGTGTTTTCTTTCTTTCCTTCTTTTAAATTACCTTTTGCTTTCTTCTTGTATGATGTTCTTGATGTCATCCCACAACTCTTGTGGTGTCGAGTCATTAATGTCTAGTGTTCTTGAGGTAATCTCTAAATTCAGGTATTTTCAGCTGAAGGTATTTTGACTCTCATGGAGTTGTTTTAATTTTCTTCAGCTCAGCCTTAAGTTGCATATGAGCAATTGATAGTCTGATCTACCGTCTTCCCCTGATTTGTTTTGACTGATGATATTGAACTTGTGTTCAATTTGATTTCTGTATATTTCATCTGGTGAAGACTATGCATATAGTCACCTTTTATGTCATTTAAAAAGAGCATTTGCAATGCATATGTCTTTGATTTTGCATAATTAATTCTATCATGCAATTTCAAGCATCATTTCTATCACCAAGGCCCTATTTTCTAACTACGGATCCTTCATTTTTGTTTCCCACCTTTGCATTCAAATCACCAGTAATTATCAATATATCTTGATGGCATGTTTGATCAATTTCAGACTGAAGAAGTTGGGTGTTGTTAAGTGCTGACAAGTTAGTTCTCACTCATAGGGACACTGCATAAGGCTTCCAATGAGTGGCTGATGATTTTGAATGGCCAACTTTGCATTTCAAACCAACAAGGACTCTGAAGAAGTTGGTAGAATTCTTTACTTTCATTATCACTGTCTTCAGTGATTGAGGCGTAATTTTGATTAATAGTGGTATTAACTGGTTTTCCCTGTAGTCATATGGATAGGGTCCTGTCTACTTCAGAATAGATCAGAAAATCTTGTTTTGGATGAGGTATGTGACATCATTCCTTTCTGATTTATCGATCTCAGTGTAGTAAACCATATGTTGTCTGTTTCAGAATAGCCAAATACTAGTCCATTGTAACTCACTAATGGGTTCTTCATGTTTTCCATTTCATTTTTGACAACTTCCAATTTTCCTAGATTCATATTTTGTAACATTCCATATTTCTATTACTGATGGATGTTTTCTGGTGTTTCTCCTCATTTTGAGTTGTGCCTCATCAGCAAATGAAGGTCCTGAAAGCTATACTCCATTTGTTTCATCACTGCCAATTCTACTTTGATTAAGTAGTTTTCTTCCAGTTCTATTGTGAGTGCTTGCCAACTGGAGGGGCTCTACTTTTGGCACGATATGTCTGACAAGGTTTTGCTGCATTTATAAAGTTTTCAGCTTCTGGTACTATATCTGACAGTGTTCAGCTACTATTCATAAGGTTTTCAGCGGCAGAGCATTTAAAACTAGTCTGTGACTCCCACTCTGTCTTTGTCTGGAAGCTCTGTTGAAACCTTTCTATGCTGGTTGACCCTGCTGGTATTTAAAATACCAATGGCATAGCTTCTAGCATCACAGCAACACGCAAGCTATCACAGCACAACAAATTGACACACACACACACACACACACACATCTAGTGTAGGATCAATTTTTATCCTGTTTTTACTGATGTTGAAATGAAGGCTTGAGAGATTAATTAATGTGCCCAAGGTCACACAGTTAACAGATGCAAAATTGGAACTCAAAGACACTGCTCCCTAACCTAAAACAACCATGCATTGTATAATTTTTATTAGACTTCCCTTGTATAAATTGGATTTATTTCTACAAGGGAAGTCTATTGGCCTCTAGCACTACATATTGAAGACAAAGTTGTATTAAGTAAGAAACAGAAAGAAGATGTGAATAGATAAAGTGTCTTCTTAATGTACAATTACTCTGTGCCAGACACATTAAATTCATTATCTCAAATCCTGCCTCAGTGCCTCAAGTTAGTGTCTAATTCTCCAGTTTCATCAGATAAATAAGAGGCAGATTTGAAAGTCAAACTAGAGTTGCCCGTGCTCCATGGCCTCTCCTGAAATAAGGATAAAGGCTCTTGTGCTTTTCAGACAAATCTGAATACAGAGTAAAACCAGAGTTGGCAACAAAACAAATCTTTTGCCTTTGAATCAATGTCAACTTGTAACAACTCTATAGGACATAGTGGTTGTGGTGGTTATGTGCCATGGAGTCAGTTCCGACTCATAGTGACCCTGTACAGGGTTTCCGAGGCTGTAAATCTTTACGGGAGCAGAAAGCCTCATCTTTCTCCCATTCTATAGCTGGTAGTTTCAAACTGCTGACCTTGAGGTTTGCAGCCCGATTTGTAACCACTATGCTACCAAAGATCCATATAGTACATAGTAGAACTTAATTTTCTAAAGTTGAAATCTGTATGGAAGCTGGTTGGTTTGTAACATCCATCTTTCAGTTAGCAGTTATTGCTTAACCACTGTGCTACTAGGGCTCCAAAGAGTTGGACAAGGCATCTGTAAATGAACTTGACTTGTGCTCTGTTTTCACAAGGACAACTTTTGCTCTCAGTGGGATTCATAGATGGCATGAACTAGCTTCACCTTGTTACCCAGAAACAAGTGGTAGTTCTATCTCTGTAGCAAAGTTCAATTAAAGTTCTTTATCATGCCTGGTACCATAATTCAGCCAGCATAATTTTCAGACATGAGGGAGAAACAATTGCTGGGTGGCCAATCTGTCTCAAGGTTGGGAGGTAAACCTTTGAACATCTAATTTACCTACTAAGTTTAGTTTATCAGCTAAAACGAGTAGCTTGTTATCAACGCCTTTAGTTTCTCAAAGATGCCTTTGGTGGAAAAACAAAACAAAACAAAAAAACTGCCTGAAGTGGAAATGGTAAGGAGCTCAAATATCAAGTACTGATTTTGTGCTGCCTTACTTGGAAATTTTCACTTTGATACGGAGAACTCCAAGTGTTCCAGTCTCAAGCCTACTGTTTTCTCAGGGTTTATTTGGAAAATATGCCTCTACTCTCAACAGTGATCTCAAGGAAATGATTCCTCATTTATTGTTATTAAGTGCCATTGAATCAGAACTGACTCATAGCAAACCTGTATAGGGTTTCCAAGGAGCAGCTGGTGGATTTGAACCTCTGATCTTGTGGTTAACAGTCCAGTGCTTATCTTATAGTACCACACCAGCACTTCATGTGAATATATGTTGTTGTTGTTAAGTGCTGTCGAGTCAGTTCCAACTCACAGTGACTCTGTATAGGGTTTCCAAGGAGTGACTGGTGGATTTGAACCACTGGCTTGTGTTTCAAACGGACACTGCAGTTAGATACTTATCCTACAGCACCACACCAGGATTCCACATTCATTGTTGTTGTTAAGTGCCGTAGAGTCGATTCCGACCCAAATTCATTAAGGGCTGGTAATATGAGCTCTGGTAGTGTAGTGGTTATGAATCCAACTGCGAACCGCAAGGTCAGTAGTTCGAAACTACCAGCTGTTCTATGGGAGGAAGTTGAGGCTTTCTGCTCCTGTAAAGATTTACAGCCTCGGAAACCCTGTACAGGGTCGCTATCGGTCGGAACCGACTTGACGGTACTTAACAACAACAACAACAACAACACAGAACCAGCAGAACTACTAATATATTAAAATAGGCTCGAACCCAAAGAAAGGTATTTCCCTAATGAGTGGAAAAACCTATTCTGAGAATGGATCTCAGAATGAGACAATCTAGCTGTCACTTCTGAGAGAATCAGGGATCTAAGGTGTGGCAGGTCTGGTACTTGATTGGGTGGCCACAGAGCAGCTCCTACTGACTCTCACAGTTTCCATTGCCAGCTGAGGGAGGTCACTTAGGAGTTAAAGGTAATCTTTTCACAAGAGTCAAGGCAGACTGTGTGATCTTGCTCTGCTACAGGTAGAACAGAAGAAACAACAAAAAAAAATGACTTTGAGGACATCATATACCAATTTTCATCAGTGAAAACAAGGAAGATGCAGTTGTAATTTTCATGGAGTGCCATAAGGTGTTAAATAAAAGATTACTGAATTTGACTTGTGTCCTTGAGCTGTTATTAGGGTAAAGTTATTTTCAAGGTAAGTGTCAGATGCTTGGACGTCTGATGCAATTTCATTGCTTACCATAGGCACTATTTTCCATAGATTCATCTCTGGAGGAATAATCAGACAGGCTGGCAGTTTCTTTCCATTGCTCACAGCTCTTTTTCTCTGCCAAAATCTGTGTGGAGCTGCCAAAGGTAGTCTCGACTGGCACCAAGAGGTTGTAATCATAATTCATTTGGTAGGTAACTTCAGTCTTCATCTATCTTTCTCCTGGGCTTCAGGGCTGCGTGGGAAGTTGGAGCATGAGTTTTCCAGCAGTCTCTCTCAGTGCTTAGCTGAGCCCCAATATGGCGCTCTGATGAACCCTGATGGAATAGTCTTGAAATTAATGTAACTTAGTCTGTTTTCCATTTTGAAGTTCAAACTGGGAGCAAGATGGATGATGTGTCAAGAAGATTGACAGCTGAAGGAGAGGACATAGATGATCTTAAGAAAATCAACAGCATGATCGTAAAGCGCCTTAATCAACTGGAATCTCAACAGAACTAGAGAAATGGTCTTCCAAGAGCAACTGCTAACACATTAACTTTCTCCTCATGTTAGTGGGATTGTACAAAATGAATGAATGAAGAAGAGCATTTGTGCAGGTGATAGATGATCTGAATAGTAAATTCAGTTCTAGGGGCCTTCTTTATGCTGCAGGGATGGGAACTACTCCAAACCATGAGGTTTTGGGGATAACAGCCAGAAAGGGGCAAACTTGGCCCAGCCTCATTTAAAGGTATGCCCTTCAGCTTTAATGGGATTAAGGTTAACTTGCTTGGAGAAAAATTGATAATAAGTAAGATAATTCAGCTAATACATTCAACTTTTCTTACAAAAGGAGCTTTGTTATTCAAACAAGTTCACTGTGCTAATCAGATTCTTGAGGCCTTTGCAAGTTCCTGTAAAAGTTGTATTTATTTCATTATACTAAGTTGAAGGGAACCTGTTGTTCACACTCTTCAATAAAAGAGATTCTACTCAACTGATTGGACTTCGACTCATAATTACCCAGGGATAGGAGATGGGTAAACTTTGAAGCTAATTGTTGACTGGTGTTTGCTGTGAAAACATTTGTGTGTAGTAGGTGTGTGTCTTTCTTGTGTGTATGGTGGGGGTCAAAGAGAAAGCATAATTCATTCAACAAATGTTGATTGATATTCTCCTTGGGCAAACCACCTTACTTTAGAGAGCTTATATTTCCCTGGGGTACAAAAGGGATGCATGAAGTATATGGTAAAAATAAATATTAAGGGAAGGCTAGAAACTGCTCTAGGAAAAGGTTAGAGGAGAGTGAACCAATTCCCTTTTGTGAGGTAGGATGTGCATGGGGAGCAAAGAAGTTCCCAGAAAGAGGTAGCTTTTGAACTAGGTCTTAAAGGGTGTGTTGCTCAACTGTTTATGTTACGTGCGATTTATTTTGATATGTTGTTGTTGTTCAATGCTCTTGAGTCGACTCTGATTCACAGTGCCCCTATGCACAACAGAACAAAACACGGCCTTGTCCTGAGCCATCCTCACAATTGTTACTCTTTAGTAAAGATTGAAGTTGTCAAGGACTTCATTCTTCTTGGATCAACTATCAACATTCGTGGAAGCAGCAGTCAAGAGATCAGACGATGTATTGCATTAGGCAAATCTGCTGCATAGGAACTTTTTAAAGTGTTGAAGAGCAAAGATGTCAGCTTAAGGACTAAGGTGCACCTGACCCAAGCCATGGTATTTTCAATAACCTCATATGGATGTGAAAAAGCTGGACAGTGAATAAGGAAGATCGTAGAAGAATTGATGCCTTTAAATTGTGGTGTTGGAGGAGAATACTAAAAGTGCCATGGGCTGCCAAAAGAACCAATAGATCTATTTTGGAAGAAGTGCATCCAGAGTGCTCCTTGGAGGCCAGGATGGCTAAGCTTCATCTCTCATACTTTGGACATATTGTCAGGAGGGAACAGTCGCTGGAGAAGGATGTCATGCTGGGTAAGGTGGAGGGTCAGAAAAAAAGAGGAAGACCCCTAACGAAATGGATCAGCCAGGTGGCATCATTGATGGCACCGAGTGTGGAGGCAGTAGTGAGGTTGGCCCAGGATCAGACATTGTTTCATTCTGCTGTGCATGGGGTCACTATGAGTCGGTTCCAACTCGATGGCACCTGACAACAACAAGAAGTCCACTGCTGCTACCATGTTGTCAATCCATCTCTGTGGGGGTCTTCTCATTGACCCTCCACCTTACCAAGCACAGTATCCTCCAGGAACTGGTCCTTCCTGATAGCATATCCAAAGTGTGAGAGACAAAGTCTCATCATCCTAGCTTCTAAGGAGTTTTCTGGTTTTACTTTTTCCAACAGAGATTTATTTGTTCTTCTGGAAGTTCATGATACTTTTACTATTCTTCTCCAACACCATTACCCCAGTGCATCAATTTTCCCACAGACTTCTTTATTCATTATCCACTTTCACAAGCATATGAGGCCATTGAAAATAAGATGGCTTGGGTCAGGCACATGTTAATCCTCAAACTGATTATCTTTGCTCTTGAGCATTTTAAAGAGGTCTTGTTCCTCATATTTGCTTAATGCTAGGCATTGTTTGATTTCTTAACTGCTCCTTACATGAGTGTTGATAGTGATTCCCAGAAAAATGACGTTTTTGACAACTTCAATCTTTTCTCCATTTATCATGATGTTATTTACTGATCCTTTTGTGAGGATTTTTGTTTTCTTTACATGGATGTTGAATCCATACTGAAAACTGTGATTGCTGATCTTCATCAGTATGTATTTTAAGTCCACTTGGCTTTCAGCAAGCAAGTTTGTATCATCTGTATATCACATGTTGTTAATGAGTCTTCTTCCAATCCTGATGCCAGGTTCTTCATATAATCCAGTTTCTCAGATTATTTGCTAAACATACAGATTGAATAAGTATGATGAAAGAATACAACCCTGATGCACACCTTTCCTAATTTTAAACCATTCAGTATCCTCTTTTGTTCAAACGACTGCCTCTTGGTATATGTACAAGTTACTCATGAGTACAATTTACTGTTCTGGAATACCCATTCTTTGCAATGTTATCCATAGTTTATAATGATCTACACAGTCAAAAGCTTTCACATAGTCAATAAAGCATTCTCTGCTTTTAGCCAAGATCCATCTAAGGTCAGCAATTTTAGCCTTAGTTCTACTTTTTTTCTGAATCTGGTTTGAAGTTCTGGCGGTTCTTTGTTGATGGACTGTTACAGTCATTTTGAAATTGCCTTCAGCAAAATGTTACTTGCATGTGATATTAATTATATTATTGCATGAGTTTTGCCATTTGTTGGGTTACCTCTCTTTTGGAATGGGCACAAATATGGATCTCTTCCCATCAGTTGGCTGTTTTGCTGTCTTCCAAATTTCTTGGCAAAGCTGAGTGAGAACCTCCAGCACTGCATCAGTTTGCTGAAACATTTCAATTTGTATTTTATCAATTCTTGGAGCCTTGTGTTTCACTAATACCTTCAGTGAAGTTTGGACTTCTTCCTTTAGTATCATTGGTTCTTGGTCATATGCTACCTTTTTGAAATTGTTGAACATAGATCAGTTTTGTTTTGGGTTTTTGTACAGTGATTCTGTGTATGCCTTGCATCTTCATTTGATGCTTTCTGTTTTATTTAATATTCTGCCCATAGGATCATTCAATATTGACACTTGAGGCTTGAATTTTTCTTCAGTTCATTTAGCTTTAGAAAATCTGAGTGTGTTCTTCCCTTTGGTTTTCTAACTCCAGGTCTTTACACATTTCATTATGATACTTTACTTTGTCTTCTTGAGATGCTCTTGAAATTTTTTGTTTAGCCCTTTTACTTTCTCATTACTTCCATTTGCTTTAGCATCTTTACTCTGGAGTGCAAGTTTCAGTCTCTTTTGACATCCATTTTCGTGTTTTCTTTCTTTCCTGTCTTTTTCATTTTCCTCCCGTGTAATGTTCTTGATATTATCCCACAACACTTCTGAGTCATTGGTGTCTAATGAATCAAACCCGCTCTTGAGATGGTCTCTAAATTCAGGTGGGATATGTTCAAGGTCATATTTTGGCTCTCATGGAGTTGTCTTAATTTTCTTCTGCTTCAGACGGAACTTACATATGAATACTTGATGGTATATTCCACAGTCAGCCGCTGGCCTTGTTTTGGATGATGATATTGAGCTTTTCCACCCTCTTTTCCCACACATGTAGTTGATTTCTGTGTATTCCATCTCGTGAAGTCCATGTATATATTGTTTCAAAAAGGTATTTGCAATGAATAAATCATTGGTCTTGCAAAATTCTCTCATGAGAGCTCCAGCATTGTTTCTCATACCAAGGCTACATTTTTCAATTAGGGATACTTCGTGTTTTGTTTCCAACCTTTGCATTCGAGCCACCAGTAATTATCAATACATACTGATGGCTTGTTTGATCAAGTTCAAACTGAAGAATCTAGTAGAGTTCTTTATTTTGATCACCACTGGCTTTAGTGGTTGGTGCATAAATTTTAATAATAGTGGCATTAATTGGTCTTCCTTATAGAATTGTGGATATTATCTATCACAAATAACATTGTACTTCAAGATAGACCTTGAAATATTCTTTTTGATGCTGAATATGTCACCATTCCTCTTAAATTTGTTATTTCTGGCATATTAAACATGTGATTGACAGATTCAAAATGGCTAGTACCAGTCCATTTTAGCTCATTAATGCCCCAGGTATCAATCTTTATGTGTTTCATTTCATTTTTTTACAAGTTCCAATCTTCCTAGATTCATACTTTGTACATTCTGTATTCTGATTATTTTTGGATGTTTGCAGCTGTTTCTCCTCCTTTTGAGTTGTGTCCCATCAGCAAATGAAGGTCCCCCGGGCTTTTCTCTATTCCTGTCATCACGGTCAGCTCTGCTTTGAGGAGGCATCTGTTT
Organism: Chrysochloris asiatica; assembly: GCF_000296735.1. Lineage (NCBI taxonomy): Eukaryota > Metazoa > Chordata > Mammalia > Afrosoricida > Chrysochloridae > Chrysochloris > Chrysochloris asiatica. The sequence goes on from NW_006408550.1 coordinate 6,998,637, forward strand.
CCCAGTTGTTCTTTGAGTGCATTCCGACTTGATGGGCTTTCAATGTGACAGTGTTCTGCTGGTATTCAAAAGGTTTTCAGACACAAAATATTTAAAAATAGTCTACACTTCCTTCTTCCTAGTTTGTCTGAGTCTGAAAGCTCCACTGAAACCTTTTCATTATGGGACACCCTGCTGGTATTTCAAATACCAGTGGCATTGCTGTAAGCATCACTGCAGCAACAAGCCACCACATAATGACAATCTGACAGATGAGACTTTGGTATATAATTACATGAACTTCATTTGCTTTGCCTCTCATGAAAATAAATCCTTTCATTTCCTGCTGACTAATTTAAAAGAAATTAATTTAAAAGAGATTTTGTTATGGTTACTATTACTTTTAA
>NW_006408550.1:7000702-7023698 GCF_000296735.1 Chrysochloris asiatica
TCTTCATGTATGATGTTCTTGATGTCAACCCACAACTCTTCTGGTCTTTGGTCTTTACTGTTTAATGTATAAAATCTGTTCTTCAGATGATCTCTAAATTCATTGTGAAGTATGAGCTCATTTTCTTGAGATAGTTAAAAGTCTGTAGAACAGTTTTTTAAATCTGAAATTGTGTTTACTGGGAAATTCTTGCTGACATGTTGATGGGGTATGGGAAAAATCAGTTGCTATTAGGATTTATTGTAACATTGTTTCAGAAACCACTAAGGATATGATGCAACAACTCTTGAAAAATACTCCTTATTTTTCCTTTCTTTTATTCACTTATGTGTTTTTTCCTATTTCTACCTAAACACTTGATGTGTGACTTCTTCAGTAATAAAAAGTCTTTAATCTAAGATTGACGGTGTGAAGCCATGCCTGAGAGATCATTTTGGATCCGTCTTTTGTGATTGGCATTGTCCTTCCTGTATGGCACAGACAGCACCATGGTGACACTTCTGACCTTTCCTGGGTGCTGTGCAGTGAATCACTTAATGTTGTTTCTAACCATAGTCTTTGCAAACTTCCATCAAATGACTTTTTCCTAATGCGTCTGAGTAAGAGAAGGTGGGGGAAAGATGCTGATGGATTATATGATACAATTATGATTGTTAACAGGGTTAATTGTGATTGGTCATTTTGCTATCCTGCTGAGTGTAAAAATGAGCTATCTCAGACATAAAGGGGAGATCTCATTACCAACAACGAAGAGCCATGAGTGGAGTACACTCTTTGGACCTCGAGATCCCTGCACAATAAACCCGCTTGACCCAGGGACAGAAAACTGACAACAAATGACTGACAGAGGAGTAATTGTAGCTGGATCTAGAGCCAGAGCACCAGACAGAGTTGTTGTTGTTATGTGCTGTGGAGTTGGTTCTGACTCATAGCGACCCTGTACAGGGTTTCCGAGGCTGTAAATCTTTATGGGAGCAGAAAGCCTCATCTTTCTCCCGCAGAACAGCTGGTAGTTTCGAACTGCTGACCTTGAGGTTCATAGCCTGATAATAACCACTTCCTATTCTATGGAGCAAGTAAAGTTGAGTGACTTTGAGCAGAGAAGCTTGCTTGTAGACGGTGGTGCCAGTAGGCACTTAGTTATAGGGGTTCCTGAACAATGGAGCAAGATCATGCTGCTTCAAGTTGAGGCTTATGGTAGAGTGGTGTGCTTAGGAGCATTTTCCAGCAGTCCTAAAACAGCTTCGTAACATTGTCAGAACAGGACATAGTCCAGGTCAAAGGGCAAGGGCCAGAGAGAAGCCTGCTTATAGGTATGGATGAGAAAAGGCAGTTCTGACCAAAGTCCAGTACCCTGAACATTTCTAATCCGTACTTGTAACCTGTTAACTTCCCCAATAAATGCCTTGCCTGTGAGGGTGATGTCTGAGTCCTATGTGGCCATTTCAGTGAATTTTGGAACCCAGTTGAGTAGTGAGTGTGCTGTGAGAGGGATGGTCGGTGTTGTCATTTTTTATACCGTCATTAACAGTCCAGAGGATCACAGATTTGATGTTTGGATTCACAAATTAACAAGTTGCGTTGAAACGCTTTTAAAATACTGGCTGGACAACATGCTTTAGTGAGAAATATGGGCTCCAGGACCCAAGTGCCTGACTCATATCTGATGTCACCATTTAAGTGTACCTCTTAATTGTCATTGCTCTTAAGTGCCATCAAGTTGGTTCTGACGCATAGTGACCTTGTATAGGATTTCTGAGGCTTTGAATCTTTGCAGGAGTTGAAAGCCTCATCTTTCTCCCATGGATCATCTGGTGGGCTTTTAAATGTTGACCTTGTGATTCACAGCCCAGTACTTATTGTATGGAGCCATGCACTCCCTCTTTAACAGTAAAATAGAACAATTATAGAATCTAATTCATAGTATTGTTGTGAGAATTAAAAGAGGTAATAAAGGTAAAGGGCATAAAACAGTGCCAGAAAGAAAGTAAGTACTCAGTAAATGCTGCGCATTCTCATTCACGGTGACTCCAGGTGGGTCAAAGTAGAACTGTTTTTTTGTTTGTTTTTTTTAGGTTTTCAGTGGCTATGACCTTTAGGAAGTAAAACGCCAGGCCTTTCTTCCAGGGATCCTTTGGAAGTCTACTCTCCAATCTTTTGGTTGGTAGGTAGACACTTAACCATTTGTTCCACCCAGGAACTCCTAGAATTACCAGCTTTGGTAGCATGTTGTTGTTGTTGTCAGGTGCCATCAAGCTGGAATTGACTCATAGCGACCCCATGCACAGCAGAACGAAACAATGTCCGATCCTGGGCCAACCTCGCTACCGCTACCACACGACGCCATCAATGATGCCACCTGTCTGATCCATCTCGTTGGGGGTCTTCCTCTTTTTCTCTGACCCTCCATCTTACCAAGCATGACATCCTTTTCCAGTAGCTGTTCCCTCCTGACAATATGTCCAAAGTATGAGAGACAAAGCTTAGCCATCCTGGCCTCCAAGGAGCACTCTGGCTGCACTTCTTCCAAAACAGAGCTATTGGTCAACCAGGAGAGGAAAGAAGAGGGGAAAAAAAAAAAAAAAAAGAGTGAGCTAATACAGTCTGATGAACTTGACCTATACCTATGGGTCAGAACTGACTTGACAGCACTTAACAACAACAACAACAACAATCCCACTCCTCTTTCAGCCTGTATTTCTGTTCATCTATCTATACACTGTTGCTCCACGGTTGTGTATATATCACAATTTACCTCTATCCCCTTTAGTTCTTGCATACCAACCTGTGTCTTCATCTGTCTTCATTATTCTTTTGCTAATATTCCTCTTTTTGTATATTGCTCTCCCCATCACCCAAGTTAACATGTGTCTATCCTCTAGCCAGTGAATTACTTACTCTCCCTTCTCTTCCACCCCTGGTAGCCATCAAAAAATGTTTTAGTACGAAAACATTTTCTTGAGTTATTATAATAGTGGTTTCATGCAGTATTTGTCCTGTTGTGATTGACTAATTTCACTCAACATAATGCCCTCCAGGTTCATCCATATTATGCAATGTTTTGCTTGGTTTTGGTATAAGAGTTATGCTTGCTTCAAAAAATGTACTTGGGAGTTCTCCATACTCTTCTATGTTCTGGAATGGTTTGAGTAAAATCTCAAAGCTCTTCTCTGAATGTTTGATAGGAATCACCAGTAAAGTCATCTGGGCCTGGACTTTTTTTATGTTGTTGTTGTTGTTGGTTATGTGCTGTGGAGTTGGTACCGACTTGTAGTGACCCTGTACAGGGTTTCCAAGGCTGTAAATCTTTACGGGAGCAGAAAGCCTCATCTTTCTCCCACAGAGCAGCTGGTAGTTTTGAACTACTGACCTTGAGGTTTGTAGCCCGATTCATAACCACTACGCTGTTAGGAGTTTTTAAATTGCCAGATTAATTTATTCTTTTGTTTTAGGTCTGTTCAAGTTTTCTATTTCACTTTGTGTTAGTTTAGGTAGATCGTGTTTTTCTAAAAGTTTACCCATTTCATCTAGATTTTCAAATGTATTGACGTAAAATTCTTCATAGTATTATTATCCATTTTATTTCCATTGGTTCTGTTGTGACGTCATCCACATTGTTTCTTCTGTGTGATATTTGCATTGTTTCCTTTTGTTAGATTTGCAGATGGCTTGTTAGTTTCATCATTCCTTTTAAAGAACCAACTTCTTTTCTTGTTGAGTCTGTTGTTTCTGTTTTCTAATTCATATGTTTCTTCTCTAATCTTTATTATTTCTTTTCTCCTGGTGACTGTAGGATTACTTTTCTGGTCTTTTTCTAATTATTGGAGATGTTGTGTTAAAGTGTTGATTTTTGATTCTTTCTTCCTTTTGGATGTGTGCATTTATTGCTAAAAATTGCCCTCTAAGCATTGCTTATGCTGTGTCCCAAAGGTCTTGGTATGTTGTCCTTTCATTCTAATCTGATTTGTGGAATTTCTTAAATTTCATTTTTTATTAATTCTATTACTCGTAGGACATGGGAAGTAAGAAAAAATTAGCACTTTTATCTCTGTGAGCCACTGGTAGGTTTCTGCAATACCAATATGCTGTCTTGTCTCTGTTGTTGTTGTTGTTGTTATGTGCCGTGGAGTTGGTTCCAACTCATAGCGACCCTGTACAGGGTTTCCAAGGCTGTAAATCTTTACGGGAGCAGAAAGCTTCCTCTTTCTCCCACGGAACAGCTGGTAGTTTCAAACTGCTGACCTTGAGGTGAGCAGCCTGATTGGTAACCACTACGCTACCAGAGCTCCTTCTTGTCTCTGATGTTGCTCACAAACGTTCAAGATGGCGGTGGGAGTCTGGTCAACTGGTACAGGTCATCAGTCTATTTTTGGCTGCATCTGTTCAGCTCTCTCTCCTAGTAAGCAAGCATTCAATTCACTTCTCTATCATTTCCTTTGAAGCTTAGAGTTCTAAGACTACAATGTACATCTGTTTCATTTGTTTTTCTTTATCTTTGTTGCAGAGGGTCCATATAGCCTTTCTGCCTAGTCTACCATTTTGACCCACCTCCACCATGTTCTATTTTTAACTCTTGGTTTGCTTAGCTATTGATCATGAACCTTACTTTGGAGACTGGTGTCCACTGACAAAGACAGTCAGGGTTGGATGACCCTAGTTTATTCCCAAGGGATAAGTATTCTCTGCCTGGTAAGTGGCAGTTCAGTAGCCACACTAGGAAGTGAACCTTCTCTTCCCAGGCTACTTTTCATTATTCAAATGGATGTCTGACCATTTGGCGGGAGAAGGTTGGCTCCATAGGATTAGCACTTCACTGCAAACCACAAGGTTGTTGGTTTGAGCTGACCAGCTGCTTTGCAGGAGAAAGATGAGGTATGTGTTCCCACAAAGATTTGCAAGTCTAAGGAACACTCTACAGGGTTTCTGTAAGTCAGAATTGAGAACACTTAACAACAAGAAATGGCATTTGGAGACATTAATTTTAAACCGGGTGTGGCACTGTAGGATCAACACTGTGCTGTGAAACACAAGAAAGTTGGCAGCTCAAACCCACCAGCTGCTCTTCAGAAACCCTATACAGGGTCGCTATGAGTGGAACTGACTTGACAGCACTTAACAATAACAATAACAGGGAACACAGTCTCTTGTCAAAGAACTCATAGATGTCTTCAGAAGAACATGCCACTCCCTTACTTCACCTTACTTGTCTCTTCATTCCAATCCTATCCCCTTACTTCCTCTCCCTCAAGTCTGATTTCACACTGTGCCTTAGGCTCAGTTTAAGATATTATCTAACTTTTTTAAAGGACCACTGAAAGCTATCCAGATAGCAAAAGTTGTGAGCAAGAGCCTGGGAAAGTCCAAAGAATAAGGAATCTGAGGAGAATCCAGTCAAATGTTCTGCTCTACTTACTATCCAAGAGGGTCTGGGAGGGACCATTGAGAAAAGCAGAGCTACTAGCTTGGCTGTACATTAGAACTGACCCTTCCAGAGCTCTACACATACCAATGACCCCAGAATCTACCAAGTCTTTGCTTTGAGTGGGAATCTCCTATCTTAAATTTACAGTCCCTTGATAAGAGAATATTGATGTTCCTAGGGATTGAGAAGTGCAGCCAGAGTGCTCCTTGGAGGCCAGGATGGCCAAACTTCTTCTCTCATACTTCAGACATAATGCCAGAAAGGACCAGTCACTGGAGAAGGAGATCATGTTTGGTAAGGTGGAGGGTCAGAGAAAAAGAGGAAGACCCCCAGTGAGATATATTGGCAAAGTGGCAGCATCAATGGGCTCAAGCATGGTAACAATAGTGAGGTTGGCCCAGGACAGGGCAGTGTTTCATTCTGTTGTACACAGGGTCCCTGTGAGTCGGTACTGACCCGATGGCACCTAACAACAACAACAACAGCAACAGGGATTGAGAATAATTTCTATGCATAGTCATATGTCTCTCCTCCTCTATATAATAGTTATAAGTGGCTGAGAGACAACTCTGCTTTTCAGAGACACTGTGATAAAAAAACAAAAACAAAAACAATACAAACAAAAATATACAAGATCAAAAGCAAAGACAACGCTGCACCATGAACTGCTTCCAATGATTAATTCAGACCTCGGTGTCTGAGGAGAAAAACTTGGTTGAAATGGGCAGTGACTCAGTGTAGTACAATTGTAAAAACTGCAAAGAGAATAAAACATGTCGTAAATCCAGTTGTGTGTTCTGCCTTTGCAAAAGAGTCAATTTTGCCAGGATTTGTGTTATACCTGAATGACACTCACCACTGAGGGGAAATCAAACTGGACCTATAAGAAGTTATGTAATGGGTCAAAAAGAAATCCACAGAACTTTTTACTTTTGTTTCAACTCCTCTTTCTCTCTCCATTTTTACCTCCCAGGTTGTTGTGGCTGATAAACGGCCTAAGGAATTTCCTGCTGACATTGGCTTTTAGGCTAACAATATGGGGGGTGAGATGTGGAGGTGAAGAAGGTCAGAGAAAGCACCAGGGTGTGAAATAGAGCCAGTCTGCAAGGACCCAGCATCTGAAGGTGTGATATTTCATGTCTTCAAGGTAGATGACTAAAAGGAATAGGCAAAACATAGCACTGAATTTAGCAAAAGGAATCTATGCTCCTCATTTTTCTTTGTTTCCTGGCCTCCTCTGACTCTTGCGTCCCCTTTTAAATTTTGAAACATGATTCATTATTCATGCATGAATCCATGAAGAAATGGATTGTAACAAGCTGATTCGATCAGGAATGTTCTCTCTGAATGCAGAGAGCTGCTGCTACGGAGCATTTATTATCTGGAGAACAAATGGAGCAGACCAACAATTTAAAAAAAAACACTTAATAATTTAAGGATGGCTTCTCTGAAATGCTAAAAATGTACAATTTTCATGACCTGACATGCTTTTAAAATAGTGCCATAAACAGATTAAATTGGAATGCCACTCTTCTCCCAAACCTAGCACACATCTTTAATAGTAATGATTTGGGGTAAATTTCTGAAATGCTATAAATCCATTTAGGGGTGCAGAAACGCTTTCTTATAGACTCAGATCAAAATAGTGATGGAAAAGATATTAGGTTGTTTTTAATGTGTTTTTATTTTTTATAATACCTTCATTAAATTCAATTAATTCAGTACAGATGATAGAAAACCCAGATTCCACCCTTATTACTGGTGGAAGGCACAAAAGAATCTTTCATGAATGTCTCCCCTATTACTGCATGCAATCCTGTTCTCCTTTGAGCCTAAAACGTCATTTGGACCTCTGGGATTTTGCCTTTTAATTGTGTATTTATCCCCATTCTATGACTTCCTGGTCTGGGCATCTTCATGGTATATATAGTACATTGCTCAAAAATATGAATTTGTCTAATTTAATGAAAATGGGATGAGTTTCCAGGCCACCTGCATTACAATGGGGAGGAAAGTGGTGCTCATAATAGGAGAGGAGACACCTGGTGGTAGGTGGACATTTTCCTTTTGAAAGGAAGAAAAAAGAGAAAAAACTGTGTGTGTGTGCATGTGTGTGATACTAGAGGGAGAATGAACCTGGAATCAGACTCAGGAGAGCTAGGACTGCATCTAGGGGACATAACCATCAGACTGGAAATGGAAGAGCATACATAGGCTTTAAAGCTGGAAGACGTGCATTTGAATCTGGCTCTGCTGTTCATAAGTGGTGTCACCTTACTTGGGTAAGCATCTTTTTCTGAGCCTTCAACACCTCAACAATAAAATGTGAATCATACCTATATCACAGGGTTTCTCTGACGATTAGGCACTTGGTAAGGAATTAGTAAATGAGAATGGCTATTTATTGAAGTCCTGGTGTGGTGTTGTAGGATAAGCACTGGACTATTAACTGCAGGTTGCAGGTCGCTATTAGTCAGAATAATGAAAATTATTTTTATTTTTATTCAAAGAAAGAGGACAGTACAGGAGTTTGAGGCCAAGTGGAGGCTTTCTATTGGCTTGTGTGTAGATCTGATGGTGCTTTGGGTGCTTTTGGATTCTCTCTATTCTCACTTTTAGTCATGTCTGCACAAGGGAACTTTAGTTTTTAAGTTTCTTCTGGGAAGTATCTTCCAGTGGAGCGATAGGAATTTATTAAGCTACGGTATCTTTTACCCCTCAGACGTGCTTCCCTTACGGACTTTACTTCTCTGTAAGGAAATAAATAAGATTTTCACAAAGTGACAAAATTGTGCCCAGCATGGTAGTCTCTGAGTGGTGCAAATGGTTAAGCACTGGATAACTAATTGAGAAGCTGACTGTTCAAGTCTACCCTTGGAAGTAAGAGATGCCTAAGAAGTAAGGCTTGGCAGTCGGCTTCCAATAGGTCACAGCCTTGGAAACTCTATGGGACACAGTTCTACTCTGCACACTTGATGGCAATGAACTTGATGGCAATGAACAACAACAAAAGGTCAGAGAGTAAGAGTTGGACAGATTCAGGGAAGGGAGAGCATCTCTTTCAGCAGGCAAGAGTTAGACCCCTCAGTCTCGGGTCAGTAGAGCTGGTTGGTCATCCTATCTTTAGAGAGACTATTGAAGTCATTAGAAGGGTTTCTCTGGATGTCTACCTTGCTTCTTTACAACCCTAGCTGCACACTTCTCCCCAGTTTATGGCTTTTCCTTAGGAAGCTCAGGTTGGAGCCATGTTGAATATTTGCCCTCTACCCTTGATCCCAATTTACTTTCCTTAACTTAAGACCATGCTCCATCCAGGAAATCTACCCCACATTATTGTTACCTTTGGCTAGCCCCTTTGTTTCCATTTGGTACCCATTAAAGTCTCTCCAATCTTAAGAAAGTCCTCTTACCTTACCCATCTAGTCACCATCTTATTTTCTTACCTTTCTTCCTGTCTGGGCATCTCAAATATGGTTAGTTCACAATCATTGTCTTTTATTGATTAACCTCCAACCAATTCCTCAACTACTGCTACAATCTAATCTTCACCTACATTTAACATCTGCTTTATTCTCTTATCTCGGCAGAACAACCTCTACTTTGCTGTAGAATAACTTCCTGGAAGATTCTGAATTTATATGTCCTGAGTTCCAGAAACAATCTGGCTCTTTTTGAACCCCTTTCCAAATTTCTAGGAGATAATTGATGCAGCTTGTATCAGTGACTGATTATTTCTGGTTTCATCATATGTGACTGTGTTGGGGTGTGGATTCCATTGTGCAAACATGGATTTTGGAGGGTAGTTCTCAGAAAAAGGGATTCATTATGAGCTAGGCAGATACCCTAAAAGGTATCAAGTCTTCCTTTCCCCACCCCATCCCCAGCTACATTGTTCTTGCCCTAGAAACATCTCAATCTGAATTCATCCTCCAAATTTATTGAGAAATGAAGTCTCCAAAGAGTCACCCACATGAACATTAAATGATGGGAGATAATATTAGTTTAGACTGAGAATTGTCAGAAGCAAGGCATAAATCCTAAATGTGGATAGACATTAGTGTTGATGACTCAGAATGTGGTATGGTATGGGCTTCAGAGGATGAGAGTTGAAGAAAGAAGAGGATGTTTGTGATCTTATCTCCTCTTTAAAACAAGGTAATCCAGAAAAGATTAAGGCTCCATGTAACAAAGCAGACAGGGAGTCTGTGTTTGCAGGGGACAACCAGCATTTTCCTTGATTGAGGTGTTAGGAAGAAAAGGTTAAGCTTAAGCTACCAGGAGTCCATGTTTGTGCCCATTCCAAAGAGGGGTGACTCAATAGAATGAGGAACTCATCGGACAATCTCTTTGATATCCCATGTTAGTAAAGCTTTGCTAAAGGTAATACAGAAATGGCTAAAATCATACATTGACAGAGAACTTCCAGAGGTTCAAGCTGGATTCAGAAGAGGACGTGGAATGAGGGCTATCAATGCTGATGTCCAATGGCTCTTAGCTAAAAGCAGAGACTATCAGAAAGATGTTTATCTGTGCTTTATTGACTACGCAAAGGCTTTCGATTGTGTGGATCATGACAAGCTATGGACATCATTGCAAAGTATGAGTAATCCGGAACACTCAATTGTGCTCATGAGGAATCTGTACGTGGATCAAGAAACAGTTGTTTGAACAGGAAATGGGAACACTGAATGATTTAAAATTAAAAAAGATGTGCAACAAGGTTGTATTCTTTCAACCTGTATGCTGAGCAAATAATCTGAGAAGCTGGGTTCTATGAAGAAACACATGTCAGCAGGATTAGAGGAAGACTCATTAACAACCTGTGATATGCAGATGATACAACCTTGCTTGCTGAAAGTGAAGAGGACTTAAAACATTTACTGATGAAGATCAAGTGGCAGCATTGATGGACTCAAGCCTGGCAACAGTAGTGAGGTTGGCCCAGGATCGGGCCGCATTTCATTCTGCTGTGCATAAGGTCACTATGAGTCGGTACTGACTCAATGGCACCTAACAATAACAACCACCAGGAGTCCTGTAGGATAAGTACTGGATTGCAAGATCAGTTTGAATCACAAGATTGGTGATTCAAACTCATCAGCTGCTCCTCAGAAACCCTACACAGGGTCTCTATGAGTCACAATTGACTCAACAGCACTTAACAATGACAGCAACGGAGCATTTATATGTTGGGTAGGGAGTCTAGTTAGATAGTTTTATACAGTGAAATGTGAACGTAGGTGATGATCTAAGGAACTATAACAATCTTTCCCAAGAGTGCAGGAATTCCAAGTTGAATGAACCCAATGTCAAAAGGATATGTGAGCACATGTATACTCAAATCAATAAGCAGAGAGGAACACATGCAGGGCTGGAACTTGGCCTTCAAGAAGTATTATTCCTGCATTCCTGTTGGCAGGTTTTCTTTGACCTGTTTGAGGTCATCATGAGCTGAGCTGTGATGGAATAATCACTGAGATACCTCCTGGAAGAAGGGAAAGGAAGAGATCTTATTTTTCTTTTGGTGTTGACTGAAAGTGATTTAATGCTGCAATGGTTTAAAATTTCCTAGGAAATCTGTCATTTTCTTTCTTTTTACTTCTCCCCACTTTTTTTTTTTTTGTCTTAGTCATAGTTTCACCAGCCATTTTGTGCCCTCAGAGTTATTGGTTGTATTGGAGCAGTGTAACTAAAGACTAAAGCACTGGAATATCAATATCTATCTGTGAACAAACAGATTTGTTCATAAAAAAATGTAACCAGACTGTGTACTGAAAGAATGTGATTCTGTGTCTGAGACTTAAGGGCAAAGAAAGACCAGGTAGAGAACATGATCCTTTCCCATAGACAGATGTGGATGCAACTGTATAGTACTTACTTGTACAGAGGTTAACACTGTGCCTGGTGCCACCCACTTGTACCTATACCTTGATGATGTCAACATTAAATGAACAGAAACAGGGAAAAAAGTCCTAACAGTAAGGGTAGACTTCTACAGTTCACAAAGAGCCTGGGTAGCACAGATAATGGTTAAAACTCTTGAATGCAAACCAAAACAGATCAGGGGTTCAAACCCATCAACTGCTCCATAAGAGAAAGACATAGATGGCAGTCTGCTTTGGTAAAAAGAACAGCCCAGGAAACTCTATGGGGCCGTTCTACTTTGTCTTATAGGGCGCGGCTCTGAGTTGGAATCAATTAGATGGCAGTGGATTTCGTTTTGGTTTTAAGCAGAAATGGTACATTTGCTGGCATTTTTGTGGCCAAGATTTATACAATTTTTAATTTATTATAGGTGTCTTAATAGCTCATTGCCTAAAAAGTAAGTTTTAAGAGTGACCTACAGATGTAGCTAATGGCTAACAGCTAGTGTGTCCTAAATTCTAAAAAGAATTTAGAGTAGAGTGGAAGGTTTTTCCACTAGGTGGTAGGATTTTGCCATGATCATAAGCTTTAAGCTGTTGGAGGAAGGGAAAGTCACTTAATTAAGAAGGTTTGAATTAAGACAGACAGTGACCGCCATAATAACGACACTATGTATTGATCGAATAGTTTTTTTTTTTTCTTGGTACACACACAGAAAATTACTTCTAATGTTATTCTTGGAGAAGGTCCCAAATCAGGCAATTCAAGGATTCTAATTTTTCAGTAGAAAACAGGGCCTTGCAAGAAGTCTGAGGAGACTTAATTTGTATTTTATACTCTTAGGTATCTATTACCTTTTCTATTATGTGCATGTCTTACATATTCAAGAAATTGGACATATTTTTACCTTGTTAACTTTTTAAAGAACCGTCTTGAACTCTGTGAGTTCATAGTCTTCTTAGATTTTTAAAATATCTTTTAGTCAATTATTTTATTAAAAACTTACATTTTAGATTGATGATTTTGAGAAAGAAAACTGAGGCAATGGGAGAAAGGAAAATCCCAGTAGGTTTTCAGTATAATTTCTTCTTTGTAAAAAAGGTTGTTTTTGTTGTTGTTGTTTGTGAGTTATTTTTTTTTCCCTGAAAGCAGATTGCCATGGCTCATTCTAAGGAATTAAATAACTCCCAGGGAAATGAGCATTCTAATATTCAAACTCCGTAATTTATTTCAATGTTGCTACTGTTGATGAACATTACTGTTTTACATATCACGAAACACATTTTTAATCCATTATCTCTAGTCTAATTAGGAAATAAAAATCAATAATATTTGTTACTGTTTTCTTGGTTTTTACTTGATCGATGAATTAAAGCGTTTGTATTTTCAATCAGTTTCCCTGAATAAAACCTTGGCTCTTTAGTTAAACTCCTTTAATTTTCCCTTATCCAGTACAGGAATCTTCCTGATCCTTTAATCATTCTCCTGTGTGATACCCTGGCGCTTTTCCCTAGATATTTTGAGCATCTTAAAGGCCTGTGTAGAAAACAGAATTCTGTGCTAACCTCAATACATTTGGGTCAGGCTCTAAGATTAATAATTAACTTCAGGCTTTAGATAAAGGTCGGTCTGACATTGTTTCTCTCTCTGAGTCCCTTTGTGGTCCAATCTCACAGTATAATTTGCTACGATAGCCTTGACCTTTCAGCATTTCTAACTGAGTCTTCCAGGGCAGAGTTTGCCTTCTTTTCATGAGAAATGTACAAATTGAAAGCCAGATTTGTCATGCAATTGGCCTAGGTCTTGAGATGCTCTCCTTCATACGAGGGGGTTTCAAAAAGTTTGCAGATAAATGGAATGACAACGAAATTTTTCTACAAACTTTTTGAAGTCCCCTTGTCTATGAGGATGATTCATCTAATTCACTGGGGGACTGTTCTGAGCTGTTTTCTTGTTGTGTGAGGCTCTGGGCAATCTTTTACTGCTTTTGGGGTTTCCCTATTATTCAGGATTTACTGGACAATTAGGTCTATCGATAGCCTATTTCATGCCAGGCACCGTGCAGAGTACTAGGGCATAGAAATACGTATGTAAATGTGCCGTCAGAGACTTAGTATCTAGGGATGAGCAAGCAGGTAAGGATAATTCAGTATGGACTGTTAGGATAGGAAAGATATAAGATGTTATGGAAGTCCAGAGTAGGAGAGTCGAATCCAGACCTGTGTGTTCAAAGGAGGTAAAGAAGTTATTAGTGCTGGGTAGCAAATTACCCCTAAACACAGTGACATTATAACCCCATTACTATCAAGTCATTCCAACTCATGGTGACCCCATGAATCTTTTACTAGTGTGTGCTGTAAAAGTAGGTTTATGGACTTTTAGTGGTTGATTTTTTAGGGAAGGAGATCACCAGATCCTTCTTCTGAGGCACCTCTGGTAGACTTGAATTTCTAACTTTTCAGTTAGTATCTGAGTGTCTTAACCATTAGCACCACCCAGGAACTCCAGTGATATGATACCACCAGCTTATTAAACTTACGAGAGTAATGCAATTGTTAAGCACAAGGCTACTAACTGAAAGGCTGGACGTTCAAACCCACTCAGAGATGCCTTGAATGAAAGGCCTGATGATCTACTTCAGAAAAATTAGCTATTGAAAACACATGGGGTCACTGTGAGTTGGGGCTGACACAAAGGCAGCTGATGACATTATGCTCACAGAATTTGTGGATCAGGAGTTCAGGAGTGGCCTGGTGGTGGCGGTTAGGTGCTGTCAAGTCGGTTCTGACTCACAGTAACACTATATAGGGTTTCCAAGTCTGTGACTCTTTATGGGAGCAGAAAGAGTCATCTTTTTCCCCAAGGTGAAGCTGGTGATTTGGAACTGCTGTTCTTGTTGTTAGCAGCCCAACACATAACCCACCACACCACCAGGGCTCCTTAGGAAAGGCCTCATGGGGTCAGTTCTCTATTCTACAAGGTCTGGGATCTGGACCAGGAAGACTTGAGTAGTTAGGGTGACTGGGGCATGGAATCACTGAAGGTGTCTTCACTCACATGTCTGGTGCCTGGGCAGAGGGGAGCACCTGTCCTCTTCACAGCATGGCAGCCTCAGAATAGTTGGATCTTTGCACGTACCTCAGGGTTCTAAAAATCATGTAGTATGAGAGAAACTGTTATGGTTGTCTTTAGAAAACACAGTGTGCCACAGATTAGCTTCTAGAAGAATTAACTACAAGCAGACTTAATGGATGTGTAGGAATGAGCTAGGTAAAGTGTTCTATATAGAAGGAAGAGAATGAACAATGGCCTGGAGGCAAGACAGAAGTAGAGTGAGGAACTGATAGAAAGTCAGAATCGCTGGGGCCTGGAGGATGAGGGGAAAGTGGTGAGTGATAAGGCTACCGAGGAAAATGGTGATGGAGTGGAGGATCATGTAGGGCGATGGGGAATTATTAAAGGGTTTTCAGGAAAGAATGGCAAGATATGATTTGTGCTTTATTAAAAAGAGTCTGCCACACAATAGACAGGCCTATTAAATGAACAATACTATCAGAGTATGAGAAATATCTCTTGGGGTGATTCATCTTTAGGACTAAGGGGAATCTTGGGGGTAGCAGACTAGCATAACAAAAGGAGCAGCCCACGGGAGAGGACAAGACTAGTTTGACCAGCTGGAAATTTTAAAATAAGAATACACCCATCAAGGAAATAGGGGAAGTTCATGAGGAGTGAGGGGGAAACTCACTTTAAATGAGAATGCTCCCAGTAAGGACTGGTAGACAAAGTTCAGGGCAGATTGTAAACTCCACAGTACCTAGTAAAAGGGGAACTGCAGGAGGGACTTTTTCTGAGACAGAGGAACAAAACTGTTTGTGGTCTGGCCATATGGCACATTTGCTCACGTCTACTGGGGCGGGAGAAAGATGAGGCTACTGGGGCGGGAGAAAGATGAGGCTTTCTGCTCCCGTAAAGACTTACAGCCTCGGAAACCCTGTACAGGGTCGCTATGAGTCGGAACCGACTCCACAGCACATAACAACAACAACAACAGCTGGGTTGGGTGGAGTCCTGGTGTGGCACTGTGGGTTAATGCGCCAGACTGCAAAGTCATTTGAACGGCAAGGTCAGCAGTTCAAGTTCACCAGCTGCTCCTCAGAAACCCTATACAGGGTCGGAACTGAATTGAATTGATGTCACTTCATAACAACAACAACAACAACAACAACTGGGTTGGGTGCCTGCTTTTTCAAAATCAAATAAAGAAAACCTCACTTTCGCTAAAAGGAGTACAGATTGGATTTCTTGAGCATTTGTCGGTATCAACAACGTTTCTCACAAGAGGAATACACTGCTTGGAACAATCAACTATATGAGACCGAAATGGAAGCATGTGTCCAAAAACAGAGCTCAGAGGCAGAAAGTGGCAGGAATGAAGAATGAATGGAATCGGGGTACCCAGGGAGGAAGTGGGAAGAGTGTTGTTACATTGTAAGGATTGCAATCCATGTCACAAAACAAAATGTGTATAAATAGTTGAGTAGAAAATTAATCTGCTCTGTACACTGTCACTCAAATCACAATAAAAAGGGAAAAAAAAATATTTTGGTTGCATTGTAGTAAATGGATTAGAATAGGACCAGAGATGACGCAGGAAGATCGCTTTGCAGATGGCAGGAAGTTGTGAGCCTATTGAGAGATGGTGATGGCCTCCTTGGGAGGAAGAGACACTATGCAGAAGTTGAATCGATTGGGTCTGGTGGTAATTAGATGCACAGGAACTTTTTAAAGTATTGAAGAGCAAAGACATCAGCTTAAGGACTAAGGTGTGCCTGACCCAAGCCATGGTATTTTCAATAACCTCATATGGATGTGAAAGCTGGACAGTGAATAAGAAAGACCGTAGAATTGATGCCTTTGAGTTGTGGTGTTGGAGGAGAATACTAAAAGTGCTATGGGCTGCCAAAAGAACCAATAAATCTGTTTTGGACAAAGTGCAGCCAGAGTGCTCTTTAGAGGCCAAGATGGCCAAACTTCATCTCTCATACTTCAGACTAATTGTCAGGAGGGAACAGTCACTGGAGAAGGACATCATGTAAGATGGAGGGTCAGAGAAAAAGAGGAAGACCCCCAACAAGATGGATTGGCCAGGTGGCAGCATCGATGGACTCAAGTGTGGCAACAGTAGTGAGGTTGGCCTAGGATCGGACATTGTTTCGTTCTGCTGTGCATAAGGTTGCTATGAGTCGGTGCCGACTCGATGGCACCTGACAACAACAACAAAGGGAAAAGGAGAAGTCCTGGTGTGGCATTATGGGTTAATGCACTGGACTGCAAAGTCAGTTTGATCTGCAGGGTCGGTGGTTCAAGCTCACCAGCCACTCCTTGGAAACCTGATACAGGGCTGCTGTGGGTTGCAACGGACTCGATGACACTTAACAACAACAACAACAAGGGAGAAGAAGTCAAGTGTGGTCTCACGGTTTCTGGCTCTGGTCCCTGGGGAGACAGATGCTGTTCACTGAGATGGAGAAGTATGATGAAGAGGCAAACTTGTCTGAGAAGTTGATGACATACAATTTGATGATGTTGAGCAAACTGAGACCAAGAGTAAATGCTAGTTGTCTCATTGGGAAGCTGGCTGAAGTTTCCAGTCTTCACTTTTTGAAACTCTAATTTGAGATGACAAATATTTTGAAGCGAGAATTGATTGAACTTATCTCATCTGTCTGGTAAGGGAGAGTTTAAGAATAGGATTCATAAAGGAAAAGTAAAAAGTAATTGGTTGTTTCAAATGTGAGTGATTGAGAGAATAAAGGTGCTGTTGTCCAAAGTAACACCCAGAAATGGACCTGACTTGGGAGAGGAGAACAAGAAGAAAGGAGATGCTCATTCGTTCAGTGTTTGAGATGATGGTCCATCACCCCAGAATGTTAACTCTCCTCAAAATGGCAGTGATGGCCTGGCAGGTGGGTGAGGGTGAGCTGGTGGTAAATAAGGACCTAAAGAAAGAAGGTGAAGGGAATTTCCAGGATCCCAGGAATTACTCCTTATACCGCCTGGCAAGCCTCAGACTAGGCAAGTACCTTCTGGATAGCCTCCTCCCACCACCAGGCACTTTGGGGGAACCTCTCTTTATATGCATCTTCAATAATGAACTAACTGCCTCATTACTGGAGGCACATGCTCATTGTGCCACCAAACCAACCTTTTGGTGCCACTCCATCATTTGGCAAGAATGCTTTATTTACTGTGATTTATTTGTAAATCAATAGAGTCAATAGCTCCTTTAAGATTTCTATTCTCTAGGTATTTTTAACCCATTTCAATTTAAAATTTGTTGAATCTCAGTGGTATCTGATGGCCAATTCGATCTTTACTTAGAGGTCTACAGCATACAGCACTTAGACTAGTTTCTCTCAGGAGCTTCCAAATGTTTATTTTCCTAGTAGACCCGAATGACTTTCAGTTTGTAATGTCCTTTATTTATCTCAGCCTTAGTTTGCTTCACTTTTTCCTTGTAAAAATACCTTGGGGATTAACAGAACTAAAATGTCCCCCTTGGGTACCTTCTGCTCTCTGTGTTTCCCCTACTACGTAGAATTTCCCAAGCTTCCTGGGCATCTCATACATAGTCACTGAGGCACCATTGTTTTTGCCAGAGCCTTTGTGATAATGGCAACAAAATATTAGATTAAGTTAGAGCCAAAGCCAGGGCTATAAATGGACTCTGCAAAGTCCTAAGCAGGTGTTCTTGGAGTCTGGAAAACAACCTTGCACAAGTTCTTGGTAAGGTAACATGATGGGCTGAAGCAGGAGACAAGGGCACTGCTGTTCCTGCCCTGGCTGGGCCGGGAGGAGACAGCGCATAGAACCTTTTGTTCCCTTGAAAGGTTGTAAATCATAGCTGTTGTCTGCTGTCTACTTTCTTTGTAGGAATGGACTGGCAGAGTGCCTCCCTGAGTGAAGGGAGATCAGCATTTTCCATACCCTCCAAAACAGTTGCTTTTGAGCTGACTTTAACTTATGGTAACCCCATGTGTATCAGAGTAGATACGTGCTTCATGGGGCTTTAATGCTGATTTTTCAGTAGTAGATGGCCAGGCCTTTTGTCAGATATGCTTCTAGATGGACCCAAACCACCAACTTTTCAGTTTGTGGCTGAGCATGTTCATTATTTGCACTACCCAGGGACTCACCCATTAGCTCTGCTTAGCTTTAAGTGGAGGCAAGGAGCTTCTTGAGAAGGGGCCCCAGAAGGCCAAGCACACCCACTTGATGGTTGCTATGGAATTCACATCCCTCCTGTTCCCTGGAGTCCTCTTCTCACATATGTTTATGGGTCATTATTACCATAGGATGTGTGGAGTTCTGGTGTGGCGCTGTGGTTTAACGCGCCAGACTGCAAAGTTATTTGAACTGCAAGGTTGGTAGTTCAAATTCACCAGCTGCTCCTCGGAAACCTTGTAAAGGGTTGCTATGGGTCGGAACCAACTTGACAGCACTTAACAATAGCAACAATGTTTTCCACCAAGCACACTCTACTTTCTTCAAGTCTTCTCCAGAATTGTCTAAACTGAAATTCAGTTAGGACTTAAGAGATGAAAGTTGGTAATTGTGTGTCTGTGTTACAAAACCTACACTGGAACAGAGATAGACAGCTATTTCTGGCATGTGGAGGTAAGTACCAGCCCACCCCCTTGTCAATCTGTTTGCATCTGTTTATGTAATAAGGTAGCCCAAAGAGGCCTTCCCTGAGATGTTCTAGCTGATAGCTACTCCTCTGTATTTCCAACTAACAACCACAACACAGTCAGGATAGATACTACCTGCAAACCACAAATGCTGCCACACATGCAAATCAGCTACCTATCAGCTTTGGTTGCAGGTTTTAGGATAACCACTCTAACTGGGCTAAAGAAAAAGGGAGTCCTGTCCGCAGAGACGCTAAGAGGGTGGGCTGGGGGTGGTTGACCTTTCAGCTTGGCTGGATCCAGGGGCCCACATGCTATTGCTAGGACTTTGTGTGTATCTCTCTCAGTCTCACAATTCTACTGTATTTTCCTAATAAAGTGAGGAAAATACTGAAAATCCATAGAAACAGTCTATGAATTGTACATCCATGAATTATGATATGCAGTTTTTGTCCTGACAGTTATAATTACTTATCCAAATGGCAAATTGACAAACATCACAACTCCCTTCAAATTTTCCTTTCCATGCCACCACTTTATAAAAAGGTCAATTTTTCTCTCCCTCAAGTCTATATGTCAACATAGAGAAGGACTCTGATTGGTTCTCTTAAGGTCATGTACCTGTATCTAGCCCAATCATGGGTGCCATGGTGACAAGGTACTATGACTGGCCCAATTGGGGTCTTTCTATGTTATTCTGTGTACATGGTTACATTATACAAATCATGTGGAACAGGGTAGGAGTAGCTTCCAAAAAGAAATAGAAAAGACAGGCAAGATGAAGAACTGTCTACCACTATATACTTGCTGATTGATGCCAAGATGGTAAGTAAAAGGTTGAAGAGCTTCTCACATCAAAACTTGTGCACTGTTGCACCTGATTCAACATCTATCTTGGCTGCTGCTTCTATAGTAAGTAGAGGAGGGCGAATCCTAGAATTCCTCTCAGAGTGATTACAGTGGAGGAGAGAGGCAGGGACAACCTGTGTCATGTGCCTTTTCTTCCATTTGCAGAAGAACTGTTGCATGCTTTATCTCTTGCCTTTTCCCTGGAGGTATCTGGTTGACACAGTGCAGGCCAGAGAAGGTGAGAAGGCTCAGTCCACCTCTCCATCAGCCTTTTCTCACGAACTGTCATCTCTTTAGACCTCCCAGTCTTGCACATGCTATGGTTCTGTGTAGGATGTAGAGACAGAGCTCATCATGGTGCAATGAGGAGAGGTTGGATTAATATGACTCACTCTGTTTTTAAAAGGCTTATTTTTATCAGCTGTGGGTGGGTTAAGGTTAGAAGGTAGTTGATGGTGTTTAGGTATGAGTGGGAACCTGCCTCCTATTTTCATGATTTTCATTTTCTATAATTGGGTGTGGATGGATTTTTGAGGAGAAGGTAGGATGAGAGGGGGCTTAACAAAGAAAAGAAGGCCACAATGAAGATCACTCCAGGCAGAGTGGCAAGAGAAGAAGGAAGATTTATAGCTGAGGTGGGCGAAGCTAACAGAAAGGACAAGAAGGAGAAGGCAGCTTCCTTCCTGAGAGTGAAGGGAGTGGGTGGAGATGGATGGAGACGCAGAGAGCCAGGAAGGTGCTAAGAGGGGCTGATGGAGGATCTGCAGGAGTGATATATGAAGCAGTGGTGTGGAAAGGAAGATCTGAAGAGAGGTGCGATGTTTGTGAATCAGCCATTCAGATAAGTAATTTTAGCTGTCAGGATAGAAAATGTGTATAACAATTCACGAGATGTATAAAGTAAAACCTAGGAAGGAAAAGATGAAAGACGGAAGTCCACAAACACTTTTCCTTCACTAATTTGACTCTGCAGCCTCGCAATAGGAGTTAATTCACATTATGCTATGTGTGTACCAAGCGCTGGACTAAGCCTACTACCAGCATTATCTCATTTAATCTTCTCAACAGTCCTATGAACAAACCCTATCCAAGCAACTCGATTTTATACATGGGAAAGAGGCCTGAAGACTTAAATAAATTGTTTAAGGCCACAGAGGAGTCTCTGAGTAGTGTAAAAGGTTAATACGCTAGGTGGGTAAATGTGGATGTTCATCCACATCCAGGTATAGGGAATGAAAATAATGAAAAGGTTGGCAATTTGGGTCCACCTAGAGGCACCTTGAAAGAAAATCTTGGTGCTCTACTTCCAAAATATCAGACATTAAAAACCACATTACAGAGCAGAGTTCTACTCTGACACACACATGGGGTCTTCATGAATCAGATTTGAATCCATGGCAATTTTTCCTTTTTCTAAAGTCACAGAACTGGACTTTGAATCAAAGTAGATGGATTCTGGTGCCAGGGCATTGAGTCCCCTCCCATCCACTTAAACCTCTTCATTGTCCCAGAAACCTATGGAGAGTTACTATCGATTAAATTGTAACTAAAAGATATATTGAAGTCTCAGCCTACTAAACCTGTGAACGTGGCCTTATTTGATAATAGCATCTTGTTGTTAGCTGTTGTTGTTAGGTGCCTTGGAGTTGGGTCTGACTCATAGTGACCTTTTGCAAAACAGAACAAAGCACTGCCTTGTCCTGTGCCATCCTCACAATAGTGGTTACACTTTAGCCCATTGCTGCTGCCACTCCATCTTGTTGAAGGTCTTCCTCTTTTTCACTGACCCTCCAATTTGCCTAACATGAATTACTTCTCCAAGGATTGGTCCCTCCTAATAATATGTCCAAAATATGAGAGACAGAGTCTCACCATCCTGGTTTCTAAGGAGCATTCTGGCTGTACTTTTTCCAACATAGATTTGTTTGTTCTTCTAGCAGTCCATGGTACTTTTAATATTCTCCTCCCACACCATAACTCTAATGCATGAATTCTTCTACAGTCTTCTTATTAACTGTCCAACTTTCACATGCATAAGAGGTTATTGAAAATAGCATAGCTTAAGTCAGGCCCACCTTAGTCCTTAAACTGACATCTTTGAACTTGAACACTGTAAACAGATTTTGAGCAGAAGATTTGCCTAATGCAATGCATCACTTTATTTCTTGACTGCTGTTTCCATGAGTGTTGATAGTGGATCCAAGTGGATCCAATGTCTTAGGAGATATTATTAGTGGTTCTGAACAAGTAAAGCATTATTGAAGAAACAAAATGAAGTAGAAGGCCTCACATTACTGGATCTACAAACCTACTATATATCCACAGTAGTCAAGACAGTCTGGTACTGGTACAACGACAGACATAGAGATGAAAGGAGCAGAATCCAGAATCCATGTGTAAATTCATCCACTGATGGGTAACTGATCTTCCACAAAAGACCAAAGTCCATTAAATGGGAATAACATAGTCTCTTTAACAAATGGTGCTGGTAAAACTGGATTTCTATCAGGAAAAATATAAATGAAGCAAGACCAGTGTTTCAAAACGTACATAAAACTGAACTCAAAGTGGATCACAGACCTAAATATAAAACCTAAAACTATGAAGATCATAGATAGGGACAATGCTAGGAACCCTCATATATGACATAAATAGAATACTAAACAACTGAAAATGTGTAACAGCAGAAGATGAGTTATATAGATGGGACCTCTTAAGAATTAAATATTTATGCTCATCAACTGACTTCTCCAAAAGAGTAAAAGAAGTTATAGTCTGGGGAAAAATGGCAATGACATATCTGACAAGGCACTAATCTCTAAAATTTATAGAAAACATATCAACAACAAAAAGACAACTGGGCAAAGGACGTGAACAGATTGCTCACAAAAGGAGATATTCAGGTGGATAACAAAGACATGAAGAAATGCTTATGATCATTACTACTACTACCAAAAAACTGAAACGTGCTGCCATCAGGTCAATTCCAACTCCTAGTGACCCTACAAAGTGTTTCCAAGGCTGTAAATCCTTAAGGAGCAGACAGCCTCATCTGTCTCCTGCAGAGATGTTGCTGGGTTTGAACCACTAACCTTGTGATTAGCAGCCCAGTGCTTATCCTACAGTGCTACCAGGGCTCCTCATTATGCTATTTGTTGTTGTTGTT
>NW_006408550.1:7025033-7030979 GCF_000296735.1 Chrysochloris asiatica
GGCCAGATAGTTGTCGTCCAAATTTCTTGGCAGAGATGAGTGAGTGCCTCCTGTGCCTTCTCACTTTCTTGAAAGATTTCCATTTTTATTCCATCAATTGCTGGTGCCTTGTTCTTTGCCAATTCCTTCAATGCAGCTTGGACTTCCTCCTTCAGTATCATTGGCTCTTGATCATGTGCTACCTCTTGATCATATCACCTCACCCCAGGAAATGATAAAACAGCAATGATAAAAATATAGAAAACAAGAAATGTTGGCAAAGATGGGGAGAGACTGGAATTTTCATACACTGCTAATTTGATTGTGAAATGGTACAACCACTGTGGAATATGGTTTACTGCTTCCTTAAAATGTTAAAAATAGAAATACCATATAATTTATCAATTCCACTACTAGGTTTATATCTTAGAGAAAGAAGAGATGTGATATTAATAGGTATATTCACACCCACTCTCATTGCAATATTATTCATGATAGCAACAAAGATGGAAACAACCTAAGTGCCCAACAATGGATGAACAGGTAAACAAATTATGGTCCATATACACAATGAATTACTATGCAATGTTAAAGAGGAAACGACTTCAGTAAACATCTTGTAACATGGATGAACATGGAGGACACAATGCTGTGATAGAAGTCAATGACAGAAGGACACATATTGTGAGACCACTATTATAAAAGTCAAGAAAAAATTTACACATAGAAAGAACCAGTCTCTGATAGTTACCAGGGTTGGAAGTGAGAGGGAAAATGACAAATTAGAGAGTTGTTGTTGTTAAGTGCCGTTGAGTGTGTCCCAACTTATAGTGACTCAATATAGGGTTTTTAAGGAGTGGCTGGTGAGTTTGAACTGCCAATCTTGTGGTTTAAACTGATCTTGTGGTCCTGTGTTTATTCTACAGTGCCATAAAACATGTCTTAACTTGGGTGAAGGAAAAGGTAATATACAATAAGAGGGAGGGAAACATAACATGACCAAGGCAAAGGAAGACACTGGGAGATACACAATGGTAAATATTATTACATACACAATCCTGCAATAACAGGAATAATCATTTCCAAGTGGATACATAAGTGGTATATTAGCAAGGTGATCAACTGAGGGTGGCACTGGAAGAACATTCAAGAATATATATACCGTTGTTAGGTGTCATTGAGTTCATTCCAACTAATAGCGACTCTATGTACAACAGATTGAAACACTGTCTGGTCCTGTGCCATTCTCATAATTGTTCTGCTTTTGCTCATTGGTGCTGCCACTGTGCCAATCCATCTCACTGGGGGTCTCCCTCTTTTTTGCTGACTCTACGCTTTACAAAACGTGATCTCCTTCTCCAGGGACTGGTCTCTCTTGATAATATGTATGAAAGACCAAGTCTCACCATCCTGGCTTCTAAGGAGCATTCTGACTGCACTTCTTTCAAGAGCGGGTATATTTGGGGTTTGGTAGAGGATATTTTGACATTTGCATTTGTACATGCTGCTAATATATCCATGTATATGAGTACAGAATACAGTTATGAAAATTTCTTATCCATAACCAAACACCTTGAAGGACTGAGTCACTGGGGTTGGGGGCTTAGGACCATATTCTTGGGAAGCATCAAGGTCAGTTAGCATAACAGTTCATAAAGACAAGGTTCTATGCCCTCCTTTGGTGGGTAATGACTAGGGTCTTAACAGCTTACAGGCAGACATCTAAGAACAACTATTTATCTCTCCCCATCTGGAGCAAAAAAATGTGATTTAGACTCAAAAAAACAATTAGTCCAAAGGACTAATGGACCATGCAAACTACAGCCTCCAACTAGCCTGAGACCAGAAGAATCAGATAGTGCCTCGCTACTAAAAAATCTTTCTGAAAGGAATCACAATAAAAGTTCATAATAGATGTAAAAACTCAAGAAAATGTTTTCATATTAGAAAAAACATTCTTTGATGGCTCCCTGGGTAGGGGATAAGGGAGAGTAATTCACTGACTAGAGGGTAAACACATGTTAACTCAGGTGATGGGTAGATCAATGTACAAGAAATGAGAGGGCAATATATAAGAAAAAGGAGGGCAACATACAAGTAGAGGAAGGGTGGCAGAAGGATAATGAAGGCAGGTGAAGACACAGGTTGGTAAGCAAGGGCTAAAGGGGATACGGGTAAATAATGATATCTACACAATCTTGGAACGACAGTATTCTATGGTAGATACATGGATAGAGACACAGTCCAGGCTGAATGAATATGGGAGGAAGAATGGCATTATATCCACAAATATATAAGGCTTTGAAGAAGCCTTATATGGATATAAGGGTATATAAGGGTATATATGTATATGGGTATTTACCTTTCCTGCAAACACAACTATGAATGTGGTGGAGCATACAGGGGACAAAATGACAAAAACTTCCTAGATAGTATCAAACAACTTAAGGCAATGAGTTGCTGGGTCTAGGGCCTCAGGACAAAAGTCTCAGGGGACACCATGCTCAATTGGCGTAACATCGTTCACAAAGACAGTGGTCTACATCTTACTTTGGTGGGCAGCATCTGGCATATTAAAAGCAGCCATCTATCTAAGGTGCAGCTATTGGCCTCTCTAGTTGTGGAAGAAAGAAGTATGATGAGAAATGAAGATGCTTGGAATCAAATTTGTCCAACAGACTAATGGAATATGTAAACATTAGTCTCCACAATTCTGAGACAAGAAGAACTAGATGATTCCTGGCTATCATTACAAACAACTTGGAAAGGGATCACATTAGAAGGTTCAGTATGGAGTAGGAGAAAATGTGGACAAAAATCAAAATTGTTTTAAAAAAAAAAAAAAGACTGGGCTTATGGGTCAGAAAGAGACTGGAGGAGCCTGAGACTGTGGCCCTCAACCACTCTTCAGTTCTGGAAAGGAACTCACCCTCGTGGCCCAATTTCAGTCAAGCAGTAGATATGTATATAGTGGGGGACAACCACATTAGTCAGGTATACTCACCATGGAATGGTCAATCACTCAAAATCAAAAGGGCAGTGTTTACCTAAGGACAAAGTTGAGAAGCTGTGGGAAGATGGGTTAAATGTAAAACTGATGATCTTGTCTATAAACCTCTCAATTCACAATAAAAAATTTCAAAATAAAAATATCACAACAGAGTAGGAGACAAATGTTGAAAAAAAAATCCAAATAATAAAAATGACAAATCTGCTAGAAATTGGTGGAACTCCTTAGCCACCCTTTAAACCTGGAATGGAATCTGCTCTCCAGGGACCACCTTACAACCAAATAGAGAGGCCAAGAAAGTGAACCGTAACAATCCTCCTCAGAATGATCAACCATCTGAGGACAAAAGGGCAGGAAAGAAGGATGACTGGAAAAGGAGCACCCAAGGAGGAGGTGGGAAGAGTGCTGTTACATTTGTTGTTGTTGTTGTTATGTGCCATGGAGTCGGGTCCGACTCATAGCGACCCTGCACAGGGTTTCCAAGGCTGTAAATCTTTACGGGAGCAGAAAGTCTCATCTTTCTTCCGCAGAACGACTGGTAGTTTCGAACTTCCGACCATGGGAGCACATAGGCTCATTTTTTCCCCCTCAGAGCAGCTGATGGGTTTGAACTGCTGACCTTGCTATTAGCTGACTGACATTTAACTCACAGTACCACCAGGGCTCCTTGTTGTTGTTGTTGTTGTTATCTGTGAGGATAAAAAGATCAGCATCCATTCTTTTTCATAGACTGACTTCAAAAGTCTGTTAAACGTCTTTCTTGACCGGTATCTAAACAATAGCAAATTTGATAGGAAACTGTGGTTTGAACCATCTTATTAACAACCCAGAAAAGTAAGCTTGCCAGTTGTCCCTCCTTTTTCTGAATGGGAGATCTGTAGAGGACACACAGCCACATTCTCCTTTACTGTATAATGTGCCAGTCAGCAGCCAGTGTAATGAAATTCAATTAATATGCTAGGCTGTTGTGATTCTAAAAATAGCTCAGGTCCCCTGGAGGGGTTAAGGAAGTTGGAGGAGTGAAGGTATTATAGCAAACCCATAAAATGCAGATAGGTTCTTCAATCATTTTGGATGTGGTAGATTTGTTCTTGAGAAAACAAAAATAGATGAGGTTGTCCATGAGATCATTGCGATGAGCCTTGTGCACAAGTCTAATGATCCCTCAGTTCAGATATATATGAATTATTAAGGTCAGTTAATTAACACATTTTTCTTCTGCAGAAGTAATTAGATGAATAGAGCTCTTACCCTCTTTTTGGCTTGCCTGGTAGTTGCTCAGGGCTGAATAGAGGCAGCAAACATATTGCCACACAGATGCTAACAAGAGAAGTTAGTTTCCGGTTTCCATTTGATTTCTGTAGGTAGCTTCTACTTGAGGTCTGGTGGGAGAGGGAGGGGCAGTGAGGAACTAGAGAGAAAGAATGAGATGAAGGATGGGCTCTAAGCTGCCAGAAAGCACCTTCTAGATTTCCAATATTCATTTGTCTTCCCACATAATTTTAGGCTTCACATTTCATAATTTTATCCTTCTCTCACAGAATCTATGTCATTTATGCAAAGGTTATCCAGAGTGAACAGTTATTAGAACTGTTTGTATTAATATCCCAAGGCTTTTCCTTTCTGTCCCCTGTGTGACTACATATTTTTTAAAGGTTGCTAGAAATTAGAATTTGGTATGTTTAAAGTGATTTGTTTGTAATTGTGTTTCCTAATTTTCTAGGTCAATGGTTCCCAAGACTGCCTTTGTACTGGGATCATCTGGGGCATGCCATGAAGTACAGATTCCTGGCCTTTACCTCGATTCTGTTATTACAGAATCATGAGGGCTGGGGACTAGAAATCTGTATTTTAAAAACTCTTCCAGCATGAGTCTGACGTCCAGTCAGGGGTTTGGGAACATTGTGCTCGATAGGGAAGATGGAAGGAAGGGTCAATATTCAGAATCTCTCCTTTTCTGGCAGCTTGCACCTTATCTCTGATTGCCAGGGCAGGGACCCTCCCCAGTTAGCTCAGGTAAACACACAAAATAGCATTGGTAGCTTTATCTGTGATGTGATGTTGTTGCTGTTACTGTTACAGGCTGTCAATTCTGTTCTGACTCATGTTTTTGTTTTTAGGTGCCTCGAGTCCATACTGACTCACAATGACTTTATACACAACACAACAGCATAATGCCTGGTCCTGTGCCAAATTTACAACTGTTGCTACGTTTGAACTCATTGTGGTGCCACTGTGCCAATCCATCTTGTTGGAGGTCTTTCTCTTCTTCGCTGACCCTCTGCTTTACCAAGCGTGATGATGTCCTTCTCCAGGGACTGGTCTCTGCTGACAATATGTCTGAAATATGAGAGATGAAGTATGGCCATCCTGACTTCTAAGGAGTATTCTCACTGTGCTTCTTCCAACACAGATTGGTTTGTTCTTCCTACTCTCCATTACAAGAAGACTGTAGAAAAATCGATGAATTTCAGTTATGGTGCTGGAAGAGGATATTAAAAGTACCATGGGCTGCCAGAAGAACAGACAAATCTCTGTTGGAAGAAGTATAGCCAGACTGCTCCTTAGAAGTCAGAATGGCCAGATTTTATCATCCATTTTTTGCTTTTAGAGTGGCTCTGTAGAATCAGCACTAGACTGTGAACCACAAGGTCAGCAGTTCAAACCCACCAGCTGCTTCTCATACTTCAGACATATTATCAGGAGGGACCAGTCTCTGAAGAAGGACATCATGCTTTGCAAAGTGGAGGGTCAGAGAAAAAGAGGAAGAACCCCCAATGAGACGGATTGGCACAGAGGCAGCAGCGATGGGCTCAAGTGTAGCAACGATTGTCAGATTGACACAGGACCGGACATGTTTCTTTCTATTGTGCATAAGGTCACTATGAGTCGGTACCCATTTGATGTCACCTAACAACAATGTAAATACATATATAAATATACCTATATACATTTAT
>NW_006408550.1:7031079-7047437 GCF_000296735.1 Chrysochloris asiatica
GCACTGTAGGATAAGCCCTGAACTGCTAACCACAAGATTGTGGGTTCAAACTCACCAGCCACTCTTCAAGGGCACTTAAGAACAATATATATGAATTATATGGTATATATGAATTGTATATATGTTGGTATATTCATATGTTGTTGTTGTTGTTAAGTGCTGTTGTGTTGTCTCTGATTCACAGTGACCCTGTATAGGGTTTTTGAGAAGCAGCTGGTGGCTTTGAACTGCCGACC
Source organism: Chrysochloris asiatica (assembly GCF_000296735.1). Lineage (NCBI taxonomy): Eukaryota > Metazoa > Chordata > Mammalia > Afrosoricida > Chrysochloridae > Chrysochloris > Chrysochloris asiatica. Next base: position 7,031,316 of record NW_006408550.1, read on the forward strand.
TCTGAAAGTCCAGTGCCGATTCTACAGAGCCACTTTAAAGCAAAAATGGAATTAAAAAATAACAGAACTTTTCATAATCTTTTTGTAGCCCCCTTGTATTTGAGTTACATATCTCTTGTCTCTGGTAGCATAACAACGGTAAAGCACTTAGCTGCTAACCCAAAGGCTGGCAGTTCGAGCCTACTGAGGGGCTCTATTGGAGACAGACCTAGTAATCTGCTCCCATAAACATTACAGTCAGAAACTTTCTATCACATGAGGTCCCTATGAGTCAAAATCTGCGTGGTGGCAGCTAACAATAACAATAAAATCTAGAAGCATCTACTCTTTTGTTGAGCAGGCTTTGTTGTTGTTAAGTGCCGTTGAGTTGATTCCAACCCATAGCAACCCTATGTAGTGTTTCCAAAGAGCAGCTGGTGAGCTTGAACCACTAACCTCGCAGTTCAAACGACTTTGCAATCTGATGCATTAGCCCACAGTGACACATCAGGACTCCTTATTGAGCAGGCTTTAGGGTCCTCTTTTTGCTCCTTTGTCATGATCTGCCTTTGGTTACCTTCATGAATAATGTGTGAGTGTAGAGGATGTGCATTTTATTCTTCCAATGATGTTGGAAAGCTAAAGATCAAGACCCATGAGTATAGGTTTATCAGACTTCCTCCACACTTCACATTTAGTGATCATGGTGTTGTGTTCCACGGAGGCAATTCTGACTCATAGCCACTCTGTACCTTTCTCAGGCTGTACATTTTTATGGGAGCAGAAAACCTCATCTTTCTCCTGCACAGCAACTGGTAGATTTGAACTACTGACCTTGCAGTTATCAGCCCACCATGCTACCATGTTGCATACAATAAAGCTCCTGTTGCATACAATAAAGCTCCAAAATGCAACCTGAGTTTCGGCAGAGACTATTGCAGGGCAGGACTCCACACTTGTCTTTCCCTGCCCACCCCTCAGCTGTGCTGCATTCACAGAGTCCGCCCTGGGCAGTATATAGGGCAACCGGGGCTGCGAGCTGCCAGGAGTTGTGCAGGTGGAGCGGTGATTCAAGCACAGTCTAGCACGAACGTGGCCTTGATTGCTCATTAGAAAGCTGTTAGGGCAGATGGAGGCTCTTTTTAGTTTTTCACTTAGTAGCAGTTCATCATGAAGCATTATCCCATTTAAGCAACTGGGTATAGTTGTTGTTGTTGTTAAATTCCCTCTAGTTGGTTCTAACTCATAGTGAATTTATTTAGTTGGTTCTAAATCATAGTATATGTTTTCTAAGGAGTGGCTGGTAAATTTGAACCACCGACTTTTGGTTCAAACTGGCCTTGGGGGTCCAGTGCTGTATCCCATAGCACCATACCAGGACTGTGTAATTTAAAAGATCAATAAGCAAAGAATGAAGGATTCATGAATTAAATGCAGTGGGTATTTTTTCAAAGGCAGACCAGTACTAACAACTTCCAAGCACACAGTTAAAGGGAAATCAGGTTGGTGGTCAGTTACAAGTTTTTGAATTGGTTCATTCATTGAATTGCCTCAACCCCCTACTGAGAATTTGTCTTTGCACCCCAGATATACTGATTCAGAATCAACATTTTAATAAGATCTCCAGGTGAGTCTTATGCATTTCTATGTAACAATCACCTGGGGTCCTAGAAGAATGCTTATGTGTATATGAGGTGAGGCTTTCTGCTCCTGTAAAGATTTACAGTCCAAAAGTCCTATAAAGGGTCACTATGAGTCAGAATCTTCTCCATGGCACACAACCACCACCACTATGTAAGAATCACCTGTGGTTGTTTGTTAAGTGCAGTCAAGTCAATTCCGACTCAGAGTGACCTGTCTAGGGTTTCCAAGGAGCAGCTGGTGGGTTTGAATTGCTGTCCTTGTGGTTAGCAATGCAGTGCTTATCTTATATCACTATACCAGGACCTCAAGGATCACCTATAAGAGTAATCGGATACAATTTGATGAACTTGACCTACATCTATAGATGCAGTGGCTCAAAAGAGGGAACAAATCTTTACAGCAAGGATCATTCCCACCCACTCCATACACAGAGTAGACAGGGAAGGGCAACTTGGACGCTGGCTACCCAAAATGGGGGGCTACAAAGGTAACTTACAAGGCACATTACCAAAAAATGTGCAAAGATCCGGAATCAGAAAAGCAAAAAGGAAGAATACTCTAAGCATTTCTCAAGCTGAAGGAACTGAAGAAAACATTTAAGACTTGACTTACGTTATTGAAAGATTCTCTGGGCAAATTATTGAATGATGCAGAAACCATCAAGAGAAGATGGAAGGAATACAAAGAGTTATTGTACCAAAAGGAAATGGTCAATGTTCAACCATTTCAAGAGGTAGCATATGGTTAAGAAGGAAGAAGGAGGAAGTCCAAGGTGCATTGTAGGAACTGGCAAAGAACAATGCACCAGGAATTGATGGAATAAAAATGGAAATCTTTCAAGAAAGTGAGGCGGCACAGGAGGCACTCATTCATCTCTGCCAAGAAATTTGGAAGACAACTATCTGGCCAACTGATAGGAAGAGATAGATCCATATTTGTGCCCATTCCAAAGAGGGGTGACTCAATGGAATGTGGAAATCATCGGACAATCTCTTTGATATCCCATGTGAGTAAAGTTTTACTAAAGGTAATACAGAAACGGCTATAATCATACATTCACAGAGAACTTCCAGAGGTTCAAACCAGATTCAGAATAGGTCGTGGAATGAGGGATATCATTGCTGATGTCCAATGGATCTTGGTTAAAAGCAGAGAATATAAGATGTTTACCTGTGCTTTATTGACTACGCAAAGGCTTTCGATTGTGTGGATCATGACAAGCTATGGACAACATTGCAAAATATGAGTGTTCGGAACACTTAATTGTGCTCATACCTGGACCAAGAGGCAGTTGTTCAAACAGAACATGGGAACACTGAATGTTTTAAAATTGAGAAAGGTGTGAGACAAAGTTGTATTCTTTCACCATACTTATTCAACCTGTATGCTGAGCAAATAATCTGAGAAGCTGGGTTATATGAAGAAAAACATGGCATCAGGATTGGAGGAAGACTCATTAACAACCTGTGATATGAGATGATACAACCTTGCTTGCTGAAAGTGAAGAGGACTTAAAACATTTACTGATGAAGATCAAAGAGCCTAGCCTTCGGTATGGATTGCATCTCAATGTCAAGAAAACAAAAATCCTCACACAGCATTCTTATCAACAGAGAAAAGATTGACGTTGTCAAGGACTTCATTCTTCTTGGGTCAACTATCAACACTCACGGAAGCAGCAGTCAAGATATCAAATGATGTATTGCATTAGGCAAATCTGCTGCTCAAGACCTTTTTAGTGTTGAAGAGCAAAACTGTCAGCTTGAAGACTAAAGTGCGCCTGACCCAAGCCGTGGTATTTTCAATCACCTCATATGCATGCGAAAGCTGGACAGTGAATAAGAAAGACCGTAGAAGAATTGATGTCTTTGAGTTATGGTGTTGGAGGAGAATATTGAAAGTGCCATGTGCTGCCAAAAGAACCAATAGATCTGTTTTGGAAGAAGTGCAGTCAGAGTGCTCCTTGGAGGCCAAGATGGCCAAACTTTGTCTCATACTTCGGACATATTGTCAGGAGGGACCAGTCACTGGAGGAGAAGGATATTATGTTTGGTAAGGTGAAGGGTCAAAGTAAAAGAGGAAGACCCCCAATGAGATGGATTGGCCATGTGGCAGCATCGATGGACTCAAGCATGGCAACAGTAGTGAGGTTGGCCCAGGATCAGGCAGCGTTTTGTTCTGCTGTGTATAAGGTCACTATGAGTTGGTACCGACTCCATGGCTCCTAACAACAACAACAACAACAACAAAGGCAAGAAGTGACTGGCTTACAAGCTTTCAAGAGGGAGCCTAGATCCACAGGGCATGGTAGAAGGTAGAATCTCCATTGAGTAGTATCCAGTCTGTCTGGGCAGGCTGATGAATGACGATGAGGTTGGTTCTCTTGTGATACAATAGTGAATAATTGTAATTAGGACTGATTGTGAGGGTTGGAAAAGTAAAGGTAGACGTTTTGTAGCAAAAGGAGGGAAGTGATTGACTTTATAGTCTAGGAGCGGAGGTCTCTGGGACCATCAAGGGAGAAGAGCGGAGAGTGGGACCCTACCCAGAGAAGCAGTGATGCCAGAGATGGAGGCAGAGAAGATGACGTGGAGAGATAGAGTGGCTGGGGACTTTAGACACAAAGAGGGAGAGGGGCTGTGTGCTGATGAATGGCGGAGGGGCAGGCTTGCAGGGTATACCCTTTGATCGGTTGATGATGCATGGAGGGAACATTTCGTTCTGCTGTGCATAAGGTCACTATAAGTCGGTACTGACTCTATGGCGACTAACAATAACAACAACCTGGCAAATAGTTCTGTGTTGGTTGGAAGAAGTACAGCCAGAATGTTTCTTGGAAGCCAGAATGGCCAGACTTCATCTCTCATGCTTCGGACATATTGCCAGGAGGGATCAGCCTCTAAAGAAGGATATCATATTTGGTAACGTGGAGTGTCAGAGAAGAAGAGGAAGACCCCTGACCCAATGAGATGGATTGGCACAGTGTCTGCGTCAATGGGCTCAAACATAGCAACAATTGTGAGGTTGCTCCAGGATTGGGCAGTGTTTCATTCTGTTGTGCATAGGGTCACTATGAGTTGGTACCAACTTGCTGGCACCTAACAATAACAACAACCTGGCAAATATTAAGTAGGGTACTATTTATCCTTCAAATGTTGTCATTACCACTAATGACTAGTATTATTAATTGCTTCCAAATAAAATCCTTTAGTAAAGATTGCTTCTTGACCAGTATCATGCATTGCTTTTAGAAATGTTTCAGTTATTCAAAGCCCCACTGACAGCCCACTGTGCTATGATTTATTACCGGTATACTTTTATTCAATTTAAATGTCAAAATATAGTCTGTAATAATAATGATATTTCAAATACAAGGAAGCTTCAAAACAGTCATGGAAAAAATGGGATTAAAAGATAATGGAACTTTTCCATGAAGTTTTTCTAACCCTCTGTATATGTGAACATAGATGATGGCTTGTGTTTCCATGTGTGTGGGTAAGAACATAACGTTTCCTTCTCCAGGAGTGACTTGAAAAATAATTCATGTGATCGCCATTCTGATACTAGCATTTTAAGTAATAGCTTGATAATCAGTTATTTGAATATTAGATTCACACATGAATATGTGCATTATTATACCCACTCAGGGACTCCTCAATTTTCTACCCTGATCCTTTCTCTTCACTGAAAGACAATTCACTCTCTTAGACACATGTAGCTGAGATGCACCTCATCTGAGATGGTAGTGTAATCAAAAACATCTTAAATCATGACCCCTTGGACAAGTGGCAGGCCCTGCATTCGGAAGGCCTTGGCAGCACTGCTCCATCTGACCTGCGCCCACCATTAAATTCAATTTCATGTCTTTTTAAACAAACAACAAGACAACTCTTCACCCTTTACTAGGCTAAGATCTATGCCTGAAGGCCAATTTTGTGGAATGGCTGGTAGCAGCCACTGCTCATAGATTCACTAAAGAGTGAATGCTAAGGAACAGAAATTACTTTATATCACTTCTATTTTGCACATGATTTTCTTGAGAATTATCAATCAAATTCTACCCAAAGCTTGTGATTTATAGCATTTTAAGCCCATCTACTTGCTATCTGTCTTTCCCTTTTAAAGAATATGATTTCTTTTTCATTTATTTCTTCAATGATGGTTTTTTCCATAGAATGCAGAACTATCTCTCAGGGAACAATTTTTCCTGTGGGAGACTATTTTCATCTTAAGGCAGCTCTTGCTCTAGGGAACACTTTGTACATGAAATAGACTCCATCTCACAACAACCTTCCTTCTCCCTTCACAGGGATGGGCAACCAGTAATTTCTCCGGTAGCCATTGGGCTTGACACTTGACCGAAGCTGAACCAACTATAGTCTCTCTTCCCAGAGAGTGAAATTGAGTTTCAGACATAATTAATCTATGTGGACTAAGTAAAATGCATTAGCTGACTTGTTGTTAGGTACTGTTGGAGTCAGTTCCAACTCATAGAGACTGTATGCATAACAGACCCAAATACTGCCTTATCCTACACTGTATTCACAATTGTTACACTTGAGCCCATTGCTAATGACAAAATACAAACTGAATAAGTATGGTGAGTCATTTTAGAATTATTTTCAACAAAATTTTACTTGCATGTAATATTAATGATACTGTTAGATGATTTCCATATTCTATTGGGCCACCTCTCTTTGAAATGGGCACAAATCTGGCTTTCTTCCAGTTGGTTGGCCAGGTAGCTGTCCTCCAGATTACTTGACATAGATGAGTGAGAACCTCCAGTGCTGCATTGGTTTCTTGAAACATTTTAATTTGTGTTCTGTCTATTTCTGGAGCCTTGTGTTTTGCCAATACCTTCAGGGCAGCACAGACTTCTTCCTTCTGTACCATCAGTTAATGATAGGTATAATATTGCTACAAAACAAATAACAGCTCTCAGGAGCATACAACCACCAACATTCATTTGTAGTCATATGTCTATGCTTGAGTAGGGTTTGGCTAACATAGGGGGACCCAACAAAGCAGCTATGCTTCATGTGTTTTTTACTCTCCTCCTGAAACCAGTGGTGAGGCCAGGCATGTTCTCCCGGCAATGGCAGAAGCACAATTGTACAAATGGCAATGAAGTAGGCCTCTTAGAGATTGAGCTCAGAATTGATACACTTTCCCTTCTGCCTCATTCCATTGACCCAGTACATCAATGATTGAACCCAAAGTTAATAGGTAGATAAATACACTCTGTCTCCTGGTGCAACTGCAGACTCATATGGCAAAGGACATGGATATGTGGCCAGATAAGTGGTTTAATCAAAGTTATTGATGCATATGTGAACTTGTTTTTATCTGTGGGGTAACCGTATCCCTCCATCCAAAACCAATAAAACCCATTGCCTTCAAGTTGACTTGACTCATAGTGAACCTGTTGCTGTTGTTGTTATTCATTGCTATTGACTCATAGTTGATTTGACTCATAGTGACCCTGTGCAGAATAGAATGAAACACTGCCATGTTTTGTGCCATGCTCACAATTGTTATGCTTGAGTACATTGCTCCTGCTACTATGCCTATCCATTTCATTATGGGTCTTCCTCTTTTTCACTGACCCTCCATTTTCCATGATATCCTTCTCCAGGGACTCCTCCCTATGATAACATATCCAAAGTATGCTATCCTGGCTTCTGAGGAGCTTTCTTATTGTATTTCTTTCAACATGTTCTCCTGGCAATCCATGGTACTTTTAATATTCTCTTCAAACACTGTTATTTAAATGCATCAATTCTTTTACTGTCTTCTTTATTCATTGTCCAATTTTCACATGCATATGAGGCAATTGAAAATACTATGGCTTGAGTCAGGCACACCTTAGTCCTTCAAACTGTAATTTTTGCTTTTGAACACTTTAAAAAGATCTTATGCAGCAGATATTCCAAATACTATGTGTTGTTTGATTTCCTGACTGCTGCTTCCATTAGTGTTGATTGTGGATCCAAGCAAAATGAAATCTTTAACAACTTCAATCTTATCTCCATTTATCATGATATAGGTCAGCAGTTCAAACCCACCAGCTGTTCCTTGGAAACCCTATACAGGGTCTTTATGAGTTGGGACTGACTCAGTGGCACTTAATAAAAACAACAGCAACAACAATTTATTTATCCAGTGTGAGGATTTCTGTTTCCCTTACATTGAGGTGCGATCCATACTGAAGGCTGTCATTTTTGATCTTCATCAGTATTTTAAGTCCTTTTTGCTTCTTGCAAGCAGGGTTGTATCATCTGCGTATTGAAGGTTGTAAATGATGTTACGTTCTTCTTCACATAATCCAGTTGATTTGCTCAGTATACAGATTGAATAAGCATGGTGAGAGGATACAACCAGGGTGCACACTTTACTGATTTTAAATTATTCAGTGTGCCCTTGTTCTATTCTAACAACTGTCTTTGGCCTATGTACAAGTTCAATGAGCCTGGAAGGACAGAGTATTTCTATTTCATAGGTTTTCTCACTGGTTTTGAGAAGATAGAATGAAATAATAAAGAGAAGCAGAAAAGGGAAATGATGAATCCTTTCATGGTTCTAGAACCTTTCTGAAAACAAGATCTCAGAATCATTTTAATAAATTCACTACCTGTGTGGATACTAAATGGAAAATACAAAAGAAGGCAAACAGTAAGCTGATTTTCATTAAAAATAATCACAGCTATCAGTGATTGCCCATGTGAGCCATAGCTGTAAGTTTGGCCATCTGGGAACTATGGTACCTGTAAGTTGGTGAGCAGAGGGCATTCCTTCCAAGTGTGTTTCTAAAATTACATAAAGATCAGGAGTTTATGAAGCTTCCTGTTTCTTCTCAACAACGCAGGTTCTATTGGGAGAAGCCCAAATGGTCCCACACAAATGACTCTTGGAGTATTTTCAACAATTCATAAATGTCTATTCTTTTACAGAATGTCTTTTAACCTCCCTTGGATATTTTAACACAATAGGGAAATATATTGAGTTTAAAGTTTTATTGGTCAAGTAGGAAGAGTGGAAATTTTTATTCTAAAGTATGGTGTCTTGCACATAGTTGATGACCTCCAAATTTACATCTACTATAAACTCCCAAATTGGATATGCAACTGCTTTTTGACATCACAATTTGGATGTCTAATGGACATCTCAAACTTAAAATGTGCTAAGCAAAACTCTTGACTCCCCAATGCCCTTAAACTAGCTCCTGCCCAAGTCTTCTCCAACTTTTTATCTAGTTGTTGTTGTTGTTTTTATGAAGTGGTGTCAAGTTGGTTCTGACCCATGGTGACCCTGTATAGGGTTTCTGAGGAGTGACTGACTGGTGGGTTTCAACAGTTGATCTTGTTGGTTAGCAGTCCAGTGTTTATCCTGCAATGCCATACCAGAACCCCGTCATCTAACTACTAGGCCCAGTACATTAAAAGCATTCTCGATTCTTCCTTTCCTCCATCCAATCCACCATCCATATTATTTTATTTTCAAAATAGATGCTGATTTGGGCCATGTATAAAACTTCACTTTGTCGCTTTTGCCTGAATTGCTGTCATTTCTCACTGATGTCCCTGCTAACTGGTCTTCTTGCATCTTCATTTTCCATAGTCTGTTGCACTGAACTGCAAAGTGAGTTTGAATTGCAAGATGGGTGGCTCAAACTCACCAGCCGCTCCTTGGGAACCCTATACAGGGTTGCTATAGGTCAGAACCAACTCAAAGCACTTAGCAACAAGCGACAACAGCAAATTTGCTTTTAGCAGCCAAAGTGATATTTAAAAAAAAACATCAATTATTTCACTTCCCTATTCAATGCCCTACACTTTTAATAAAATTCACAAGAGTAAGTCCTCTTGGCTTACTCTTTCTCATCACTCAGGTCTTTGCTGAGATATCACCACTCAGAAAACTCTAAGCTGACCATCTTCTCTGAAACACTTACCTGCTTCCTCCTCTCCAATTTCCTTAAGCGGTTCTGTTTTTCTCCACAGCACTTACTTCTAATTGGAGGTGTGTATGTATTGTTCAGTGGTTTACTGTCTCCACCCTGTGAGAGGATCTTGGGGATGGTACAGGACAGCAGTGTTTCTTTCCATTGTACGTGGGGTCACCAGGCGTCAACAACCCCATGAGAATGCAAAACTTATGAATACAGCGACTCTGCCTTTTGTGTTGTTGTGTCCTCCTCAACTTCCACTACTGTGAACTGGTATGTGTAAAAACAAAACAAAACAAAACTCTTTGTGTTGAGTCCATTCTAACTTATGGTGACTTAATGTGCATCTAAGTAAAACTGTGCTCCATATGATTTTTAATGGCTAATTTTTCATAAGAAGATTCCCAGCACTTTCTTCCAAAGCATCTTTGGATAGACTCTAACCTCTATCCTTTTGGTTAGCAGTCAAATATGTTAGCCATTTTTATCCCCATTGCGAACAGAGTAGGTACTTGGTAAACATTTTCTGAATCAATGAATAAATGACTCTTAGAGTATAAGATACTTGAAGCTACCATGTCATGCAACTCCATGGGACCCCACTTACTCCATAGTTGTACAATGTCCCCATTCACAATCCTGACATTTTCGAAAGGCAAGTCTGTCTAATTCCTATTTTATAAACATGTTATTTCCTAAATTTATTTCTGCACATTCTTGCTGAAGAATTGAGGGAGCAGAACGTAAGTTCCAAGTAGGTAGGTGTCAAGAAGTTGTATAGATGAGTATTTTTCCTGAAATTTATAAGATGGAATACATTTAATTCATTTCATTTTTGACAATTACCAATATTCCTACATTCATACTTAGTGCATTCCATATTCTTATCAGTAATGTATGTTTGCAGCTGTTTCTTCTCATTTTGAGACGTGTCCCATCACAAATGAAAGTCTCCAAAACTTAACTCCATCTACCTCATTAAGGTTAGGAGGCAGGTCTTCCCCAGTTGTACGTATTTTGAGTGCCTTTCAATCTGAGGGGCTCATCTTCCTGCACTATATCTGACAATGTTCCGTTGCTATTCCTTAGTGTGCCTCTGCTTTTTCCTAGTCTGTATTAGTCTGCAAGCTCCGTGGAAACCTGTCCACCATGGACAATCCTTTTGTTATTTAAAATACTGGTGTCATAGCTTCCAGCATCACAGCAACATGCAAGTCCCAAGAGTACAACAAACTGGCAGATGAGTGGTGATGCAAATAATCTGAGAAGCTGGAGTATATGAAGAAGAAAGTGGCATCAGGATTGGAAGAATCTGATTAACAGTTTGTGATAGGTAGAAGATACAACCTTGCATGCTGGAAGTGAAGAATACTTAAAATTCTAATTTAAAATTCTAATACTTAAAATTCTAATCTAATAGATCAAAGTGTAAAGCTTTCAGTATGGATTGTGCCTCAATTTAAAGAAAATGAAAATCCTTACAACTGGACCAATAAATATCATCATGATAAATGAAGAAAAGATGAAGTGGTCAGAGTTCATCTTGCTTGGATCCACAATGAACACTCTTGGATGCAGCAGTCAAGAAATCAAATAATGTATTGGATTAGGCAAATCTGCTTCAAAAGACCTCTTTTAAAGTGTTCAAGGACTGAGGTGCACCTGATGTCAAGTCATGGTATTTTCAATAGTGAAAGGTGAATATGAATAAAGAAGACCATATAAGAATCACATTTGAATTATGGTGTTAGCGATCCAAAGCACCAAGAAGAATCAACAAATAAATCTGTGTTGGAAGAAATGCAGTCAGAATGCTCCTTAGAAGCTAGAATGGCAAGACTTTTTATTTCATGTTTTAGACATGTTGACAGAAGAAGCCAGTACCTGGAGAAGGACATTATGTTTGGAAAAGTAGAGGGTCCGCAAAAAGGAGAATGATCTCCCCCCACCTCCACCAACAAGATGGATTGATACAGTCGCAGCAACAGTGGGCTCAAACACAATTGTGAGGATGTCACAGGACCAGACAGTGCTTCATTCTGTTGTCACTATGAGTTGGAAACAGCTCGATGTAATCTAACCTTATGAAATGAAATAAAAGACGTTTCTATAAATTTTCCTTCCACATCAATCTTCCATTTACACTCAAACCTTAGGTTGATTTGCTCTAAGTGCTTTTCGTTATTCTTTCAAACACAAGGTATAAAAGCAAGACTTTTATATCTCAGAGGAAAAGTTTATTCAATTAATCCTAATATTTCATCTAACTCAGAGTAGAAGAAAGATTGATTATCATAGCTGCCTTTTGAGAGGAAAATGATATCTTAAGTTATGACATCATAGTAGGATAAGGAATTTCTGGGTTAAATGGACACCCACTAGGTTGTCCACATTCCCAGTTAAAAGGTTTATACACATTAGAGTTTTAACTTTACATCACTCCCTTGGTGAGTAAGGGATTTTAGTCCTAGGGTTAGGGGGACGGCTGAACTCAAGGCATTTGACACTGGACAGATAAGCATCAGTTTATTAGTCACATACACTCACAGACTGGGTAAGGAGGACACTACACATCTAGGGGTTGTGCATGGGAACAGAGAGAACAACCAGGGTCTATGGGAGGCAGGCTTTGTAGTAACCAGAGTGTGGGATGACTCTTGGTTCCCATGAGAGTATGTGATTTGCTTGTTTGAATAATTCCGTGGTCTGGTGGGGAACTGACATTCACTACTTGAGAATAAGCAAGAACTGTGCCTTTATGATAAGGAGAGTTGTTTGGCTAGGGGACCTTCTCTACGGGAAGGGGACTTGTTATTAGGCTATTTGAATCTCTTCTGGTTTTCCCTTGATATCAAGGCACACATATAATATTGGACCTTAATTTAAGGTCTCACACCAAAACTAGGTATACATGCACCAGAACCTCCTGTATGCCCAAGTCCTTAACTTTATTATGTTGCAATTTAATGTCATCACCAAGAGGATTAGTTTTACTTTAACTCCCAGATTAATTGATCTTACGCCTTTAAACTCCTTAACTGATCCATAGGCCTCCCATCTCTGAGATCCAGAGTGAGCTATCCATCTTGAAGGCTGCTGATGACCCACATTCCTTGGTTTCTTGAGTCTGTTGCCCAGCAACTCACTAGAACTGATCGCACTCACCCTGCACAGCCTGGCACAAATGAATGACAACCTCATAGGTTGAAAGTTTCTTCTCCCACCTCTCTATAGCTCAGCCTTCTCATGTCAACGCATCAATTTCTTCTAGAATCTTTTTGTTCCTCTAAAACAACTGCCTCTTTGTTTCCACTTCTGCCTTAGTGTAAGCTCCCTATTTCTTATATGTGAATTATTGGTCTGATTGAACAGAGTAGAAGGTCTAGGAGTTTTCCTATATCATTTCATTCCTCTAGACTCAAATATCTTCCACTTGAGTTCTATATTACATGTGAGATCCAGACTGCTAAGAAGGTTCTTGTTTTATCCAATGCCTGAAGCCCAATTGATTTTGCTATAATGCTGACCTGGCCAGCCCACAGTGCTCTTAATTTACCTGCTAGGTGGACAGGACTTTTTATTTTAAAGATTAAGTAGAAACAGTAGCACACTTCTGTTTGAGAAGTCTTAAGTAAATTTGCAGTCCCAAATGATAACCTGAATGTCAGTCCCAATGGAAACTTTTTTTTTTTTTTTTTTGCATTACTGTGCTTCCTGTTTCGTGTCTTCTCTTCCCTGATCTCTTCCGGAATGCCCCGCCACAGACACACAGATTGAGGCCTCCACAGGAAGCAGCCATAGTCCTTCATTTCTTCTTCTTCTTCTTCTTTTTTTATTATACATCATTTTATTTAAGCATTTTTTTGTTTTCATAGAATACATTTTCAAATTGGAGATGCCCAAAGTTTGAAAACAACAGTTTGTTACTTTTCCATTTTATATCTGTAGGCAGATTATTTAAGCACATTTGAATGATACATCATCTCAGTTTGGAATCTATATTTTATATATTTACAAGGAATAGAACTTCTCTATATTCAAATATTTTCCAAGCTTTTCTTTCTAGAATTTAGAAATTAGTGAGATATTAGAGCTTCTAATTTTAAAGTTTCACTTGGCCATGCAACCATCAACAGAACAGAGCATCAGAAAAATAGAAGGGGATGTTTCCAAAACTTAAAACAGTCCAAATTTTCTGGCTAATCTTTATGAGTTAACAGATTTTCCATTGTCCATCATTCCTAAAACAAACATTGAAGAGGTATGATCATAATATGTTGATAGTAACAAACTGAATTCACATGAAGAGATTGATCGATTAGAAGGTAAAAGCTCATCTACAAGGTTTTGTCACACTGTGAGTCTTCTGAGAAGCTAGTAGACAGTCCCATCATCTCACCAGACTATGGAAGGCAGTCTTACTATGTGAATATTAATTCCTCTCAAACCTCCTCCTCAAAGCTTAAATTCTGAAAAGAAACATGTGATTAGCAGAGGATTGTTGCGTCAATGGACATCTGTTATTTCCTCACTGATAGTTGACTGGCGTGACAGAGCAGAGGCAAAGAAGTGTGTACATCATTTTTTAAGGGACCAAGTCAAAAAGGTCAGAGCTTCCACAGCATGGCAGCAGCTTTGCAGACGCCTACATCCTGAGAGTTGAAATAGCACAGACCAGCAAAGGTTAAAGCCGAGAGTGGCAGCATGCCCGCCTTGGCAGCTGTCTGTGGCACATCCTCATGGATATAGTCAGTGACAACCTGTCCCAGGCCCCAGTGACCTGGAGAGTGAGAGCTGCAGTCAGAGACTAGTCCATCACAGAGCAAGGATTGAAAGAAGCAGCTGGCAGCTGGCCCAGGAGCGAAACACTGACAATCCTCTCACCAGTCCAGTGGAGAGATGCAGCCTCGGAACCAGAACAGTAGCTGGGGGACAGGTGAATGTGCTGCACTCCTAGAGTAGACTGGGCCTGGAGAAATGCTGAGACAGGAGCAGGTTTGATCACTGGGCTTCGGAAGAACAGAGCTCGGGCTCCTTGAATGCTGTGGACAAGACTCAGCCTCCAGACCACTGCCATGTCTGTCCTTAGGTCTCCTGTCCTTCACTGCTTAGGGGGAATGGATCCCTTACATATCACAATATTGACCTTTGTAGTGGACAGTAGGACCTCTGGTGTAGCACTGTAGGATCAGCGCTGGACTGCGAACCACAAGCTTAGCGGTTCAAACCCATCACCTGCTCCTCAGAAACCCTCCTCACAAACAGGGTCGTTATGAGTCAGAATGAACTCCATAGCACTTAGCAACAACAAAAACAGGTGGATAGTGGAATAAATGACCTGTCAAATACTTAGAAGTCTCACAATAGTACAGACTTTCAGGAGTTTTGCTACATAACTATATTGTTCATTAAAATATAGGGAGTGATTTTTTGAGAACTGAAATTTGTGGGTCAGAGTCCAAGACTGAATTTTGTCTTATACCAGTATTCAAGCTTTATGGGACTGGGTCATAGTGACAACACTCTAGCCAACACTTTATTGTGGCTTCAGGAAAGTCATTTAAACGGACCATGGGCTAGTATGTGTAAAATGAGAAGAATGACTCTTCTACAGTGTTCTCAGATCAAAGATGAACTAGAGATTATAGTATTTTATTTGAGCAGTTTATATTTTCTTCAAGAGATTTAGCATTGGCTTTTTAAGACAAGATTTCATTTTTGGAAAGCATCTTTCTTTGTAATTTTGCTACGTTTCCCCAATGGGCTATTTACATTGCTAAGTATACTCTCTTGCCATTGTTTTGCTATTATTCTTATTTAGATTGGCTATCTAGCCTGCCCCAAATTCAGATGATAATTGAACATTTTCATATTTTCCTCTGGCTAGAGGCTGCACAAGACCTCTTTAAAGTGTTGAAGAGCAACACTTTGAAGTTTGGGAACTAAAATGCACTTGATCCAAGAAGCCCTGGCATTTTTTTTTTTTAACTTGTAAAAAAAATCTAATTTTATTAGTATTTCAGTGTTACAGGGAGTCTAACTAATCTAACCCATCATTACCAGAAATGAAGCCTGCATCTCTTTTTTTAATGGACCATCTTGACTAAAATCAACATAGTTTCTTGAAATATTTTATTAATAAGTCCTCTGTACTCCTTAGGTCTATAGTTTAACTTCATGGGTTTTTTGGGTTTTTAAAATATGTTTATTGTGAATTATGTGATAGTTTACCTGGGAGATCATTAGTTTTATATTTATCCTATTGTATATCATTTCATTGTCATGGTTACAATCCCCTCCATGCATCATCAACCAACCAAAGGATATACCTTGCAAGCCTGTTCCCTGATCTTCAGCACACAGCCCCTCTCCCTCTCTCCAAGCTATGGTATTTTTGATAACCTCATATGCATGTGAAAATTGGATGGTGAATAAGGAAGAGTATAGAAGAATTGATGCATTTGAATTATGGTGTTTGGAGGAGAATATTGAAAGTACTATGGACTGCCAAAAGAAACAAATCAATATGTGTTGGAAGAAGTACAGCCAGA
>NW_006408550.1:7047967-7051167 GCF_000296735.1 Chrysochloris asiatica
AATGAAATAATATCAAACTGGCTATATCCAAATGGGGTCTTGCAGATCTCCTGGGTAGGTTCACACCACCAACCTTTTGATTAGCAGCCGAGTGCTTAACCATTGCACCACCAGGGCTCCTGCTCATTTGATAAAATCAAATGGGTTTCTCCTGGCAAGTTGCCTGGGTTTCAGGAGAAAAGATATTAGAAGGAGAGGAGGTGGTGGGTTTGGGTGATGGCTGCTGAAACTGGTATACGGGAGGTGACCAATGGTCGCAAAGAAGGAAAGAGGCAAGTCACTGCATTTGATAGTAAAGCATCCTGGGGCTGGTTAGTAAGGTGTAAACAGACCGACATGGACCCCAGCAAGGAATGATTTATGAAGAAATGACTTTTCAAAGTTTGGATAGGGTAAAATACAGAAAGGAAAAAAAAGAAGACTTTGAAGTCAGATATCAAATCAAAACCAAATCCAGTGACATCGATTTGAATCCAATTCATAGTGACCTTCAAGGACGGAGTAGAACTGCTCCATAGGGTTTCTCAGACTGTCAATCTCTGCAAGCACAGACAGTCTCGTGTTCACCTGTGGAGTAACTGGTGGGTTTGAACCATCAACCTTACAGTTAGCAGTGTAATGCTTAGCCCATGGTTTCACCAGAGCTCCTTGAAATCAGATACTAGATACAAATTCTAGTTAAATATATATTTAATTTTGGGCAAACTAATATTTCTAAACCTTAGCGATAGAGAGAACAATGCCTAGTTCATAGAACCTTTGAGGAAGTGAAGTATTATTTACCAGGCACGTAGTAGATGCCCAATGAATGTCACTTCTCATCTTTTCAAGAAGCCAATACAGAACATTATTAATACCATAGTCAATGTTGTTGGTGTTAGGTGCCATTGAGTTGATGATTCTGACCCACAACAAAGACTCAGTCCTGTGCCATCCTCACAATCATTCCTATGTTAGAGCCCACTGTTGTAGCCACTGTATCAATCCATCTTGTGGAGGGTTAGCCTCTTTTACTCTGGCCCTCTGTTTTACCAAACATGATGTCCTTCCTAATAACATGCCCAAAGTCCATAAGATCAACTCTTACCATCCTTCATTCTTAGTAGCAGTCTTCCTATACTTCTTCCAACACAGATATCTTCATTCATCTGGCAGGCCATGGTCTATTAAATATTTTTGGCCAACACCATGATTCTTCAGGTTTTTTTGGCCAGTTTTTGCATGGATATAAGGTGATTAAAAATATCATGACCCGAGTTACGTTCATTTTAGTTCTTATAGTGACATCTTCACTCTTTAATACTTTAAAGAGGCCTTTTGCAGAAGATTTGCCCAATGCAATATGTCGTTGAAATTTCTTGAATGCTGCTTCCAAGGGTGTTGATTGTAGACACAAGTAAAATGAAATCCTTGACAACTTAACTCTTTTCTCTGTTGGTGGTGATGCTGCTCATTGTTTCAGTTATGATGATTTTTGTTTTCTTTGTGTTGTGGCATAATCCATACTGAAGGTTTTGATCTTCATCAGTAAGTACTTCAAGTACTCTTCACTTTTAACTAGCGAGGTTGTATCATCTGCATATTGAAGGTTGTTAAGGAGTCTTCCTCCAATCCTGACGCTCAGATCTTCTTCAGATAGTTCAGCTTAGTTTACAGATCGACTTGTTGTTGTTGTTAAGTGCTGTTGAGTCGGTTCCGACCCAAAGCGACCCTGAACAGGGTTTCCGAGGCTGTAAATCTTTACGGGAGCAGAAAGCCTCCTCTTTCTCCCGCAGAGCAGCTGGTAGTTTTGAACTGCTGACCTTGCGGTTTGCAGCCCGATTCGTAACCACTACGCTAACAGAGCTCTAAGTATGGTGAAAGGGTATAGTCCTCATGGAGAGCTTTCCTGATTTTGAAACAGGCAGTATTCTCTTGTGCTGTTCAAACAACTGCCTCGTGGTCTACGTACAGGTTCTGCATGAGCACAATGAAGCATACTGGATCTCCCATTATTCACAATGTTATTCATAGTTTGTTATGATCCACACAGTTGAATGTATGCATAGTCATTAAAAACAAGTACCGAAACAAAACACATTTAACAAACAAAAAGGTAAACATATTTCTGGTATTCTCTGCTTTCAGTCAAGATCCATCTGACATGATATCCCTGATTCCACATCATCTTCTGAATCTGACTTGAATTTCTTGCAGTTCCCTGTTGATGTACTTCTGCAACTAAGTTTGAATTATATTTAACAAAATTTTACTTATGTGTGATATTAATTATAATGTCTGATAATTTCCACTATCTGTTGGGTTACTTTTCTTTAGAATGGGCATACATATTGATCTCTTCCAGTGAATTGGTCAGGCAGTTATCTTTCAAATTTCTTGGCATAGGCAAGTGAGCATTTTCAGAGTTGCATGTTTGTTGAAACATCTCATTGGTATTCCAACTACTAAAGCCTATTTTTCACCAGTGCATTCAGGGCAAATTGAACTTTTTCCTTCAATATCATTGTTTCTTGATTATATGCTACCTTCTGAAATGATTAAATGTTGACTGATTCTTTTCTCGTACAGTGACTCTGTTTTCCTTCCATCTTCTTTCACTGACTCCTGCTTCACACACTATTTTGCTCATGGAGTCCTTCAATATTGCAACTTGAGTCTTGAATGTTTTCATCATTTTTTTTCACTTTGAGAAATGCCAAGTGTGTTCTCTTTTGATTTTCTAACTCTAAGTCTTTGCACATTTCACTGTAATACTTTATCTTCTTGGCCAATCTTTTGAAATATTTTGTTCAGCTCTTTTACGTCATCTTCTATTTACTTTAGCTTGCTCTTTGTTTAAGAGCAAGTTTCAGTCTCTGCTAACATCCATTTTGTTCTTTTCTTTCTTTTCAATGACATTTTTTTTGTCTTCACGTATGATGTCCTTGATATCATTCCATAACTCGTCTTGTCTTTAGTCATTAGTGTTCAATACATCAAATCTGTTCTTGAGATGGTCTGTAAATTCAGGTGGGAGATGATCAAGGTTATATTTTGGTGCGCATCGAGTTTTTAATATTTTCTTCAGCTTAAACTTGTATTTATATATGCTCAACTGATGATCTGTTCTGTAGTTGGCCCCTTGCCTTCCTTGTTCTCACTAATAAGATAGAGCTTCTTCAAAGTCAAGGAGCTCTGGTAGCATAGTGGTTATGAGTCGG
>NW_006408550.1:7051642-7053045 GCF_000296735.1 Chrysochloris asiatica
TTTTTTTTTTTCAAACAATCAGGTTTCTATAATAATTTACACCACCAAAGGGCACATTCTGCAAGCCTACCTCCTGGCTGCCAGCTCTCAGTCCCTCTCTTTTCATGAATCTAGAGACTTCAGCTGCTGTCCCTCTCCATATCCCAATCTCTGCCTCCATCTCTGGTGTCGCTGCTTCTCTGGATAGGGTCCCGTATTACGCTTGTGCTCTTCTCCCTTGATGGTCCTAGGGTCCTCTGTTTCTGGACTGTAAGATTAACTACTTTATTTATTTATTTTTTTGCCAGTTCCTTACTATGTTTTGTTTTGTTATTTTAATTGCACCACTGTTATTTTAACATCTTGAATTACTGAGATCTTTGTAGAATTATGTGATTGTGGTAGGACAGGTTAATGCTAAGAAATCAAGCTGTCTATACAACCATGGGTTTGCTTAGCTCCAGCAGGGTGCTGCTGTGGTCCTGAGTTTGGTCCTCATTAATAATACCATTTGGTACAGGGATGACAGCATGATGCTGCGGACCAGTGCCAAGACTGAAGATGAGAGGCTTTGATACTATACAAAGATGTACCCAAGAGAAAGAAGCTCTTCTTGCTGTGTGTCTCAGGAACTTCGAATACAGACATGTGACTGTCTTGGAAGGGAATCAGCCATAGAAACCTACTCAATTATCTTTTACCAGTGGCCCCTCATAACAGACATGAGTCCTGAACTCCAAAATATAAACTGCATCCATCTGTGCAGCCCTGCAACCCTCTTAACTTTTCTCTGTGTCTCTTTTTCCTTCTTTTCTCTTAAATTTGGCTAAAAAAATTTAAACTACTACTACTATAACAAAAATAATACAAACAAACATCACTTTAATCATCACCTGGAATTAGTAAAGGTGAAACTTTTATCCTTTTTTCTGCAAATCCTTTTATAACAAGAATCAATATGATCTTATTGGTAGAGAAGGGTTGTAAATGTCCTTCTAGATCATGCTTTGATGTTTGTACCACATATGCAACAAGTAGTAGAAGAATGTCAATCAAAATGGACATCAATGGTCGATTTTGTATCTGAATGATATCTTCCTGACGCTTGCTTAAGAAAAGCAAGGCCATTCAGCAGGGCACTTGGGGGATCTAGCTGTGTTGATACATATAGATCCTAGTTCATTCTTTTAAATTGCTGATGTTACATTGTGGATTATCACATGGGTGAAACTGTTGAGTTGTCTACATTTATATTTCCCTGATTACTAATGAGGCTGAATCTTAGCTTTATTTGTTATTCAGGTTCCTTTGTGGATTATCTGCTATGTCATTTGTCCATGTTTTTCTTGGGCTAGCCTTTCTTCAAATGCCTTCTCTGAAGCTGTGACTTTTCTCTCTCTTTTTCTTTGGTGTCTCCTTACTCT
>NW_006408550.1:7054595-7064070 GCF_000296735.1 Chrysochloris asiatica
TGTCCTCGTGTGTCTCCCCTCACTTCATATCAGCTGGATGCTTCATTCTCAGCTCTAGCCCTCTGTGGCTATGTACTTGTGCATGGGCTCAGGCATCCCCATGTCTCGCCACACTTTGGATCAACTAGCCCTTCCTCTTCTCTCTCTCATCTCCAGGTCAACAGGAGTCTATGGAACATGGTTAAAGTCAGCCCATTTCTTCATTGTTGCCTTTCCCCCTCTTCCACTCACCAGTAGACCAATGTGGTTGCCAGCAAGCTTGCATGCCTACTTATGTGTTCCCTTTGAGTTTCAGTCAATGAATAGATTATTGGTCTTGCAAAATTCTACCATGTGATCCCCTGGTAGTGTTTGTATAACCAAAGCCATATTTTCCAACTTCTTTGTTTTCAACTTTCACATGCCAATCAGTAGTAATCATCAATGATCTTGATTGCATGTTTAATCAATTTCAGGTTACAGAAGTTGGTAAAAATATTCTGTTTCTTCATCTCTAGTATTAGTGGTTGCTGTGTAAATTTGAATAATAGTCATATTAATTTATCTTTCTTGTAGACACTGGATATTGTCCTATCACTGACAGCCTTGCACTTCAGGATAGATCTTGAAATGTTCTTTTTGGTGACAAATTTGACTTACCCTCTTCAATTTGTTATTCCTGACATAGTAGACCATATGACTGTCTGAATCAAAATGATCAACGAGTACATTTTAGATCACTAATGTCTAGGATATCTATCTTCAAGCATTAAATTTCATCTTTGTCAACTTCAAAGTTTTCTAGATTTTTAATTTGTATATTCCAAGTTTCAATTATTAATGGATTTTTGCAGGTGCTTTTCTCATTTTAAGTCATCCCTCATCAGCAGATGAAGATCCCCAGAGCTTTTCTCCATCCATGTCATTAAGTTTTACTCTATTTTAAGGAGGCAGGTCTTTCCTAGTTCGATTTTGGGTGCCTTCCAACATTAGAGGCTTATCTTCGGGCACTATCTCAGATAATATTTTGCTGCTATTCAGAAGGTTTCACTGATCAATTTTTATTTTTTTTTATATATATAAGTAGGTCATCAGATCCTTCTTCTTAGTATTAGTCTGTCAGCTCTGCTGAACCCTGTCCACCGTGGGTGAGCCAGCATCACAGCAACATGCAAATCACAATATTAGGACTAACTAACAGATTAATGGATAACCATGGTGTGGCGCTGTGGGCTAATGTGTCAGTCGTTTGAACTGCAAGGTCAGTGGTTCAGGTTCACCAGCTGCTCCTTGGAAACGATACAAGGTCGCTATGTGTTGGAATCGACTTGATGGCACTTAACAACAACAACAACAACAAATTGTGATCATAATGATGACCCTGTGTTTTCAAGTAAAATTATATTAAGTCCAGTGTACTGTGTATTGTGAAGGTATAAACATTTTAGTTCTATTTGCACAATAATATGGTTGAAAGTAAAGGTATAGTTCCACTAGTAGAAAACATTTATTTATACAATAAAACATTAGCTTATCAACCTTGATGTAGGGAAATCTGAGTGCCATCTTTATACTTCTGACATGTAAATATAATTTCCAGCTTATTTGGTAGTAGGTTGGTTGTACCCTGGCACAGACCAGGTAAGGAGTTGGGTGAATTCTTCTCTCTTTTGCTTTGTTGTTAGGTATCATCTTGTTGACACTGACTCATAGCAACCCTATGCACAAAAGATGAAACAAAGCTCAATTGTTGTCAGGCTGCATCCATCACTTCTGCCACTGTGCCAATTATGCCAACCCTGCACTTTACCAACCATGATGTCCTTCTCCAGGGCCTGGTCCATCCTGATAATATGTCCCAAATATGAGGAAAAAGTTTTACCATCCTGGCTTCTAAAGAGCTGAACTTCTTCCAACACAGATTTGTTTGACCTTCTGATAGTCCATGATACTTTTAATACTCTTCTCCAATACCATAACTCAAATGCATCAATTCTTTAAGTCTTTCTTATTCAGTCGTTCTTATTCATTGTCCAACTTCCACAAGCATGTAAAGCAATTGAAAATATCATGGTTTGGATCAGGTGCACCTTAGTTCTTAAACTGATATTTTTACTTTTGAATGCTTTGAAGAGGTCATATGCAGCAAATTTTCCTAATGTGATGTATCATTTGATTTCTTTATTGCTGCTTGCATGAGCATTGATTGTGGATCCAAGAAAAATGAAATCTTTGACAACTTCAATATTTTCTCCATTTATCATGATGTACTTTATTGGTCCAGTTATGAGATTTTTTTTTCCTTTGAGGTGCAATTCATACTGAAGGTTGTGCTCTTTGAGCTTTATCAGTAAGTATTTAAACGCTCCTTGCTTCTAGAAAACAATGTTGTGTCATCTATATTTCACTAATGAGTCTTAAATGGCCTTTCTAGCCTGTCAATCCTCCAACTGCAGCAAGATCTGAACACTTTTCTGAGATTAAGTGCAAACAGAGTAGAACTTTGGCATTGATCGGTCTACTTTGGACTACTCCTTTTTAGCTTCAGAATCCCTGTGAGGTTAACACACTTGGTGGCATTGCTACCTCAAAGGTTGATGGTTACATCCCACCTAGAGATGCTTCAGAAAAACATCTTGATGATTCACTTCCAAAAAATCATCGATTGAAAACCCTACGGAACATACTTCTTCTCTGACACACAGGAGGTTGCCATGAGTCTGATTCGACTTGATGACAGTTGGTTCTACAGTCTCAATGCAGAAGTTTTATGTCATATTCCATCCATCTTCTCTTTTCACCTAGAACCTGGATGTGAGAAACTTTTAATTTATTTTTAAATCTGGAACAAGCTAATCAGCTGCTCTTCCAGTGCTTAGTCTCAATATGTTTAGTATTCACTGAGGATACATTTCCACCTTCCTCAGTGCCTTGCTGAGCTCCTCCCTGCTACAGTTCTCACTGACTGAGACTTGTGCTTTGGGACAATGGAATTAGATGAAAAATGGTCTCATATTCTCTATGGCTACAGGAATTGAGAAGCTGCAATAATAGAGGATATAGGACTCAGTGGAGAGCCAAAGGAGAGCTTTGGAGAAGTGGTGCTAGGTGCAAAATCGGATCTGATTTTCAAGTAGAGATGAATGCAGCACACTAGAATATTTCTCATGGAGCCATTGTGGTTAATTAAGACTAGGTTAAGTGTCATAAGACCCTCCATAACTGACAAGAAGTGATTCAGGTTGGCAAATTGATTTAAACAACAGGCTACTTCCTTAAAAAAAAATTAAGATGGACAAATAGAAAAATTTGTTCAAATTTGTCAACTTCAAATTATTACAATTACGAATTACTCTTAATGAGATATAAAACTTATTACATGCAACAAATTATTTTCTACAAGATTTATAGAATACATATGGTTTTAGAAACCAAACTTATTAAGTAACTAATACATAAGGAGCTCTGGTAGCGTAGTGGTTACAAATCAGGCTGTGAACCTCAGGGTCAGCAGTTCAAAACTACCAGCTGTTCTGCGGGAGAAAGATGAGGCTTTCTGCTCCCATAAAGATTTACAGCCTCAGAAACCCTGTAGGTCGCTATGAGTCATGCTATGAGTCGGAACCAGCTCCACGGTGTATTACAACAACATCAACAATACATATACTAATGATATAAAACTAAAAATGTGAAAATTAAGTCCTCCCTCCATAGATAAACTCTGCTAACAATTTCTTGTGTTTCCAGACATAGTCTGCCATAAAAGAGATTTTATACAGATTTTTATTTATCAGAGTAAGCACCTTCATTTTCCCTATGCCAAATTTGTTGCATGGTGTATAGTAGATATTCTACATCTACTATATAAATACTGATTAAATTATTTCTGAGAAATGTTAGCAGCAAACTATGAAAGTAAAACATAAACTTTTCTTTTTCTTTTTGTTATTGTTGTTAGGTGTCATGGAGTCTTCTCTGACTTGTAACGACCCTGTGCGCAACAGAACGAATCACTGCCGGGTCCTGCACCAGCCCCACGATTGTTGCTAAGTCGAGCCCATTGCTGCCGCCACTGTGCCAATCCATCTCGCTGGGGGTCTTTCTCTCCTTCTCTGACCCTCCACTTTAGCAAATATGATGTCTTTCTCAAGGGACCAGTTCCTCTTGATAACATGTCCGAAGGATGAGAGACGAAGTATGGCCATCATGGCTTCCAAGGAGCATTCTGGATGTAGTCTTCCAACATAGGTTGGTTTGCTGTTTTGGCAGTCCATGGTACTTTTAATATTCTCCTCCAACACCACAACTTAAATGCATCAATTTTTCTACCACATAAAAACATGACATTAACCAAAGGTATAGAAAGGAAAAACAGGAATATGCAGTGTTATTATTATTATTATTATTATTATTATTGCTTTAAAACCTTTAATAGTCAGATGGAATGGCTACTTTCATAATCTTACCGTTCTAAAATTTAGCTTTACATAAGAAACCCCTTACTTCGAAGACTTCAGATATTCCTTAGGAGTGAACACAGAGTTTTGAAAAGAGGTATGAATCTTCCAAGTTCATGGTGAGGTGGTTTCTTGATTCTACCTCTGTGCATAGGCACAGGCATCTATCTAAACAATGAGTCCATTCAAAGTGGAACAACCCAAGGACAGGGACCCCTCACTTCCTGTCATCCCAGATTCTGCTATCAGTAACCTATATATGCTCTGAGCATCAGTGGGAGAGGGGGATTTGTGCCCCTATTAACTTAAAAAACAATAATATATATTTTTCTTTTGGTGCACGAAGACACCATGTCAACAGTTTCAACATATACAATTCAGTGACACTGATTACAGTCTTCAAGTTGGGCTGCCATTCTGTCTATCCTTTTCCAAATGATTCTACCACTGTTATCTTGAATGCACTGCTGCCTAAAGATTCCTCTCCAGCCTCTCGAGTTGCTTGTTTGGCAACTTGATCTCACACAGATATCATTCTTTAAAAGAGCACAATACTCAAAGCAGACATGCTTTAGTTATAAACAGCAACAATTTTTGTTTTAAAGATTACAGGGGACAGTTTTGGTTTCAGGCTAAAGTTTAAAGATTATTTCAGAGCAATAGTTTCAGGGCTTCATTTAGCTCTCAGGGCCCCAGAAAGTCTATATTTCAGTGATAATTTAACTTTAAAAAACAAATTTTATTGTGCTAAAATATTCAAGGGAGGGGGCCTTCAAAAAGTTTGTGGGAAAATTACATTATCTTTTAATTCCATGTTTCCACCAAATTTTAAATACAACTCCTTGTATGTAGCAAAAAATTTGCCATATTAAGTATACAATTCAGTGGCATTAATTACATTCATCATGTGGTGTAACTATCATCATCACCTATTTCCAAAAGTAGCTCATCATGCCAAACAGAAACTCAGTATTCCTTAAGCAATACTTTTCTGCGCCTCTTTCCCCAGCCCCTGGTACCTATTAATACACGTCTCTCTCTGTGCATTTGCTTATCCTAGATATAGCCTATGAGTGGGATCATATAACATTTGTCCTTTTGTGTCTGACATTTTATTTACCATGTTGTTGTTGTTGTTAGGTGCCATCAAGTTGGTTCCAACTCATAGCGACCCTATACAACAGAAGAAAACACTGCCCGGTCTTGGGCCAACCTCACAATTGTTGCCACACTTGAGCCCATTGATGCTGCCACTTTGACAATCCATCTCACTGGGGTCTTCATCTTTTTCTCTGACCTCCCACTTTACCAAACGTGATATCCTTCTCCCGCACCTGTTCCCTCCTGACAATATGTCTGAAGTATGAGAGATGAAGTTTGACCATCCTGGCCTCCAAGGAGCACTCTGGCTGCACTTCCATGCAGATCTTTTGGTTCTTTTGGCAGCCCATAGCATTTTCATTTAGCATAAGGTTCATCAATGTCATAGCATGTGTCAAAACCTCTGTCCTTTGTGTGGCTGTACAATGTTTCATTATAGCCCCTTAACACTTGGCATCAGATCTTAAACCATCAGAATCCCTTCTCCACTTGTGCCAAGCACCAAAATGTTAGGATCCTAAGCTGGACACTCCAACCTTTAACCTATATTGTATTTGGCATGGCTTGCATATTCAACACTATTGTTTTTCATTAGTTTTCTTTATGATGTGTATAGCAGTTCAACCACATTGATAATTCAGGGTTAAATAGATGTTTTGTGGATTGTTTCAGAACATACATTCCACTTACAGTACTTTTTCTAAGGGAAAATTTGTCCTGTTGTTGTTGTTGTTAAGGGTTGTTGCATTGGTTCTGACTCATAAGGATCTTGTACAAGGTTACTGAGGGGTGGCTGGTGGGTTTGAACCTTCACTTTGTGGTTCAAACTGATCTTGAGGTCTGGTGCTTGTCCTACAGTATCACACAAGACTCCACAATTGTCTTACATGGTGAAGAATAAACACATTTATTCTTCAAAATTTGTCCTAGATGTTAAAGAATAAACATATTTTACATATGATCTTGGCTAGCTTTCTATGTATTCTGATGGCACCGGACAGATCAGAAACATGAAATGGCATTGTAAGGTACCCAGGTGTTTGACATTAACCCCAGTGGCAAGGTGGGGAGAGGTAGTTCTCTCAAATTTAGTACTAGAGGCATGACTAGCTCAAGTAGGTCCAAACACAGTATAAACTAAGGAAACAGAGCTAAGAGAGGAGAAACAATAGTGAACACAGGTGGCAGTAGAAGTGGTTCTCAGAGTTGAACTTCTGAATGAAAGTTACAGAAATCATGCTTATTTTGTGAGCATAACATTTCAAATTACAGTATTCATGTGTGGAACAAATGTAAATTCCTTTTCTCCCTACTTCAAAAATTCTAAAAATACTTTAAAATTTTCTATCTTTAAGACCCTATTTGATTACATAGCAGAAAATTCAGTCTTGGCAATTCAGGATAAACCTAATCTCTTCAGTTTTCTAAGTTGATTTAGGATAACTCAGATAATTTGGTGACACTGTAGGATAAGCACTGGAATGCTAAGCACAAAATTAGCAGTACAAGTCCACCAGCCACTTTGTTGGGGACGGGGTTGAAATGAGACTTTATGCTCCCAAAAAGATTCACAGCTTCAAAAACCCTATGTTGAGTGGCTTTGAGTTGGAACTGACTCCATCGCACACAACCACAACAACAATTCTCAATGGTGTCATGGTGGCACAGCTGGTTAAGTATTGGGCTAACTTCAAGGTTGATGGTTCAAACCCACCAGTTTCTTAGTAGGAAACAGATAAGGGTGTCTGCTCCCATAAAGACTTACAGTCTCAGAAGTCTGTCCAAGAGGAATTAACTCTATAGTAGTGGATTTAGTTTGCTTTATTCTCTGTGGGTGTCATATAAGTTTCAGAGAAAACTTACTGCATATTATAATGCTGTAGTAATTAAAACATAATCCTGGTGTAGCACTGTATTATAAATACTGTACTGCTAACTGCAAACCCACGACTCACACTTCTCGGAAACCTATACTAGTTTCCATAAATATTGTTTATAAATCTGAATTTTCTTTTTTTTTTTTTTCCATTGACATGCCTGTCAATTTACATACCAGTGTAGGAAACAAACTGGATGGTCAACCACAAGGCTTTAAGTCTACTTCTGTATAGACTTAAAACCTCAGAAATCCTATATAGGATCTCTATAAGTCAGTTCTTATCAATGGATCTATCAACAGAGAAAAAATTGAATTGTCAAGGACTTCATTCTTCTTGGATCAACTATCAACACTCATGTAAGCAGCAGTCAAGAAATCAAATGAGATATATTGCATTAGGCAAATCTGCTGCACAAGACCTTTTTAAAGTGTTGAAGAACAAAGATGTCAACCTGAAAACTAAGGTGCATCTGACCCAAGCCATGGCATTTTCAATAACCTCATATGCATGCAAAAGTTGGACAGTGTATAAGGAAGACCGTAGAAGAATTGATGCTTTTGAGTTATGGTGTTGAAGGAGAATATTGAAAGTGCCATGGGCTGTCAAAAGAACAAATAGACCTGTGTTGGAAGAAGTACAGCCAGAGTGCTCCTTGGAGGCCAGGATGGCCAAACTTCATCTCTCATACTTCAGATATATTTTCAGGAGGGACCAGTCACTGGAGAAGGATATTATGTTTCATAGGGTGGAGGGTCAGAGAAAAAGAGGAAGACCCCAGTAAGATGGATTAGCCAAGTGGCAGCATCAATTGGCTCAAATGTGGCAACAATAGTGAGGTTGACCCAGGATTGGGCAGTGTTTTGTTCTGCTGTGCATAAGGTTACTATGGGTCGGTACCGACTCGATGGCACCTAACAACAACAACTACATGAGTTGGAACTGACTGAACGGGTCACAACAACTACACATTACTGCTTCAATTTTGTTGTTGTTGTTAAGTTTCATGGAGACTATAGACTCATAGTGACCCTATATAAGGTTTATGAGGAGCACAGGCAGTGTTTTGTTCTGTTGTGCATAAGGTTGCTATGAGTTGGTACCAACTTGATGGTAGAGGTTTTGTTGTAGAGGATCTGTGTGTAGCATGTCTACCCAGTCCACCATCTATCTGGAAATTCATCTGCTGAGATAAGTTCTATAAAATTTAAATAAATGGAGAAATGTACCATGTTTCTGGGTTAAAAGATGTAGCGTTGCTAAGATGTCAGTTATCCAAAATCCAAATGAAATATTCTAGCAAGCTTTTTAAAAAGCCTGACAAGTTGATTCTAAAATTCATACGGCAATAGAAACTACTTAGAATGGACAAAACAATTTTGGAAAATAATTAATTTGGAGGACACACTACTGAATTTTAAAATTTACTATAAAGTTCCAGTTATCAAGATTGGTATAAGGATACACAAGGTTTATGGAAACATTTCTTAAACTTTTAATTCCATTTTATCGTGTACTTTTTAAAGCCTCCTTGTACAGATAGATCACAGTCCAGAAATAGATATACAAATGTGGTCAATTAATTTTAATATATCATTAATTAATTTCAACAATGTGCCAAGGTAATTCAATGGAGAAAAAAATCTATTTTTCAACAAATGGTGCTAAAGCTATTGGGTACCTTATACAAAATTAATCAATTCCACTTCTTCACACCATATAAAACATTTAATGCAAATTAGTTTATAGACCTAAACCTAAGAGGTGGTCACGGTGGTGGCGGTGGGTATGTGCAGTGGAGTCGGTCCCAACTGATAGTGACCCTGGGTTTCCGAGGCTGTAAATCTTTACGGGAGCAGAAAGCCTCATATTTCGCCCGTGGAACAGCTGGTAGTTTCGAACTGCTGACCCTGAGGTTAGTATCCCAATTCGTAACCACTACACTACCAGAGCTCCTTAAATCTAAGAGGTAGAACTATAAAACTTCTAAAAGAAAATATTGGCGTTGTTACGTGCTATTAAGTTGGTTCGTGGTTAGCAGTCCAGTGTTTATCGTACAGC
>NW_006408550.1:7064980-7080514 GCF_000296735.1 Chrysochloris asiatica
GTTCGCAGTCCAGTGCTGATCTTACAGCACCATTTATACGTCAATAAAATTTATCAAAGTGCTTATGCACTTCGACGAGATTAAACAAACATTTATCGTCTACTCTCAGGTTTTAGTCATTTTATCATCAAAATTGCACCGTTAAATAAAAGGAAAATCTTGCAAACATTAATATTGCCTTTTTTTTTTTTTAATTTTTTTTAATTTTTGGCTTTGAGTCAGGAGCAAGCAGGGTTGCAGTGTTTACAGTCTTGTAGTTAACATTTATTCTGAGTTTCTGTTTTTAAACGAGGTGTTTCAACTCTTACCTTGCTTTAGAAAATTAAAAACTTACCCTTTGGAGATTTAAACATTTTGTATCCATTTTTACATGCTGCTCATGAAGCTTAATATCCTAGGAAAGCTGCCAACCATATAAGAGTATTTTTCTAAGGTGATTTAAACAATTATTAAAAATTATTTGATGTATGAAATCAAATCTTCATCTTTAGTTCAATTCTTAGATGCTAGATGTTGCCTTTTCCAGAAAAAGTTGACAAACCACAGCGGAGCCTCCACGAGGCTGGAGATCCTATCAGTGTTGTTCAAGACACTGTACTTAGAGCACTTCAACAGTACCTGGTACTCAATACATTTTTGTTGAATGACTGACTGAATTAATGAATGAATGAATGCAGCTGTCAAGAGAAGTCTGATTGATTTCAGATTTTTAAAAAATTATAACAATTTACATGATGAAATACAGCAATACAACCATTTCTACATGTATAATTCAGTGATAACGATTACAGCCTTCAAGGTGTGTGACCATCATCACGATCCCACTGCCCTCAAGTCTATCCTGTCTCAGAGGGACCTTATATAGGATTTCCAAGGCTGCAAATCTTTAGAAGAGCAGAGAGCCTCATCTTCCCCCACTGAATAACTGGTGGGTTTGAACTGTTGACCTTGCTGTTGGCAGCTCAACATTTAACCCACAGGGCTGCCTGGATTCCTTATACATTTTCACATTCTTTGCCACCATTAACACACATTTAGTTCACCCTAACCTAATCTCCCTCTTTCCCCTCCATCACTAAGAAGTTTGGGTTTTTAGGATTATACTTCTCTTATTCTTCTGTCTGTTGGACTGTGGTGTCTCGGGTGATGCTGTGATGCTGGAAGCTAGGCCACCCCACCAGTGTTTTAACTATCAGCAGGGTTGCCCATGGTAGAGCGATATTGTAATGGTAGACACATGACAGTATGCATATGTCAAAACTGACAGAACTGCAAGGCACAAATAAAGACCCCTAATTGGAGTCCTAAGGAGTCCTGGTGTGGCGCTGTGGGTTAATGCATGAAATGGTTAATAAAACTGTTTAAACTGCAAGGTCAGCAGTTTAAGCTCACCAGCTGCTCCTCAGAAACCCTATATAAGGTTGCTATGGGTCAGAATCCACTTGACAGCACTTAAAAACAACAATATTTGGAGTCCTGGTGTGGCGCTATAGGATAAGCAATGGGTCACAAGGTCAATTTGAATAGTAAAGTTGGTGGTTCAAACCTACCAACCACTCCTGTGAAACCCTATACAGGGTGGCTATGAGTCAGAACTGATTTGTAGGCACTTAACAACAATAGAGTCCTGGTGTGGCACTATAGGATAAGCACTGAATAGCTACCCACAAGGTTGGAGGTTCGAACCCATCATCCACTCCTTGGAAACCCTATACAGTGTTGCTATGAGTCAAAACTGACTTGACAGCACTTAAACAGCAACAATAATGTAACTGAGTGAGCACACTGACTACATATGATAAGCACAGGACTGTGAACCGTAAGGTCCAAGGTTTGAGCCTGCCAGCTGCTCTACAGGAGAAAGATAAGGGTTTCTGCTCCCAGGAAGATTTAAAACCTTGGAAACCCTATACAGGGTTGTTGTAAGTCGGAACCAACTTGACCGCATTTACTGCGTGGTGCTGTACTGGTGTGGTGCTGTAGGATAAGTACTGTACTGCTAACCACATAGTTATTGGTTCAAACTCCTCAGCCGCTCCTAGCAAACCTTATACAGGGTCACTGTGAGTGAGTTGGTACCAACTTGACATCACTCAATAACAACAACAATGTAAAGCATGATCTTTAGTTAATAATGTATCAGTATCACAAGAATGCTAAATATTAATATTAGAATAAACAGTGCATATATGTGATTAGGAACTCTCTTTCTACACAATTTTTCTGTAAACCTAAAATTGCTCTGAAAAATAAAGTCCATATAAAACCAAACAAACAAACAAAAAATCCCAGTCTTTACTTGAGTAAATATTGCTGAGAAAGCAATATCCGTAGGAGATAACCTTGTTGTTTTAAGGCAACGAGGGAACAAAATGAGGGAACGTTACTAGTCAGAAAAGTTAAACAATATAGTGGAGTTTGCTAATAAGGAATGTTAGAGAATACAAGAGGAACACTTGAAAAAGAGGGAGAGGGTAGAGTGCTGGGTCAGATTCCGGCATGTACTTAGCCAGGTTGGGAAACACTGTTGACCATGGAAGAGAGTCAAATCTTGAAAAGGGAAACTATGGCGTATGAGCTCCTCAGGCTACATGGTAGAGAAGGCTCAGAACACTTAGGTTCATAATAAACTATTCTAGGACCTCAATTTTCTAAACACTGGGATTGTGGAACCTTTCAGATTAGAGTAAGGAAAAAGCAAGCTGCTGGGGCCTAAAACGATTTTCAAGTGATAGTTATTAACTTGTGGTTCAGGTAGAACTTGTTTAATAAGTATACCAGTAGAAACATTTAGAGTTCAGAGAAAAATAAGGCTTTGATTTTTAGAGGCTGTCTGATGATGCCCAACAACTGGATGTTGAGTGAAAAATCATGGTTTTTCTGCTCTAGAAGTTCTGCATGTGGTTCAGGTTTCCTGAAAAAATAATCAAGAATTTTTATTAAGTTCTCAAAGTAGTCTTTGACTTCCAAAAGATTATTAATCCCTGATCTACATGATTGATCAGATAGATGAGTGAGTTATTTTTTGTTTGTTTGTTTGTTTACCCATCTGCATTAATTGAAATGTAGATTCTATTTACTGAGGTTTTGTCATTACTTGTAACCCAAGCCTTAATCTGTAGTTTATATAATTGAGTTTCTGTGAACTCTTGTTACAGTATAATGAGAAATACCATACAAAGGAACCTTAGTAATTACCCATAATTTACTTAGAGAGCCTTAACAATGTTTCATACTTCATAAATCAGCAAGTATTTACAAAGAGACAAAGTAAACAGATAAGGGCATGTTGTCCCTGTGAATGTGCTTAACAGCAGAATAAAAAAATCACTCCCTGGGATGTGCATTAATGATTTGAATTGGTGTTGCTGCTGTTGTTATGTGTCATCAAGTTGGGTCCGACCCATAATGGCCCAGTATAGGTTTTCCGAGGAGCGGCAGGTGGGTTTGAACCACACACTTTGAGGTTCAAACTGACCTTGTCGTCCAGCACATTATCCTGCAACACCACACCAGGTTTGAATAGTATACTACAAAAAATACAGCAACAACAAAACACACCCCTCAAAACCAACCAAGCAAACAACAACAAAAACCCCCACTTCATTAACATGTCACTAAAATTGGTGGCAAATTCAACCAGATTTATCTTTGCATTAAGAAAAGTATGTTTGCTCTGAATATTAGTCATTAAAAGAAGGACAGTGGTTAGTCTAATAAGCCATTTCCAAGCATTTAGAAAACCAGATTTATTGTCTTTGAATGTTACTGGTTGCTGTGGGTCCATCCTGACCCACTGGTGATCCCGTGTGTGCAGAGAATGACTCCACAGGGTTCTTAAGATTGACCTTTCAGAAGCAAAGCTCCAGGTCAGTCCTCCTAGATATCTCTGCATGGATTTGAACCTCCAATTTTCTTACTAGTAGTCAAATGCTTAAGTGTTTCTGCCACCCAGGGACTCCAATAGTATTTGAATACTACCAAAGAGTACAATAATTACAAATGATTAAGTGTGAGCCCTTAATTTGCCCTTCCCTCTGCTTAGTGCAAATTGATGATATTTATTCCCATATTGGATTCTTCTTTCCTCTTAAATCCATAAATGACAAGCTAGGTGGAGATTTTATTGTAGGAGACTATTTTGATCCAGATATTCATTCTTGTGAGTTATTGAAATTCATGATTGCCTTTGACTGGTGATAATTTCAAATGATTTGAAATGATTCGTGCGGTTTGAATACATTAGATGTTTTAAATAAGGTTTTATTTTTCTATTCTTAGGACAGTAGAAGTTAAATCAAATGATAATATTATGATCTAAGATAGCAAGATTTGGCATACAAATATAAAACTATCTGTACAGCATGAGCTAGGCTGTGTCAGGGATCATATGTGTTCTGTCTCCCCAGCATCTAGCGCAAGGCCTGGCTCATTGTAGGTGTTCATCAAACGTTTGAGTTAGCAGGTGAACACAAAAGCGGACATATTTTTGATGAGTAGTAAACACTAGTAATGTGGGGAGAAGTGTTATAATTAACTTCCTGTGAATCAACTACATAATTAAAAATGCATATTTCAATTAATGTGGTAAATAGAATTAGAGAGCGCTCTGACTTGTATGCATTTTCTGACTCAATGGGACATGATACTGTATACCACAAAATTATTTACATATTAACATATGGATAGGTAAATATAGTCAAGCAAATCATCATTCATCAAGCAAACATTGATGTTTTTTATATTAAAAAACTTTTGTATGAGCTTCAAAGGACTGAAATAGAGATATGTGAAAGGAAATAAGGAAGGTATGAAGGAATATGTATTATCCGAAAGAGTGAATCACACTAGGATTACAGGAGTGATTGTGTCGTTGTTGTTGTTAAGTACCGTGGAGTCGTTTCCGACTCATAGCGACCCTGCACAGGGTTTCCAAGGCTGCGAATCTTTACGGGTGCAGAACGCCTCATCATTCTCCCGAGGAACAGCTGGTAGTTTCGAACTGCCAACCTTGAGGTTAGCAGCCCGATTTCGTAACCACTACGCTACCAGAGCCATAGAGAGCAGATAACGGATCTTTTCTCCTGTAAAACAAGTTCGAACCGTCCATCTTTCCATTAGCAGCGGAATGCTTTAACCATTGTGTCACCAGACTCTTTCAGAGAGAGCGCTTTCTAGGAAACAAGCTCTTGCTGAAGCCCAAGATCACCATTTATTGTTGTTAGGTGGACGAATTGGTACCGACTCATAGCGACCCCATGCACAGCAGAACGAGACACTGCCCGATCCTGGGCCAGCCTCACCATTGTTGCCGGTTGAGTCCATTGATGCTGCCACTTGGCCAATCCATCTCGTTGGGCCTCTTCCTCTCTTTCTCTGACCCTCCACCCTACAAAACATGATATTCTTCTCTAGCAATTGATGACCATTTAGAGTCTCATTTATCAACAGAAGGAACCCTGGCTGTGCAAAGGTTAAGCATTGGACTGCTTGCTGAAAGGTTTGCAGTTCAAATCCACCCAGCACTCCATGGGAGAAAGACCTGGTGATTTGCTTCCCAAAGATTGGTTGGGGGTGGTGTGGCATTGAGTTGGTTCCAACTCTTAGCAGCCCTATGTAGAGTTTCTTAGCCTGTGAATCTTTAAGAGAGCAGAAAGCCTCATCTTTCTCTCACGTAGTGGTGGTAGATCTGAACTGTTGGCCTTGTGGTTAGCAGCCCAATGCTTGACTACTATACTGCCAGGATTCCCTAACGATTACAGACACAAAATCCTACGGGGCTGTTCTGCTTTGTCACATGAGATCACTATGAGTCGAAATTGACTCGGGGTTTCATAACAAAAACAATACCATCAACAGAACGGAAGCATTAGTTGACCTCTTCCTACTATCTCAGCAACCAAGACTGAACTAACAAACGGGCAGAAGGGATCCAAAATGACTCGCCTGAGCACATACCAGTCTGTTCTTCTGTTAGTGTTTGGAAGAGAATTCCAAGTCCTAAAGATTTTACATTGCTATTTAACCTTCCATCAATTTCCAAGTGGATAACCTTAAAGCCTCAGCCCTGCCCCTTGTTTTTCCATGATTTGGGCATATTTATGAGAACAAATGAAATTTTAAATCTCCTCCTTCCATTGCCACTAAAAGGAGCAGAAATGACAGCAATAAAATGTCTTGGCTTCTTTTACTGAATCAATGACCAATCCTTTCGTATCTAAGTAAGCTCATGTGACAATCAGCAGTGGTCTGTAACACCATTATCACTAAAGGCCAGCCAGCAATTTTGTTATAAAATCTTCTGAGGCAGCTTGCAATTTGGCTCTTTTAATTAAACCTCACCAGCCCAGATTGCAGGGGGAGAGTACTAGGAATTTTCCACTGAACTGTCACTCTAGAAGAATATTCTACTATGTATGGATTTGATGTCAAAAATAATAACAATATTAAATGCAAGCGAATTAGCATAACAGTAATCTTGAGCGCCAGTTTGAGCGCTCAGGAAGTTAAATGAAAATTGATAGCTTATTTGTCTCTTGAACTGTCAAATCAATATATGCACCTTTTTGCTTTTTCAGCACTGCTATAGCTTGGGGCAGTTGACAGCAGTTGGTAGTTAACTGCGTATTAACATGAGACTGGGGTTAATTCTGTTTTTCTTCTTAAACTCTGCTGCTTTTTGCTGTGGAGTGGTTCTAAGTTTTAAAGAAGAGAATGATAGAATTTTAGCTTAGTGCCCAGCATAGAATAAACACCCTGTATAGGGTCTGTTGTTGTTAAGTGCTATCGACTCAATTCCAACTCATGGCAACCCTGTATAGGGTTTCTGAGGAGTGGCTGGTGAGTTTGAACTGCTGACCTTGTGATTTAGCGCTTATCCTGTAACACCACACCATATAGGGTTTCCGAGGCTGTAATTCTATATAGGAGCAGAAAGTCTCATCTTTCTCTTTCAGAGCAGATTGTGGATTCGAACTGCTGACTTTGTGGTGAGCAGCCCAACACATAACCTACTCTGCTGCCCAGGCTCCTTAGTGAGGGCAGTAGGCTGAGGGAAAGCAAGAGCTAAAAAGCATGAAGGACTAAGCGCTAGATGAGGAAAATGGTAATGGTAAAACAATTTATTTACCAAAACAAGCAGGGACCATAAACAATGAAATGCCTAGCAGTATTAGTTTTAGCTTTGTTCATTTGTTTGGGGAGTTT
Source organism: Chrysochloris asiatica (assembly GCF_000296735.1). NCBI lineage: Eukaryota > Metazoa > Chordata > Mammalia > Afrosoricida > Chrysochloridae > Chrysochloris > Chrysochloris asiatica. Next base: position 7,072,187 of record NW_006408550.1, read on the forward strand.
AAATTATGTAAACTAACAATAATGGCAAAAGAAAACAAAACCTAGTTATCATTGCACCAATTACAACTCATGGAAACCCCATTGGTATCAGATACAACTGTATTCCACAGGGATTTTTTGGAAGTAGTTTGCCAAACTTTTCCTTTGAGGTGCTTCTAGCTGGACTCAAACCTCCAACTGTTTAGTCACCATCTGAGCATGCTAACCATTTGCACCACCCTGCGACTCCGATAATGGCAACGGCTACTGTTTACTGGGGAGTCCTGATGTGGTGCTACGGGTGAATGCGCTAGATAGAGGGCAGGGTCAGTTTGAACCGCAAGGTCAGCAGTTCAAGTTTACCAGCCGCTCTTCAGAAACAGGGTGGCTATGGGTTGGAACTGACTCGATGGCACTTAACAACAGCAACGATGGTTTATATTGAGTGTTTATTCTGTGCTAAGAGCAAAGCCAAAACTCCACCACTCCCTCGTTTAGAACTTAGAACCATTCTACAAAGGAAGCTAATAGCATCATTTCACAAATAAGGAAACTTGTCAAAGACCTAAAAGCCAGTAAATGGTGGGTTTATAATTTCACCTTGGTTTGCTATCATGATAAGTGGAGTCCTGGTGTGGTGCTTCGGGTTAATGCTCTGGACACTAAGGTTGGTTTGTACTGCAAGGTCAGCAGTTCAAGCTTACCAGCTGCTACTCAGAAATCTTATATAGGGGTTGCTATGAGTCAGAACTGACTCGATGGTCCTTAACAACAACAACATCATGATAAATGAGGTACAGTTTATTTTCTGTTTGAATTGACAGTAGGTAGCTAGTGGGTTTAGGAGTCCTGGTGTGGTGCTATAGAGTAAAACACTGGACCTCAAGGTCAGTTTGAAGTACAAGGTTGGTGGTTCAAACTCACCAGCCTTTCCTTGGAAACTCTAAACAGGGTTGCTATAAGTCTCAATTGACTTGATGGCACTTAACAACAATAATAAAGTTGGTTATAAAATTTATTATAGAGATATTGCTCTTTTTGCCCATCGCTACATTTTTTATTATTCCATATGTTTTGCCTATTGACACAATAAAGAGATTTGGGTTGTGCCACTGAGGTGGTAGATCTACCTATATGATAGTAGTCAACTGATTTGACCACTATATGATATTTCTTAGTTGATTCAATTTTCTTATAAAATATGGTCTTAGGTATTGACTTGCCCATGATTAATTTCTGAATCCCAAACACTACCTTTTCTGACATTTTTTTCATAAGAAATTTATGAGTAGAAATGAAGGTTTGAAAACTAAGTATCAGCTAATTTGAAGAACCTGGAGTCTAGATAAAGGAAATAGAGCCAAGCTATATTTGAGGCCTTAATTTATTTCATTGTAAAAGACTACGCAATACATGGAGTCTTGGTTTCTTAAGAATATGGATCTGATAATAAGTATCCACATTTGTACTAATTATGTATATTTGTTGATATTCCTTCCAGCAGAGCAATTGAGGTCTTAATAGTCATGGATAAAGAATAAGAAATGGTATGTGTGTATACAGTTAGTGAACTGTAATTTGCTTTGTAATCACTGATAACAAAATTGTTGTTTTAACTACCTGTGAAGGTCAGGCTAACTCCACTGCCAAGGTCAGGAGTATGTAGTCCATGGTGGGCTGTATCAGTCAGGATTCAGACAGGAAGTAAATGGCTTACTTAAGTGGAGTAATGGGGGAGAGTTTAATCAAAGGACTGTTTATAGAGATGTAGTCAGAGTTGTTGTTGTTGTCAGGTGCCATTGAGTCGGAACCGACTCATAGCGACCCCACGCACAGCAGAACGAAACAATGTCCGATCGTGGGCCAACCTCACTACCGCTGCCACACTTGACGCCATCAATGATGCCACCTGGCCGATCCATCTTGTAGGCAGAGTAGACAGAGTCAAAAAAATAGCAAGGAATGATGAATCTGGGCGCTAGCGACAGTAGGCTCTATTACCTTCCTGCACCAGAAGCAGCCAAGGGGAGCAATTATTAGAACCCAGGAGAGAATGGGTAGAGGAGAGGGTTGCCTGGCAAGAGTTGTGGCCTTTGGTAAATGAAAGTTGTTAAACAATGTCAAGGGAACAGACATGCTAGTGTCACCCCCCTACCCCTCACTTTGATTACCTCCTAGTGCCTCTCATTGACTGAACCCAATCCGAAGCCAGTAGGCAACACAGTCCATTGACACAATTCATAAAAAGTTAGTCACCAGGGAACAGAGCGTGGAAGAGAAGAGTGGTGGGCTCAACTGGAGGAGCAAATGAAATAACACCCAGCTTCCAGGCTAGCTCATAATGACCTTACAGGACACAGTACAATGGACCTCTAGGGTTTTCAAGGTTGTAATCTTTACAAGGAGTCTTGGTGTGGCATTGTGGGTTAATGCACTGGACTGCACGTTTGATGGTTCAAGCTCACCAGCCATTCCTTGGAAACCCTATACAGGGTCACTATGGTTTGGAACGGACTCAGTGGCACTTAACAACAACAATCTTTAGAGAGAAGACTGATATGTCTTTCTCCTGTAGTGCAGCAAGCTGGTGGATTTGAACCACCAAACTTCCAGTTAGACCTTTCAGTTAGCAGTAAGTACTTAACCACCGTACCACCAGGGGCAGTATGGGTTGGACTCAATAACAGTGGCTTTGGAGTTTTCTTTTTGGTCTAAAAGCTAAGTCTCTTAAGCAGTACCTACCTCGATTCATTTGGGGTCCATGAACTTTAATTGGCTAAGGGATCAGCACCACTCCTGCCATCCCATCCCTCCAAAAGAAAATGCACACCTTAAAAGCACTTCTTGTCCTGGGTGGGAGGCTAGACTAAGACTTCTGACATCGAGGAACGTTGTGGCTTGGAGACATAGCAATTTTGGCAACACACCAAGGTACACAGTCACTGTCTTTATGCATCATTATTGGATATACTCAAACTCTCCAGAAAACTGACAAATGGGCTTTTCCATGTAATATGGGAAAAGGAGAAAAAGTAATATACCTTTCTGAATTTACACAAGAACTGTTACATCAGGAAGTGTTAAGCTGGTAGAAAACCTTGATCTCTTTCAAACTCACTGGAAACCATATCCAGCATTATTGTTTTTATTTTCATGTGACTTGAACACCTTGGATTATGGCTCTGGACAAATTTAGCAACATACTTACATAGCCAGTGTGTTTAAAAGACTTGGTAAAGTGGAGGGTCAGTGAGAAAGAGGAACCTTAAGTGAGATGGACAGACACAGTGGCTGAAACAATGGACGCAAACAGCAATGATTGTGAGGTTGACAGTGTTTAGTCTTATTGTACGTAGGCTTGCTATAACTGGAACTGAAGGCACCTAACAATAACAACAATTTGGCCCTATATTTTCCTCTCCAGTTTCCTATTTCACTCTTCCTTCAATAAATACCACAGAAATACATACTCTTATTCTACCATAAAAAGTCCCGGTAATGTAGTAGATTACAAACTGGGCTGCTAACTGCCAGGTCAGTTGTTCAAATCTACTAGTCTCTCCTCCGGAGAAAGATGAGACTTTCTGCTCCTGTAAAGATTTACAGCCTCAGAAATCCTATACAGCATCATTATGAGTGGGGACCAACTCCATGGCACATAACCGCCACAACCACCACTCTACCATAGTGAGCTTCCTTCTTAACTCTAGGATCCCTATCTGTTCCTTCTACCAGAAACACTATTTCTTCTCCTTTTAGTTTTCATCTTACTGCTTGTTGTAGTGTTTATATTTGCTTATAAATGACATTAGGCTGTAAGTATCATGAGAACAGTGGTATTTCTTATTGATACATCATGGAATCCCCGAAAACTTGTCCAGTGCATAGCATATAATACATATTGAGTTAATAAATGAATTAAGGACAGGTGTGTACCAGGACTTTATTATTTCACCATATTTATTTAATCTGTATGCTGAGCAAATAATCTGTGAAACTGGATTATATGAAGAAAAATGTGGCATCAGGATTGGAGGAAGTAAAATTAACAACCTGTGATATGCAGATGATACAACCTCACTGGCTGAAAGCCAAGAGGACTTAAAATACTTATCAATGAAGATCAAAGACCACAGCCTTTGGTATGGGTTGCATCTCAATGTAAAGAAAACAGGAATCCTCATCACTGGACCAATAAACAACATCCATGTAAATGGAGAAAAGATTGAAGTTGTCAAAAACTTCATTTTGCTTGGATCCACCATCAACACTCATGAAAGCAGCAGTCAAGAAATCAAATGACGTATTGCATTAGGCAAATCTACTGCACAAGACCTCTTTAAGTGTTCAAGAGCAAAGACGTCAGTTTGAGGACTAAGGGGTGCCTGACCCAAGTCATGGTGTTTTCAATAACCTCATATGCATGTGAAAGTTGGACAGTGAATAAGGAAGACCATAGAAGAATTGATGCATTTGACTTACGGTGTTGGAGGAGAATATTAAAAGTACCAAGGATGTAAAACAACAACAACAAACCAATTTGTATTGGTATAAGTACAAACAGAATGTTCCTTGGAAGCCAGGATGGCCAAACTTCATCTCTCATACTTTGGACATATTATCAGGAGAGACCATTCCATGGAGAAGGATATCATGTTTGGTAAAGTGGAGGGTTGTAGAAAAAGAGGAAGGCCCCCAATGAGATGGATTGGCACAGTGGAAGCAACAGTGGGCTCAAGCATAGCAATGATTGTGAGGTTGGTGCAGGACCAGGCAGTGTTTCGTTCTGTTGTGTATAGGGTTACTATGAGTCGGTACCAACTTGATGACACCTAGCAACAACAATGGTGACATTATATCCACCACATTTATCATAAATTTAGTTCTACTTAAAATGATCTCATTAATAACTGGAAAGGAATATTGGAAAGTGTCTGAATAATTCACAAATTAAATTCTTGAAGAAGCAGCAGAACAATTGAAAATGTGTTGAAAGTCTTGTGCTGTCTTCACGATCCTTGGTATGTTTGGGACCATTGTTGTAGCTATTGTATCAATCTATCTCATTGAGGGTTTCCATATTTTTGTTGGCTTTCTACTTTACCCTTTAATTTTACTGATATCCTTCACGTTCCTTGTCACAATTTCCAAAGTAGACCTTCAGAATAACAGACCTTCTTGAATCAGGAGTTCTGGAAGGTGGGGTGCATCTGAGATTATGTTTTAATATGTGTCCTTTCTTCACTCCCAGGTGGTGGTTCTGGTGCACACACAAGCAGGAGAAGATTGGTTCAATCTCTGATAGGTCCTGCAGCTCTCTGGGGATCTGTGATCTTGTCATGGGGAGGAGTCATCAACAACCTGAAGTTTGTAAATAATATTTTCAAATATTCATGGTTTTATGTTTTAATTTTTTATGACTTGTAGGCTTTCCCCTAGGGAGATGTTTAATTTTCTTTCGCTGTTTTGTATTGCAGGGTCTTATTCACTTGATTAATTTTTAATCGGGGAATCATGCTGTGCTATTTCCAGATTATGAGTGGAGGCAGCTCTATATTGCTTTCCCAGTGGAATTTTGATTAATAACCTTTTCTCTGCATTTCTGTGGAACACCAATTCTATTTATTCTGTTGAGAGGAGGCAGAAATTCAGGAAAAGGTAAGCACAGTAGAGAAATGTTGTGATTGCCGGGTGGCAACGCTTTTAAACTTGCTTTTAAATGTCCTTCATTCTACTTTGATGAGTAGCAACTGGTCTAAGGTACGAATATTGGCCTCTCCCAGTCTGGAGTCCCCCAAAAGTGAATAAAATAAAAGACAAATGGAAACAATTAGTGCAATGTACTAGTGGATCACATGACCCACAATCTCCATGATGCTGAGACTAGAAGACCTGGATGGTGCCTGTAAGGGATCACATTAGAAGGTCCTGAATAGAATGGGAGAAAAATGTGGAAGAAAACTCAAAATCTTAAAAAATACTAGGCTTATTGGTCAGACAGAGACTAAAGGAATCCCTAAGACTCTGGTCCTTAATTATCCTTCAGGTCTCCAACTGAACTCACTCCATGGATCAATTTTCAGCCAAACAATAGACAGGTCTGTAAGGTGAACAGTAAGTAACACTGCACAAGAGGGCTTCACACATCTTACAATAATCAGTCATTTGAGATAAAAAAAAAGGGCAGCATTTGCCCAATGACACATTTCAAAAGGCAGGAAGGGTTTGGAAAGAAGGAGGAACAGAAACTGAGAACTCAGGGAGGAACTGGGATGTTACATTGTAGGGATTGTAATCAGTGGCATGAAGCAAAATGTGCATAGTCATACACTTGCTGAATGGAAAACATTTGCTCTTTAGACCTTCATTTAATTCACAAAAAGAGTTTTTAAAAACCCTGCATTTGCCTTCTGCATTTCTAAGAAACCATCTAATGTAGTTCTACTCCTTTGTTTTAACGATCACTTTCCTTTATTGGAAGATCGCTTGCTTTAAAACTAAGCATTTAATTCCATCAGAGACTTCTGTTAAAACTTACTAATATGCAACCCACTCTAGAAAATGATAGTTAGAGCCATTTTGATTAGATCTGCTGATACATCTACTTAGGCTTATTATTAAAGCTGAGTGAGTCGTTAGCCTATAAGAGCTCATTGTAATTCCACAAATAATCTTTGGGATGGTTTACTGATGTCTGCTATCACCTGATGGCCTCACTATTTCTCCTTATGAGTCAGATGTTGAAATTTTGTACAAATTGCATGAAAACAATAGCTACAAAAGAAGTAGGACACATATCAAGTCCCAGAGGGACATACATTAGTTTTCTATTGATATTAACAAGTTACTCCAAAGTTAGCTGTGTAAACAATGCCCATTTAGCAGGCTGGAGTCCCTAGGTGGTGTAAATAGTTAAGTGCTCAGTTACCACCTCAAAGGTTGAAGATGTGGCAACTTGGGAGTTCCATTCAGAAGTTATACCAGGCGAGAGCTACTTCAGAAAGAGCACCGCCATTGAAAACCCTAGGGAGCACACGTCTATTCTGAAACACACGATGTCACCATGCACTGGAATGACTGAATGGCAAGTGGCCCATGAGTCATTTTTCTTATTAGCTTACAGTTCTGTAATTCAAAAGTTTACTGGAGCTAGGCAAAATTTTCTGTGTAAGGTCTCAGGAGGTGGAACTCAAAAGGTTACGGGGTGGGGATCATAGGGTGGGGAAGACTGAATCCAAGCTCATTCAGGTTGTCAGCAGAATTCAGTTCCTTGTAGTTGTGGCACTGAGGTTACTTTTTCATTGCTGGCTGGTGGAAGGTGTCTCTCTGAGCTTCTAGAGGTCACACTCCAAACCTCATTTTGTCTCTTCCACCTTCAACGTCAGCAAGGGTGCATCAAATGCTTCTCTTGCTTCAAGTCTCTCTGACTTCATCCTCTTCTATCATCCAACAAAAACTCTGTTTTAAAGGGCTCATGGGACTAGGTCATGCCTACCTGTAAAATTACATCTTCAAAATCTCTTTACATTAGTACCTAGATTTGTGGTTGGTTCAATAACCAGGGGACTGGAATCTTGTAGGGGTGGGGGGTCTATCTTAGACGCCTGCATACCACAAGCAAAGACATTCTTTAAAATGATGAGACAATTGTAATTTATGAATATATGTCATTTAGTTTTAGGAGTCCTTGTGTGGCACTGTAGGATAAGCACTGGACCGCAAGGTCAGTTTGAACTGAGAGGTCAGCAGTTCAAACTCACCAGTTCAAACTCACCAAACTCCTTGGAAATTCTATATAGTGTCATTATGAATCGGGACTGACTCATATCCACATTGTAGGATAAGTGCTGGACTAGGAGCAAGGTTGGTGGTTCAAACCCACTAGCTACTCTGTGGGAGAAAGAGGACATTTTTTGCTCCCACAAAAATTTACAGTCTAGGAAACCCTATACAGGGTCACTATGAGTTGGAATGACTCAATGGTGTTTAAGAAAAGCAGCAATAATATATACAGGAGCCCTGGTGTTGCAGTAGGGTAAGCAGTGCTAACGGAAAGTTTAGTGGTTCAAATCCACCAGCTGCACCAGGGGAGAAAGTTGAGGCAGTCTGCTTCTGTAAAGATTTACAGTCTCTGAAAACCTTAGGGAGCAGTTCTATGCTCTCCTTTATGGTCACTACAGAATGACGTACATGGCAGCATCAACCTGAACTCAGTTGACAAATGAAAGAGTCAAGAACAGAATAAAATGATAAGAACAGAGGATCTGGGAGTTCAGTCTATGATCAAAACAATTACAATGTGAAAAAAGGTAAACACAGAAGAACAGAGATCCCGGTGGTGGGAAGGTC
>NW_006408550.1:7081762-7158101 GCF_000296735.1 Chrysochloris asiatica
ATAATCAATGTAATGAAACAAGTTATATGAATGGTTGAAATGTAAAACTGATGATGTGCCCTGTAAACTTTCACTCAATCCACAATAAAAACCTAAAATTTTTAAAAAAGCAAAACAAAACACCGTATTGCTATAGATTCCAGTTCTTACATGGAAGGGTTTATTTCAAACAACGCATGTGTTAAACATGTTTCTACAATCAGTGGATGGCTATAGACAGGTTTTCTTGGTAATACACTTGCCTCAGTCTTGTTAGTTTGCCTTCAAAAAAAGGTCCAATGAAAACGGAAGTCATATGCTGGCCAGTTAAATTCAATATAGAAAGTTCAACTCAGAACATTGTTGACTATTTTAGGGGAGTCCAAAGGTATAATACAGATTGCTTTTCTCAAAGAACAAAAGATAATCATGGGGTTTACTATGAAGAACTTGTAAGAGAACTGAAAACTACATTGCTAAATAAAGGTCAGGAAAGTTCTACTGTGGAATTTTTTTTCCCATCATGATGCCCTTTGAGGTTAGCAAGATCTGTCTTACAAGAATTTCACTGGGAAACTTTACCCATCCACCCTACATGTCTGATCTTGCCTCTTCAGACTTTTGTTTCCAAAACTCCAAGAATATTGAAAATGAACATGACTCAAGGATGCCCAAATGTCTCTTTTGGTGTGGTATAAATTGAAAAGCATAGAATTCTTCAGGGGGGAGGGTTAGAGAAATGGAAACACTACCTTCAGAAGTGTTATTGACCTAAATGGAGGATATGTGGAGAAGCAATAGCTTCACACTTTGATATTTTTCTTTAATAAAGATTTCTAAGATTCTGTAGCAATACTTTTTGAGTTACCTCATACACTTCTAGTCTTTCAGAAGACAGTCTTAGGATGAACCCCTTGTAAAGTATTGCCAGAAGCATGAGTTTAATGAGGATGGACTTAGGTGTGTATGAATCAAAACATCTAGAGTAATTTTCCCAATCATACTCAATAGATACTTAAATTAGAGTTATCTTTTGTTTTCTTTATAGAAGTTTCTTGTTCTCCTTATATATTTCTGGAACTTTTGTGGTGTAATTGTTAAACCTGCCCATCTGAGAAAAGTGTGAGAAGATTTATCTGTTAAGATGGAAGCTCACATAGCATATATAGTTTCTATCCCTGAGTATTTTAATTATTTTATGGAGTCTTCAAATGAAATGGATGCCTAATTATTGATGAAATACAAATGCCTTTCAACTAGAAAGGTAGAAAAACTGCAGTTTTAGCCTCCATGGCAAGATAGTCAAGAAAACACATTGGAAAAAAAAAATCCTTTGTAATTTGTTTATGGATACTTTTCAAAAGTTACTTAAGTTATGCTTCCAAGATGTCTTTTTCTCCTCTCCTATTTATAAAATCTGTGGCTGACAAAACTATGTGGGATTGGGAAGTTAATTGATTAAGATTACATATACTATCATCAGGAAAGTCTAAGAATTATCCGATAGAGTATTCCATCAGAGTGGACTAGCCTGGTTTGTCTGCAGGTTGAGGCCACACTGCATACAGTGTATCAATTATTCTCCATTAGTACGATCATCAGTGGAAACACAGGTTCAGAAATGAATAGTGTTGGGGAATTTTGTTCACTAAGCATGCCATTGCAGTCTTAACTGAAAGGTGGTCTATATTTTGTGTTTTATTTCTCTTTAGGAAGGAGATATTGCAACTACCTATGGGCATCCCAAAGGACTCCTGGTGTGGCGCTGTCAGAGCAGCACTGGACTGTGAGTCACAAGGTAGACAGTTCAGACCCATCACCTGTTCCTTGGAAACCCTACATAGTGTTGCTATGAGTCGGAACCAACTCGGCCACACTTAACAACAACAACAACTATGTGCAGTCCAAAGATTTGTCATACCTTGGAAGGTAGAGGACCCAGGCACACGAACAGATTCAAGGAGATGACTCTGGAAATGAACAAGAGGCTGTGCTTGGGAAATCTATTGTATTTAGAAAGCTCCAAACTTCATTAGCAATCATTTGCTTTGAATATAAATTAATTGCTTACAAATGATGAATATAATTCTTAAGAATTTGATGTTTGGTTACTATCCTTGTTCTCTGTGTGAGTCCTTGTCATGTTTATAAAGCTAAAAAGAAAACAAAAAAATTTCCACTGCTGTAGAGTCAATTTCAACTCAAAGTAAGGACACAGTAGAACTGCCCCACAGGGTTTCCAGAGCTGTAAATTGTTAGGAAACTAGACTTCCACATCTTTCTGGTGTGTTCAAACTGTCAACCTTTCCAACAATAGCTGCATGTTTTAACCATTCTACCACCAGGGCTCCCTATAATGTTAAACTACATATGCTCATGTATTCAAGCCAGAAATATTCATCATTGCAGTATTTCATCTGATGGTTATGGCTGTAGAAGGTAGGCAGTAAAGATATTATTCTTATTTTTAAAAGAAGTATAACCATTTATAATAACAGAAGCATTATTTATAAGCAATTCATTTATATCCAAAGCAAATGATTGCTAAATGAATTTGGAGCTTTCCAAATAAAGTAACATGAAGAAACTATGGTTTTCCTACCATCCTTGGGGCAGATGCCCTGTAACTTGTTTTAACCAATGTTGTAACATAGTTTTGCCTCCTAATGATACTCTTGGGAGATGCCAAAACAACAACCATGTCAGGAGGGAGTGGCACAGCCTGTGCTTGTGAAGTGGAGCTTTTCTTCAGATGGCATTCAACTGGCATATTATTGTGCTCAAAACCATGCCTAGCCAAGATAAGTGGATGGATATTAGCCAATGAGTGCCTGGCATTTGATAGGCACATAAAAACATTTGCTAAATTGACTGTTTTAGTATTACATATAGAAGTCTCTGGGTGGCACATATGGTTAAGTGCCAGACTACTGATAAAAAAATTGGTAATTCAACCCCTGCCTGCTGAAGTACCTAGAAAGAAAGGCCTGGTGATCTGCTTCTGAAAGATCACCAAACCCAAGCCAAGCCCACTGCCATATAGTCATAGATAACCCACAGGACAATGGAGAACTAACTGCTCCTGAGGATTTCTGAGCCTGTCAATCTTTACAGGAACAGACAACCTCACTTTGTTTCCTTAGTGCAGCTGGTGAGTTTCATCCACTGACCTTGAACTTAGTAGCCCCAATGCTTAACCCATGATGCCACAGACACTCCATGGAGCAGTTCTACTCTGCACACATGGAGTCATCCTTGCAATCAACTAGATGGCAGCTGACAACAACAGCATTACATGTATGATGAGACTTATATGGAATGGGTTTCGTGAGAAGAGGTTACTCGTTAACTCAACAAGTATTTATCTAGCACCTCCTCCATGCTTCACACAGTTCTAGGCTCTAGGAATTAGGGGGCGAGACATCAAAGGCTCTACTGTTATAGAGTTTATATTCTATTATGGGGAGACAGACATTAAATAAAATTTAGGTATGATAAGTGATTCAAAGATTACTAAAAAGAGTAAAATAGTAGAGTAACTAAGGTAGGGGAGCAACAGTAGACGAGAGTGAGGGGTAGGTGTGTTCCAAAGAATTCTTCTCTGAGGAGCTGATGTGTAAGTTGAGTCCTAATGATACAAAGGCACCTATTCTGCTAGGGTCTGAAGGATGAGCTTCTCAAGAAAAGACCCCAAGAAGGTAGTAAGCTAGGTATGTTTGAAGAACTAAAAATATAAAAGGCCATTTGTGATGTTGGAACTGAAGGGGAAAATAGAACATGATGAGGATGAGGTGATAGGGTGTTATAGATCATGACTGGAATTTGAACTTCATTCTAGTTACAATCAGAAGCTATTGGAGGGCTTGAGGCAGGGTAGTCATAAAATCGGATGCATATTTCAGAAGATGATTGAGACTCTTGTGTACTGAGTGGACTGAAGGGGGTAAAGGAGAAAGACAAGGAAAGATGGTGGTGGTGGCACCAGAGGGCATCAATGGCAGTGTTGAGAAACAGTTGAATTTGACATGCATATGTTGGAGGTAAGACGTGACTGATGGATTCTTGAGGGGAAACAGAAAAGAAAAGAGAAGAATCCAGGATGGTCCCTAGGGTTTAGGCCTGAGCAAAGGATGAGGCCATTTTTTGAGGAATAGAATTTATTTGTGTGTGAGGGTGACAGGGCAGGTGTGGAGAGTTAAAAATGGTCCATGAGCACCTTTGCCACTAGGGACACTCCTTGCAAAAGTAACAGATGAAACAGAGGAATGAGTAGAGTTAAGAGTTAGGATGTGAGCCCGTTTTTCCTTTTTGATCTCTCCCTGCCCACATCCCTGGGTAGCACAAATGATTTGTGCTTTGCTCCTAAACTAAATGTTGGTAGTGTGACCCCATCCAGTAGGATTGTGGAAGAAAGACCCAAGGATCTGCTTCCATAAAGATCAGTCAAGAAAAGCCAATGAGGTCATTCGACTTTATAACACACAGAGTTGCCATGATTTAGAATCTACTCAATGAAAATGGACTTAGATAGTTTTGTTTTGTTTTTTTACTGTGGTACTTAAAATCTATCTATGAAAGTATGCTTATATTTCTTTGTGTCAATCTCCTATCTTAAGGGTAGTAAGATTAAATACTCAAAAATTGCGTATGTACAATATCCTCTCCCCAAGAGACCTGAGTGCCTCCAGTTTCAGTGTTCTACAAGTATTAAACAACACCCCAAAAGGTCAGGCAGTTTATCTCGTCGAGAGTGATTTATATTAGCGGCTCTGGTTGTTTATCTCCTCAGTGACTCTGCTGCCAAGAATAGAAAGAAAATCCTCCAACATCTTATTCTTCATTAGGCAGTGGAGAAGTGGCTTAAGGTCCTTGTCCAAGTTATTAATTAACCATTTAGCCTGGTTCTATAGGAAAGACATAAGGAATTTTTTCTTCTCATCTTATAGGAATAATGTTTTGTGTAAAGAAAAGAGGATACCTAAAATAAACTATCTGATGGTGTAGGTACTGAAAAATAGTGGGGACCTCCCTCCCTCCGTACAGTCTCCTAAAAAATAATCTAAGGTTCTAAGTATTTTATTATGATTTGGTGATAATTTAATCAACCTTTTTCATTCACTGAGGTTAAATAAAGCTGTCACCAGGTGATGATATTTGTAGATAAAATGGCTTCCCTGATTCCAACAAGGACATAGACTGTAGTCCACACTAATGATACGATTCATGAATGAAGTTAGCTCAAATGCTTATCTTCCACATACTGATGGAAATGTGCTCTTGTCTCTTCACATACTTAATGTTCAAAGACTGTCAAGCATTTAAAAAACCTGAACCTTGTGAGATTTTGACAGCTGTGAATTTGAGACACTGAAGGAGTGGGGAACTTCTTAGCGTTAGGCTAGAATTAGACTCTGAAGAATCTAAGGTCATATGTGGGTGAATAAGCTGAAATTTGTTCCCAATGATTAATGTCCCCTCCTCCTTTATCTGCATCATTCTTCTTCTCAATGTACCAGGGCTTACTGTGTATTGCTTCCTGAACCTCTCATTTCAGAAGAAAAGGCTGTGATTAATGAATTCAGGGTAAAATCAGACTAGTGACAATTTAACGTGCTATTTCTCCAGGGGTGACAAGGATTTGCAGATTTAAGAGTAGACACTCAAACAAACACTTAATTTAAGGGAAAAATGATGACTCTTTGGTGAACTTTTAGTCATGTGGCCTCCAGATGGTGGGTATGTATTTGCTTAGGGCAAGAAGCATCTTTCAGGTATCCTGGAGTCATAACAGACCAAAGACCACTTACTTGTCACTGTGAAGACTGGTCCTAGTCCAGTTTCCATGGACTTTCCAAATCCTAAGAAACAATGAAATGAAAATACCAATCCCACTATTTGTTGTTGTTAAGTGCCATTGTGTTGGTGCCTACTCAGCGACCCATTGTAGGGTTTCCGAAGCAGCAGCTGGTAGTTTTGAGCTGCTGACCTGTGGTTCCAAGTCCAGTGCTGATCTTACAATGCCACACCAGGAACCCATCACCTGTAGGACTATTTTATTTCAAATGAAAAGACAAATTTTCACTCATGCATCCTCTATCCTGAATTTTTTACATGTAAGTATTTGAAAAAAATGACCAAAAAGAAATTTTTCTTTCTACCACGTAATTCTTTTCTTGTTATTGCTTGCTAGTTGCCATCATGTTTGTTCTAACTCTTAATTACGCCATAAACTAGTACAAAAGAATAAAACATTGTCCACTCCTGTGCCACCTTCATAATTCTTGATATGCTGAATCCATTGTTGCAGCTACTGTGTATTTTAAATGGCATCTAACCTTGGAGGGTCATCGTCTATAACTCTATCAGACAGTATTTTGTTGGGATCAGTGTTTTTGCTGGCAATTGGAATGCAAAGATTGGAAACAAAAGTGAAGGATCAGTTATTAGAAAATAATGGCATTAGTGATAGAAATGATGCTGGAGATCACATGATAAAATTCTGTAAGACCAATGACTTCTTCATTGCAAATATCTTTTCAAACAACCCAAAGGATGACTATACACATGGACCTAACCAGAGAGAATACACAGAAATCAAATTGACTACATCTTTGGAAAGAGATGGTGGAGAAGTCAAAATAAGACTAGGGGCAGACTGGGGAACAGACAAGAAATTGCTATTATACAAGTTCAGGCTGAAACTGAAGAAAATTAAAACAAGTACACAAGAGCCAAAATATGACCTTGAATTTATCCCACCTGAATTTAGAGATTATCTGAAGAACAGATTTGATGCATTAGACACAATGACTGAATACCAGAAGAGTTGTGGGATGACATCAAGAACATCATACAGGAAAAAAGCAAAATGTCAGTAAGAAGACAAAAAAAGAAAAGATGGAAAAAGATCAAAGAAAGACTCTGAAACTTGCTCTCTAGCATAGTGTTTCTAAAGCAAATGGAAGGAATGAGGAGGTAAAAGAGCCTAACAGAACATTTCAAAGGGCAGCTCCGCAAGATAAACTTACATATTATAATGAAATGAAAACCAAAAAGGAAGAACATGTCAGCATTTCTCATGTTGAGGGAACTGAAGAAAAAATTCAAGCCTTGACTTGAAATATTGAAGGATTCTATAGGCAAAATATTGAATAATGTAGAAAGGATCAAAAGGAGTCACTATACCAGAAAGAAATGGTCGATGTTCAACCATTTCAGGAGGTAGTATATGATCAAGAGTCAATGATACTGAAGGAAGACGTCCAAGGTGACTGAAGGCATTGGCAAAGAACAATACTCTGGGAATTGAGGGAATACAAATTTAAATCTTTCAACAAACTGATGTGGCACTGGAGGTACTCACTCTGCTATGCCAATCTGGAAGACAACTACTTGGCCAACTGATTGGAAGAGATCCATATTTGTGCTCATTCCAAAGAGAGGTGACCCAATGGAATGTGGAAATCATCAGACCATATCATTACTATTGCATGCAAGTAAAATTTTGCTAAAGATAATTTAAAAATGGCTGCAACAGTATATTGACAGGGAACTTCCCGAGATTTTGATAAAGACGTGGAATGAGAGATATCATTGCTGACATCAGATGGATCTTGGCTGAAAGCAGAGAATACAAGCAAGGTGTTTACCTGTGCTTTATTGATTGTGTGAATCATGACAAACTATGGACAACATTGTGGAGAATGAGTATCATGGAACACTTAATTGTGCTCATGAAGAATCTGTACATAAACAAAGAGGCAGTTATTCGAACAGAACAAGAAGAAACTAAAGAGTTTAAAATTAGGAAAGATGTGCACCAGGGTTGTATTTTTTCACCATACTTATTCAATCTGTATATTGAGCAAATAATTTGACAAATTGGATTATATGAAGAATAATATGGCATCAGGATTGGAGGAACACTCATTAACAACCTGTGATATGCAGATGATACAACCTTGCTTGCTGAAAATGAAGAGGACTTAGATACTTACTGATGAAGATTAACGATTACGGTCTTCAGTTTGTTGGACCTCAATGCAAGAAAAGAAATCCTCACCACTGGACCGATAAATAACATCAAGATAAACAGAGAAAAGATGGAAGTTATCAAAGACTTCATTTTGTTTGGATCATCTATCAATACTCAGGGAAGCAGCAGTCAAGAAATCAAATGATGTATTGTATTATGCAAATATGTTGCACAAGATCTCTTTAAAGTGTCCCAGAGCAAAGATGTCAGTTTCAGGATTAAGTTGTGCCTGACCCAAGCCATGGTATCTGATATGCATGTGAAAGTTGGACAGTGAATAAGGAAGACCATAGAAAAATTGATGCATTTGAGTTATGGTGTTGGAGAAGAATATTAAAAGTGCCATGGACTGAAAAATAACAAATAAATCTGTATTGGAAGAAATATAACCAGAATGCTCCTTACAGGCCAGAATTGTCAAACTTCATCTCTCATATTTAAGACATATCATCAAGAGGGACCAGTCACAGAAGAAGGACATCATGCTTGGTAAAGTGGAGGGTTAGTGATAAAAAGAAGGACCGCTTCCCTACAAGATGGATTGGCACATTGACAGCAGCAATTGGCTCAAGTGTAGCAATGATTGTGAAGTTGGTGTACGACTGCGCAGTGTTTGGTTCTGTTTTGCGTAAGGTTTCTATGAGTCATTACTGACTTGATAGCATCTGACAACAACTACATCAACAGCATGTGACAACAAAATATTTGTTTCTTCAGCTTTGCATCTTCTCTGATATTATTATGATAATCTATGTACTTCCCCCAGATCCTTTCTTTAACAATTTAAATTTATTGATATAAGTAGATAGCATTCTTTTTGGGGGGGGCTTCTATGTATTTTCTGTATCTTGTCTATTGTAAATTATTACCCTGGCATTCTTGCTGTTATTGATAAAAAATTTTGGAGGCATGTGTATTTTACGAATTATTCAAAGAACTAACTGAATTTTAACCTCTTGTCCTCTCATTTTGGAATTATTTAATCTTTGTTATGAATTGAATTGTACCCTCCTAGACTCCAAGAACAGACCTCTGGTGTGGTGTTGTAGGATTAGCATGGGACTGTGAACCATAAGGTTGACAGTATACACCCACCAACTGCTCCTTGGAAACCCTACCCATGATCTCTATGAGTTGAAACTGACTTGAAGACACGTAACAACAAAAACACCAACAATAATATAAATGCATATGTTGAAGTTCTAATTACCTGTAAACATAATCTTGTTTGAACATAGGATGTTTGAAGATGTTATCAGTTATATTAAAGAACCCTGCTGATACAACGGTTAAGCTCTAGGCTGCTAACTAAAAGACTGGCAGTTTGAATTCACGCAGTCATCCAAGGGGAGAAAGATATGGTGATCTGTTCCCATAAAAATTACAACCCAGAAAACCCTGTGTGGTAGTTCTACTCTGTCACAAGGAATCACCAGGAGTTGAAATTGGTGCAATGGCACAAATGAACAACAGCATCAGTTAAATTGACAAGGTCATACTATAGTGTATCCAATCAAATGGGAGTGGTGTCTTTACAAAAGAGACTCAGAGATTGGAAGGACAGTCACATAAAGATGCTTTATAAGCCAAGGAACACCTGGGGCTACCAGAGGCTAGAAAGATGAAGAAAATCTTCCCCTAGAAGATTGGAACTTCTTGATAGTTTGGCCTTCTAGTCTCCAGAACTGTGAGACAATACTTGTCTATTCTTATAAGCCACCTTGTTGTTGTCAGGTACCATCGAGTCAGAACCGACTCATAGTGACCCCATGCACAGCAGAACGAAGCAATGTCCAATTCTGGGCCAACCTCACCACCGCTGCCACACTTGACTCCATCAATGATGCCACCTGGCTGATCTATCTCGTTGGGGGTCTTCCTCTTTTTCTCTGACGCTCCATCTTACCCAGCATGACATTCTTCTCCAGCGACTATTCCCTCCTGACAGTATGTCCAAAGTATGAGAGACGAAGCTTAGTCATCCTGGCCTCCAAGGAGCACTTTAGCTGCACTTCTTCCAAAACAGATCTATTGGTTCTTTTGGCAGTCCATGGCACTTTTAGTATTCTCCTCCAACACCACAACTCAAAGGCATAAATTCTTCTAGTTTATGGTATTTTGTGACAACAACCTAGAAATCAAATGCAGTCGATCTCTGCTTTCATTTAAAATTTTTACTTTCTAATTTTTGAGATATTATTTTTTTCTTTTTATATTATGGTGAGTTGAAAGGTTAACGTATCTCTTTTCTCTATTTTTATTTTCTAATGCATATAATTAAGACTATACATTTCTGTTGGATATTATTTCAACTGTATGTGGAACTGTAGTAATCTCATGGATGTGCATTTCATCAGAAATTTCAGATGTAATTTCTCCTTTAATTTCAGAATTCCTTAGAAAAAATTGCTTAAATATCTCATAATGGCTTTTTATTACTCTCATATTTGTTTTTCAATAGATGAGTTAATTTCATTTTTAAAGTCTTACAAATGAACTTTAGCTATCTATCATTCACCATAACACTGTTTCAACAGAACTTACTCATCAGTGTGCAGAATTGTTCTTTTCTCAGAAATGGATAATACACCCAATCTTTCTAATATCCTTATTTTTAATTATGTTGGATTGGAACATCAAAATTCAATACAAGTCTTAGCTTGTTTCTTTTGAGAATTAATGCATTTTCTGTGCTTGCAATACTGAGCAAGTATTGGCTTGGCCTTATCCAAACTTTGGAGATATATTTTTCACTCATACAATTTTAGATTTGAAGAAGACATGAACTTCCTGAATAAGGATGTTGATGGGTAAATGAACATATTCTGCCCTCACCTGGTAGACAACCCAGTGTCGTACCTTTGATCATGTTTTCTATATGGTAACAGATAGCAGGAACTACGTAGGAGCCAAGCCTTTTACACTTCTCCGCCATTTATCAAGATGGAGATCATTCTTTCCAAGGAAATTGAATTCTGCCCTGTGATTGAAAATCCTCTTCAGTGCTCCCTCTGTCACTTTGCAATAACTGTGCAAAGTTATATCATAACTTCATAATCATAAAAAATAACTTCAGATTACCTAAATTTGGCATTCTTAGAATTAAATATACATGGTTTTATTTTAGCTCTAGTGGTTCTGTAGGATAAGAACAGTATTGATAATTGCAAGGCCAGCAGTTCAAACTCACCAGCCACTTCTTTGGAGAAAGATGAGGCTTTCTGCTCCAGTAAAGATTTGTTGCTCCTGTTGTTAGGTGCCTTCAAGTTGGTTCTGACTCATAGCAATCCTACAGAAAGAAAAACTTCTCAGACCTCAACTACCATCACAATTGCTGATATATGTGAGACAATTGTTGCTGTCATTGTATCAATTCATCTTGAGGGTCTTCTTTTCCTCAGACCCTTCATTTTTCAAAGCATGATGTCCTTGTCCAAGGAGCGGTTTCTCCTGACAACATGTCCAAAGTACAAGAACAAAATTTTGCCATCTTCACTTTTAAGGAGCATTCTGGTTGTACTTCTTCTAAGATAGACTTATTTTTTCTTCTGTTAGTCTATGGTATTGTTAATATTCTTTGCCAACATAATAACTCAAATGCATCAGTTCTTTTATGGTCTTGCTTATTCACTGCCCAACATTCACATTCATGTGAGACTTGGGTCAGGCCCACCTTAGTCCTCAAACTCATATTCTTCGTCATGAACACTTTAAAGGTTGTTTTTGTTTTTTTTTTTGCAGATTTGTCTAAAGCAATATGTTGTTTGATTTCTTGACTGATGCTTCCATGAGGATTGATTATGAATACAAGCAAAATGGAGTCTTTGACCACTTCAATCTTTTCTCCATTTGTTAAGATGTTATTTACTGATCCAGTCATGAGGATTTTCATTTTTGTTACATTAAGGTACAATCCACACAAAAGGATGTGGTCTTTGATCTTCATCAGTAAGTATTTTAAATCCTCTTTACTTTCAGCAAGCAAAGTTTTATCATCTGCATATGTTAATGAGCTTTCCTCCAATCCTGATGCCATGTTCTTCATACAGACCAGCTTCTCAGATTATTTGCTCAATACACAGATTGAAAAAATATAATGAAAGGATTCAACCCTGGTGCACACCATTCCTGATTTTAAATATTAAGTAACCCCTTGTTGTGTTCTAACAACTGTCTCTTGATCTATGTATAGTTTACTTATGAGTATAATTAAGTGTTCTGGAATACCCATTCTTCACAATGTTATCTATAGTTATGATCTACACAGCCGAATGTTTTTGTATAGTCAATAAGGCACAAGTAAACTTCTTTCTGGTATTCTCTGCTTTCAACCAAGATCTATCTGACATCAGCAATGATATCCCCAGTTCCACATCTTCTTTTAAATCCAGCTTGAATTTCTGGCAGCTCTTTGTTAAGGTATTGCTGCAACTGTTTTTTAATTCTCTTCAGCAAAATTTTGCTTGCATGTGATACTAAAGATATTGGACAATGAATAAAAAAGACAATAGAAGAATTGATGATTTTGAGTTATGGTGTTGGAGAAGAATATTGAAAATACTATGGACTGCTAGAAGAACAAACAAATTTGTATTGGAAGTAGTACAGCCACAATGCTCCTTAGAAGCCAGGATGGAGAGTCTTCATCTATCATACTTCAGACTTATTATCAGGAGATAGACTTACTATCCTTGGAGAAGGACATCATGCTTGGTAAAGTGGAGGGTCAGCAAAAAGTGGAAGACTCCAATAATTGTGAGGATGGCATGAGCCTGGGTAGTGTTTTGTTCTCTTATGCATGGGTTACTACGAATCAGAACCAACTGAATGACACCTAACAACATAATGTAATAGTTAAGGTTTTGAGTCATCAGAGCTGGGCCTGACTGAACTCTAAGTGATTGGTCAGTTAAGATATAGTAATCCACCATGATGAGCTCTAACATTCCCCCATGATGTCATCTGATGAGGTCAGTCCTGATGTAATTATCTCATGTGTTTTTAATTCTCACTTCCATGATGTTAATGATGCTGATGCAATCCACATGATTAAGTTTTATCTTGAGTCAATCTCTTCTTTTGGGTGGGATGGTTACAAGTACGAGTGAGGATTAGGGTTGGAACTATGGCTAGGTCTTGACTAGGCCCAGGAATTCATTTATTTCTAGGGTTATGGTTAGGACTAATATTAGTGTTAGGGGTGAGGATTGGAATAGGGGTGATGGTTCGGCTAGGTGTATACAGTTAGGTTTTTATTAATTTATTTTAAAATTTCTTGAAATCTATTTATTTTCCTCTTCATTTAGAAGTTCTGTAACTAGATTATTCCTTTTTTATTTGTAGTCTTGTTATTAGTGTTGTTGCAACTTTGTTTTTAAGAAATTTTGATCTTTGGTTCTCTCTTTTAAGCCTTATAGGTCTGTTTCACTTTACATATTTCTATATGTGGGTTAAATCAAGGTGATACTCTCATGCATGTTAGTCTCAAGTTGTTGTTTGTCATTGTTGGTTCTCTACCCAAAGAACTCCCTTTAGTATTTTTGGTAAGATTAAACTGGTTTTTGCAAATTCTCTTAATTTCTGTTTTCCTGGAAATGAACTAATTTCGCCAACACATTTGATTGACAATTTTCCTGGATATACAATTCTTGGTTGACAATTTTAATTTTTCAGAATCTTATATATGCCCATTCCATTGTCTTCTTGTCTGCATGGTTTCTCTTGAGGAATCAGAGCTTAGTCTTACCAGTTTTCTTGTGTGGGTAATCTTTCATTTTTTCCTGAGCTGCTCTCAGAATTTTTTTCTTGTCTTTGTTTTTAAGAAAGTTTGATTATAGTACATCTTGGTGCTTTTATTTGGGGTTCCACAAGGAATACTGATGCCAACATGCATGGCAATCTCCAAGGGATGTTGGACCTACACATGCTGAAAGGAGACAAGGACCTTTGTGTAGAACTGACAAAGGGAGAAAGACTTTCTCCTAGAGTTAGGCCTCTGAATTTAGACTTCTAGCCTCCAAATGAGAGAATAAGTTTCTGTTTATTAAAACCACCCACTTATGGTCTGTCTGTTATAGCAGCACTAGATAACTAAGACACATGGTAAGTCTGTCCAGTCAGTTCCACCTCATAGTTACCATATATAGGGTCTCCAAGATCCCCTGATGGGTTTGGACTTCCTACCCTGCAGTTACCAGTCGAATGCTTATCCTACCACACTGTACTAGGTCTCTAAGACACATTTAGTTGTTGTTAAGTGCCATCAACATAATATCTACATTTACTGTATTTTATATATATATATATATATATATATATATATATACATACATACATACATACATATATGTTGTTGTTGTTAAGTGCTGTTGAGTTGGTTCCAACCCATAGTGATCCTGAATAGGATTTATGAGGAGCAGCTGGTAAGCTTGAACCACTGACCTTGCAGCTCAAATGGCTTTGCAGTCTGGCACATTAACCCACAGTACCACACCAGGCCTCATATATATATATTCCCCATTCATCTGTCAGTTTGTTATACTGTGATGGCTTGCATGCTTGCACGTCACTGTGATTTTGGAAGCTTTGCTAAGGGTTTTATCACTACTAGCCGGGTCACCTACGGTGGACGGGTTTCAGCTGAGATTCCAGACAAAGACAAACTAGGAAGGAGAGACATACTATTTCCAAATATTTAGCCACTGAAAACCTTCCAAATGGCAGTGGAACACTATTAGCACCAGAATATTGAAAATTTAAACATAATGAAGAACACTGGTAATATTGTCAAATGTCGTACCAGCAGATGAGCCTCTCAGGTTCGAAGGTACTCAAACTGCAATTGGACAACAGGTGCCTCCTCATAGTATACAATTAACTGTTATGATGCAAGTGGAGTAAAGCTTCCATACCTTCATTTTCTGATGGGGCACAACACAAAATGAAGACAAACAGCTGTAAACATACATTAGTAATTGTAACATGGAATGTATGAAGTATGAACCTGGGAAAATTGAAAATGAAATGGAACACATAAACATCAATATCCTAGGCATTAGTAAGCTGAAATGGACTTATCTAATCACTAAATAGTTTACTATGCTGGGAATGACAAATGGAAGAAGAATGGTGACACATTTATCATCAAAAAGAACATGTTAACATATGTTTTGAGGTACAACAGCTGTCTGTGATAGGATAATATCCATATGCCTACAAGGAAGACCAGTTAATACCATTATTATTCAAATTTATGCACCAACCACTAAAGCCAGTGAGGATGAAATAGAAGAATTCTACCAACTTCTTCAGTCTGAAATTGAACAAACATTCAATCAAGATGTGCTGATAATTACTGATGATTGAAATGCAAAGGTTGGAAGCAAAGAGGAAGGATCAGTAGTTGGAAAATATGGCCTTAGTGAAAGAAACTATATTGGAGATCGCATGATAGAGCTTTGCAATACCAATGACTTCTTCATTGCAAATGCCTTTTAAAAGTAACATTAATTATACACATGAACCTCACCAAATGGAATACACAGAAATTAAATTGATTACATCTGTGGAAAAAGAAGGTGGAAAAACTCCATATCATCAGCCAAACCAAGGCTGAGACAGACTGTGGAACAGACAAGTAATTGTTCTTATTCAAGTTCAGGTTGAAGCTGAAGAAAATTAAAACAAACCTACAAGAGCCAAAATATGACCTTAAAGATTTCCCAATGAATGTAGCGATCATGAGAACAGATTTGATGCATTAGACACTAAAGACCGAAAACTAGAAGAGTTGTGGGATGACATAAAAAATGCTACACAGGAAGAAAGCAAAAACATTATTAAGAAGACAAGAAGCAAAAGACCAAAATGGATGTCAGAAGAGATTCTTAAATTTGCTCTCCAACATAGAGATTCTAAAGCAAATGGAAGAAATGAGGAGGTAAAAGAAACTGAATAGAAAATTTCAAAGGGCAACTTTGAAAACAGAGAGAAAATGAGTCAAATATTATAATTAAATATGTAAAGACCTGGAATTAGAACTTCAAAAGGGAAGAACATGCTCAGCATTTCTGAACCTAGGGGGGCTGAAGAAAAAAATTCAAACCTCCACCTGCACTATTGAAGGATTGTTGTTGTTGTTGCTATGTGCCGTAGAGTCGGTTCCAACTTATAGCGACCCTGTATAGGGCGCTTCCAAGGCTAAAAATCTTTACAGGAGCAGAAAGCTTCATCTTTCTCCCGCAGAAGGGCTGGTAGTTTCGAACTGCTGACCATGAGGTTAGCAGCCCGAATAGTAACCACTATGCTATCAGAGCTCCTTATTGAAGGATTATATGTATGGGTCAAATATTGAACGCTACAAAAAACATCAAAAGAAGATGGAAGGAATACACAGAGTCACTGTTCCAAAAACAAATGGTCAATGTTCAATCATTTCAAAAGGTAGCATATGATCAAGAACCGATGATACTGAAGGAAGAAGTTCAAGGTACATTGAAGGCATTGGCAAAGAAGGAGGTACTGGGAATTGATTGAATACAAATGGAAACCTTTCAACAAACTTATGCAGTCCTGGAGGTACTTACTCATTTATGGCAAGAAATATGGAAAACAGTTACTTGGACTATACAGCTGTATCTGATTCTAAAGACAGATGACCCAACAGAATGGAGAAACAATCAGACAATATCACTCATATTGCGAGCAAGTTGCTAAAGAACATACAAAAACAGCTGCGACCATACATTGACAGAGAATTTTCCGAAGTTTTCAAGTGGAATTCAGAAGAGGACATGGAATAAGGGATATCATTGATGTCAGTTGCCTCTTATTTGAAAGCAGAGAATACCAGAAAGATGTTTGCCTGTATTTTATTGACTATGCAAAGGCTTTTGATTGTATGGATCGTGACAAGCTATGGACAACATTATGGATAATGAGTATTCCGGAACACTTCATTGTGCTTATGAGGAACCTGTACATCGACCAGGAAGCAGTTGTTCAAACAGAACAAGGGAACACCAAATGGTTTAAAATTAGGAAAGATGTGGACTAGGGTTGAATTTTTTCACCATACTTATTCAATCTGTATGCTGAACAAACAATTTGAGAAGCCAGGATTCTTAGTGGTTTGGAAGTTGACAAGTATTTCTATGATGATTGACTAAGAGCAACCAAGCAACTGAAGGAATGCTTCCTTGAGGATGTAGGCTTCTTCCAATATATCAGACACTCAGGCTAAGCTTGTTTGCTTTCTGCTTGGTCTGGATCTTGCATCTGACTTGTCCTTCGATTTCTAGATCTTTGGACTTGAGCCAGTGGCCTGCTCTACTATCTACCTATCCTGGGAGCCATCAGCAACATGCCTGTAAGCCTGTTGGATCTACCTGCCTGCCTGTCTATCTTGGTTCATCTGCTCCAGACTTGGGATTCTTCCACCTCTACAGTTGTGAGTCATTTCCTTGATATCAACTTCTCTTGACATAGATACATTGATTATCATCGAATGCAAGTAGAACTTTGTTGAATATAATTGGAATATGATTACAGTAGTACATTGACAGGGAGTTGCCAGAAATTCAAGCTGTTTTCAGAAGAGGCTATAGAACTAGGGATATCATTGCTGATGTTAGATTGATCTTTACCAAGAGCAAAGAGCACCTCAATGTAAAGAAAACAAAAATCCTCACAACTGGACCAATAAATGACATCACTATAAATGGAGAAAAGATTAAAGTTGTCAAAGGTTTCATTTTGATTGGAACTACAATCAATGCTCATGGAAGCAGCAGTCAAGAAATAAAATTACTTATTGAGTTAAATTTGCTCCCAAAACCTCTTTAAAATGTTAAACAGCAAAGATGTTACTTTGAAGACTAAGGTACATCTGACCCACACCGTGATATTTTCAATAACCTCATCTGCATGTGAAAGTTCGAAACTGAATAAGCAAGACTGTAGAAGAATTGATGCATTTGAATTATGGTGTTGAAGAAGAATATTGAAAATACCATGGTCTGCCAAAGAACAAACAAACCTGTCTTGGAAGAAGTACATCCTGAGTACTCCTAAGAAGCAAGGCTGGCAAGAGTCATCTCTCAGACTTTGTACACGTTGTCAGGAGGGCTCAGTCCCTGGAGAAGGATATTATTCTTGGAAAAGTTGAGGGTCAACGAAAAAGAGGAAGACCCCCAACAAGATGGATTGACACAGTGGCAGTAACAATGGGCTCAAACATAACAACAATTGTGAAGATGGTGCAGGATGGTTGGGCATTGTTTTGTTTTGTTGTGCATAGTGTTGCTATGAATTGGAACCAACTCGATGGTACCAAAAACAACAACATAAACAGACACATATATTTTATATATTTATACAGTATATGGGATTCTGGTATGGTGATTTAGGATTAGCACTGGACGGTTAACTACAAAGTTGGCAGTTCAAACCCACCAGCTGCTCCTCAGAAACCCTATACAGGGTCACTGTGAATTAGAACCAACTTAACAGCACTTAAAAACATATGTCAAATGAATCTGATTGATTATCAAATTGATGCATTTGAGTTATGGTGTTTCAGGAGAATACTGAAAGTACTATGGACTGCCAAAAGAACTAACAAATCTGTGTTAAAGAAGTACAGCCAGAACGCTCCTTGGAGGCCAGGATGGCCAGACTTCGTTTCTCATGGTTCTGATATAGCATGAGAGACCAGTCCCTGAGGAAGGATATGTTTGGTATGTGGAGGATCAGAGAAAAATAGGAAGACCCCAATGAGATAGATTGGCACAGTGGTGGCAGCAATGGGCTCAGGGGTAGCAAAGATTATGAGGTTGGCATGGGATCAAGCAGTGTTTCATTCTGTTGTGCATAGAGGCACATATAGGTCAGTACCAATTCGAAGGCACCTACCAACAACAAAAACCTACTGTATATGGAGTTCTGGTGTACTGCTGTAAGGTAAGCACTGGGCTAACTGCAATGTCAGCAGTGCAAATCCACCAGATACTTCTTGAAAACCTTATACAAGATGTTTCTGTGAGTTGGAACAAACTCAACAGCACTTAATAACAATATACTGTATACAATACCAGAACAAAAGGTGTTACTCTCCCCTCTTAAAGGACATGAAAGATTTAGGAACCTGCCTGGTTCCACTGAAGCTCCTCAGGGGACAGAAAGAAAGCAACTCTTAGTATAGTGTTCTGAACTCCTCTGGAATCTTCGACTACTGATCTTCTCTTCCTCCTGTGTCTCTTTGCTGCTGGCTCCTGGATGTTCCTTGGGTTCATCTCTCTCCTTCAGAACTGAACAGAACTTCAGTCTGCTCTCATCTTCTAAAGCCAGAAGCCATTGGTTTGAAAGTGGTGTGACAGAAAGTGGGTGGGTGGGGGAGGGGTGCAACAATTATAAAAGCAACAGAGACCATTTCCAATTACGCTTTCTCAGACTTTTGAATTATTTCCAGTCTTAGACGAATAAGATAGTGTTTCCCTGTGGTAATTTGCTTTTTTCTAATTACCAGTAAGTTTGGAGTTCTTCATAGCTGGCTAGTCATACTCCCCCCTCTGAAATTGCTGGTTCATATCCCTTTGCATTTTTTTCCTATTGGGCTGTTTACATCGTTCTTAGTGATTTGTATTTGTTGGGTTTTTAATAATATTCTGAGCACTAATTCTTGGTTGTTAAATGCATCACAGCTCTCAGTTGGTGGCTTGTCTTCTTTTTTGTAGTGTCTTTGGTTTGTACAAAAGATTCTTAATGTCAATCTAAGTCGTTTTTCTTTTTATTTTTAAAGAAGGAAATAAAATTGACTCAAATGTCCTATCTTATTCACTGCCTCCAGTGTCTCAGAAAATTGATGATTAACGCTGACTACTATAATAAATAATAAGTGATATTAATAGGAAAAAACTCAGAGTGTTTTAACATTTTTATATAAGAACTTTAAAAAGCTGCTTAAATGTCAATTTCTGCTAAATGACAGACATTAAAACAGGCCCACCAAATTAACTGTCAAGGTTATAAATCTGAAGGAAAAACCCAAACCTTAGGTCACATGAATGTCTGCCAGAACTGGGTAATTTTCGTTTTAACTACTCTTTCATTGACAGAAGTAATCTGTAAATGTCAGAACCTTATTATTTACAGGACAGGGTGGCTGAGTCATCTTGATATTCAAAATAAGTGATTCAAGTGTGCTGTGGATCATCTTAATGCAGTGAAATTAATGGAGAAGGTACGTCTAGAAGAAATAGAGTTGAAAGTAGTAGGTCTAAAACACGATATTTTTAAAAATCTGTAGAGCAGATTCTGATTAATGGTAACGTATAGAGCAGACTAGAACTGGCCTATGGGGTTTTCAAGACTGTATTGCATTAGGCAAATCTGCTGCACAAGACCTTTTGAAAGTGTTGAAGAGCAAAGATGCCAGTTTGAGGACTAAGGTGCTCCTGACCCAAGACATGGTGTTTTCAATAACCTCATATGCATGTGAAAGCTGGACAGTAAATAAGAAAGACCATAGAAGAATTGATACTTTTGAGTTATGGTATTAGAGGAGAATATTGAAATCACCACGGGCTGCCAAAAAACCAACAGATCTGTGTTGGTAGAAGTGCAGCCAGAGTGCTCCTTGGAGGCCAGGATGGCCCAACTTCATCTCTCATACTTCAGACATATTGTCAAGAGGGACCAGTCACTGGAGAAGGATATCCTGTTTGGAGGGTCAGAGAAAAAGAGGAAGACCCCCAGAGAGATGGATTGGCCAAGTGGCAGCATCAGTGGACTCAAGTGTGGCAACGATGCTGAGGTTGGCCCAGGATTGGCATTGTTTCGTTCTGCTGTACATAAAGGTCACTCTGAGTTGGTACCGACTCGATGGCATCTAACAACAACAAATCTATAGGTAAACAGACTGCCAGATCTAAAATATGTCACACTTCATGACTTTGCCTGTCATCTGTGATAGTAAAGGTTTTGTGTCTACTTGACTGGGCCAGGATTTTCAGTGGATCAGCACTTAATCTGTAGCAATCACCTCTATGATGATCTAGTATGAGATCTAGTGTGGTGTACTCATCCCCCCTTGATGTGATCTGATGTGACCAGGCCTGATTCAATGCAATTATCCTGTGTGTTGTCAATCCTCACTTTTATGCTGTTAATGAGGCCAGATGCAATGTACATGATTAGGCATTATCTTGAATCAGTCTCTTGAGATACGTTGTTTTTGTTAAGTGTCATCGAATTGGTTCAGACCTTGTGCACAGCAGAACGAAAGCACTGCCCAGTCCTGTGCGGTTCCTGACAATTGTTATGTCTGAGTCCCTTGTTGCAGTCACTGTGCCCATCCATCTCAATGGGGGTCTTCCTCTTTTTCTCTGGCCCTTTTCCTGGAACTTGTCCTTCCCAATAACATGTCTAAAGTGTGTTAGATGATGTCTTGCCACCCTCACTTCCAAAGAGCACTCTGGCTGTACTTTTTCCAAGACAAATTTTTTTGGTACTTCTGGCAGTCGATGGTACTGTCAGTATTCTCTGCCAACATGATAACTCACATGCATCAATTCTTCTACTGTCTACCATAATCGCTGTCCAGCTTTCCAATACATATGAGGTGATTGAAAATAACATGGCTTGGGTCAGGCACACCTTAGTCCTTAAACTGACACCTTTGTTTTTTAACACTTTTAAGAGGTCTTTTGCTGCAGATTTGCTTAACACAATATGTTGCTTGATTTCTTTTATTTATTTTTTTTAATGCTTTATTGTGGATTATGTGATAGTTCGCATGGGAGGACATCAGCTTCCTATTGATCTTGTCGTATATCGTTTCCTTGCCATGGTTACAATCCCCTCCATGCATCATCCATCAAGCAAAGGGTACACCCCACAAGCTTGCCCCCGGTCATCCACATATCACCCCTCTCCCTCTCTGGGTCCAAAGACTCTAGCTGCTCCATTTCCCCATGTCATCGTCTCTGCCACCATCCCTGGCATCACTGCTTTTCTGGGTAGGGTTCCATTCTCTGCTCTTCTCCTTTGATGGTCCCAGGGACCTCCGCTCCTAGACTGCAAGGTTAATCACTCCCCTCCCTTTGCCCCAAAACGTCTACCTTTACATTTCCAGCTCTTACAATCAGTCCTGATAACAATTATTCACTATTGTTTCGCAAAAGACCTATCAGCATCTCCTTTCATCAGCCTTAACTAGGCAGAATGGATACTACTCAGTGGAGATTCTACCTTCCTCCACATCCTCTGAATCTAGGTTCCCTCGTGAAATCTTGTAAGCCAGTCGCTTCTTGCCTCTGTAGCCCCCACCCCCACCCCCATTCTGGGTAGCTAATGTCCAAGTTGCCCATCCCTGTCCTCTCCATGTGCAGAGGAGGTGGGACTGATCCTCGCTGTGAAGATTTATTCCCTCTTCTAAGCTACTGCTTCCATAGGTATATGTCAAGTTCATCAAATTGTATCAGATTATTCTTTTTTCCCTCTTGTTTCTTCTTATGGTTGAGCTCTGATCATCCAGCCATTTAAGGCTTGCTTGATTTCATGATTTCTGCTTCCATGAGCATTAATGGTGGATCTAAGCAAAACGAAGTCTTTCACCACTTCAGTCTTTTTTTCTTCTTCTTCTGTTTTTATGATGTTATTTATTGGTCGAGTTGTAAGGAATTTCATTTTCTTTACATTGAGGTACAATCCATACTGAAGGCTGTAGTCTTTGATATTCATCAGTAATACTTCACATTCTCTTCACTGCGAGCAAGCAAGGTGTGTCATCTGCATACTACAGGTTGAGTCTTCCTCTAATCCTGGTGCCATGTTCTTTTTCATATAATCCAGAAAATTGAAGTGAGTTCATGAGAGCCAAAATATGACCTTGAGTACACCCCATCTGACTACAGAGACCATCTCAAAAACTGATTTGATATATTAGACACTAATGACCAAAGACAATTCATGAAAAAAAGCAAAAGGTCTTTCTCTAATCATTTTCTCAGCATACAGATTGAATAATGATGGTAAAGGGATACAACTCTGATTTTAAATCATTCAGTAGCCCCTTGTTTTGTTTGAAGTACTGCCTTTTGGCTGTACTATGTACAGGTTCTTCATGAGTACAATTAAGTGTTCTGGAATGCCCATTCTTCACAATGTTGTTCATAGTTTGTTATGATCCACACAGTTGCATGCTCTTCTGTAGTCAATAAAGCACAAGTAAACTTTCTGTAATTGTCTGCTTTCAGCCAAGATCTATCTTACGTCAGCAATGATATCGTTAATTCCACATCCTCTTCTGAACCTGGCTTGATTTTCTAGCAGTTCCCTGTACTTCTGAAATCATTTTTGAATCATCTTTAGCAAAATTTTAGTTGCATGTGATATTAATGATATTTTTCAATGATTTCTGCATTTCCTTGGACCATTTTTCTTTGTAATGGGCACAATATAGATCTCTTTCAAACTGTTGTCCAGGTAAATGTCTTCTGATTTTTTTTGGGGGGGGCATAGATGAGTAAGGGCCTCCAGTGCTGCTTTAGTTTGCTGAAATATTTCAATTTGTATCCTGCCAATTCCTGGAGTCTTGTTTCCTATCAATGCCTTCAAGGCAGGCTGGACTTCTTTCAATGCCTGCAGTTCTTGATCATATGCTCCTTCCTGAAATAGTTGAACATTGACTAATTCTTTTTTTATATAGTGACTGTATTCCTTCCATAATCTTTTGATGCTTTCAGCATCCTTTCATATCTTGCCCATAGAATTCTTCAGTATTGCAAGTCGAGGCTTGATTTTTTTCTTCAGTTCTTTCGGCATGATAAGTGCTGCGCATGCTCTTTCCTTGTGGTTTTCAAACTCTAGGTCTTTGAGCATTATTTATACTATTTCCCTTTATATTATTTCTGTTTTTATAATAACCTTTTGCGTTCTTCATGAACGATGTTCTTAATGCCATTCCACAACTCTTCTGGTCTTTGATAAATAGTATCTAATGCATCAGATCTGTTCTTGAGATGGTCTCAATAGTCAAGTGGGATGTATTCAAGGTCAGATTTAGACTCTTGTGGACTTGCTTTTAATTTTCTTCAGCTTCATCCTGAACTTGGTGGTGGTGGTGGTTATGCTGTAGAGTTGGTTCCAACTCATAGCAATCCTTCATATGGTTTCCGAGGCTGTAAATCTTTACAGGAGCAGAAAACATCATCTTTCTCTCATGGGATGGCTGGTAGTTTTGAACTACTGACCTTGAAGTTAGCAGCCTGATGGTCTGTTCCACAGTTGGCTCCTGGACTTGTTTTGGCTGATGATATTGAGCTTCTCCACTGTTTCTTCCCCCAGATGTAGTCAGTTTGATTCTTATGTGTTCCATCTGGTAAAGTCCACATGCATAGTTGCCTTTTATGCTATTGAAAAAAGAAGTCGTTGATCTTGCAAAATTCTATCATTCATTCTTCAGCATTGTTTGTATCATCATCTATTTCCCAACTATGCATCCTTCCTATTTCTAACTTTTGCCACTTATCATCATTAACTATCAATGCATTTTGACTGCATATCTGATCAATTTCATGCTAAAGGGGTTGGTGGAATTCTTCAATTTATTCATCATTAACTTCAGTGCTTGGTGCATATGTTTGAACACTTGTTGCATTTATTGGTCTTTTTTATAGACATATGGCTATTATCCTATTACAGACAACATTGTACTTCAAGTTAGATTTTAAAATGCTCTTTTTGATGATGAATGCAAGCCATTCCTCTTTAATTTGTCATCCTGGCATGGCAAACTGTATCATAGCCCTTTTCAAAATTGTCAATGCCAGTCCATTTCAGTTTCCTAATGCCTAGGATATTGATCTTTATGTGTTCCATTTCATTTTTGATGACTTCCAATTTTCCTAGATTCATACTTAATACATTCCACATTCTGATTATTAATGGATATTTGTGACTGTTTCTTCTCATTTTGAGTTGTGCCCCATCAGCAAATGAACATCCTGAAGACTTTGCTCCATCCATGTCATTAAGTTCAACTCTACTTTGCGTAAGCAGCTCTTCATCAGTTGTATTTTGAGTGACTTCCAGCCTGAGGCGCTCATCTTCTGGCACCATATTAGACAGCATTCGATCACTATTCATAATGCGTTCAGTGTCTAGCTATTCAGAAGTGATCGGTCTCTCCGTCTTCTTAGTCTGGAAGCTCCGCTGAAACTTGTCCACCATGAGTTAACATTGCTGGTATTTAACTTGCTGGTAGTTTCCAGGATCACAGCAACACACAAGTCACCATAGTACATTGAGATATGAGTGGTGATTTTTGAGATACCAAAGTGATTATACTAGCAGGCATACTCACATGGACCTATGTCCACCAAGAAAGAAGAATTTGGAGTGGAGTTCATACTTCGGACCTTGTGTCCCTGCACTGTGAAGCTCCTAGATCCAAAGGAATGCCAATGTGAAGGTCCATGGGAATCTCCAAGGAATGCTGTGCCTACAGATACTAAACGAGACAAGGACTTTTCTACAAATCTGGGACTCTGAATTCAGACTTCCAGCTTCCCAAATAAATTTCTGTTTATTAAAGTCACCTATTTGTGGTATTTCTGTTCTAGCAACACTGGATATCTAAGAGAATCCCTGTGCAGGGATCATGCTAAACTTCATAGATTTGAGTCTCTAATAGATTAGATGTTTTGAATACTAATGACTAAAGAGCAAATGAGTTGTGGAATAATACACAAAGGAAACAAAAGATCATTTAAAATTCAGGAAAGAAAAGACCTAAATGGATGCTAGAAGAAACTCTGAAACTTGCTCTTGAACATATTATAGCGAAAACAAAACAATGAAACAACGAAGTAAAAGGGTTGAGCATAAAATTTCAAAGGGCAGCTTGAGAAGACCAAGCAAAATATTATAATGAAATGTGCAAAGACCTGGAGTTAGAAAACCAAAAGGGAAGAACACAGTCAGCATTTCTCACACTGAAAAAAATGAAGAAAAATTTCAAGACTCAAGTTGAAATACTGAAAGGTTCTGTGGGCAAAATATTGAATGACTCAACATAAAAAAAAATTTTAAATAAAGATGGGAGGAATACATAGAACCACTGCATCAAAACAGATTTGTCAATGTTAAACTATTTCAGGAAGTAGCACAAGATAAAAAAAATGATGATATTGAAGGAAAAAAATCCAATCTGCACTGAAAGTATTGGCAAAAATAAGCTATTATGAATTGATGGAACACCAACAGAGAAATTTCAACCAATGGTTGTAATACTGTAAGTACTCATTCATTAACGCCAAGAAATTTTTAAGACAGTTACCTGGTCAACTAACTAGTAGTGATCCATATTTGTGTCCATCCCAAAGACAGGTGACCCAACAGAATGCAGAGATTATCAAATAATATCATTAATATCATATGCAAGTAAAATTTTACTGAAGATCTTTCAAAAACAGTTGCAACAGCACATTGACAGGGAACTGCCATAAATTCAAGCAAGATTCAGAAAATGTAGAATGAGGGCTACCATTGCTGATTTCAGATGGATCTTCTTTGCTGAGAGCAGAGAGTATTAGAGAGATCTTTACCTATGTTTCATTGATTGTGCAAAGACTCTTGACTGTGTGGATCATAACAAATTATGGGCAACACTGTGAAAAATGGAAATTTCAGAACACTTAATAGTGCTTTTGCAGAGCTTGTTCATACACCATGAGGTATTTGTTTGAACAGCACAAGGAAATATTACTTGTTTAAACATCAGAAAGGTGTGTGTCAGGGTTGTATCCTTTCACCATCCTTAGTCAATCTACATGCTGAGCAAATGATTTGAGAATTTACACAATACGAAGAAGAATCTGGCATCAGGATTGAGGAAGGCTCATTAACAATCTGTAGTATGCAATTGACTAAACCCAGCTTGCTGAAAGCAAAGAAGACTTGAAGCACTTACTGATGGTAATCAAAAACTACAGCCTTCAGTATGGATTATAACTCAATATAAAGAAAGCAAAAGCTTAATAATTAGACCAATAAACAATCTCAGAAAAAATGGAGAAAAGATTGAAGTTGTCAAAGATTTCATTTTACAATCAACTCTCATGAAAGCAGCAGTCAGGAAATCAAACAACAGATTGCATTGGACAAATCGTCTGCAAAGAACCTATTTAAAGTGTTATAAAGCAAAGATGTTGCTTTGAGGACTAAGGTGCACCTCACCCAAACCATAGTATTTCCAAGTGTCTTATACACATATGAAGAATAGACAACGAATGAATAAGGAAGACCAAAGAAGAGTAAATGCATTTGAATTATAGTGTTGGTGAAGAATATTGGAAGTACCATGTATTGCCAGGACAAACAATTCTGTCTTGAAAGAACTACAGTCAGAATATTCTTAGCCGTAAGGATGGTGAGACTTTGTCTTACTTACTTTGAACATATTGTTGGAGAAGAGACCAGGCCCTCATGTTTGGTAAAGTAGAGGATCAGTGAAAAAGGAGAAGACCCTCAATGAGATGGATTGACACATTGGCTCCAATAATGGGCTCAATCAGCAAATGATTGTGAGGATGGTACAAAACTGGGCAGTGTTTTGTTCTTTTGTATGTAGACAGTGTTGCTATGAATGTGACAGGATCTGACATCAACAAAAAGTCTAATGAGTTAATTATATTTGGCCATGTTTCCATGTAGCCTTTTGTATTTGAAATCACTATCAACATGGAGTTTTGGTGTGGCACTGTAGGATAAATATTGAACTGCTAATCACAATGTCAGAAGCATAAATCCACCAGCCACTCCTTAGAGTCCTTTAGGGTTTTTCTATTAGTGGGAATCAACTCAATGGCACTTAACAGCAACAACAACCAAACAATCAAAATGTTTATGAACAAGAAAACAATCAAAACATTAATGAATAAAATTAATTTTCTTCTTTTCACTTTGTTGTTGTGTCATAGAGTTCATTCCAACTCATAGCATCCTTGTGAGAGTTTTCAAGGAGTGGCTGATGGGTTTCAATCACCGACTTTGCAGGTAACTGTCAAGTGCTTATCCTACAGTACCATACTGCTAGGAATATAGCACTGTATGGAAAACCAAAAGGAATATAATACTGATGGAAGAGCCCATCAGTACTATAAAGAAGTTCTGAAATTCTTGGTGTTGAGAATTCTGAGGGTCAGAGGGATTCTGTTATTAAAAAGATAAAGAAGCCTCATCTCAAGGAAGGTAAGATTGTCACTTTTTTTCTTCTAAACATAA
This sequence comes from Chrysochloris asiatica, assembly GCF_000296735.1. NCBI lineage: Eukaryota > Metazoa > Chordata > Mammalia > Afrosoricida > Chrysochloridae > Chrysochloris > Chrysochloris asiatica. The sequence continues at coordinate 7,110,060 of NW_006408550.1, forward strand.
ACTAGCAGCATAGCATGTTTTTAAGCTTCAGGGCTATGGTTATAAGGTATGTTTATTCATTTGCCTATAAGATGTTTTTAAACTGTAGGCTATCCAAGGGAAGTAGAAGATGATACTGTCCTTTCCAGTACTCAAGGATACGCGTTTTGTTTGGCAACATGGCAGTCACATTTAAATCACTCAAGTGAAAATACAAGGGGGCTTCAAAAAGTTCATTAAAAAAATTGAACTAAAAGATAATGGAACTATTCCATGAACTTTTTGAGGCCCCCTTACATAAACAATTACAACATCATCATATCAATAACCTTTCCTAAGGGCTTGGCAACTGTAAGACAATACAGTAAAAGTGTGGATCATAATTGCTGTCTTCTCCTGCCCTGACTATAGCAGTGGTGATTGTGTGCCATCGAATCAATCGGCTTATAGCAATATGACTTTCTCCTTAGGAAAGACTGGGAGATTTCAACTGCTGACCTTATGGTTAGCAGCCCAATTCTTGATCCACTATGCTACCAGGGCTCCTGCCCTGATGGTGGTTTGTTGTTGGTTGTTAAGTACCACTGAGTTGGTTCTAACTCATAGCAACCCTGTATAGGGTTTCTGAGGATCAGTTGGTGGGTTTGAACCTCCTACCTTGTAGTTATCTATCCAGTGCTTATCCTACAGCACCACACCAGGACTCCACCCTGATGAAACTCAATAAACCTATGCCCTGATGACAGTAAACAATGTTTGTTGAGTTTTATTGTACACTGATATATGCTATCCCATTTAATCCACTAAATAAATTCCAGTTAGGTCATATTATTATCTCTTTCTCCCACTTTAGCAGCTAGAAAATGGAGGGGTAACTTGTTCAAAGTTAAGGAGCTAGGGAACAAGTGTAGGAGCCAGGATTTGAAGTAAGATCATTTAATACATGTGGTCTTTAAGTACCACTCTCAACTGCCTCCCACAGATGCAAGAGCGGATGTCTTCACCAGTGCCAGTTACCAAAAAGTTATCAACTAGCCTGTGCTTATTAAATCAATGTAGTTGTTCATTGTGCAATGCTATCCAAGCATGGAGTCTCTGCATAGGACAACTGGTTAATATACTCATCTACTAATCAAGAGATTCGAGGTACCTTGGAAGAAAGGCCTTCAGAGCTTTTGAAGAATCAGCCATTGAAAACCCTATGGAGCACAGCTCTTCTCTTACACACACGAGTTCACCAAGAGTTGGAATTGATTTGATGGCAACTGTCTTTTTTGTTTGGAGTAGGTTTAATAAACCTCATTTATACAACCCTCTGGCACTAGAACTCACTGTTGTTAGATGCTGGTAAGTGAGTTCCAACTCATAGCAACACTTTGCACAACAGAACAAAATGATGCCTGGCCCTGTACCATCCTGACACTTTTTGCCACTCTTGAGCCCATTGCTATTGCCACTGTGACAATCCATCTCATTGGGAACCTTCCTGTTTTGCCCTGACCTACCACTTTTGAATTTTTTTCTGCAAAATTTTTATTTGTATGTGATATTAACGATATTGTTCAACAATTTCCACATTCTGCTGGGTCACCTCTCTTTGGAATGGGAACAAATATGGATTTCTTCCAATCAGTTGGCCAGTTAGCTGTCATCCAAATTTTTTGGCATGGATGAGTGGGTACCTCTAGTGCTGCATCAATTTGTTGAAAGATTGTTTTTATAAAGTTTTTATTGTGAGTTGAGTGATAGTTAAATTGGAAACGTCAGTTTTACATTCATCATTTCATTGCAATGATTACAATCTCCTCTGTGCGTCACGTTTAACAGTATTTGCTTCTATTCCCTCTTTGTGTGTGGAGTGGGGGGTGGGGGGGTAGGGGGAGATGTAACCCAAAACATTCAGGGATATAGAATCATTTAAACAACCAAAGGGCACATTCTTCAAGCCTGCTTCCTAGCCCAGCATCTGACTGCCAGCACACAGCCTTGCTCTTTCCATGAGTCTAGAGTCCTCAGCTGCTCTCTCTCTCCATGCCCCCATCTCTGGTGTCGCTGTTTCTCTGGATAGGGTCCCACATTCCACTTGTGCTCTTCTTCCTTGATGGTCCTAGGGTTCTCTGTTCCTGGACTATAAGATTAACTACTCCCCTCTTTTTTTTCTTTTACAAAATTTCTACCTTTACACTTGTGACAGTTGCAATTAGTCATGATAACAATTACTCACTATTGAGTCATAAGAATCTTATCCTCATCTCCTTTCACCAGACCCGTCTAGACAAGATGAAAACTATTCAGTGGGAATTCTGCCTTCCTCCAAACACTCTGAAACTAAACTCCCTCTTGCAAACTTGTTAACCAGTAGCTTCGTGCCTTTATAGCCCCTCTCATTTCAGGTAGTCAATGTCTAAGTTGCCCATCCGTATCAACCCTACATACAGAAGGGATAGGATTGATGTTGAAAGGTTTGAATTTGTGTTCCATAATTTCCTGGACCCTTGTTTTTTGCCAATACCTTCAGTGCAGCTCAGACTCCTTCCTTCAGTTTGATCAGTTATTTATCAAATGCTACCTCTTGAAATGGTTGAACATTGACCATTTGTTTTTGGTACAGTAACTCTGTGTTTATCTTTCATCTTATTTTGATGCTTTCTGCATCATTCAATATTTTGCCATAGAATCTTTCAATATTGTAAGTCAAGGTCTGAAGTTTTTCTTCAGTTCTTTCAGCTTGAGAAATGATGAGCATGTTCTTTCCTTTTGGTTTTCTAACTCCAGGTCTTGGTACATTGCATTATCATATTGGATTTTGTCTTCTCGATCTGCCCTCTGAAATTTTCTGTTCAGCTATTTTACCTCCTAATTTCTTCCATTGGTTTTAGCATCTCTATATTGGATAGAAAACTTCAGAGTCTTTTCTTTTTATTTATTTATTTTGTGTGTCAACTTGATTTATGGACACTGAAATGTCAATTTCATAAACTACAACTTTCACATACAGCATGCAGAGCACACACAGAGACTAATGCATGAAAGGGTTGTATAGTTTGCAAAAAAAAATATGACATGCATGTTATTTGCATAAAATGGGCGGTTTTTCACAGGAAGCCCTAATGTTGCAGTGGCTAAGCATTGATTGCTAGCAGAAAAATCAGCATTTCAAACCCACCAGCAACTCTGCAGGAGAAAGAGCAGGTGATCTGCTCCCATAAAGTTTGCAGCTTTGGAAACTGTATGTGGCAGTTGTCCTGTGTCCTATAGGGTGGCTATGAGTTAGAATCAACTCAATGACATTGGGGGTTTGGTTATATAATCTTTACATGTCATGAAGTCTTAGTTTTTCAACAATTTTAAAGTGCAATCACCACTCTCAGTTCATGGGCTATACAGAGCCATGCTGGGGCAGATTTGGTCCACTGAATATAATATGCTGATGTCTTTTAGACAGATACAAAAATTGGCTAAAACTCTGTCTCTGAATAGAAGCTTATTAGTTTAAAGTCAAAAACCTTTCAAGTTGCAAAATGAGAATGGAACAAATGCTGTCTGCATTATATGAGTCGCAGGGTGGAATGGGCAGTACATACCACTGGGTCTCACTTTCTTCATCTAATTTAGAATTATTCTGGATTCAGTTGGCCTACAGTCAATTCTAGCTCCATGAGGCTCCACTCTAGCTGTGCATACTTAATCTCCTGTAAATCTCCAAGTATATAAACAAAGGATTAGGGGTGTACCTACTTCATGGATTTATGATAAGCACACAACTGCTTAGTAGTGTTCCTGGAACATCATTAATGTTTAATAGATACGATCTAATAGTAAATAGAGTCCTGGTGTGGCGCTGTAAGATAAGCACTTGACTGCTAACCACAAGGCTAGCAGTTCAAACCCACCAGTCACTCCTCAGAAACCCTGAACAAAGTTGCTATGAGTTGCAATTGATCAACAGCACTCACCACCAACAACAATAGTAAATTAGCAGGAAGTGTTGCTGCTGTTGCTGTTTATGTGAGTTGCAGTTGAGTCAGCTCAACTTGACTTTATATATAAGAGAAGATGTTGGCCAGTCCAGGGCCATCTTCATGACTGCTTCATATGTTTGATTCCATCGCTGCAGCTCTCTTGTCAATCCAACTCGTTCAAGGCTTTCCACATTTTTGCTATCCCTCTTCTTTACCAAACAGGATGTCCTTTTCCATCATTTCCTGATGCCGGGTCCAAAGGAGCCAAAGTCTCACCACACTTGTTTCTGAGGTGTATTCTAGGTGCATTTCTTCTAAGACAGATTTGTTCTTTCTGGCTCAGAGTCTCTTCTGACATCTGTTTTGGTCCTTTAATCCTTTCCTGTTTTAATGACTTTTTGCTTTATTCCTGTATGATGTTCTTTATGTCATCCCACAGCTTTCTGGTCTTCAGTTATTGGTGTTTAATGCAGCAAATCTGTTCTTGAGATGGTCTCTAAATTCAGATGGGATATGTTCAAAGTCATGTTTTGGCTCTGTGGACTTATTTCAGTTTTCTTCAGTATCGGCCTGAACTTGCATATGAGCAATTGATGGACTGTTCTGTGATCTGCCCCTGGCCATGTTTTGGCTGATAATATTGAGCTTCTCCATCGGCTTTTCCCACAGATGTAGTCGGTTTGATTCCTTTGTATTCCATCTGGTGAGGTCCATGTGTGGAATTAGAGCTTATATTTTGGATAGCACTTTTTCAATTCTTGCAAAAAAAAAAAAAAATTTCAATTAGTTTCATCGCTACTCTATACTACAGAGCTTCAAATTTTTCATGAATTGAAAGATAACAAAAATTTTCCACAAACTTTTTGAAGACCCCCCTTATAGTCATATATTTTTTTCTCTATTTGGTTGAGTTTGGTAATCTATATTTTTAAAATCCAATAGTTCTGTATTTTCAGAGTAATTAGTATAAGAAAGAATTTTTGTTAGGTGCTGTCAAGTTGGATCCAACTCGTAGTGACTCCATGTACAATGCTCCCCAGTTCTGCGCTCTCTTCATGATGTTGTTGTTGTTGTTGTCAGGTGTCATCGAGTCGGAACCGACTCATAGAGACCCCATGCACAGCAGAATGAAACAATGTCCGATCCTGGGCCAACCTCACCACAGCTGCCACACTTGAGTCCATCAGTGATGACACCTGGCTGATCCATCTCGTTGGGGGTCTTCCTCTTTTTCTCTGACCCTCCACCTTACCCAGCATGACATCCTTCTCCAGCGACTGTTCCCTCCGGACAATATGTCCAAAGTATGAGAGACGAAGCTTAGCCATCCTGGCCTCCAAGGAGCACTCTGGCTGCACTTCTTCCAAAACAGATCTATTGGTTCTTTTGACAGTCCATGGCACTTTCAGTATTCTCCTCCAACACCACAACTCAAAGGCATCAATTCTACGATCTTCCTTATTCACTGTCCAGCTTTCACATCCATATGAGGTTATTGAAAATACCATGGCTTGGGTCAGGCGCAACTTAGTCCTCAAGCTGACATCTTTGCTCTTCAATACTTTAAAAAGTCCCTGTGCAGCAGATTTGCCCAATGCAATACGTTGTCTGATCTCTTGACCGCTGCTTCCGTGAGTGTTGACAGTTGATCCAAGAAGAATAAAGTCCTTGACAACGTCAATCTTTTCTCCATTGATAAGAACGTTGTTTATTGGTCCAGTGGTGAGGAATTTTGTTTTCTTGACATTGAGATGCAATCCATACCGAAGGCTGTGCTCTTTGATCTTCATAAGTAAATGTTTCAAGTCCTCTTCGCTTTCAGCAAGCAAGATTGTATCATCTGCATATCGCAGGTTGTTAATGAGTCTTCCTCCAGTCCTGACGCCACGTTTTTCTTCATAGAACCCAGCTTCTCTTATTATTTGCTCAGCATACAGGTTGAATAAGTATGGTGAAAGAACACAACCTTGTCGCACACCTTTCCCAATTTTAAAACATTCAGTGTTCCCATGCTCTGTTCGAACAACTGCCTCTTGGTCTAGGTACAGATTTCTCAGAAGTACAATTAAATGTTCTGGAATACTCATACTTCTCAATGTTGTCCATAGCTTGTCATGATCCACACAATCAAAAGCCTTTGTGTAGTCAATAAAGCATAGGTAAACATCCTTCTGGTATTCTCTGCTTTCAGCCAAGATCCATCGGAAATCCACAATGATATCTCTCATTCCACGGCCTCTTCTGAATCCAGCTTGAACCTCTGAAAGTTCTCTGTCAATGTAGGATTATAGCCATTTCTGTATTACCTTTAGCAAAACTTTACTCACTTGAGATATCAAAGAGATTGTCCGATGATTTCCGCATTCTGTTGGGTCACCTCTCTTTGGAATGGGCACAAATATTGATCTCTTCCAATCAGTTGGCCAGATAGTTGTCTTCCAAATTTCTTGGCAAAGATGAGTGAGTGCCTCTTGTGCCGCCTCACTTTCTTGAAAGATTTCATATAGTAGTGATGTTTGAGTCAATTGTTACAACTACTGTGTCAATCCATCAAAAGTGAGTCTTCCTCTTTGTCACTGACCCTCTGCTTTACCAAGCATTGTGTTCTTCTCCAAGGATTAGTTCCTTTTGATAACATGACAAATTATACAAGACGAATTCTTGCCATTCTTGCTTTCAAAGAGCTTTCCAGTGTTACCTCTCTATTAACAATCTGCAATCGATTTCTTGTCTTCTGCTTACAGAACAAAAGTACTTTCTGTGTCCCATAGTGCCCTTTCAAACAGGAACCCAATGAACATAGTCTTGTTAATTGCTGTAATGTGGGGTCAACTGAGAACACAGACAGTTCCTGCTCCCTGGGATCAGACAGACACTGGAGGAAAATGCAATTTGGCATGCTGAGACTCAATTATATACCAGGAAACAGTTGCTATCTAGTCAATTGATGACTACCCCATGTGCATTAGAGTAGAACTATGCTCCACAGGTTTCCAATAGCTGATTTAAAATTTATCACTAGACCATTTTGAGTCACCTCAGGGTGGATTCAAACTTTCAAACTGTCTGCTGGTAGCCAAATGCATAATATGTGCCAGGTATAATTTAACATATTTGTATTACCTCATTTAATCTGCACTGCACTCCATGGAGTAGATACTACAGTTTATCTTCCTGTCTTTATTCAAGAACCAAACAGATTCAGATCACATAAGGGATGCTCCTTTATTGGTTACATTTTAGAGATAAGAGGACTGGTGTATGCAGAGGTTAGTGACTTACTCACGATCACTATGTTGGAGAGTGGCAGAGCCCAGAGCTCTAGAATTTATACTCGTAACTACTTCTCTACATAGCCTCTCCTCTTCCCTCTTCAAAATAACACATAGGAGGGGGATTCAAATAATTTGTGGAAAAATGGAATTAAATAATAATAGCACTTTTCCACAAAAGTTTTGAAGTCCTTTTGTATATAATAAGAAGGCTCAAATCCTGATATAGGACTGAACATTTGTACTGGAAAATCTTGAGATTCAAGACAATCTTTTATTTCTTAAGGGAAAGCCTGAATGTAGCTCCACCTAGAGAGATAGTATCTGGGAATGGCTAGGAACCCTTTCTTCCCTGGGAACCCTGGGTTCTTAAAGGTCCCTCCTGGGTCCACCAAAGCACACTGAGCATATTTCTGTCAATATGTTTACCATGTTATATTAAAAAAAATATGTGTTCATGTTTCCTTTCTCCCACCAGACTTGTATGTATAGCGTCCCATGCATCAATCTCTTTGTGGTCCCCTCTCATCTGGTTTTGATGTGCTTCATTGGGAATGGCACCTTTTCCCCTACAGAGCTCATATGAAATCCCAGCTTATATGCAAAATCTTTGTGACAACCCCAAGACAGGCTGGTGTGTTGATTTTTCCCCATTTATTTTCATGTTGACATGGTATCTCTATATTGTAGGAAAATGGAGAGACTTGAGAAAGGCCTAATAGCATGGTAGATACCGGTCATCTACCTCAATAGACGTTGTTCCATTGTTACTTTGTAATAAAGCTCCCAAATCATAGCTGGGCAGACAGCTGTCTAAAATGAAAACTAAATTTTCCAGCTTCTTTTGTACATTGGTGTTGTTAAGTGCTATTGAGTCAGTTCTGACTCACAGCGACCCTGTATAGGGTGTCTGAGGAGCAGTTGGTGAGTTTGAACTGCCAACCTTATGGTTCAAACCGACCTTCCAGTAGAATCTTTATCCTACAGTGCCACACCAGGACTCTTTTGCACGCAGGTATGGACATACATATGACTGGGTCTTAGTCAATGAGATGTAAGAGGAAGTGTTCATGTACAACCTCTGTAACTTTCCTTAAAGGGAAAGGAGTAGGCCCCTCAGATATCTTGCTTACTGTTAGTTGGAATGTTAGTAAAAAGTTGAAGCTTGAGTAGCCTTTTGGATTAGGACTCTTATCCATGTGGTGAGTGTGATGAAACCATAAGTGAGAAGGAGCTTGGTGATCATGGTGCCATACTCAGCTCTGGACAGTTCACATTCAGCCATTGTTTCAGTCACTGTTCAATTTCTATTTCTTATAGTTGTGGCAGCTCTGGTAGCGTAGTGGTTACGAATCGGGCTGCGAACCTAAAGGTCAGTGGTTCGAAACTACCAGCTGCTCCGTGGGAGAAAGATGAGGCTTTCTACTCCCGTAAGGATTTACACCCTCGGAAACCCCGTACAGGGTCGCTATGGGTCGGAACCGACTCGACGGCACGTAACAACAACAACAACATAGTTGTGGCATTATAGGATAAGCAGTGGACTGCTAACCCCAACGGTGGTGATTCAAACTCACGAGCTCCTTGGAAACCCTATGTTGTTGTTGTTAAGTGTTGCCTATACAGGGTTACTATTAGTTGGCACTAACTTGACAACACTTAAAACAACATATCGAATCTAGAGTCCTGGTGTCCTAGTTTTAAAGCACTTGGCTGCTAACAGAAAGGTCAGAGGTTTGAATCCACCCGAAGTTCTGTAGAAGAAAGTTGTGGTTGTCTGTTGCATTACAGAGTCACAGCCTTGAAAACACTATGGGGGGGTTTTACTCTGTCCTGAGGGTCGATCTGAATCAGAAGCAACTTGATGGCAACAGATGGATTAAACCTAGTCTTAACTAATATAGACAAACATGAACTCTACTCTCTTCCCCCATCCTGGGTCAGGACTTGCCCACATACTTGCATTTATTTATCCTTCCTGACAATCACCACTAGTCTTCCTCATTGAACTTCCATATGATTTCTCACCACAGTGCACTTATCCTGCCTCTAAGAATGGGCAGCATCTGGAATTGCTTCTGTTTTAGTGGTAAGTACAAGGGGATTTTGAATGGTATAAGAAATTTCCCTACTTAGTAAGGAAGGTGTGTTGTTAATGTCCTGTGACTATTGTATTTATTTAGGGAAGTTAAGGTGGGTGTCACTCCTTTGCCTTTTAGGTTATGCTTCTGTTGTGACAACAGCTTGTCTGGACTATTATCCTGAAGGTGAAGGAATGGCCATACCTTATTCTTCAGAATGTTCTGGTTCCTCTTCGCTTGCTAACAAACTTGGCTTCTGACTCCCCAGCTTTGCCCAGTCCTTTCATCCCTGAGCTTTTGTATTTCCTTCTTTATCTGCTTTCCTTAACAACAGAGCTTCTTAACCTGGAATCCATGTATTCATAGGACATTTGCTTGAGATGAGGGGAGTCTATGAACCTTCTTACATGGTATATGGAATTTTGTGGCCAAATGCATTTCTTTGTTTTCTGGGTAGAGAGCCTACAACTTCATTAAGTTGTAAATTTCAAAAGAGTTTCATAACTATGAAAATCTAAAGGTTTCCCATACGGTAAATATTGATTAAATCAAATCAGAGCGTGAAAACATGGACCACATTATTTGACATCATGTTGCCTGCTTGTAATAGATTGCTTTATGACATTTAACCATCTGTTTACATCGAGGAATATTATAATAAATTGCTGTATGAAGCATGCTGTTGTATGTATTATAAGTAAATACATTGTTCCCACATCACACACTGACCTTTTTAAAGAGGACCCATGGGTGATATTTCAGAAAGACAAGAAACTACATTTGCTCTTCTTAGTAACATATATTTTATGCTATATCCCTGTGACTTTTGTAACTATTAAGTTTTCCTTCTTATTTTTACTGCCAGAAACTTAACCAAAATGTGTGGCCCATCTCCACCTACCTTTGACTTTATCTTATTTTTACTAATCCAGTTTTATAATCTTTTCATTTGTAACCTTTTGTGGGTATATTACAAAAGCTGCCTTAATTTTTATTTTTAAGCAGGTGTATGATAAAAACCTATTTAAGTCCTAAGTTCTGAGCACATACCTCACCAAAGAAGATATACAGACGCAAATAGACCTGAAGAGATGCTCAATGTCAACATCATATGTTAGTATATAATTGCAAATTAAAACAATATAAAATAGCACACCTATTTGTTCTGATTCATAATGATGCTGAGCAGCTGGTATGCTTGAACCACTGACCGTGGGGTTAACAAGGTCCACTGTTAACAATAAACAATTGCTTATCTAAGACGCCACACCAGGACTCAACATACCTATCAGAATATCTAAAATCCAAAATACTGATAATACCATATGCTGACAAGAATGTGGAACAATTCTCACTCATTGCTGGTGGAAATACAAAATGGTACAGTCCCTTTGGAAGACAGTCTTACAAAACTAAACAGAGTTTTATTATATGATTCTGCAATCATGCTCCTAGGTATTTATTCAAATACATTGGAAGTATATGTCCACATAAGCATAAAAAGCTGCACATGAATGTTTATGAGAGTTTATTTAGAATTGCCAAAAATTGGAAGCTACCAAGATGCCCTTCAATGTTGTTGTGAGGGGCCAGCGAGTCAGTACTTACTCATAGCGATCCTGGGCACAACAGGACTAAACACTGCCTGGTTCTGCATCCTCCTCACAATTGTTACGTTTGAGCCATGGCCGCTCTGTCAATCTGTCTCATCAACTTTACCAAGATGATGTCCTTTTTCAGGGACTGGTCCCTCCTGATAACATCTCTAAAGTTGCCATTCTGGCTTCTAAGGAGCGTTCAAGCTTGTAGCCTCCTAAACTGTGAGAAAATAAATTTGTTTGTTAAATCCACCTACCTATAATTAGGTAATTATAAACTAAATATCATCTAGTGCTGGTCTAAGTGTTATTTGTCTTACAGCAGCACTAGATAATTTTTTTTCACAGTATTTTGAACTTTATTTTCAGTAGAACTGAGGAAATACAAAGTTATATGGAGCTAAATTAAGACATAAAAAGATTTCTATATAATGATTTTCAAGAAAAATAAAGGCTGAGAATAAATTAATAAAATTACTTTTAAATTATACAAAACTAATTTCAAAGATACCTTTAGCATGTACCCCTCCTTCTATTTTGAAAATTCCCACATATTCTTTTTATGTGTTTACATTCAGAAGATCACTGTAATGATTACAATAGTCTCCATCCACCCTTAGCCAATAGTATTTACCTCTATTACCCTTTTTTTTTGGTGTACACATACCACATTGTTCTTTTTTGTAGGTAGTGGAAAAGGTGCCAGGTAAGGAGGTACCATGTGAAAGGAGACAATCAACTTAGAGATCTTTTAAATGGCTAAGCCTTGATGATAGGTCACAGAGACAGTATGGAGGGAAATGGAGGAGCAAGAAGTGTTGTGAAGATGTAATATGTGCTTGTACATGTCATAATAGGTTTTGAACAATGGGAAGTGGTCAGAGGTTGTGGGGAGTTGTACTCCTCGAATCTTGAGAAACACTAAGGATGTTGGGTCCTATTCACCCATGAACAACTCCAAATGCAGGAATTATCATTCTAAAATCATCTCCATTTCTTTTGGTTTATCTTTTTTTATATACTGAGTTGTTTCAGAGCTACCTCACCATGAAGATTCACTATCTTATCTTAGCTCTTCTCCTTTCCCGCCTGCCATCTGCCTCAGGTAAGACTTTAGCAGTACTGAGGGAAGTGTTGAAGCAAACAAAAAGACCCAGTGGTAATGGTACACAAGAGGTGGTTCATGAGCATTTGTTAAATGAACGAATTTCTGGTTTTGTTTTTTTTAAATAAATGATTCCTTAAGAATAAAATGAAATTTGTAAAGTTCAGGATTTCTCTTCCATTTCCTGTCAATTTTCTTATCTCAGTTACAAAGCAGAATCATAGAGCATTTCCAGGGAAGTTGTTGTTGTTGTTAGGTGCCATGGAGTCAGTACCGACTCATAGCGACCTTATGCATGGGTGAATGAAACACTGCCCGATCCTGGGCCAACCTCACTACTGTTGCCACACTTGAGTCCATCAATACTGCCACCTGGCCAATACATCTCGCTGGGGATCTTCCTCCTTTTCCTTGACCCTCCACATGATTTCCTTCTCCAGTGATTGTTCCCTCCTGACAATATGTCCAAAGTATGAGAGACAAAGTTTGGCCATCCTGGCCTCCAAGGGGCACTCTGACTGCACTTCTTCCAACACAGATCTGTTGGTTCTTTTGGCAGCCCATGGCACTTTCAATATTCTCCTTCAGCACCATAACTCAAAAGCATCAATTCTTCTATGGTATTCCTTATTCATGGTCCAGCTTTCGCATGCATATGAGGTTATTGAAAATACCATGGTTTGGGTCAGGTGCACCTTAGTCCTCAAGCTCACATCTTTGCTCTTCAACACTTTAAAAAGGTCTTGTGCAGCAGATTTGCCTAATGCAATATGTCGTTTGATTTCTTGACTGCTGCTTCCGTGAGTGTTGATAGTTGATAGAAGAAGAATGAGTCCTTGACAACTTCAATCTTTTCTCCGTTGATAAGAATGTTGTTTAGTGGTCCAGTGGTGAGGACTTTTGTTTTCATTACACTGAGATGCAATCCATACCGAAGGCTGTGCTCTTTGATCTTTATCAGTAAATGTTTTGAGTCCTCTTCACTTTGAGCAAGCCAGGTTGCATCATCTGCATATCACAGGTTGTTAATGAGTCTTCCTCCAATCCTGATGCCACATTTTTCTTCATAGAACCCAGTTTCTCAGATTATTTGCTCAGGATACAGATTGAATAAGTGGGGTGAAAGAATAAAACCCTGTCGCACACCTTTCTTAATTTTAAACCATTCAATGTTCCCATGTTCTGTTCGAACAACTGCCTCTTGGTCCAGGTACAGATTACTCATGAGCACAATTAGGTGTTCTGGAATAATCATACTTTGCAATATTGTCCATAGCTTGTCATGATCCACACAATCGAAAGCCTTTGCATAGTCAATAAAGCATAGGTAAACATCTTTCTGATATTCTCTGCTTTCAGCCAAGATCCATTGGACATCAGCAATAATATCCCTCGTTCCACATCCTCTTCTGAATCTGACTGAACCTCTGGAAGTTCTCTGACAATGTATGGTTGTAGCCGTTTCTGTATTACCTTTAGTAAAACTTTACTCGCATGGGATATCAACGAGATTGTCTGATGAGTTCCGCATTCTGTTAGGTCTTGGAAATTATTTCCTCTACCCCCTCATAGGGGTCGCAGTGGTTCTGTAGCATGCACACAGGGCTACCAGTCACTGTATGGGAGAAAGATGAGACTTTATGGTCCTGCAAAGATTTACAGTCTTGGAAACCCTATAAAAGGTTGCTATTTCTTGATGATAATTAATAACAACAGCAACAACTGCCTCATGGTATTTTCAATTGCTCATATGTATGTGAAAGTTGGTCAATGAATAAGGAAGATTCATTCTAGTGTTGGCAAAGAGTATTTAAAGTATCATGGATTGCCAGAAGAGCAAACAAATCTATCTTGGAAGAAGTACAGCAAGAATGCTCCCTAAAAGTGAGGATGGTGAGACATCATCTCTGGTACTTTGGACACGTTGTCAGGAGGGACCAGTCCTTGGAGAAGGACATCATGCTTGGTAACGTGTAGAGTCAGTGAAAAAGAAGACCATCAATGAGATGGATTGATACAATGGCAGCAACAATGGGCTGAACAGCAATCGTAAGGATGGCTCAGTAGCTACCGGGCAGTGTTTTGTTCTGTTGTGCATAGGGTCACTCACTATGAGGCAGAACCAACTTGAGAGCACCTAACAGCAACAACCCCTTCATAATATCAATAATGATTTTGAGACCTGGAGGCCAGGTCTTCTAATTCCCAGTTCATCTTGAAAATCTTCTTTCTACCCTTATGTATCTCTTCCTATCATAAGTGTATAAAGTATCCATTTCATAGTTTTATTGTGAGCTAAATATGTGTTAATCCTGGTAAAGGACTTTAAAGAAGTGCCCAACAATAAATAGCAAATGCTTAAAAATGTCAACTATTATAACTGTAACTATTTTAACATTTTTACTTTCTTCTCTTTAGAAATTTCTCCTTTCAATGCAAAATAACCAATCAAGATGGGCCTGATTATCCAGTGAAGATACTGGGATTTATCTTTGTAACTTCAGGTCCTTTGAAACAATAAAGTCTTGATTGGTTCAAGAATGGAAAGAAAGGGGTGAAGGAGAGTGATAAGGCCAGAAGGATGAAGCATGATGGTGTGAGGGTGGAAAGAATGAAACGAGTCAGGGATGACAAGAGGGTTAGGATGAATGACTTAGAAAGTTGTGGAGAAGAGATAAAGCTAGTTAAATTAATTTTAGAAATGATGACTTGAAAGTGACAGTAAGTCATCCAAGTAGAAATCACTTCGTATGTAGGCAGGGGGAGATAGGAGATTATGAGAAAGCTTGTGATTGATGAGACACTTTGTGGGACCTTCTTTCTCTCATGCATGTTATGTTCCCAGCACGGTCATCAAGTGCCCAGTTGCACACGTGGCTTCTGATAACCTGTGTGTGTCAGAGTAGAACTGTGCCCTATAGGCTTTACAATGGCTGATTTCGGTTTTTCCTTCTTTCTTTTGTTTTGGAAAGTAGATCACCAGACCTTTCCTTCTATAAGTCTTAGGGTAGATTCAAACCCTCAACCTTTTAGTTAGCAGCTGAGCTCTTAACTGTGACACCAGGGAATCTATGTTGATAGGTGCTATGTTTTATGGAGGACAAAGGCAAGACAGCAACTATTTTCTTTTCTTCTTCTTCCTCTTCTCTATTTTTTTCTTGTTCTGAACATATAAGGAAACTTTAAAAATTCTCTATAATGTTCTAAGTCTTTTAAAGGCAAATAATTGATAAAACAAAACAAAACAAACAAACAAAAAACCCAAAGTGATTCAACCAAAGGTAAAGTAAAATTAGAAAAAAACTCATCTATAAAGTATTGATTGATGTTATCTACCAATCTGGTCCCTGGCTGAGACAGCTGAAAACAGAGGGTAGAGGAAGATCTTGGCTTGAATTTCAGTTGGAAATGGAGAGGTACAAGCTACCTATCTCCTGAGGAACTACACCTCAGCTATATGAGCCCCTGGGGCCCCCAACTGTCTGGATTAGGAATAAATCAAACATGGTGTGAAGCCCAACATTGATCTCTTAGGAAGTCCAGAACTGACTGGCCTTTTCCCTTAGGTCATTCAATAATTCTGGGCTTACTTAGTTAAAAGGGAGACCAATCACTCTTTCATACCAAGTCAGGAGAACATGCTGTCCTTGTCAGTTCCCTTGAAAATACATTTTAAAATCCTATTAAGAGCTATTTTGTTACCATGGGTCATTCTCACTGATAATTTTGCAGTTTTATATTTGTAGTCTTGATTAGGACTTGGTGACTATGTCTGCAAATAAATGTATCCCGTCTTGTTTTTTTTTAAACACTGTGTTTTAAAATCTGTTTATTTTTAGGAATTGAGAATGCCCATGAGGTCATGAGTGTCCTGGACTGTAAAAATCAAACACTGTGTAATTCTTCAGATGCAACCGGA
Organism: Chrysochloris asiatica; assembly: GCF_000296735.1. Taxonomy (NCBI): domain Eukaryota; kingdom Metazoa; phylum Chordata; class Mammalia; order Afrosoricida; family Chrysochloridae; genus Chrysochloris; species Chrysochloris asiatica. The sequence continues at coordinate 7,125,976 of NW_006408550.1, forward strand.
AACTGCTCTGATGGTGACAAAAAGGTTGGACTGTGTATCTTGTGGCTTCGAAAAAAAGATATGAACCAACAAGACCATAAAGAAATAGAAAATTAGGAAGACAAGATGACCAATTCCCTTGCCTTATTTAAAAATAAAGCCTTTTCTCTCCCTCATCCTTCAACGACACACTCATTTATTAGTTTATTGACAGTCTAGATTCAAGTTTATCTAAAAACTTTTGATGCTAAAGATACATTATAGTGAGAAGTGAGACCCAACATTTCTTCTCTTCCAACAAATCAGAAAGGAACTCTGGTAGCGTAGTGGTTACAAATTGGGCTGTTAATCTCACGGTCAGCAGTTCGAAACTACCAGCTGTTTCATGGGAAAAAGATGAGGCTTTCTGCTCCTGTAAAGATTTATAGCCTCAGAAACCCTGTACAGGGTTGCTATGAGTCAGAACCGACTCCACCGCACATAACAACAACAATAACAACAACAACAAATCAGAAAATGCAACATTTTAAAAAAGGACCTGTTCTGGTTAAACTGTGGAGGACAGTTTTTAGGGAGATCAAGAGAGACAGGAAAGAATCTGGGGGACACCTTACTGTGTAAGAGATACAGAGACAACAGCAGACTGGGAGAGAGTATAATGTCCATTGCCCTGGTACTCTTGACTTTTTAGGTGGCACGAACATTTAAGCGCGTGGCTACTAGCCAAAAGTTTGGGATCTGAATCCTGTTAGAGGTGCATCGGAAGAAAGCCAAGATGATCTACTTCACTTCTAAAAGGTCCATGACTTTGACAACCTTATGGACTATATATAGTTCTACTCTGAAATTTATAAGTTTGCTTTGAGTCAGAATAGATTCTATTGTGTTTGGTTTGGGTTCCCATGAAGCTCATAGTATCTTCAGTGACTAGCTGTCCTCTAGTACCTTATCCTCCAGTACGAACTGAACTGGAACTGATGACACTGCATCAGCTGTCCTCTGAAACCTCTCTCGTAGGTTTTAGAAAAGAAACAAGTACACACACACACACACACACACACACACGGAGGAAACCATTATAATATGGGTAGCAGTTAACAACCACCTAAGTAGAAGTTTCTTGCTAATGGGTGGATTTCAGACTCTAACTCAAGGGAAGAATTTTAGGCAATTTGGGTGTATCAGGCAAATCCTGACCGGAAATAGACTGAGACATTCAAAAAGTTTAGCAAAGGTATGGACGGTGCAGGGCAGTCAACAAGGGCCAGTGAAACACCCAGGAGGCAGCAATGAAGGAAAAGCTTTCCCTAAGGCCAGAAGCCCAGGAACACAAGGGGAAAGCAATAGTTTGTCTTAATATTAATACAGTGGAGGGGCAGCAGTAAGGCTTATAAATTAAAATGTGTATACTCATGCTGGGAGGGATGCTTGCTTGTTTACTAGTTTAGAAAACAGGGTGGTCGCGCGGGCCTCCTCCTTGGAGTCCAGGTAGCTTCCTATGGGGAGCGCTGTACTTCCCGGGGTTGGGCTGGGTCCCTTTGTGATGCTCATGGAGGCGCCAAAGTCTTGTGACAGTGGCTCCGTGGCGTGGTCCTCTCTCATCACGCAAAGCAGGGCAGCTTCTAGAGACCTGAGGTCGGGCCCCACCTGGGCTGGTCAGGTGCCGGTGTCCTGATCCAGCGGGTCTTCCAGTCAGGGGCCGTGGGCGGAGCCGTGGATGTGGATGCAGCTGCAGGACTTCGGAGGCGCTGCTCAGGGCCTGGGCAGCGAGCGCGCGCTCTGGGACCAAGGTAACCGGTTGGCTCCCTAGGGCCCCGGAGGTGTTGGGGCGCTGGGCAAGCCGCTGGCCCCTCTTTGACCCACGAAGCCCTCGCGGCCTTTTGCGTGTCAGCACTCATAGCCCCAGGCCCCGCTCCCAGCGTCTGGTGTGCTTTTAAAAAGGTGTAAAATTTATTTTCATGTTTTTCAGTATTTCCCGTTTCAGTACCACACGTGGCCCCATGTCCAGATTGATTTGACTCCCAAAGTCAATTCTCCATCCCTTGTCCTAAAGATGAGACTGAGACGTGTGTGTATGTGTGTGTTGTTGTTGTTGTTGTTGTTAGTTCCGTTGACTTTGACTCAGTTCAGTCTAATAGCGACTCTGTATAGGATTTCCAAAGTGTCTGGTGGGTTTGAACTGCCAGCCTTCCAGTTAACAATCCACTGTTTATCCTATAGCGCCAAACCAGGATTCCAACATACATACATATATAGATACATACACACACATATATATACTATATATATATATACATACATACATATATAGAGAGAGAGTGTGTAGTAGTATATATGTATATATATACATATATATATATATATAGAGAGAGAGAGAGAGAGAGAGTGTAGTAGTTAGGAGTCGGGCTGCCAACCTCAAGGTCAGCAATTCCGAACTTCGGTAAAGATTTATTCCAAGAAACCCTGTGCAGGATCACTATGAGTTGGAACCGACTCCATGGTACTAACAACAACAACAACAACAACAACAACGTGGGAAATTGGTAGTTATAAGGAGTCCTGGTGTGGCGTTGTTGGTTAATGCGCCAGACTGCAAAGCCATTTGAACTGCAAGGTCGGCAGTTCGAGCTTACCAGCTGCTCCTCGGAAACCCTCTACAGGGTCACTATGGGTCGAGGGGCACTTAAAAACAACAACAACAACAACATGGTAATTATGTGTGAATGTCAAATTCTAGAAACCAATATAACCAGGCTAGATAATTTATTAAGCTTCTTTCTTTTTCATTCTCATTTCATAGGTTGTTAAATACTACAATGAACTACTGGACATTCTAAACCCAGAGAAAATATTCCAGATATTGCACCCTGTATTCCTTTGGCCCCACTGGTAATTTTTAACTTTCTTGCTTGTGAGGTGATTCTTGAAATTAGAATTGAGTTTCTGGAACTAGAAGTGCAAAGTGTATTATGATTGTGATGACTGAGTTGTATTGATTATTATTATCCTAAGAAGTAGTCTGTGGAGGATACAAAGTACAGTTCCTTTGTTTGTTTATAACAGATGCGATATGAGTAAGCACTCCTTAAATAATTAGAAATGGAACAAGATAGAAGTCAGAGTAGTAGACAGAAGAAAACCAACGAATCCACAATGCTCAAAGAACACACAATTTAATGAGAATGGAAAACAAAGTCAGCTTTATTTTACTGAGAGCACCAGGTCTCTAGAGCAGTGCTTCTCAACATTAGATTCACTTGACCAAATTGTCAATGTTCTGATGTCCAGGTGATACTTCAGAATCTCTGGGAGGGTCCAAGAGGAACACTTTTTAAAGTTCCCTAGGTCATCTTAGTGGACAGTCAAGTTGTAGAATGAAGTATGAATGAAAACCAGAAAACCAAACTAGTTTTCTTGGAGTTGATTCTAACTCTTGGCTGTAAATGTCGGGGTAGAAAAAACTGTGTTTCGCAGGGATTTCAGTGGCTGAGTTTTTCGAAGTAGATTGCCAGTTTCTTTCTTATTCCAAATTTGAATGAGTCACTTTGTTAATGAATTTCATTCTTTAAAGCCTCTAGAAAAACCCTTTACTTATGAGTCTGAGTTTAAATCTCATATGCATGTGGTGGGGGTTACAGAGGCAGTTCAGAGATCTCTTAATGATGTTTTATTGACTGTGAAGAGAGAACCGTAGGAGTCAAGATAGTGGGACTTTTAGATAAGAAAGTAGTGTTTAAAGATTCAAAATTCACTAGGAGATTTCTAAACCCAATTTTGTAGAAAACATCTGAGGTAAAACCAACTTCTTTCAAGTCAGTCTCCTGAAATATGCTCATCAGCGTGATTTGAAACCCAACTGTGAAAACCTGTGTGAAAGGAAGATTGTTGGCCTTTCTGTGCAGGCAGTAAGGGTGTTGATTTTAGCAGGGCTTTCAACTAGTTCTGCCAGGTTTAGTCATGGTTGACAAAGTAAAACCTGAATTGCCCCAAGTTAGTGAAATATAGGTATGCTAAAATAGTAACCAGAACAGGAAAAATTGTAGGTTAACAGTCTGCTAGAAACTTAATCTGTCTCTTAAAAAACAAGGGTAGCATTCATATTGCATAAAAACTAAATCTCTTCATCAGCAGAGTTAGAAACATTGCTGGAAACATTGCTGCTCTACTCAAACATGACTGCCAAACACGTCACTTGGACTGTGTGTGGCTCTCCACAGACCTGACAATGATCAAATCTTCCATATCAGGCTCCTAAAAAGGCTCACTGCATCTCTTCTGAGTGTCCCATTCCAGGGCTTTGGCAAGTCATTTTTCCTGTTTCAGTTATCATTCTTAAATACACCTCTGACCACAGGGTTGAAGACTGGTGAATCCAAAAGCTGCAGGTCAGGCAATAGACTGGAGCCTTCTGCAGACTTACAGCCTAAGAACTGGATGTCAAGTGATGAAAATGGTTAGGGTTCAAGAAAGATAGAGATAGAGGGAACGAGAAAGAGAGAGAGAGCTTTGACAGAACATCCATTTATATACTGGAGACAGGCCACACCCCAAGGAAACGCCCTTCTCAACATCAGATCACATCATGGAATGTAATTACATTATATTAGATTATATGTTACAATTCAGTGTCTGCCAAACTGCTGAGAACCATAAACTATCCACGCTGACACATAACATTAATCATTATACTTCTGAAATCATTATATAGTCATACCTAGGAGATATCGTGAGTTCTGTTCCAGACACCACAGTAAAGTAAATATCGCAATAAAGGGAGTCACAAGAATTTATTGGTTTCCCAGCGCATATAAAAGTTATGGTAGTCTATTAAGTGTGCAGTAGTAGCATTAGGAAAAGGTTTGAAATATAGTGAGAATTATCAAAAGGTGACACAGAGACACAAAACGAACACATGCTGTTAGAAAAAATAATGTCAATAAAATTACTCAATGCATAAACCTTCAATTTGTAAAAATAGTGCAATATCTGTAAAGCATGGATAAAGCAAAATGCAATAAAATGAGATATGCTTGTGCTACCTAGCCATGAAAGGAATGGAGGGAAGGCACTCACTTATTAAGCTTTCTCATTACGTAAGTCACTATGTCGGTACTTTACATGCTGAGCTCTTTTCATCCTCACCACCTTACAAGGTATATTACTACCATTTTACAAATGAGGAACCTGAGGCTTAGGGGAATTACTTTATTAAAATTCATAGCATTAGTACAAGGCAGAGCTAGGAAAATGATCCACCTTTCTCTGCCTCCAAAACTGTCATATCTACTTTCCCACAAGAGAAAATGGTTTTTATATCTCTTTCCCCACATGGATTTATAAGATAAAAATCTTTGCTTATTTTTATTACTTTGTTCAGGATAGTGCATAAACTAGATTTGAAGGTTCTTGTAGCCTTATGGATTTCGGCTGACCCAGACTTTGATGGTCAGCTTGAGTCTCCAACAGAGATTCAGACTACTGCCTAAAGATTACAGTGAGTAAACAGTCCAATGCCTTGGTTTTTTATGTTCAACCTCCATTAAGAAGAAAGGAAAAGAATAGATTTGACACCCTCGTTTAAAAGAGATATCACTGTAAAAATGTGTAAGAAGAATTCAAGCATGTTGAAGTTTTCCTAGTAAAAAATATTCTCATTTAAATAACAAATGAAAAAATAGATTTATCATATCACTTAGGATATATGTTTGCCTATAGAATCATTGCTTTAAGAAATTCTAAATGATGGTGGTGGTGTTTGTGTGCCATGGAGTAGGTTTCTGACTCATAGTGAACCTGTATAGGGTTTGTCGGGTTGTAAATCTTTATGGGAGCAGAAAGTCTCATCTTTCTCCTTCGGAACTGCTGGTAGTTTTGAACTGCTGACCTTGAGGTTGGCAGCCGGACTCGTAACCACTACATGCAGAGGAAAATTATATGAGAAACCTGGGGTGAGAATGGTATCATAGTTGATTTATTCACTCAACAAACATCTACTGAATGCTGATTATGTGCTGGAGATGTTGTTGTTGTTGTTATGTGCCGTGGAGTTGGTTTTACAGGGTTTCCGAGGCTGGAAATCTTTACGGGACCAGAAAGCCTCATCTTTCTCCTGCGGAACAGCTGGTAGTTTCGAACTGCTGACCTTGCGGCTTGCAGCCCGATTCGTAACCACTACGCTACCAGAGTTCCGTAGTGCTGGAGATACAAATGTGAAAAGCAGCAAAGTCTCTGTTCTCCAGGGCGTACAGTAAGGCGGTAAGCAGATGACCCTGTCATTAAATTGTATATTGGGTGGTAAGATGTGTTTGGACAACCACAGAGGAGGCTAAGGGGGAAAGGATGTGTGAAGTGGGGAGGGGGCTATTGTTTAATTATGAAGGTCAGAAAGGACTTGTGAAGCGGGTAGGGGATATTGTTTAAGTATGAAGATCAGAGGAAACCCCCCTGTAAAATGGGAGTCATGATGCCTGCCTTTAAGGAGTCCTGGCAGTGCCATGGTAGGGTGCTATGGGAATATGGGATCAATAATGCACATCTCATTGTGCCCAGAATAGGGGAAGCTATTATTATTTTGTAGATGAGGAAACAGATATGACTTAGTGCTATTAAGTTCACTGCATTACTTGCTAATTGACAAAGCCAGGGTATGAACTCAGATGTTCAGACCCGAGGACCTGTGATGTCCCCATTTCACCAGGCTGTTTCTCATTGGTGCAAATGAGCAGACATAGACAATAATATGCATTTGTGAATGAACTTAAAATAAATGCTTGTTTCAGATTATCATACATTTTTCTGTGATGTAGTTCTGTTTCAAAAGTATATTTAATGCTAACTGCAATTTTATATATGTTCATTAAATGCATTTTAAAATTGTAATCTAGAAGGATGTGAATTGAATTGTATTAACATATAGTAAATGTTTTAGCTCCCTTTCTAGTCTCTTAAATTTTCATGCCTTTTCAACGACTGAGTGCTATGATAGAAAACAAATTTGAAATGGTGACATGTTCGCCATGAAAGAATAGCAAGTGTCTCGGGAGTCGTTTTGTAGCCCTGTCAAGATACATAAGGATGGTGATTTAAAATAACCAGTGTGCCTATACAACTAGGACATAGAAGTTTTGTTAGACTTATGAAGGATTCTTTTTATTTAGCAATTTTAATTGATCTCTAAATTTCTCAGAAAAAATTACATCCCTCCACCTCCCCCAAAAAGAAAGAGAAAGAAGATGACATATGAAAAGTATACTTACACGAAAAAAAGTAGAACCCAGTATAATTGACACACGCATAAATGAATATTCATCAAAGAAGTATAGTAAACATGTTTGCAGTTGCTAGTAAGCATAGAATGAATGCAAAGTTAATCAAAGGAAGTCCCCCCCCCCACTGAAATTATTAGTTAAAGGGTATTCTTAAGAATATATCATTAAAGTACTATTGTATTCATTACTAGTGGGGAGACAAGTATTGCTAGCACCTCAATGTAAAGAAAACAAAAGTTTTCATAACTAGATCGATAAATCACATTATGATAAATGGAGAGAAAATTAAAGTTGTCAAAGTCTTCATCTTGCTTGGATCCACAATCAACACTCACAGAAGCAGCAGTCAAGAAATCAAACAATGTATTGCATTAGGTAAACCTACTGCACAAGACCTCTTTAAAGTGTCCTAGAGCAAAGATACCTGTTTGAAGACTAAGGTGCACCTGACCTGAGCCTTGGTATTTTCAGTAGCTTCATGTGCATGTGAAAATTGAACAATGAGTAAGGAAGATCATAGAAGAACTGATGCATTTGAACTATGGTGTTGGAGAAGAATATTGAAAGTACCATATGAACTGCCAGAACAAACGAATCTGCATTAGAAGAAGTGCAGCCACAATGCTCTTTAGAAGCCAGGATGGCAAGACTTCATCTCTCATATTTCACCCATATTATCAGGAGGTATCAGTCCCTAGAGAAAGACATCATACATGGTAAAGTGGAGGTTCGGCAAAAAAGAGGAAGACCCTTAACAAGATGGACTGACACAGTGGCGGCAGCAATGAGCTCAAGTGTAGCACCAGCTGTGAGGATGGCGCAGGGCCGAGTGATGTTTTGTTCTGTTGTAAACAGGCTAACTATGAGCTGGAACCAACTCAACAGCACCTAACAAAACAGTGAGGAGACAAACAGATGCAACCTGCTGAAAATCAGTATAGCAATATGATTTAAGATCCATAAAAAAGATTCATAGTAATTAACTAGTAAGTATATGAATCGGGCTGCTAACCTCAGGGACAGCAGTTTGAAACTACCAGCTGTTCCTTGGGAGAAAGATGAGGCTTTCTGCTCCCATAAAGATTTACAGCCTCGGAAACCCTCTACAGGGTCGCTATGGGTCGGAACTGACTCCACAGTACATAACCACCATATTTGTAGAAGGAGTCCTGATGTGGCACTGTGGGTTAATACGCCAGACTGCAAAGTTGTTTGAACTGCAAGGTTGGTGGTTCAAGCTCACCAGCTACTCCTTGAAAACCCTATACAGGGTCACTATGGGTTGGAATCGACTCGATGTCACTTAACACAACAACAAATATTTGAGGAAACTTATCCAACAAAAGTAAACTAAAATCAGGATCAACCTTTTTTGAAGAGGTTGTTCATTACAGTATTATAAGAGCAAAATATTGGAAGAAACAAAGACCAACAATAAAATTATGCTAGATATGTTGGTGTGGATCTACTTGTAGATGATTGTGCAACTAGTAACAATGATAGTAATGAACTTCACAAAGTAACATAGTTGTTATTAAGTGTCAAGTTGGTTTCAACTCATATTGACCCTGTGTAGAGTTTCCCAGGAGCAACTGGTGGACTTGAATCACCACCGACCTTGTAGTTAGCAGATCAGTGCTTATTCCATAGCGCCACACCAGGACTCCAAAGTCACATAGAAGTAAATAGAATGTTCAATGAAAAGTGAATGTACAAAGTAGAATGCAGGTTACTATTATAACTGTATGGAAGTACGTAGAGAAGATGGAAAGGGAGTCAAAAGTGGTTTAGAGGTTACCTAAGGCTAGCAGGCTTGCAGGTTTTCCCCTTCATTTTAAACATATTTGGAAATACGGTTATCATGCTTTAATAATAAAAATTATTTCTATTATATTGATTATATTATCTACTTCTTTCAGAATGGCTGCAATGTTAGCTATAAATATGAAACTTTCTTTCACACACCAGTATTTTCAAGAAGAGCCCATTCTAATGCAGTTTGTGGTAAGATGTATCCTTTCTCCATGAGCAGGGCTGATACTAACTTTCAAACTAACAAATTTGTTTCCTCCATGAAAGTAAATTCCACCGGAGACCTTTCTCTTACTGTGTGTACAAAAACCATAGTTAACAAAGAGCCCCTTTTCTCCTTGAAATGGCAAATGCTTTCTATACTGAGATTTTTAATACAATCATCTTTCACAAAAGCTCAGCTTGATTAAAGTATTGGAAACTTAAGGTTGTATTAAGCAGGCGTCTTCATACGATGGACACACTTGAACCCAGAGACTACACACAAAACTGTTTCAAAGACAGACCAGGGAGATTTTTTTCTTTCTTTTTTCTTTTTTTAACTACTTTGGAAAACGCATGCAATGTGTGTTGGGAGAGATGTACTTAAGCCGAGAGCTTTCATCCCAGAAGATGAATGAAGGCCACTTTGTCTTCACTTCTTAGATGTGCTAAAACTCGATTTGGAAAGAAAGACCCCTGCTTCTGTGGGTTAAACGGTTGTGGTGAGTTGACTCTGAACTCATGGCTAGAATGAAATGTTGTGGGATCCTGGTCATTTTCACTAATGTTGGTGCACTCAAGGCCATTGTTTTGGTTACCATGTACTTTAAGTGCCTTCTAACCTGGGAGCTCATCTTTCAGCAGTGTATCAGACAGTTTCTGCTGTGATCCCCGGAGTCTTCGTTGGTTAATTGTCAGAAGAAGATTACCAGACACTTGTTTGTCTTAGTCTGAAAGCTCCCATGAAACATGGTATTTGAAATATTGCTCACGTAAGCTCCAGCATCACAGCATGCAAACCACAAACTGATAGATGGGTAGTAGTTATCCAGAGCTGCCTCCTATTTCTTCTCCAGGTCTTTTGTATCCGCTGATCTTTACCACCAATATATAGTGTGTCAAAAACCAACTTTTCTGCTGTGGACAGAGGTGATAAGTCTCAGGACCATCAGCTACTTTTACAGAACTCTAGGGACTCATTTCCATTTTTAAAAAACATTTTTTTATATTCTCGAACTGTGGAAATTTCAGCATGTCCTGTGGAAATGTTTCTGAGAAGTACAACTATCTCTTAACATGTTATATACATGAATATTAATCAGAATGCTGTATTCATGGGACATAAAATGTACAGAGAGAGTATGGGAAAATATGCTTACTTTCAAAATTATCTGCATTGATTTAGGACAGAGGAAAAAGCAGTAAAGGATGCTAACAAATCTATTCCTTTGAATAATCTAAACCTAGTAGGTTTGATAAATTTTAATAGCAAATGAATGACAAATAGTGGTTTACTATTCCCATACCCATTGCCTTTAGCATTCATGTTTGCTATTTTTTGCATAACGTAATGGCTTCTCTCTGTCTGATTGTGGAGCCCTGGTAATGTAGTGGCTAAGCACTTGACTGCTGAACAAAAGCTTGGTGGGTTGAACCCAGTAGTTATTCCACAGGAGAAAGATGTGGCAGGCGGCTTTCTGTAACGATGACAGCCTTGGAGACTACAGGGGGCGCTCTCCTCTGTCCAAGTGGGTTGCTATGAGTGGGAATCGATTCAATAACAGTGGATTTTATTGTATCCATGAACCATCGTATATGTCCTTTACCAATTTTTATGTCAGTAAAAATTTGCATTTTTATGTAAGAAGGATTTAAAAATGAAATATAGGAAGGTTGAGTTACATTAAAAACTACCGTAATCAGTAAACTTACACTATAGCTAATTCACTAGTACACATCAACATAAAATGTGTTTAAAACAATAGAAAATTGTTTCCCATGATATAGGTTGATAAGATGGTGCATCAACCAGATGATTAACAATTTGTCACCAAAATGGTACACACAGTTTTCTGAAAGATAAGCAGGGTGAATGAATATACTGAGAGAATCAGAATCAACCCTTATTGTGATTTAGTAGAATACAACCACAGTGACCCTATAGGACAAAGCTGAACCTCCCCATAGTGTTTTCAAGGCTCTACAAAGGAGCTCTGGTAGCGTAGTGGTTACGAATCGGGCTGCGAACCTTAAGGTCTGTGGTTCGAAACTACCAGCCGCTCCGTGGGAGAAAGATGAGGCTTTCTACTCCCGTAAAGATTTACACCCTCGGAAACCCTGTACAGGGTCGCTGTGGGTCGGAACCGACTCGATGGCACTTAACAACAACAACAACAACATTTTTACAGGGGCCTGCTACCACATGTTTTCTCCTGTAGAACAGTTGGTGAGTTTAGTCACTGAGCTAAATTAAACAAACAAGTGCTTGACCACCGTACCTCCAGGTCTCTTTAAATGCATGGAGAAGATCACCGTAATTCTATAATGAGTCCTGGTGTGGTACCATAGGTTAGCACTGGATTGTTAACTGCAAGGTCAGTGGCTCAAACCTACCAGCCACTCCTAAGAAGCCCTATACATTGTGAATCGGAACCGACTTAAGGGCACTTAGCAATAACAGCAACATAGATAAGAAACCTAAAAGATATCTGTTCCGATTCTCTTCTTTAATAGATGAGAAAATTGTGATAGAGGGAATTGATTGAAAATGGTTATATGGGCTCCAGGGTCACCAGGAGCTATGAATCGGATTGGACTCAGTGGCAGTGGGTTTGGTTTGGTTTATGCTTAGATCAAGGAGCCCTGGTGGTACAGTGGGTTAAGCATTAGGCCTCTAACCAGAATATCAGCAGTTTGAACCTACCAGCCTCTCCATTGGAGGAAGATGAGACTGTCAGCTTCTGTAAAGGTTTACAGCCTCTGAAACCCTGTGGAGTAGTTTTATTCTGACCTATATTGGCTTGCTATGAGTCGGAATTGACTTAATAGAAGTAGCTATAGCTTTAGATCAGAGTCCCTGGGTAGTGCAAACGGTTAAATACTCAGCAGCTAACCAGCAGCACGAGGAAGACAGACCCAGTAATCTACTTATGAAAAATCAGCCACCAAAAGCCTATGATGAACCATAGTCAGAATGAACCAGGAGTCAGAATGACTGGTTGGTTGGTTGGTTATGTTTAGATCATGAGAATGGTACCGCTGGGTTTTGCAGTGTACAGCCTCCCTGTGTGGCTGTATAATTAGCTCACGGAACTCCGTGGGCAAAAATCCAGGTTTCCCAACTCCTGGGTTAGGGCTTGTTCTACTATGCTACACTAGCCTACTTTACACCTTTTTTGCTTATATTGATTTTTTTCTCCCTAAAGCCTATAAATTAACCACTTATTCCCATGATTTTGATGTTTCCCAGGATGTGTACTGTGTTAGATCTCTTGCATAGAATTCATGCAGGGAAATCTAAAGGGCTATTTATGATTTGAACTGTGGCTTCAGGCTAAATTCTTCTCACGTTTGTACCTTAATATGAGAGGGGCCATCACCGAGCCTATTACAGATACAAATGAGCAATTTGATGAGAATGATGGCACAAAAAGGTAAATGCAATTTCCAAAAAGGTTTTGACATAATGAGTTACAAATGAGTATGTATATTTTCTATTACCTTCAGTTTTAGCCCTAATAAGAAATGTGATGGGAAAAGCACTAGATTAGCCATTGTAATGTGTGGGGGAAGGGGGATTTAGAAATCTTTGCATAATGATTTCTAGCCAAAAATAAGCGATAAGAGAAACCTAGAAAGTTGTTGCTTTTAAGTGCCGTTGAGTCAGTTCCGACCCATAGCGACCATGTATAGAGTTTTCGAGGAGCAGCTGGTGAATTTGAACCGCCAACCTTGCAGTTCAAAGGACTTTGCACTCTAGTGCATTAACCCACAGCACCACACCAGGACTCCAAGAAGGCCTTAAGTTAGTGAATTATATTTGAATTCCGTAAGTTCTCAAAATATAATACACTAACACGTTTAAAAAAATAGTAAATACCTTTGGAAGATGAGCTTTCTGTCTCTTAAGTGGTATCGAACACACTGATGGTGGTGATATGGCCTGGAGCAGTTCCAACTCATAGCACCCTGTATAGGGTTTCCAAACCTGTAAATCTTTATAGCAGCAGAAATCCTCATCGCTCTTCCGTGGAGCAACTGTCAGGTTCGAACTGCTGACCTTGTGTTTAGTAACCCAACTAGTAACCGCTACCAGAGTTCCTTAACACACTAGTAACCACTCTAATTTTTAAATATCTTTCAGAAAAGATATTTAAATTCTTTACTATGTTTGAAAGAAACACTCACCTTTTATGATTGTTATAGCAGTGACACTCTGGTGACATCTAAACATGAACTCAGTGTGAGGTGAGTTGCAAACAGTCCTTCTCCTTTTCCTCAAGCAGCACTTTGCAATCTACCTTTTGGCATAAGGAAGGAAGTAATCTCACGACCGATTTACAGTAATCTCTCCTGGAGAATGCTTTGGGACTCTATTTAAAAAGCTGAAGAACGCTTAGTTGACTTTTGGTCCCTTTGTTTCAGTTGTATCCTTTGCCAGTGATCACCTCAATGCTCTTTTCTGGGCATAATTCTTTCACTGTGCTTTTGGATAGGAAGTCAAACTTAATCTGAGTTTTGTCCCAGATCATTCTTCACATAGGGTTGCTCAAATTCAGAGCTATGGGCAAGTTGAACTGAATAGTACTTTGTTATATGGAGTGGGCCTATCCTTTGCACTGTAGGGGATTTGTAGCATCCCTGACCTCTACCCACTAGATACCAATAATGCCTTTTCACCAACTTGCTACAACCAAAAATGTCTCTGATTTCCAGCTCACAGCTACCTCTTGTGAATCAAATTGCCCCATAGAGTTTTGGGCTATATTTTTATGGAAGCCGAAGATTTCTAGGTTGTTCTCCTGAAGAGCCACTGGGTAGGTTGAGCTTTCAACCTTCCAGTTAGCAGCTAAATGCTTAACCATAATTCAAGCAAGTCTTTTTTTTTTTTTTTTTTTAATGTTTTGTTGTGGATTATGTGACAGTTTACATGGGAGAACATTAGTTTTACATTCATCCTATCATATATTGTTTCATTGCTATGATTATAATCCCCTCCATGCATCATCAACCAACCAAAGGGTGTACACTACAAGCCTGCCCCCGATCATCAGCACACAGCCCCTCTCCCACTCTGTGTCTAAAGTCCCCAGCTGCTCCATCTCTCCATGTCATCATCTCTGCCTCCATCTCAGGCATCACTGCTTCTCTGGGTAGAGTCCCGCTCTCCACTCTTCTCCCTTCATGGTCCTAGAGACCTCCATTCCTAGACTGAAAAGTTAATCACTCCCTTCCTTGCTACAAAACGTCTACCTTTACATTTCCAACCCTCACAGTCAGTCCTGATAACAATTATTCACTATTGTATCACAAGAGACCCATCCACATTTCATCAGCCTCGCCTAAGCAGATTGTATACTACTCAGTGGAGATTCCTTCATGCCCTCTGAATCTAGATTCCCTCTTGAAAGCTTGTAAGCCAGTCACTTCTCCAGCAAGTCTTTTTTAAAGTGTCACTCGCTCAGCTGTATTCTGTCTCAGCAACCCTGCATAGGGTTTCTGAGGCTGAAATCTTTACAGGAGCAGAAGTATTCATCTGTCTCCCCTGAGTATCTGTACACATTGCTAATTGTTCCCTGTAGGCTGTGTTCTCCCATTGAAAGTCACTGCTTTACTCTCTTGTTTGACTTAATGCAAGCTCTTTTAAAAAGGCTCTAAGCAAAACTCTTATTATGTCTTGTATGTAGGGGCAGAAACAGTTAACCTTTTCCAACCTTTGAAGCCCCAGATTTCTGGATACTAAGAAGATAAGTCAAAAAGTATGCGAACCTACTATTTCCTGAGATAACCTCCATTTAGACTGATGCACTTCTGAAGGTGATGTTTCCGTTTCTCTAACCCTTTCCCAGAGTTCTGGTATGGTACTATGGGATAAAGCACTGGGCCGCAAGTTAAGGTTGAACCACTAGGTCGGCATTTCCAACTCACCAGCCACTCCTTAGAAACCCTATACAGGGTAGCTGTGAGTCGGAACTGACTTAAAAGCGCTATACAACAACAGCAATCCTTCCCCAAAAGAATTCTGTGTTCATTGATTTATATCAAACCAAAATGACAGTTTTGGCATCCTTGGAGGGGGCTCTCAGATTGTTTCTTTGAAATGTTCTTTGAGTTTCTGGAACAAAAAGAAGTCTGGAGGAGCAAGATCAGGGTTGAAGGGTAAGGCGTCCCCATTCTTGTAGCAAAACCCTTGCTATCCTTGAAGAATGAGCAGGTACATTGTGATGGGGGGGGGGAAATCCATGGGACAACTTCCCTGGCTTTTTCTCACCAATGCTGATTTCAATTTTCTTAAAACTTTCTCCTAATAAGCTCCCATGATCATCCTGTGTCCCTCAAGAAACTCAATCAAGGTTACCTCTTGAGACTATTAAAAAAAAAAAAAAAACTGAAAAAAAAATAGTCACTATAACCTTCTCAGCTGACCTCTCTGCCTTGAATTGAACTGGCCCAGCAGATCCCTCAGAAGTCACTGTTTAACTGACCTCTTTTTTTTTTTTTTGGAAGGCACCCTAGCAAGAATCAGACAACCGAAAGAACTTATGTTATTAGAACTTACTTATCACTGAAAGAACTTATGCACCACCATCTACTGATTGCAGAGATATTTTAAACATGTTTTGTTTGTAATAAATCTAGTAGCAATACTTTTTTTTAAAAGTTTTTATTGTTAATTGAGTGATAGTTTACATGGGAGAACATCAGCTTTATACTCATCCTATTGTATTATGTTTCATTGCAATGATTACGATCCCCTCCATGCATCATCATTTAACAGTATGTGCTTCTATTCCCTGTGTATTCTTTTGAGGTGTTGTCTTTTTTGTTGTTGTTGTACACCAAAACATGCAGGAATATATAATCATTCAAACAACCAAAGGACATACCCTGCAAAGCTGCCCCCTGGCCGCCGGCACACAGCCCCTCTCCCTCCTTGAGTCTAGAATCCCCAGCCACCCCATCTCTCCATGTCATCATCTCTGCCTCCATCTCTGGCATCGCTGCTTCTGAATAGGATCCCACACTCTGCTCCTTCTCTTGTCGCTTTACGGTCCTGGGGTCCTCTACTCCTGGTCTCCAAGATCAACCACACCCCTCTTTTTGTTACAAAATGTCTACCTTTATATTAGTAGCAATACTTTTTGACTTACCTTTATGTGCCCTTTTATCTCTTGCATACTGGCCTATTCTTTATGATCTCATCCCTACCTTAAAATTACTTATTAAAACATGGCCTGGAGCTGCTAGGGCACAGTGACAATCTGGCTCTCTCAGCTGCTCCCTCTAGAGCTGTAAGTATGTAAAAAGAAGGTCTACTTTTCACTTTAGCACAAAAACAGTTTTACCTCAAGTTTTGCTGTGGTATAATAGTCACCAGGTTTTTAACCTGCCAGGTTTCTGCATTGTGTGTTCTTGCTGCTACAATTCTAAGCCAACGTCATGTGTTTTAGGTTTTTGTAATGGCAGCATTCCATTTCTTAGGATCAGTCTCTGCTATAGATTTGAATGACAAGGAAAACCAGCCATGAAAGGAGATTTCAAGCAGGGATAAAAAACAGCTGATGGAAAGGTGTAGTGCTGGGAATATGCTTGGTCCTTTAGAAAACGTAAAGAAAGCCAGTCTAATGAATGACCATACCCGGAAAAGGGCGAAGCTGTAAGAGATGAGGTCACAAAGGTAGGCAGGAGTCAGATCTGTCAGGCTTTTGTAGCCAGCGTAGGGAGAATGGATTTCCTTGTAAGAGCAACAGGGAGACATGGACCATGGACGTGTTTAAAGCAGGTAAGGTGGGGTGTGTGTGGGATCTGATCATTATGGGTACTTTGGGGAAAGGGAAACACAAGTATGAGCAGAAAGTCCTGTAAGATCATGTGAAATGTGATGGTTGCTTGAATTTGGGCTTAGCCAAAGAGATGGAGAGAAGTAGATCAGCATGAGTTGTATTAAGAACTAGAATTGGAGGGACTCCTTGATAAATTGACTGTTGAGTGTGAAGGGAAAGAAGTAAGATCATTCCTGGATTTGGACGTGAGAAACTGGGGAATGGAGCTTTAAACAGCTGAGGAGAACTCCAAGGTGGCAATGATAGTTTTGGTCAAATTAAGCTTCAGATATGGTGGTGGCCAATTGGCTATATTATTTAAGTTTCTGGGTAGATGTCAGAAATAGAGATATATACTTGAGAGACACCAGCAGTTAGAGGATATATCAACATTTGGAATTTGAGCACAGATGGATTGGCAATATGGCAGCATCAATGGGCTCAAGTGTGGCAACAATTGTTAGGCTGGTCCAAGACCGGACAGTGTTTCATAGGGTCGCTATGAGTTGGTACCAACTTGATGGCACCTAACAACAACAACAGCAACAACATAAAAGAATAAGCAAAGGAAACTCAGAAAGGTAGTCAGAGAAGTACAGAGAACCAATGTAGGTGTCAGCAATATGTAGTGAAAGATGAGGCTTCTTTCTACTCTTAATTCCCAGTTTCTTTCACCACTATTCTTCCAGGCAGTGGAAGCAAATAGTGTATTCTCTAAAGATACTCAAATACAAATAGGAAGCTACCATAATAATATTGTGTCTCTTGTTTTCTGAATGTATATCTTGAAGATCTTTTTATGCGAACACATTGCTCTGTTCTGTTCTATGACTTCATGGCATTTGAAATTTATTTTCAAAGTCTAAGCAACCATCTGCTTTTCAGGTGCACGCACACACAATAGTATAATGAATAAGAATTATTTCTACTTGATAATGAGGACTTGGGGCATCCGAGCTGACCTTAATATTGAGATTTAATAATTGCCAGAATTGAGGGCTGTAGGAGCAGCAACCATGCAGAGTGTGTTACTGGATCTCAAAAGAGTAAAAACATGAAAAAACAAAAGGCTTCCTTGTGTGAGTTAACCCACCCCAAAGTAATAGAATTTCTCTGACAATGTAGTGGAATAGAGTTATTAAAACCATCCATAAACTCTGCTGCTGTAATCCTTGTGCCAATGAAATAAAAGAAGGCAACTTATTCTGGTTTTATTGAGGCAGAAGTAGAAAAATTCAACCTGCTATTTTCTGAAAAGGTTCATAATCACGAGTTAAAAAAAAAAATTTTTCTCTGGCTTTATGCCTGAACAATTATGCATGTTACTTTAGTCAAGCAATCATTCTTATAAAAGGTCTAATCACTGGATACTGACATTATAGTTGAACTATTCAGATTTATTAGCTAGGTTGCTTGTTATAGTAAAACAGCTATTTTGCACCACAAAAATAGATTTTGTATAATAATAAGTATACAATTAATCACTACAAATAAACACATTACTTAAAACAGTAATGACTTCTGGGATAAAAAATTTTCACGCTTTTGTTCATTTACTGATCACTGCATTTAAGCATCATTAAAGAGGCATTAGCAATTCACATTAATACAATTGAGATGTCATCTGTTTCTTTAATAGGTTTGTAAAATTTGTTCAACTAATAAGTGTTTCTTGGGTATTACAGACATCAACAGTGCTAAGATGGCTGATTTCTCTGACAAATAAGTGCCAGATAGACGAGAAAAATTTAAATGACTTTAGAACCTCATTACTATAATGAATAGGTTAGATTCTTTTCATTTTGTTAACAGCCAATTTAGGCATAAAGAAAGAAACCTAAAAAGTTAAAAACTTTTATTTTAACTTATTTTCTGTTTATTCCTCTAGGAAAAAACAGATGGAGTAGAGTATGAAAATTGTGGTAGGGGTAGAGAAAAATGAAGACTGGAGAGGGATTTAGAAGATAAAACAGACTTAACTGGTGATGGTAGAATATGAGGGGAGAGGGAATAAAGGGTGATTTCCAGATTTATTGATTAGTCAGCTGGGCATATAGTGAGCGAATACATAGGGTGAGGTAACTAGGAGAGAGGATGATGATGGCAGTGATTTTGGTGGTGTCTTTGAGACATCCAACTTAATGTTATGTTCAGGAGGATAGTCTTCAATAGAGGTTTGGGAATTCTCAATTAGTTGATGACTACTGAAGCCATGAGGGTGGATGAGAAAACTCAGAGAATATGTGCAAAAGACAAAGAGAAGAGAACACGGGAAAGAGCCCAGGAAATCACCAGTATTTAAGGAACAGATAGAAGGAACGTTGCTCTAAGGACACTATGAAAGAATTGCTGAAGAAGCAGACAGAAAGTCTGCCAGGGATGAGCATACTTGAGTGAGAGAGGGTGTTCCAATATGTTGATGTGTCAAGGAAGGAGACTTCAAAATTGCCATTGAGTTTAATGACAAAGAGGGTTTTGTTTGTTTGTTTTGCTTTGTTGTTGTTGACTTGTTTTTCCTTACCAATTTCAGAAGACAGGAGTAATTAATTATGAGGTAGATTACAGTAAAGTAGACAGGAGGAGCCCCTGGTTGGTGAAGGTGATATGGTGGCACAGTGGTTAAAGCACTTGGCCAAAATGGAAAGGTTGGTAGTTCAAGCCCATCATCAGTTACTTAGGAGAAAGATGTGGCTGCATGGTACTGTACAGATGTACAGCCTTGGGAACTTTATGGTCTATGGTCACTATGACTGTTTCTAGAAAGATTACAGTCTTGGAACCCAAGGGTCACTATGAGTTAGAATCAGTTCCACAACAATGGGTCTTATGGGTGGAGAAAAGCACTTGACTACTAGCCAAAAAGGTTGACTTCTCGAAAACACCCTAAAATACTTCAGAAGTCTAGCAATCAGTTTCTGAAAACCCAATGGAGCAGTTCTACTATATGCACATGGGTCTTCATAAGTTGGAATCAACGTGAGGCAAGTAACAACAGGAGGGGTATGTTGGGTGGACTTAGAAAAATGAATGTTGACACTCTTTTGTGAGTTTGTTGGTTAACTTGTGGGATTAAGGATGTTTTGTGGCTTTTTTAAGGAAACTTGTGGTTTTTATTGCCTGATTGTCAGTGCGAGGGAACTAGCAGAGAGAGAGAGAAGTTGAGCATGGGGGAGAGTCAGGTCCCAGAAAAATCAGAAGGAGAAAATGTTTGGAGCATGGTGAAGGGATTACTCTTAGGTAAGAGGAGGGACTTTCTTGAGCAAGACCTTCAGTTTTGTTTATTCATCTATATAATGAAGCATAGAAGCATCATTTTGTGATATAGATATAATATGAAGAATAATTGGATTAATTTGTTTTTGCTTTTTATTGTGAATTGAGTGAAGATTACAGAGAACATCATCACTTTAATATTCAACAAATCATATACTTTGTTTCATCTCAATGATTGCAATCCCCTTCATGTAACTACAATTCTCCCACTTCTTCCCTATGGTTCCTATTTCCACTCCACCCTCTTTTCCATCCCTTCTCAACTTTGCCCTTAGATAAATGTTACCCTTTTGATCTTAAATGGTTGACCATTCCATGGTGAGCATACCTTATTCTAGTGTTGTTATTCCCACTATATACCTATCGACTGCTTGACTGAAATTGTGGCCATGAGGGTGAATTCTGTTCCAGACCTGATGGGTGACTGAGGCCATAATTTTAGGTTCTTCCAGTCTCTTTCAAGGAGCTCTGGTAGCGCAGCGGTTACGAATCAGGCTGCAAACTGCAAGGTCAGTACTTCGAAACTACCAGCTATTCCACAGGAGAAAGATGAGGCTTTCTGCTCCCGTAAAGATTTACAGCCTCAGAAACCTTGTACAGGGTTGCTATGAGTCGGAACCAACTCCACAGCACACAGCCACCACCAGCCAAGCAGTCTCTATCTGAACAGTGATCCCAGTCTTTTCTTTTCATCTGTTTGAGTTTTGTTCCATATTTTCTCCCCCTCTATCCAGGACCTTCTGATGTGATTCTTTCAGAGCAGTTGGTGGTGGTAGTCAGGCACAATCTAATTCTTCCAGTCTCAGAGTTGTGGTGACTGATTTTCACATATTCCACAGATTCCAAATATCTTCAATTTCCATCATTCTCCTTTCTTCTGCACATGGATAGATCATTAGATGCACCTTAGATAGCCACTCATGAACTTTTAATATCCCAGATACTCTCACCAAATTAGGATGTAGAACATTGTCTTTGTGGACTATGTTATGCCAATTGACTATGGTGTCCTATTAAGGTCCTGAGCCCCCAGACCCCCCAATTCATTGCCTGAAGATATTTAGTAATATCTGAGAAGTTTCCTCATTTTGCTCCTCGTAGGCACCACTACATTCACAGGTGGGTTTGCTGCAAGAGTATATTTATACCCATGTATAAATGTTGTTGCTGTTAAGTGCAGTCGAGTCGATTCCAACCCATCGCGCCCCTGTATAGGGTTTTCAAGGAGTAGCTGGTGAGCTTGAACCACTGACCTTGCGGTTCAAATGACTTTGCAGTCTGACGCATTAGCCCACAGCGCTACACCAGGTATAAATAGCCTCTGTCCAATCCTTATATACTTATGGATACACTCTCATTATTCCTTCCATACCTTTTGTACTTGTGGAGTCTACTTCTCTATTCAGTTCTATTAGAGTGTTATTTATGTATTTTGAAGCTTTTTCATGGGGAACATAGATATTTATTATGGGTATATTGTCTGGTTAAATTGACCCTTTAATCCTGAGATAATGTCTTTCTTTGTCTCTTATGCTGGTTTTTGTCTTAAAGTCTGTTTTATCAGAGATTTATATTACCACTCCTGCTTGTTTTTTATTATCATTAGTTTGATACATTTTTCCTATCTTTTGAGTTTTACTCAATTTTTCTCTTTGTATGTAAGGTGTATGTATCTCTTGTAGATAGCATATTGAAGGATCCTGTTTTGTTTTGTTTTTAAAATCCATTTTGTGTACTCTGTTTCTTGACTAGTGAATTTAATCCATTGGCAGTGTAATTATCGAGAGATATGAATTGAGCACTCGCATTTTGCTGTACTTTTTTGTGTATGTGGTGATTCTGGTTTCTGTTCCACAAAATTATCTGTGCTGAGTTCATTTTGTGCAAGATATCAATATCTTCAGTACTGTTGTTTTAATGTTTAGTAAAACTTGATGGTTTTCCTATTTCTTGATTTGCTGTAACAGTGTATTCATTTTATTTTGAAATTGCCTAGTCATTTAGTAATGTTTTCCCCAGTTTGCAACGGTCTGTTTTATTTTGAAGACGACTTGACTTCCTCCCATTTGAAAGTTCTGTAACTACCTTTTCCCTCTTTTTACTTTGTAGTTGTCTTCATTAGAAATTGATATCTCTGATTTCCTCTTTTCAGTCTTGTAGGTTTGTTTTACTTTGCTGATGTTGTTGTTAAGTGCCGTTGAGTTGGTTCCGACTAATAGAGACTCTATATAGGGTTCCCAAGGAGTGGCTGTTAAGTTTGAACTGCCAACCTTGCGGCTCAAATGAACTTGTAGGTACAGTATTTAGCCTACACTTTGGATACTTCTATATCTGGATTGAACTTTGGATGGTGTTTCCATGTCTGTCATTCTCAGGTTGTGGTCTGCTGCTGTTGGTTCTCAGGCCAAAGGGCTACCTTTGATAATTTTTGTAAAGTTGGTCTGGTTATTACAAATTACTTTAATTTTTGTTTATCTGGAAATGTTCTAATTTCACCACCATATTTGAGGGATAATTTTGCTGGATATATATGATTCATTTTTTCTTTCAGAATTTTGTATATATCTTCCCATTACCTTCTTGTCTGCATGGTTTCTTCTGAGAAATCACTGTAGTATCATACTGGTTCTTCTTTGTAGGTAACTTTTCATTTTTACCAAGGTACCCTCAGGATTCTTTCCTTGTCTTTGATTCTGAAGAGCTTAATTATGATATATGTTGGTGATTTTCTTTTGAGGTCTATCCTGTTTGGGGTTTGTTCAGGTTCTTGAATGTTTATCTTCTTGTCTTTCATGTTGATAGGGAAGGGTTCTTCCAACAACTCTTTGACTATGTTTTTCTTTGTCTTCTTGTTCTGGGATTCTGATCACCTATGGAGTCCTGGTGTGGTGCTGTGGGTTAATGTGCTGGACTGCAAAGTTATTAGAACTGCAAAGTCGGTGGTTCAAGCTCGCCAAGCACTCAGTAACCCTGTACAGGCTCACTATGGGTTGGAACTAACTTGACGACACTTAACAATAACAAATACTTTATTTTATTTTATTTGAAAGGTATCCTATTTGTGATTTGCTCAGGTTTTTGAATGTTTATCTTCTTGTCTTTCATGATAGTAGGGACTATGCTTTTCTTTATCTTCATGTTCTGGAATTCTGATCACTAAAACTTACTTCTCTTCATAGTATCCCATATTAATCTTAGGCTTTCTTCAGATTTTTTCCTTATTTTCTCTTATTGTTCTCGTAACTTACTAATATGGCACAGTAGAATAAGCACTGGACCATGAAACACAAGGTTGGTGGTTCAAAGCCACCAGCTGCTTCTTGGAAACCCTGTACAGGGTCTC
The DNA here is from genome assembly GCF_000296735.1 of Chrysochloris asiatica. Lineage (NCBI taxonomy): Eukaryota > Metazoa > Chordata > Mammalia > Afrosoricida > Chrysochloridae > Chrysochloris > Chrysochloris asiatica. Next base: position 7,149,675 of record NW_006408550.1, read on the forward strand.
TATGAGTCAGAATCAACTTGACAGCACTTAACAATAGCAATTTACTAGTGATGCAAGATTTATCTTTGAGCCACTAATTTGGGCTTCCATTGATTCATATCTACTTCTTTGCCCTTTTAAAGTATTTTCCATTTCTGAAATGTTAGTATTAATCTTATGGATATTTATTCACAGATTTTGCACTATTTTGTTTGTTTGTTCCTGTCTTGTTTTCTTGAATTCTTCCTTGTTTCCCTCAACCTTTCTGTCAATCATTAGTAAGTACATAAATATCATTCTCTTGAATTCTTTTTCAGGTAGCTCCGATGCCTTTTCTTTCTTCAAAAACATTTTTTAGCTCTGCTTCTTGGTCACTTGTTTGAACCACTCTGTCTCATTTCTTTGTATGACTAGAATTTGTCTTTTGCTTCTGAGATATTGTGTTGTTATATTTATTTTTTAATTGACAATTGAATGTTGGTATCTTCTCAGGTTCTCACTAACTGCCTTCAGGTGGGTATGATTATGGGAGAGAAGTGTGTGCAATCTTCTCTGTTAACTATTCATGCAACTCCGTTTATGGTGTGTTTGACGGTTGTTGATTATTTTCATTGATCAGGTGTATATTGTTGTTGTTGCTCATTGACTTATAGAGACCCTGTGTAGGGACTTTTGAAGAGCAGCTGGTGGGTTTGAACCATCAACCTGTGGTTGGAAGTCCAGTATTTATCCTATGACACCATACTGGATCAGGTATATAGCACATGGTATTGGCTGTTGCCCAGTGAAGTGGGATTATAGAGAGTTCAACTGTGGCTGGGCTGTTTGGGAATGATTGCAGTCCCCTCTCTGGTGAGCCAAGAAGAGAAAGCACACACACAAGAGAGAGAAAATAAAATCAAACAAACAAGCAAACAACAGCAAAAGAGAAAGTAGTGAAGAAAAGTAAAAAGTAGGCAATAGCTTAGCAAAAGTACGCAAAAACCAGAAAGAGAAAAGAGGGAGAGAAAAAGCAAAAAAAAAATATGGAAGAGAAAATATAAAACAAAAAACAAAGAACTAAACACAATAGGGAATAGGGAGAGGAGTGAATAAAATAAAAAGAGAACCAGGGATTAGTAAAGAAAAATCAAGTGAAAAATAGAAAAAAGAAAGAAGGAGCAGCAGGCCCAAAGGAAGCAGGAAAAAAGCAGAGACAGGCTAAAAAGCAAGGCATGATAAAGGGTGGAAGAAGGGAAAAAAAGAATAAACAAATAAAAGCAATGAAAGGGAAAAACCTGGGTGGGTGCCAGACCCAGAAAAGAGAAACTTCTGGGACTTCTGCCAGGCAGGAAGCTCACGTAGTGGGTGGATAAGAGATGAGACAGTGCCTCTCTCAGCACTAGATGGAGTGCCTATAGGTCCAGGTGATGTCTTTCCTGGACACCCAATCCAGACCCCAAAGCAGCTGGAGAATCAATGTTTTTCCAACTCAGGGCAAGAGTTCCCACTAGTCCAAGATTGTCCAGAACCAGCTCTGCAGGTCTGGAGCAACCACACCTGATTCCAGGAACCAAGGTTGGTGCAATGGCTCACTTTGTTGTAATTCACAGTGTGCAGCCTGCTACTGCCCAGAGAGCAGGAGCTTTGCTGAGGGTGTAATCCGGCAGGCCACACCTCTGGTCACCAGGGTAATGCGGGGTAAAAGAGAAATGATTGCCCCTTTCTCTTCACCAATAAGTGTATACCTCTGCACTACCAGCTACCCTCTGCCTTCAAAGCCACCCATGAAAGTTCAGAATGGTAGTGCTATGCCTCCATCCTTTCCTTCCCCCCTCCTCCCACCTTCTCCACTTCCCCATCTCTTCACTTGCTTCTCATAGTGATGGCTAATCCAAGGCTGACCAGAGTTGGCTTGGCAGGTTTAGAGCAGGGTTCACCAGATGGGGCTCACAATTGTGCATTTACTACACTGCAACTCCGACTGCCAGGAAATTGGGAGCGTTGCTGGGGACACATGCTGTTGGAGCTGGTCACACCTCTGGCTGCCAGGGGAGTATGGGGAACAAGGGAAAAAAATCATGTCTTTATTTCCACAACTCACAAACATGCCTCTGTCTTACTGTGGCAACATGGTATCTGGACAGCCGGCAGAGATCACCCATCTGCCTCCTGTTTTTGACACATCTGTTCAGCTTGCTCTCCTACTAAGCATCCAGTCTACTTCTCCACCCCATCATCTGAAGCTTAGGGTTCCAGAAGCATCATCTGTGTCTGTTTCATTTGGTTTTCTCTATCTTGGCTGTAGAGAGTATGTGCAGCATTTTGGCCTAGTCTGCCATCTTGCTGACTCTCCTAATTGGATTAAAATTTTATTGATTTCTCTGGACTTTCATCATGCTGTGATTCTCTGTTTGTAAACATATGAGGGGACTTCAAAAATTCATGGGAAAAGTCCATTGTTCCATGCACTCTGAATCATTTGGAGAGGAGAAAAGATCCTTTTGTAATGTGAATGATCATTCCTTGGTTCATATGATTGTAAAACTGGATTTCCATCTATAAGAGAAGTTGATAAACTTTTTCAGTAAAGGGTCATATAGTATATAATTTAGGCTTTGTAGACCATAAGGTTACAGCTACTCAACTTGGCTGTTATACTGGAAAGCAGCATAGGCAATAAACAAAAGAATAGGCATGGCTGTGTTGTAATAAAATTTTAAGGACAGCTGAAAGATCAGATTTAGTCCACGGGGTATAATTTTCTAACCCTTGAGCTAGAGTTTTATTCAAAGAGATGCATGTTCACATATTTTAAAATAATAATATGGTAGGAACTGTGTTTATATCCCAGCTCAACATCCAAAAACCAGCTTTCTGGTAAATACTTCAGTGGTTAAGGGCAGGGAGTTGTCAATTCTTGTCCCATATGATAACTATGTTGTTGTTGTTAGGTGCCATCGAGTCGGTACCGACTCATAGCAACTCTATACACAGCAGAATGAAACACTGCCCAATCCTGGGCCAACCTCACTATTGTTGCCACGCTTGAGTCCATCGATGCTACCAGTTGGCCAATCCATCTCGTTTGGGATTTTCCTCTATTTCTCTGACCCTCCACCTTACCAAACATGATATCCTTCTCCAGGGACTGGTCCCTCCTGACAATATGTCCTAAGACCTACATGTTTGGAATATGCCTTCAGAATGACCTTGGGTATATGATTAGGTGATTAATGAACATAAAACCTCATCAATGTAGAATGTATGATACTGCATATTCATCTGATTTTTCTCTGATGGTCCGATGGTGAGAGGTTTGTCAGGGTTGGTCCCAAGGAATGGGCTACTACTCATAACTAGGTTGGTGATTGCAAATGCATGGAGCAGAAAGAAAATTCCAAAACTGAGTCTTCTAAAAGTACCAATGTCAGGGAGGAAAAGCATATCCAAAATGGGTTTTTAAACAAAGGAAATCTTAGACAAGCATTTAAAACTAAGGTGCAAAGATGAAAAGGTTCAGAAAATGAAGGTTTATATGAAATGCATTGTACAAAGGGAGGTGGTCTGGATTAATTCCAGAAATGGCAGCTTTATGCCTAGTTCTACATTTTTAACTGCTTCATAAGCAAACTGGACCCATAAACACTTGCTTCTCTAAGGTATCTCACTGGGTGTGTCTCTTAAGTGAAATCCCAATACAATCATTTCTGAGGTAGCAGGTGTGTGCTCACAAGTGCCCTTGAACCTTCTACAACATATCAAGTTGGATCATGAAAGCTAATAGCAATAATGGAAGAGAGAGAGTAAGGTCTCAGCAGGCTGGGCCAGGCAAGAGGAGCAGTGAAAGATAAGGTCATGATTCGTGGAGGATAATGGTTAGAATGAGATGATATTGAGGGTCACAGTTCACATTAAAGGATTCTGGGTAGTAGTCTTTCTGTTGCTTACTTGAGCATGATGCAAGTTGTTTCTACTCCTCTGTCCTCCCTAAGACTTGTTGCTAGTTAGCATTTTTCTTGTCTCATCTTGACATCATAGAATGATCTGGAGCTCATCATGAATGACCTGGACAATGACTAACCATCAAGGTATTAGAACATGGAAGTTAGTTATTAGAAGAAATTCTATTATGGCAAAAGAAGCAACCCAATTGTACTGCCAGACGTGCACACACTGAAATCCTCAGTCTTTGCATTTTCCTTCTTTTTTCTTTTGTTCCCCTCCTCTTTATTTGGTAGACTGTTAGAAGGGTACCATTATTCTACATACTCATTTTTGACCATTTGCACTTCTCTTTGGGTCTGCTAATGACTCCCAAATAGTATGGGTAGGTTTTTCTTGAGTTCCCTTCCTGTTTACCAGAAACGGTCCTCTTCTGAGAACCTGAGCTCAGGCTTGTTTCAATACATGTTTTCTTCCTTCTCTCCCGGTTGTCTGAGACTCTGGACAGGGCTTTTCCAGTCAGATGTGGGCAGTTGTACCTCACCTATGTTCTTTTAACCCCTCCTTATGCCATTGTTCTTCTTTGATCTGACACCTAGACCTGTAGAGAAGGATCCCTGTTAAGGTGCTCTTTTTTCTTTTTACAGTTAACCACCATACTAGGCAATATCTTCCTACCACACCATGGCTAATTTTTGTTTGTTTGTTTGTTTGTTTGTTTTAAAGAATTTGTTGACTTTTCCCAACCATATAACACTGTTTTCCCAAAAGGCTATATGTAGCATATTGATTTCTACCAATTTCTTCATTCTTTTCCAAATTGTGCAAGTTTTGTATAACATTTTTCAAAGTGTGTGTCTGACTCTGAGTACTGAGCTACATTCATGAATAAGATAGTTTTTGCCTTCATAGGGTTTATGGTCTAGTGAGAGAAGACAAGTAAATACAGATGACCGTATTTTTACACAAATTACACGCAGTTTGCCAACAACAACAATGAAAGATATTGAAGTAACAGAGCTTATGAAAATACCTCCCAAGGGGATGGAGCAATTGGCAAACAAGTATAGAAGGCATGTGCTATTTGTGCAAAACTACAGTATATGCATCTACAATCCAATTTGATGAGGTTTTTTTTTTTTTAATTCAAATTGATACATGTTTTGGGATTCAGTGATTATTGATAATAGAGAGAAAACTTCACAAGAGTCTTTTTTTTTAAATTCCTCTACAGATTGGAAGAACAGATTGGTGATTTTATTTTTCCTAAAGAAAAATGTTTTTCAAATTTTTCCTGAAATTCAAAAGAAAGTTTTGCATAAAATTTTTGTGCTTCAGATAGGAAAACCATAAATAGTTGGCAACTTTATTGTCATTTCTCAAGAAGTACCATAATGTCTTTCATGTTCTGACAATTCAAGTCTTTTATGATTTTAAAAAGTACTTATTTTACCACTTCTCAGCCTTTAAATTTCTAGATCAGAGAGGTTCATTTCTTTAAGGACATTATTCTGTAAGTCCTTTCATCTCTACTTAGCCTGGCTATAGAAAAAAACAAATCCCATAGACAGGCATTTACACACCCAAACTTCTGTGTTGCAGATCTTCTTTCAGGTCATCTTTGCTGTTTCGTGACATCAGGGCAAGGTAGAAAGCAGGAAAACGGCCTGAAAGTGTTCTATGCATGCATCATGTATCAATTAGAGGTATTTAGTTGCAAGCAACAGACCAATGAAAATTGAATTTACAGGCAGGTCAGCTCGCTAAATTTCAGAAGAAACAGGAAAGTGAGTCATTTCAGGGTTTTAGGAGTTTTATTGGGGTGTTTTTGGGAACGCTTTACTTCATGCTTTTGAGAGATGCATACATTAGTGCATTATGACAATAGAAGCTCTGGTGGCACAAATGGTTAAGCACTCAGCTATTAACCAAAAGTTTGGCAGTTTGAATCCACCCAGTAACTCCTTGGGAGAAAGACCCAGTGATCTGCTTCTCTGAAGACTGAAGCCAAGAAAACCACATGGGACAGTTGTACTCTTTCACACAGTGTCAATAGAAGTCAAAAATGACTTGTGTCACCTCACAACACAGCATCATTATGACATTGGTGCCATCTTATCATTGTAATTTTTTTTTTTAATTATGAATTGAGTGAAGGATTACAGACAAGATCACTAAGTTTACATTCAACAAATCCTACACTTTGTTTCATCTTAATGACTGCAATCCCCTCTATGAGCCAACAGTTATCCCTCTTCCTCCCTGTGCTTCCTATTTGCATTCCACCCACCTTCCCATCCCTTCTTAACTCTGTCCTTAGGATGATGGTGCTCTTCTGATTTTGACTGATGGACGTTCCCTGGTGAGCATACCATACTAGTGTTGCTCTCCCCAACTCTGAACCTATCAACTGCTTGGTTGGAAACTGGGCTGTGTGGATGAGCTCCCTTCTAGATCTGAAGGGTGGACAGGGGCCATAATCTCAGGTTCCTTTAGTCTCTTTCTGACCAGTAAACTGGACTTTTTAAAAATTAAAAAAATAATGATAATAATTTGGAGTTTTGTTCCACATTTTCTCCCACTCTCTCTGAGACCCTCTAATGTGATCCCTTCCAGAGCAGTTGGTAGTAGTAGCAGGCACCATATAGTTCTTCAGGTCTCAGAGTCACGGAGACTGATGTTCACATGCTCCATTGCACTGATGGGTTCTAAGCCAATGGAGAGACCAATAGCTTCACCTTAGATGGCTGCTCATGAATTTTCCAGATCCCAGATGCTGCTTACCAAAGTTGGATGTAAAACATTGTCTTTCTGAGCTATGTTTTCCTAATTGACCATGGTATCCCATGAACCCGAAGACCCAGCAACTCATTGCATTATGATGTTTGGTAATATCTAGGACATTTTTTTATCATTTTGTCCATTGTATGTGCCACCACATTCATAGCTGTGTTTGCAGGAAAGGTAGATACTTGTGTACAAATATCCTCTTTCAAACTTATATGTTTGTGATATATATATATATATGTATATGTATATATGTATCCTACTCCTCCTTCTTTACCCATTCAGCCTATGTCTCAATCCATGTATCTACACTGTTGTTCCAAGGTTGTACATATATCACTATTTACCTCCATCCCCTTTAGCCCATGCATACGTCCCTGTGGCTACACCTGTTTTCATCATTCTTCTGCCAATCTCCCTCTTATTATGTATAAATCATGTATATAGCACCCTCCCCGTAACCTGAACCAACCTGTGTCTACTCTCTGGCTAGTCAGTTCCTCTTCCCTCCCTCCCACCCTTGATAATCATCAAAGAATGTTTCTTTTCAAATGGAAACCTTAAGTTTTTACAATAATGGTCTCTACAGTATTTGTCCGTTAGTGATTGACTAATTTCACTCAGCATAATATCTTCCAGGACCATCCATGTTATGAGGTGTTTCACAGATTCTTCAGTGTTACATAGTATTCTATTGTGTGTGCTAAAGTTTGTTTATCCATTCTTCCAAGGGTGGGCACTTACCTGTCTCCATCTTTTTGCTATTATGAATAGTCCTGTGGTGACCATTGGTGTGCATATATCTACATATGTCCTGGCTCTTATTTCTTGTGGATATATAGCCAGTAGAGAGATTACTGTGTCACAAGGTACTTCAGTTTCCCACTTTCTGAGGAAGCCCCATACTGTTCTCCAGAGTGGTTGAACCATTTTACAGTCCTCCAGCAATTTTGAGGGTCCCAGTCTCTCCATATCCTCACCAGCATTTGTTGTTTCCTGTCTTTTTGAACTTTACTGTTAATGCTGATATGAGATGGTATCTCACTGTTGTTTTGATTTGCATCTCTCTAATAGAGTCCTGGAGTCCTGGTGTGGCGCTGTGGGTAAATGTGCTGGACTACAAAGTTGGTTTGAAAAGCAAGGTCAGTAGTTCAAGCTCACCAGTTGCTCCTTGGAAACCCTATACAGGGTCACTATGGGTCAGAACTGACTTGATGGCACTTAACAATAGAGTCCTGGTGTGGCGCTGTGGGCTAATATTTCAGACTGCAAAGTTGTTTAAACTGCAAGGTCAGTGGTTCAAGCTCACCAACTGCTTCTTGGAAACCCTATACAGGGTCACTATCGGTCAAAACTGACTTGACAGCACTTAACAACAACAACAACAACAATGGCTAATCATTGTGAACATGTCTTTATATGACTGTTGACTGTCTGAATGTCTTTTTTGATGATGTGTCTGTTCATGTCCTGATACCATTTTTTTGTGTGTGTGTGTGTTTAATATCTTTAATTATGTAAAGATTTGTTCATTCACATCTCCAGTCGGGTGGCAAAGCTGTTGCCATTGGCATCTTTCACATGAACCACATCAAAAGAGCCAGGATGTCTCTCTCTGTTAGTGATCACACCAATTCTTCCCAAGTTGGCACCTCCAGTCACCATACACAGGTTACCAGTATCAAACTTGATGAAATCAGTAATCTTTCCAGTCTCCAAATCAATCTGAATGGTATC
>NW_006408550.1:7160753-7169257 GCF_000296735.1 Chrysochloris asiatica
CGAAAGTCGAGGCTTGAATTTTTTCTTCAGTTCCCCCACCTTGAGAAATACTGACCGTGTTCTTCCCTTTTGGTTTTCTAACTCCAAATCCCTGCACATTTTATTATAGTATTTGTAGTCCAGCGCATTAACCGCAGCATCACATAGAAGTCAAAATTTAATCAGTATCTCAAAAGTATTTCTTTGATAGCCTTATGACCATGAACGTTAACACTCTCAATGAAATTTATGGCTTAGAAGTGCAGTAATTCCTCCCAAGGGATGCTGTTCTTAAAAATATACAAAGAATCTGAATCAGGCGCTTAGGCAGGGAGCCTTTATGCACAGAGAACTAGTTTACCAGGCTTTCTGCATCTTAGGCTCTCATACTTCCATGGAGAGCACTTTTAGCTTGAAATTTGAATCCAACCTAACAGCAAGTCTTAAGAAGTGAAAGGTCAACTATTTAACAGAATAGTTCTCATTAAATGATAATGTGTTACATGAAAAGAAAGTAAACAAGTTCCAAAATGGAAGACCGAATAGTTCAATTCTAATAAGGAAATCAGTCTTCTGAACACAGACAGCAAAGTTCTGATTAAATAATTTTTTTATGTTTATTGTGAATTATGTGATAGTTTACATGGGAGAACATTAGCTTTACATTCATCCTATTGTTTATTGTTTCTTTGCCATGGTTACAATCCTCTCCACACATCATCAACCAACCAAAGGATATATGCTGCTAGCCTGTCAGCACACAGCCCCTCTCCCTCTCTGGGTCTAGACTCCCCAGCCGCTCCATCTCTCCATGTCATCATCTCTGCCTCCATCTCTGGCATCACTGTTTCTCTGAAGGGTCCTGCACTCTGCTCTTCTCCCTTGATGGTCCCAAGGACCTCCGCTCCTAGACTGCAAAGTCAGTCACTCCCCTCCTTTTGCTACAAAATGTCTACCTTTACATTTCCAACCCTCACAGTCAGTCCTGATAACAATTATTCACTATTGTACCACAAGAGACCTATCCCCATCTCCTTTCACCAGCCCTGCCCAGACAGATTGGGTACTACTCAGTGGAGATTCTACCTTCCTTCGTACCCTCTGGATCTAGGCTCCCTCTTGAAAGCTTGTAAACCAGTCACTTCTTGCCTTTGAAGCCTCCTTAATTACTTTCTTGATGAAAATTTATTTTGTGCCATTTGCTTCTGCATTAACTTTTATAATGAAATGTGTATCCTGGTTTTATATTAAAATAGGTAATAGGTGTTTGTTGCTGATTCATCTTATCTAGGATGTGCAAAACACAATAGGAATGCTGAAGATAGATTGCTATTAGAATCTGAGATGAACTGTATACACGTTGATACTTAAAACTCACTTTTCAGTATTCACTATTTTAAAACAAATTTTAAGCCAGATACAATAACATTGATTTCAAGTCAAAGCTATTTTTTTCTCCAAGACTGCCCACTCATATCACACAACTAAAAATGCTCCTCATTTATATAGAGAGGGTTGTGGATGCTCTTTATTTGGTTTGTGTCTAATCTACTCTTTTAATGTAACTCAGAAGTGATTAAGTTTAGGACACACCCCCCTGTGGCTGTAATATCCTTATTAACATAACAAACACAACCTTATTGTCAAATGTGGTTACAACTTCAGGTATAGGGGTAAGGGTTCCAACAAATATTTTGGGGAGGACACATGCAAACCATAACATGAAGTGCATTTTTAACTTCTTTAAAACTGCTAAACTCTTTTCCAAAGTAAAAATCAAACAGATTACTTCATATCTCATTTCTTCAACTTAATTTTTTTTTAAGCTTTTATTGCGAACTGAGTGGTAGTTTATATGGGAGAATATCAGATTTATACTCATTGTTTTATTGCAATGATTACAATCCCCTCCATGTATCATCATTCAACAGTATTTGCTTCTATACCCTCCATTTCTTTTTTTGTTTTTGTTGTGTTTTTGATGTACACAAAAACACTCTGGAATATATAACCATTTAAACAACCAAAGAGCACATTCTGCAAGCCTGCCTCCTGGCTGCCAGCACACAGCCTTTCTCTTTCCATGAATCTAGAGTCCTCAGCTGCTCTATTTCTTAGTCATCTCTGCCTCCATCTCTGGTATCGCTGCTTCTCTGGAAAGGGTCCCACATTCCATTTGTGCTCTTCTCTCTTGATGGTCCTAGGGTCCTCTGTTCCTGGACTGAAAGATTAACTATGTCCCCTTTTTTGTTACAAAATGTCTGTCTTTATTGTTGTGACAACTGCAATTAGTCATGATAACATTTACTCACTATTGAATCATAAGAATCTTATCCCCATTTCCTTTCACCAGACCTGTCTAGACATGATAAAAACTATTTAGTGGGAATTCTACCTTCCCCTGCATACTCTGAAACTAAACTCCCTCTTGAAAACTTGTAAGCCAGTCACTTCGTGCCTTTATGTTATTGTTGTTGTTGTTGTTGTTGTTAAGTGCCATTGAGTCGGTTCCAACCCATAGCGACCCTGTACAGGGTTTCTGAAGCTGTAAATCTTTACAGGAGCAGAACGCCTCATCTTTCTCCCGTGGAGCGGCTGGTAGTTTCGAACTGCTGGCCTTAAGGTTTGCAGCCCAATTCGTAACCACTATGCTACCCCCATATTAGGTAGCCAATGTCTAAGTTGTCCACTCCTATCAACCCTGTGTACAGAGGGTATGGGAATGATCCTTGATGTGAAGATTCCTTCCTTCTCAGATGGTACCTTGAGCTACTACATCCATAAGCATAGGTCAAGTTCATTAAATTGTAGCAATTTATAATTGTTTCCTTTATCAAAAATATTTTTATATCTTCCTCTAGCCAAGTTCTGATTATCAAGCCACTGAAGTCAGATCAAATGGGTGCTATCTGCAAGTGCTGGACATTTTGTGTGTCTCCCCTCACTTCATATCAGCTGGATACTTCACTCTCAGCTCTAGCTCTCCATGATTATATCCTTGTCCATGGGCCCAGAAATCCCCAGGTCTCACCATACTTTGGACCAACCAGCCCTTCCTCTTCTCTCTCTCATCTCCAGATCAACGGGAGTCTACGGAACATGGTCGAACTCAACCCATAGCTTCATTTCTGCCTTTTCCCGACTTACACTCACCAGTGGACCAACATGGTCTCCAGCAAGCTTAAATGCCTGCTTGTGTGTTCCCTTTATGTTTCAGTCTTGGAAGGGGGTTTGTCCTCAAGAGATTTGATTGCTTGCCTTGATGGATTCCCAGTGAACAATTTGCTTGTTCTTATAGTAGCCAATCAGACTGCCATTTTTGTTTTGGATTTTTCCTTCTGGTCTTTCCTTCAAGAAATATCTTCTTGTCTTCCAGCTGCTTCGGCTGGTCTGCTTGTCCTTTCAAGTGGGAATGTCCCACCTCAGAAGGATCTGGATGAGGATTAGGATTCCATCTAAGGTCTATACACTACAAATCTCTACACAAAGCCTCTTTCACTGGACAAGTTCTAGCACCCCTTTTAGGTATTACAATCATTATAGGCTGAAGACGGGCTTCCAAGCTTTCTATAATTATGTTTCTGGATCTTCAACTTAATATTAACTTTCACTATTTGAAACAACAGAGTAACTCTGGGTGGTATGAATAGAGTGCTAGCTGAAAGGTTGGCATGTCAAACCTATCCAAAACCACTTGAGAAAACAAGAGTTCTACAAAGCACACCTGAGGTCACCATGAGAAGGAGGAGAGAGAAATCAACTCAAAGATAATCTAGAGCTAAAGTACCCAACACAATCTCCTTATCAGTCAGAGGTGCTATTTCACGACCTGGACTGGAGCACCACTCTGTCATAGACTTGTCCTGTTCCTTTCCTTATTCATGGTGATGGAAAGATCAGTACTAAACCATTCATGTGAGGATTTTCATTATATGAAGACTTTAGGTATAAACATAGAATAATAGTCCAAGGATCTAGGAAAAAGACTTACTTCTGGAAATACATACACATTTCCTGGGAACAGTAAGTAACCTACTTTGGCACCCAAACTGTAAAACAGATAGAGAATTAGATGACAATTTTCAGCTGCCATGGTCCTAAGTAGGCTTAGTTCTCACCCTCCATGGTCCATAGAAGCCTCATTTTCCTTAGAAAAAACCTTCACAGAACTGTGATTTACCACTATGTCCACTGCTTTTCTTAAGTGGTGATCAATTGTTCAACTAAGTAAAGAACATTTTTTGCATCTTTTGAAAAATCCACTGCTGAGTGTATTCCAACACTTGTAATAAATAGACTTGCAATGTGGCAATGTACATTTAATGTAGTACAGATCTGAGTGACTTGTTTCAGAATTTACTGCCTGGCAAGTGGTAGTCCATTTTGAGAAAATGGTAAAGATAGCTACAGTTATGAAGCCACTTGTCCCACTGCAAGGCTGTTCAGAGCTGAATTTAGTATTCAGGCACAAGGTTGTATCACTCCGTTTCCTTTTTCTCCATTCATTTAGTTCTTTGTCTTTATTTTGAGGAGTGCTGGTGGTACTGTGAGATAAGCATTGGACTGCTAAACTGCAAGGTTGATGGAACAAACCCACCAGTCACTTGGAGCGAGAAAAACCAAGCTACGTGCTCCCACAAAGATTTATAGTCTTGGAAACCCTGAGGAGCATTTTTACTCTGTTCTATAGGGTCACCAGGAGTCCTGTTGTGGTGCTATAAGACAAGCACTGGACTTCAAGGTCAGTGGTTCAAACTCAACCAATTGCTTCTATGGAAACCCTACACAGGTTCACTATGGAACAGACCAACAACAACAACAACAGGGTCACTATGAGTTGGAATAAACTTCATTTGATGGCAGTGGGTTTGGGGCCTTTATTTTACTTTCCTGTGCATATGTATATGTTTCTCTTCTAGGAGATTAAATTATTTTATGAAAATATAAAAAGTATGGTGATTTTCTAAATGCCATCCATTTGATAATGGTTTCACCATTTTTATACCATCTAGACTCAAACCTTGTAATCCTCCCTCCTTTCATTCCTAAAAGCTGTACTACATCAGGACATCAAATTTTCCTCAAAAAAAAAACTTTTTTAGCCATTTTTTCACCCCTCAATGCCCATTGTTCCCACTGCAGTAAAGGCTCTTTCCATATTAGAGTGCTACCAGTTGAAAAACCAGTTGCCATTGAGTCTTTTTCAACACACATCGGTCTTGTGTATGTCAGAGTAAAACTGTGTTCGATAAGGTTTTAATGGTGGATTTTTCAAAAGCAGATCACCAGGCCTTTCTTCCATGGAACCTCTGAGCCGTCAAGCACATTAACCATGTGTACCCTTCAGCATCTGCCTATCTGCAGTAGGACACTGAAGAGTGTCTTATTGAATCTAGCCTAACTATTCTTCTTCAGCAAATGCCACTTTCATCGCACTGTTTCTGTGCTCAACATTTACAATGATTTCTATTCCTTTTTATGTTTTACTTTTGTTATCTTAACAAGTGGTCTCAGAGTTTCTCAGAGAGTCATCTTTGTTTTGGGAACAAATATAACAAAATTTTGATAAATTGGAACAGAAGGTGAAACCTTGAGGACAAGGGGCTAAGACCAGCTAAGACAAAAAAGAAATATCTAATTCTTAGGCATTAGATATGAAGAGAATCAGGAATAGGAGAGAGCAGGAGAGAGCAGAGGAGAGTCACAAGGTCAAGCAAAATGGTGGGATGGTTTAAGAATAAGGCATCCCTGTTTTGGTTAGCTTGATGGGTATGGGTCTTTTTGGCCAGTGGTTCAAACCCACCAGCAGCATCTTGGAAATCCCATACAGGGTCTGTACGAGTTGGAACTGATTCCATGGCACTTAATAATAATACTTTAAGATTTCACAATGCATTCAGGGTTTGCTTTTCAAATACACTTTGTTGCTGTTGTTAAGTGCTGCAGAGTCAATTCTGACTCATACTGACTCTGTATAGGATTTCCAAGGAATAGCTGGTGGGTTTGAACCTCCAGCTTTTTGGTTTACAGTCCAGTGTTTATCCTACAGCACCACTCCTGGAGTCAAATACACTAGCTACTTTAATTCTTTTGACTAATTGCACATGACTATGTAAGATTGTATTTGAATGACTCTGTCAACAAGTCTTTAACGCTTACTTTGTGTAAATGCTAACAAATGAAGAAAGAGGCACAGAGACCTATCGGAGGGCATTGACCACCCTAGCTGCCTCAGTCTTCAGAGGCTCTTCAGGGTCTCTAGTGTTGCTCATTGGCTAGCCCACAGGCTCCAGAGTTAGCACAAATGTGCAGGAACAAGCGTGCAGAGGAATAGGAACGAGCAAGGAACAAGTATGGTTAGCGGGAAGGGCAGAACTCTAGTTCTTTGCCCAACTCCACCCACATTTCAACTAAAGAAGCTCTTGTGTTGTAAAATTTGCTTTCTATGCTGGTTATTTTCTAACAAAATTGTGCATGAAATTGAGTTGTTCTTGAAAAAAAAAAAAACAGTTTGAGAACTTTGGATAATGATCTTGGACCATCATCAAATGGTTATATTCCAGAAACTGAGATTTTCCTCCCAGATTTCTACAACAGTTGGAGCTTCTGTTTCAATTAACTTCTTAAGCGTATTCTCATTTGCATCTTTGCCAGTGTTGGAGGACTTGAAATGCATCTATGTTAAATGTGTGCAACATCGCTGAGCTTGTATCTGGTGACTTTAGGAACATTATGTCAACTTCTAAACCAAATCCAGAAGAATCATTTGGCTTCAGACTGAAAATAATGCAAGGTGGTCGTATTCTTATAGAAATTCCTCAAGCTAGAGCTTTACTTATCTAGGGAAGAAATTTCTAATTTAGTATTCCCTGTTAGCTTTTCTGAAGCCCAGAAAAGCTTGGCTCTAATTCATATACTTGTATCCATCAAACTTTAATTCTGCATTTTTTTCCACCAGGGGTCATTTCACTTTAAAAATCTCATTGATATTTTCATAAAGATCTCACAATCTACTGAAAGGATTATCATAAACATTTTTAAAATCATCTTGATGACTCATGTTATGTTGAGTATATTCTTGATTCACCAAGGTTGCAACACATTTTGTTCTAAATTTGCCCCCAAAATATGGAAAGAAAATGAGAAAAGATAGAAAAGGCTCAAGATACCATGAAAATGGAAATGCACTTCTGGAAACCCATGGAAAAGTGGTCCAAATGAATGCAAAAACATGGTGGATCCCTCAATAAAACCAAATCTGACTGCCTCGCAGTGTATATGATTTCACTTCTTATTGCTGTATTGTGTTGTGTTTGAAGATGATAACTTATAATTTCTTCTGTTCTATTGTATTTTTCTTATTAAGAGGGGCATTTAATCTTTTGTGTTAAATTTCTTTTTTAAGAGTTAGTAAGCATCCCATAACCAAAACAAAAAGAAAGATGTGAGGGAAGGAGATAAACTCTTATATTTCGTTTATTAGAAATATCTTTCTTCCAGATTCTGTGGTTGCTGGATATCTCTCAGACTAGCATACATCCTTGCCTAGCACTTTATCATCAGGTCTCGGCATGTATGATTCAAGGTGGACGATAGATGATAATTTAAAAATCTGGCTTGATTTATGATATGACTAAATAACGAAGACACTGTTTTTCCAACTGGAAGCAAAATTACCAGAAATATTTGGATCTTTGCTCTGTGTAAGAGTGGTGACAGTCAGTGTCAGTTTATCTTTGAAAACCCATGCAAACCACTCAATAAATAAGACTCTTATTGGTGGGGAGTCCTGGTGTGGTATTGTGGTTAATGTGCTGGACTGCAAGGTTGATTTGGACTGCAAAGTTGGTGGTTCAAGCTCACCAGCAGAGGGTGGCTATGAGTCAGAACTGACTCGATGGCACTTAACAACAACATAATTTGGTGGGTTGACTTTTTTACCTTTTCCAACCTGTCATTTTCATGTTAGTCAGACATATCCTGTGAGTTGGAAAATAACACAATCATTGGAAGTGTAAAGCTATAAATGATAGCAGACCAAATAAAGCAAAGAAAGATGAAGGGAAGGAAGAGAGGGAATGGGAGGGAAAGAGAAAGAGAAGAAAGGAAAAGTTTCATCTTGACCCCTGGGGATGGTTGGATGATGTCCCCACCCAAGCGTCTACTATATTTTTACACAAAAACTGCAGTTGTTATTTGTGTCAAAAATTGAAGTTTTAAAGGTGGCAATCAATGGCTTCCACTCAGCTAAAGAGAATGAAAATTAAATTTTAACTTTCAAGATCACCAAGTTCAATTACAAAGTACAATACATACAAATCTGTATTTATGTCCTCAAACAATGATAGAATTCATTTTTAATGTGCACAGTTAGGTTTGAGAGGTTTTGAACATTAAAACCTCAAATGTGATGCTTTTTGTAACTATATAAAACTCCCGCCCTGCTCCACTTCCACTTGGAGCCCCTAATGAAATATTGGAAATCAATAAACATGGTTTTGGTGGTGGTGATGGTGTGCTGTGGA
>NW_006408550.1:7169357-7170078 GCF_000296735.1 Chrysochloris asiatica
CAGTCAGTTTGTCCAGCATCCAATGCTTGGGGGCAGCCACACGCTTAAGATGTTTCTTGGGACCATGAGCCATGGTGGCGCTGAGCAGGAAAGAGCTGATACCATTTTTTAAATAGGTTGTTTGACTTTGTCTTCTAGAGATGTTATAGTTTTCTATAAATTTTAAATATTAGTTCCTTGTCTGGTATGTCACTGCAAAAAAAAATTATTTTCCAGTCTGTGGTCTTTTTTGTGTAAAAGTAATTTAAAAGAGCTAAAAAGAAAGAAAGAAATCCCAAATTAACAGAACTCAATGCACAGAAAAGAACTAATTTCTTTAATATTTGGAAAGGAAACTGACAATATGTAAGACTAACTATGGAAATGAGCATGCTCTTTTAACCAGCACTTTCAACCTTACAGAATAAAAAGGCTTATTATATATATTAGTTGTTAACTTTGTAATTTTGGTAAATTTTTTAAATGCCGTCAGCGTTGACTTTCACTTTGACAGTATCTTTATTAATTATGATTCATTTGTTGCTATTGTTAAGTGCTGTCAAGTCATTTGTTACTCATAATGACCCTGTACAGGGTTTCCAAGGAGTGGCTGGTGAGATTGAACCACTGACTTTGTGGTTCAAACCAACCTTGTTGTTGTCAGGTGCCATCGAGTCGGAACCGACTCATAGCGACTCCATGCACAGCAGAACGAAACAATGTTCGATCCTGGGCCAACCTC
>NW_006408550.1:7178542-7213570 GCF_000296735.1 Chrysochloris asiatica
TGTTGTTGTTAAGTACCATGGAGTCAGTTCCGACTCATAGTGGCCCTGTACAGGGTTTCCCAGGCTGTAAATCTTTACAGGAGCAGAAAGCCTCATCTTTCTCCCACAGAACAGCTGGTAGTTTCGAACTGCTGACCTTGTGGTTCACAGCCCGATTCGTAACCAATAGTGTGATTGAAATGCTTCATTATTTTTAAAATTAAGTTTATTTTATACATGGTTTTAGTAGCTGCTTTAGCTGGAAAAATACTAAAAAAAGAAGTGTAGTTATAAATAGAATTACACGACTGGTGCTGGATGTACTTACTAAATCACATCTCAATCCTATTCATCAATTATGCAAAGACTTTTCTTGAAGTTTGACTAATGAATTTGCATGTTTCATTATACCTATCAATTACTTTTGCAAACTAGTTGGTTTTACATTTTTAGGTTTTTAACAAATAGATTCAAACTACACTGAAATTATTTACCTGAAAGATTTCAAAATTCTGTTTCCAGTTTTCAAAAAAGTTTACATATGACAATTTGTACATTTTTACATTGTTTGGGGCCACAAAGATTGCATATAAATAGAAATATTTTCAAATGTTATTTCCATAGAATATTTTTTTGTTCCAAAGTGTTTCCTTCAAATAATCAGGCACTTTACCCCAGGTGACATACATATTCAATGCAATCCTTAGTAATAGTCTAATGATATTTTTTACACACACACACAAATCCATCCTAAAATTTATACAAAATTTCAAAACTTTCTTGAAAAATAAGAAAAAATTAAGACTCACTTTTTAATTTAAAAAGTCATTACAAAGCTACCATAGTAAAAACAGTGTGGTGATGGCATAGTGGAATAAAATAGAGAGTCCAGAAACATAAGGTCAATTGGTTTTTGACAAGGTATCAAGGTTATTCAAATGACAAAAGATCAGTCTTCAATGAATGATGCTGGGTAAACTGGATTTCCACATGGGAAATAATGAAACTAGACTCATACTTTGTTGTTGTTGTTGTTGTTATATGCCGTGGAGTCAGTTATGACTCATAACGACTCTGTACAGGGTTTTCGAGGCTGTAAATCTTTACGGGAGCAGAAAGCCTCATCATTCTTTGTTGTTGTTAAGTACCGTGGAGTCGTTCTGACTCATAGTGACCCTGCACAGGGTTTCTGAGGCTGTAAATCTTTACAGGAGTAGACAGCCTCATCTTTCTCCTGCAGAATGGCTGGTAGTTTCGAACTGCCAACCTTGATGTTAGCAGCCCGATTCATAACTACCACCTTCATATATAAAACTAAATTCACAATGGATCAAAGACCTATATCTAAGAGCTAAAACTACAGAACTCCTTTAAGTAAATATAGGAGAGAAATTTCATGACTTTGGAGGTAGCAATAGATTCTTTGGTATGACACCAAAACACAGGCAATAATAGAAAAAATAGATGAATTGTACTATCACATTTTAACACTAGTGAAAGTACAACCCACAGAATTGGAGAAATTATTTACAAATCATATATCTAGAATATACAATGAACTCTCACAACTCAACAACAAAAGAACAATACAATTTTTAAGATGGGCAAAGGATTTGAATAGATGTTCCTCCAAGGAAGATACACAAATTATCAATTAGCACATGAAAAGGTATTTGAATGTCACTCAAAACCAACTGCCATATGAGATGATATACAATAGAATGAATGTAAAATTAATGTTCTCCCATGTAAACTATCACATAATTCACAATAAAACATTTAAGAAAAAAAAAAAAAATTAGACCAGGCTTACTGGTCAGAAAGAAACTGAAGGACCCTGAGACTGTGACCCTCAACTACCCTTCAGGTCTGAAAAGGAACACACCCTTTTTCAGCTAAGCAATAGATAGGTATATAGGGGGAACAACAACATTAGTAAGGTATACTAATTATGAACGTAGCTTACTAGTGTCAATCATTCAGAATCAAAGGGGCAACATGTACCTAAGGGCAATGGAGAGAAGGCCTGGGAAGGTGGATCTAAGAGAAATAGAAGGCACAGGGAGGAAGCGGGTGACTGTTGTTCCATGGAGGGAATTGCAATCATTGGGATGAAACAAAGTATATTATTTGTTCAATGTAAAACTGATGGTCTTGTCTGGAAACCTTCACTCAATTCACAGTTAAAAAGTTTTTAAAAAACAAAACAAAAAAACCCACTGCCATAGATCCTATTTCAACTCATAACAACTCTGTATAGGGTTTCCAAGGTTGCAAATCTCTACAGAAATAGAAAGCCTCATCTTTCTCCCTAGGAGTAGCTGGTGGGTTTGAACTGCTAACCTAGCAGTCCAGCGTTTATCCTACAATGCCACCAGTGCTCCCCATTGTTAACCTGCTGTTTGTTCTTGGTAAGTGTCATTGAGTTGGTTCTGACTCATAGAAACACTGTACAGGGTTTCTGAGGAGTGACTGGTGACCTTGAACCTCCGTCCTTGCAGTTCAAATTAACCTTGCAGTCCAGCCTGCCTCACCACACTAGGACTCCATTGTTAACCTAGAATCCTTTCAAAAAGAATCTAGTCAAAGTAGCATCTTCAATTAACATAGTTTTCCCACGAACTTTTTTTTTTTTTAATGTAAGAAGTCATTTACAGTTGAGACTAAATCTCTGATTCATCTTTCCTTTAGTAACTCATGAAATAAGAGCTCTGTGTGTTTTAAAATCTAGCAGATCTCATCATCAGAGAATGCATTAGAAACATCTGTACTTTCATCTAGCTCCATGTCAGACCTCCTGTACAGCACACTTCGTTCTAATGCTTGTTTCTTCAAGTCTTTAGTAGTGTGTTTGCCCACTGTGTTTGCTTTAAAAAAAAAAAAAAAAAAAAGTAGAGGTAGTTGGGGAAGAAATGTTTTATTTTATCATTTTACCACCACAGAGTTTTTTGGTTATAATTTTAGCTATTTTTTTATGTGCTTCTCTGATAATATGAGCATTTGGCTTTTTACTATCAGATTTTTTAAAAGCTGAAAATAAGTTTATCAATAAGGTTAGAGAAATTTTGTCAAGGACTGAATTCAGCAATTTATGTTCTGTTCTGAAACTTATTTTAAAAGACATGTTTATGATAATGTCTTCAAACAAACATGAGCAAATCTCTCAAGGTACAATGTAAGGTGGGGCTCATTGTTATTTGTGAATGTATATATTTCAAATAATATTCCTGATAATTTCATTTTTTGCTGCTTGCTTGTCAGATTTAATTATATCATCACTGTTTTTACCTTGTAATATGACTGCCAAGGGCCTAAAAATAGAAGTTGTTGTTAAGTAATGTTAGGCCCATTCCAACTCATAGCAAACCTGTATAAGGTTTCTGAGGAGTGGCGATAGGTTTGAACCACTGACCTTGTGGTTCTCAGTCCAGTGCTTATCCTATAGCACCACACCAGGACTCCAGAAACAGAAGCTAGCATTCTCATTTTCTTACTGTTTGTCTGTATTTGCATGCTTGCTGTTGTTACGTGCCATTGAGTTGATTCCAATTCATAGTGACCTGTATAGGGTTTCTGAGGAGCGGCTAGTGGGTTTACTCTGCTCACCTTGTGGTTCAAAGTCCAGTGCTAATCCTACAGTACCATGCCAGGATTAGTTCTACCTTTATTCTCCAATTTTTAAAAAAAATTATTTTAAGGTTTTGATCTATATTGTGAAATTTAGTTCCATTAAAAAGAAAGACTATCATCTATAAATGCCCTTTGCCAGCACAGACTAGCTATGATACATTATGATACTATGATACATGGGATGAACAACACTATTGTGGTCTCTCAACCCCACCCTCCACATTGGAGACTTCTGGCTCTTCACACAAGACACCCTCCTAACATACTGTTGTTGTTGTTATGAAGTGCCGTCGAGTCAGTTCCGACCCATAGCGACCCTGTACAGGGTTCCTGAGGAGCAGCTGGTGAGCTTGAACTGCCAACCTTGCAGTTCAAATGGCTTGGCAGTCTGGCGCATCAACCCACAGAGCCACACATAACATACTGATGAACTCGCAAATGAGAGTAAAGGCACTGGTGTCTCTCTGAATGTTGTTGCTGTTTTTAGGTGCTATCGAGTTGGTACCGACTCATAGTGACCCTACGTACAACAGAACGAAAACACTGCCTGGTCCTGGGCCAACCTCACAATTGTTGCCACGCTTGAAGCCCATTGATGCTGCCACTTTTGCCAATCTATCTCGCTGGTGCGTCTACCTCTTTTTCTCTGACCCTTCACCTTACCAAACATGATATGATTTTCCAGAGATTGGTCCCTCCTGACAATATGTCTGAAGTCTGAGAGACCAAGTTTGGCCATCCTGGCCTCCAAGGAGCACTCTGGCTGCACTTCTGCCAACACAGATCTGTTTGTTCTTTGGCAGCCCGTGGTACTTTCAACATTCCCATGGCACTTTCAATATTCCCCTCCAACACCATAGCTCAAAAGCATCAATTATACTACGGTCTTCCTTATTCACTGTCCAGCTTTCGCATGCATATGAGGTTATTGAAAATACCATAGCTTGGGTCAAGTGCACCTTAGTCCTCAAGCTGACATATTTGCTCTTCAACACTTTAAAAAGATCTTGGGCAGCAGATTTGCCTAATGTAATATGTCATTTGATTCCTTGACTCTTCTTCCATGAGTGTCGATAGTTGCTCCAAGAAGAATGAAGTCCTTGACAACTTTCATCTTTTCTCCGTTGATAAGAATGTTGTTTATTGGTTCAGTGGCGAGCAATTTTGTTTTCTTCACATTGAGATGCAATCCATATCGAAGGCTGTGCTCTTTGATCTTCATCAGTAAATATTTTAAGTCCTCTTCACTTTCAGCAAGCAAGGCTGTATCATCTGTATATCACAGGTTGTTAATGAGTCTTCCTCCAATCCTGATGCCACACTTTTCTTCATATAATCTAGCTTCTCGGATTATTTGCTCGGCATACAGGCTGAGTAAGTATGGTGAAAGAATACAACCCTGTCACACACCTTTCTTAATTTTAAACCATTCAGTGTTCCCATGTTCTGTTCCAACAACTGCCTCTTGATCCAGGTACAGATTCCTCCTGAGCACAAGTAAGTGTTCTGGAATACTCATACTTCACAATGTTGTCCATAGCTTGTCAGAATCCACACAATCAAAAGCCTTTGCGTAGTCAATAAAGCACAGGTACACATCTTTCTGATATTCTCTGCTTTCAGCCAAGATCCATCACACATGAGCAATGATATCCCTCATTTCATGTCCTCTTCTGAATCTGGCTGGAACCTCTGGAAGTTCTCTGTCAATGTATGATTGTAGCCGTTTCTGTATTACCTTTAGTAAAACTTTACTCACATGGGATATCAAAGATATTGTGTGATGATTTCTGTATTCCATTGAGTAACCTCTTTTTGGAATAGGCACAAATACGAATCTCTTCCAATCAGTTGGCCAGATAGTTGTCTTCCAAATTTCTTAGCATAGATGAGTAAGTGCCTCCTGTGCCGCCTCACTTTCTTGAAAGATATCAATTTTTATTCTATCAATTCTTGGTGCCTTGTTCTTTGTCAGTTCCTTCAATGAACATTGTACTTCTTCCTTCAGTATCATTGGCTCTTGATCATATACTACTTTTGAAATGGTTGAACATCAACCATTTCCTTTTGGTACAGTGACTCTGCATATTCCTTCCATTTTCTTTTGATGCTTTCTGCATAATTTGCCCAGAGAATCCTTCGATAATGAAAGTCAAGGCTTGAATTTTTTCTTCAGTTCCCCAGCTTCAGAAATGCTGAGCATGTTTTTCCTTTTTGGTTTTCTGACTCCAGATCTTTGCACATTTTGTTGTAATATTTGACTTTATCTTCTCGAGCTAACCTTTGAAATTATCTGTTTAGTTCCTGTACCTCCTCATTTCTCCCATTTGCTTTAGCATCTCTATGCTGGAGAGCAAGTGTCAGTGTCTCTTCTGACTTCCATTTTGACCTTTTCCTTCTTTCTTGTCTTCTTAATGACTTTTTGCTTTCCTCCTGTATGATGTTCTTGATGTCATCCCACAACTCTTCTGATCTTTGGTCTTTAGTGTTTAATGTATTAAATCTGTTCTTCTGATGATCTCTAAATTCAGGTGGGATATATTCAAGGTCATATTTTGGTTCTAGTAGACTTGTTTACATTTTCTTCTGCTTCACTTTGAATTTGCATATGAGTAATTGATGGTCTGTTCCACAGTCTGCCAATGGCCTTGTTTTGGCTGATGATATGGAGCTTTTCCATCATCTCTTTCCACAGATGTAGTCAATTTGATTTTTGTGTATTCCTTATGATGAGGTCTATGTGTATAATCGTCTCTTATGCTGTCTAAAGAAGGTATTTGAAATGAACAAATCATTGATTTTGCAGAATTCTATCAAGTGATCTCCAGCATAATTTCTATCACCAAGGCCATATTTTCCAAATACTGATCCTTCCTCTTTGCTCCCAACCTTTGGATTCCAATCACCAGTAATGATCAATACATCTTGATTGCATGATTGATCAATTTCAGATTGAACAGGTTGGTAGAATTCTTCTATTTCATCCTTACTGGCTTTAGTGGTTGCATACATATGAATAATAGTGGTATTCACTACCCTTCCTTGTAAGCACATGGATATTATCCTATCACAGACAGTGTTGTACCTCATGACTGATCTGGATATGTTCTTTTTGACAATGAATGCAGCAACACTATTCCTCTTCAATTTGTCATTCACGGCATAGTAAACCATGTGGTTGTCAGATTCAAAATGGCCAATACCAATCCATTTCAGCTCACTAATGCTTAAGATATTGATGTTTATGCATTCCATTTCATTTTCGACGACTTCCAATTTTCCCAGATTCATACTTCGTACATTCCATGTTCCGAATTTCAGTGGATGTTTAAAGCTGTTTCTCTTCATTTTGAGTTGTGCCCCATCAGCAAATGAAGGTCCTGTGGGCTTTACTCCCACAGGCTTTACTCCATTCGCATCATCATGGTCAACTCTACTTTGAGGAGGCAGCTCTTCCCCAGTCGCATTTTGAGTGCCTTCCAATCTGAGGGGCTCTTTTTCCGGCACTATATCTGACAGTGTTTCTCTGCTATTCATGAGGTTTTCAGTGACTAAATATTCAGAAGTAGTTTGTTACTCCTTCTTCCTAGTCTTTGTCTGGAAGCTCATGTGAAACCTGTCTACCATGGGTGACCCTGTTGGTATTTAAAATACTGATGGCATAGCTTCCAGAATCACAGCAACTCACAAGCCACTACAGTACGACAAACTGACAGACAAGTGGTGGACATACATATGAGGTTATTGAAAACACCATGGCTTGGGTCAGAAACACCTTAGTCCTCAAGCTGACATCTTTACTCTTCAACACTTTAAAAAGGTCTTGTGCAGCAGATTTGCCTAATGCAATTGTTGTTGTTGTTGTTAAGTACCTTGGAGTCGGTTCTGACTCATAGTGACCCTGCACAGGGTTTCTGAGGCTGCAAATCTTTACAGAAGCAGAAATCCTCATCTTTCTCCCATGGAACAGCTGATAGTTTTGAACTGCCAACTTTGAGGTTAGCAGCCCAATTCGTAACCACTACGCTACCAGAAAGACCAGTAATAAAATTTAATTTATTATTTTAAGAGAAAAATATATAAAGGGAAGTCCTGCTTTTCTTCTGCCCCACTACAGATTGTCTTATGTATTCCCTGGGAATGCACTCAGCTCTAGACACTGGAAAACTCTGACAATTTAGGCATTATTTTTTAAAAAAGATACTCTAAAAAACAATAAGCAGTAATGATTTTTTTATTAACTGAAGGATTTGCTAACTTGACAACCAAGTTATATTATCAACTTTATATGACACTTACTATGGTCTTGGCACTATTTTCAAGACTTTATTTTACTTCACTTAATTTTCATAATAATCCTATGGAGTAAGTCCATTGTTTTGCCATTTTACTGAGGAGCTAATTGAGAAACGAGGGCTGGGAGACAGCTTGGCTCTTATCTAGTATGTTCAACTGTCTTTGTTGAATTAAAATGAATTAGGACGATGTAGTTCTGGTGTGGCACTGTAGGATAAGCACTAGACCACAAGGTCAGTCTGAACCTCAAGATCGGCAGTTCAAACTCACCAGCCTCTCCTCGGAAACCCTATGTAGGATATGAGTCGGAACCCATCAACGGCACTTATCAACAACAAACCAAAGTTTGTAATACAAATGGCAAGTCAAGTCTCCAACCTCCTTTCCCATCCTGCTTCCACCAATCCTTTCATGCTTCATTCTAGGACCCTAGCCCTCCCCCATACTGTTCTGTTTTCTTAAAATAAATCTGTTCTAAAGAATAAATCTAGGAATACAAATGGAACTAGAATATTACTTTATTCTGGTTAGAATAATATTTATTCTTGTTAAAATAAACTCTGCTCTTAGGAAAAGCAAAGTGAAGCCAGTTAGAAGGTTATTGCAGATGAAAGAAAGCAAGGACCTTACACCCAAGTGGAAACAGGATAAATACAAAAAATAGAATGAAGCCAAATATACTTGAGAGGAAAGGGAAACCAAGCTTATCACAGTTTCTATGTATTTAGTGGTAGGGGGCGGGGTTGAATAACAGTGAAATGATAAAGGAGAGGAGAGGGGTAAGGAGTCAAAATAGAGTAAGAAGTAGATGTAATTTTTTTCATTTTAATTATTTTTTTTTTTTTTACCTTTTTATTCTTGAACACCTAAAACAAGCACCAAAATCGAGATAAATGTGTACATGAACCACTATGTAACCAACACCAGCTTTACTTCATGTTCCTCATACTTCAGCTACACTCCCTCTCCTTCCAGAGTATTTTAAAGAACATTTTTATCCATGAGCATTTCAGCATGTACTCAGAAAAGATAAGGACTATTTGAAAACATGACTTCAATACTACACCACACGTAAACCAACTTAACAATAATAATTCCATAGTCTTGTTAAATACCCAGTCAGCATTCAAAATTCCCCCAATTATCATTTTTCCAGCTTGTTTGAGGCCTACAAAATAGACATGAGGTTGATATGTTGCTTCAGTCTCCAGCAATCAGCAGGTTTCTCTTCTCTTTCTTGTTTCTTGTAATAATGTTGAAGCGGTGTGGATGTTGGAGTGAAATAATGGATTTGTAGTTACTCATGTATTGTTTGGAGGTGCTGGTGGAGCCATCCAGGTGAAACCACCCAAAGAACCATTGGCCATATGTGTCTGGAACTTAGGTCAAAGTAGAGGTTATTGATTTGGTAAATATTTGAACACAAGATATGATGGGTGCCATGACAACAGTTTAACTCACCAACTGAGAGACCAGGTCTCTCAACGAGAAAACTAGGTCAAGAGCTGAGCTGAAAGCAGAGAAACAAAGCAAGGGAACTATTCTGAAAGAATGTTATCAACAGTGCTCTGTCTGAACTGGGACAAAGAAAGATGACTGACAAGTGAATTGAAATCTACGGCTACTTTGAGAGATTTGGCAGTCAAAAAGGAGTTAGTAAAGAGGAGAAAGGTGTCAAAGCAGCTATTAACTTCTCAGTTTTGCGTAAGATCTTGGGCATTACGTTTGTTATTCTTTTGTTATACTCAGAATGACAGTGCCTGAATTACCATTCTCTCAAGGATTCCTGGTGTGGTGCTGTGGGTTAATGTGCCAGACTGCAAAGCCCTTTGAACTACAAGGTTGGCGATTCAAGCTCACCAGCTGCTACTTGGAAACCCTATTCAGGGTTGCTATGGGTCGGAGCCGACATGATGGCACTTAACAACAACAAGGAACTAAGGTCCCTTATTTAAAATTCCCATTTTCTGAGTCATAAATAAAATTTATATTGATTTAGCATTAAAGAATCTGATCCTAAAGTTAAAAAAAAAAGAAAAAAGGAAAGGACTATATAATATATTTAAAAAAGAGGAAAGAGAATATATAATTTCAAAATACTAGAACTCTGAGCTTGTCTTGGGAGCCTGGGAAAGACAACCAATGAAGAGGGAGACATTTGAGATGGGACAAAATTATTGATAAAAAAAGGATCTCCCAGGAGATTATTGGTCATAGAAGCAAAGATGTGTAGAGGAGCTGGCCTTGGAATAAGGAAGGGCCTGACCCCTCTGAAAACGCAGGGAAGACATGCAGGATGGATGAAGGCACAAAGATATGTGAAGATGAAAGTTTGAGGAGATCACATTGAATGCCTTTTATCTCCTGGACTGAGTGATACTATGAAAGTGAGGGTGAGGGTAGAGAGTTAAAGAGTGGTAACAGGTCCCTGTTGTTATTGTTATTGTGGTTAAGTGCCGTCGTGGTGGTTCCAACTCATAATGACCCTGTATAAGGGTTCCAAAGAGCAGCTGGTGGGTTTGAACCACCAACCTTGTGGTTAGCAGTCCAGTGCTAATCCTACAGCATCACACCAACACTCCCTAGATAGTGAAAATCGTTTTGCACTCAACTGCTAACCTAAAGGTTGGCTCTTGGAACACACCCAGAGGTGCTGTTAGAAGACAAGACCAGGCAATTTGCTTCCATTAAGACTGCAACCAAGAAAATCCAATGGAGCACTTCTCCTCTGACACATGGGGGTGCCGGGAATCAGAATTGACTCAAAGGCAACTAGGAACAAGTAGCCTCTATTTCCACTAACCCAGGGTCTGACCCTCAACCGTATCATTAAAACTAACCCAAGGATGCAGAAGTGGGGAAATAGGAATGGTCCAAATACTAGTCTTAAAAAACTACCTGATAGCACTTTACTCAACTCATCTTACTTTAGATCTAATGCTTAGGCAAATTCTGTTTGTACAAACTTAGGATCTTTCCTAAAACTTTCCACCCCACCATCAAATAGTCTTCTCGACTCACTCTTGGGCAAATGTTGAAATATGGAGCAGCCTCACCATTTAAACGTCATCTCTTGAAGAGACTACTCTCTTGTGAAAATCACCCCATCCCTCAGATATCAAAATACGACTCCTCACAAGCAATGGCCACAGCCTCCAGAGCCTCAACAGGCTATCCTTCAGGCTGAATAAATACCTTCTGGGAAGCCAGGCTAACCCTCTCTAGAGCAGTCAGAGACAACAGAACATTCTACCAGACAGTGTGTGCTTATTAAATCCACATTTGGATTCCTAAAAGGAAATGGGTATGCTGTTAGAAAGCAGAAATGGATTTTCACATTAAATAAATATATATTCAATATAATAATTTTGTGTTTCATGTTTTAGCATATTATTGTGCCTTAGGTAAATGTTTACACAGCAAATTCATTCTCCACTCCATCATTTGCACACAAATTGTTCTGAGACATTGATTCCAATCTGTACAATGTGTCAGCTCTCCCCATTTCCACCCTGGGTTCTGCGTTTTCATTTGTTCCATTTCCCCGCCCCTTCCTGCTTCCCATCTTTGTTTTGTGGGTCAGTGTTGTCCTTTTGGTCTCATTCTTTATGAATGTTGTTGTTTATTTTATAGGTCAGTCTGTTATTTGGTTGAAAAGTGGACTCTGGGAATGGCTTCAGCTCCAAAATAAAAGAGCAACTTAGGGCAGTAGTCTTAGAGGTTCCTCCAGTTGCTATCTGACAAACAGGTTTAGTTTTTAAAATGAATTTTAGTTCTCTATTTCTTTCCCATTCTAACGAGGACCTTCTATTGTGTCCCTGGTTAGAATGGTTTTTAGTAATAGCCAGGCATCATCTAGTTCTCCTGGTTTCAGGCTGGAGGAGACTGGTTCGTGTGGACCATTGGTCCTTTGAACTAATTATTTCTGTGAGTGTTTGATTTTCTTCAGTGCTTTGGGTGGGAAGAGACCAATTGTTGCAGCTTAGGTAGTTGCTTACAAGCTTTTAAGATGCTACTCACCAAACTAGGGTGTAGCCACCACCACTTCATGTCTTTCAATCGGACAATCTAGCTATTCTGATATTTAGCCTGCTGATCATGTGAGGAAAAGGCAAGACATAATGCTGAAAAGGGTATAGCATGGTTTATCTTCTGGGTGTGGGACTCATTATTTACTAGAAGTGGGGTTAGCAGTAAAACTGGTAATAAAACAGTAAAACTAACTGGGGCACTGCCTTGGTATACTTTACAGACAGTGAGCCTAGAGAGAGAGACCATAATCAGCTACATCCCATCTTTTGCTGTTATTGTTGTTTGTCATTAAGTAGGTACTTGACTCATAGTGACCCATGTATCACAGAGTAGAACTGCTCCATGGGGTTTCTTAGCTATGATCTTTTCAGAAGCAGATTGCCAAGTGCAAAAACCATGTGGGGCACATGTCTGACTTCCTCTGGCTTCACAAGACAGAAAGCATCAAACTCATTCCGTTGGGTCACCTGTCTTTGAAAGGGGCACAAATATGGATCTCTTCCAATCGATTGGGAGATAGCTGTCTCCCAAATTTTTTAACATAAATGAATGAGTGCCTCCAGTGCATCATCAAATTATTGAAACAGTTCAATTTGCATTCCATCAGGTCCTGGAGGCTCATTTTTCACCAATATCTTCAGTGCTTCTTGTACTTCCTTCTTAGATATCAGAGGTTCTTGATCAGATGGTACCTGTTGAAATGACTGAACATTGATCAATTACTTTTGGTACAGTGACTGGGTATACCCTCCATCTTCTTTTGATGCTTCATTCCATAACTTGTTCATAGAATCTTTCAATATACAAGCTGAGGCTTGAATTTTTCTTCAGTTTGTTGAGCTTGAGAAATACTAAGCGTGTACTTCTTTTTTAGTTTTCTAATTCAGTTCTAACTCCAGGTCTTTGCACATTTTATTATAATATTTGACTTTGTTTTCTCAAGCTGCCCATTGAAATTTTCCATTCTTCTCTTACTTTTTCATTTCTTCTTAGTTACTTTACTAACTCTATACTCAAGAGCAAGTTTCAGAATCTCTTCTGACATCACTTTGGTCTTTTCCCTTTTTCTTGTCTTTTCAATAACCTTTGGTTTTCTGTGTGGATGATGCTCTTCTCATCTTCAGTCATTTACATCTAATGCATCAAATTTGTTCTTGAGGTGGTCTCTAAATTAGGTGGGCTATATTCAAGAACATATTTTGGCTCTCATGGACTTGTTCTGTTTTTTTTCAGCCTAAACAGTTTGAAATCTGCACCAACATGAGCAATTGATGGTCTGCTCCATGGTCTACCCTGGCCTTGTTTTTGCTGATGATACTGAGTTTCTCCATTGTCTCTTCCTGCACATAGTCAGTTTGATTCCTGTGTGTTCCATCCATGTGTATATAGTCCCCTCTTTGTTGTTGAGAGAAGGTATTTACAATGAATAAGTTGTTGATCTTACAAAAATGATGCAATCTTCCACATCATTTATATCACCCAGGCTATAATTTCCGCTGTGGACTAATGAGCCAGACTGCAAAGCCATTTGAACTGCAAGGTCGGCAGGTCAAGCTCACCAGCCACTCCTTGGAGGCCCTGTATGGGGTTGCTATGGGTCAGAATCAACTCAATGGCACTTAACAACAACAATCCTACTTCATTGTTTCTAACTTTTACATTCCAATCACTAGTGAGTATGAATATGTCTTGATTGAATGTTTAATTAATTTCAGACTGAGGAAGTTGGTAGAATTCTTCAATTTCATCATCATTTGCTTTAGTTGTTATTGTTGTTGTTAAGTGCTGTGGAGTCAGTTCCAAATCATAGCAACCCTGTATAGGTTTCTGAGGAGCAGCTGGTGGGTTTGAACTGCTGGCCTTGTGGTTAGCAGTCCAGTGCTGATCCTATAGTGCCACTCTGAGGGACCTTCCTCAAATACCTTCACAGAGAACTGGTTTCCTGCCTACGAATACATCATCATCAGGCCACACGACAGTTGTCACTTTGCCTCCTCCCACCAGAATCAGACCTGAGCTCCAGTCAGCCAACAATGAAAAACATACCCAGCAGAACAGAAAATGAGACAGACTGAAAGAACAAACGCTTAGTAAAAGAGAGCTGTTAGATAAGACCATTTAAAACCTGAATTCGAAGAAATTACTGTCACTCAGGAGTCCTGGTATGGTGCAGACAATGATTCTTTTTAGCAAAATCACCATTCATTCCAGACTTGTTTCTTCTGTTTCTTAAAAGGATGCTAGCTCTACATGGTACATGACAGCATAATGTATTGGGAAGACTGTGAATTTTGATATTACATAGGGCTTAAATCAGGGTGTACTGGTGTGGCACTATAGGATAAGCACTCGATTACAAGGTCAGTTTGAACCACGAGGTCAGTGTTTCAAACTCTCCAGCCACTTCTTGGAAACTCTATACAGACAGGATCTCTATGAGTCAGAACCGACTCGATGGCACTTAATAACCTAACAACAATCAATAATGGAGTCCTGGTACGGTGCTGTAGGATAAACACTGGACTGTTAACCACAATGTTGGTAGTTCAAACCCACCAGCTGCTCTTCAGAAAACCTTATGACTTCACTTAGCAACAACAATAAGATTCAATGAGCCTTGGTGGCACAATGGTTAAAACACTCCTCTGCTAACCAAAGTGTCAGTGGTTCTATAGTAACCTTGTAGGAGAAAACATCTGACAATCTGCTCTGGAATCATTACAATTTGGGAAATCTTATAGAACAGTGTGGCCCTGTGAGTTGATGCACTGGACTGCAAGGTTGGTTTGGATTATAGGGTCGGTGGTTTGAGCTCACCAGTTGCTCCTCGGAAACCCTATGCAGGGTCACTATAGGTAGGAACCTACTTGATGTTGTAAATATTAAGGACCAAGCTTGCCTCCTCAGTACACTAGGTTGATAGGGATGGGCAACTTAGACTTCAGTTATCAAATTTGGAGAGCTATGAAGGCATGAAGTGGCTGGCTTACAAGCTTTCATGAGGGTGTTTAGTGTCAGAACAAGGAGGGTAAGATAGAATCCCCACTGAATAGTTTTCCTCTTGTCCGGTTGGGTCTAGTGATGATGGATATAGGATTTTATGATTCAATTGTGAGTAATTGTTAGCAGAACTAGTGGAATCCATCACAGCTGTAAACACAGATGTGTAAATAAAAGGGGAAGCACTTAATCTGTCATTTCAGGAACAGAGGACCCTAGAACATCAAGAAGAAAGAACATGAGAGGAGTGAGGGATCCTAATCAGAAAAGTGGCTTGCAAAATGTGCCCTTTGGCCATTTAAACAAATATATATTTCCAATGTGGTATATACACATCAAAAACAAAACAAAAATAAAACAAAAGGTAATAGAGGTAAATACTGTTAGCTGATGGTACTTGGAGGAGATTGTCAACATTGCAATGATTTGTTGACTGTGAAACTAATGATCTTCCTTGTAAATCTTCACTCACTCAATTCACAATAAAAACGTTTAAAAAAGAAAGAAAAAAGCCCAGGACCAGACTTCAATATGGTACTCATACAATGTCCAAATTATATAACATCTTATTTCATAGAAGCTATTGTGACTACACAAAGGCTTTCAATTGTGTGGATCATGACAAGCTATGGACAACATTGCTAAGTATGAGTATTCCAGAACACTTAATTGTGCTCATGAGGGATCTGTACCTGGATCAAGAGGCAGTTGTTCAAATAGAATATGGGAACACTGAATGGTTTAAAATTAAGAAAGGTGTGCGACAAGGTTGTATTCTTTCACCAGACTTATTCAACCTGTGTTGTTGTTGTTGTTGTTAAGTGCCGTCAAGTCGGTTCCGACCCATAGCGACCCTGTACAGGGTTTCCGAGGGTGTAAATCTTTACGGGAGTAGAAAGCCTTATCTTTCTCCCGCAGAGCGGCTGGTAGTTTCGAACCGCTGACTTTAAGGTTCGCAGCCCGATTCATAACCACTACGCTACCAGAGCTCCTTTATTCAACCTGTATGCTGAGCAAATAATCTGAGAAGCTGGGTTCCACGAAGAAAAACGTGGCATCAGGATTGGAGGAAGACTCATTAACAACCTGCGATCTGCAGATGATACAACTTTGCTTGCTGAAAGTGAAGAGGACTTAAAACATTTATTGATGAAGATCAAAGAGCACAGCCTTCAGTATGGATTGCATCTCAATGTCAAGAAAACAAAAATCCTCACCACTGGACCAATAAACAACATTCTTATCAACAGAGAAAAGATTGAAGTTGTCAAGGACTTCATTCTTCTTGGATCAACTGTCAACACTCGCGGAAGCAGCAGTCAAGATATCAGATGATGTATTGCATTAGGCAAATCTGCTGCACAAGACCTTTTTAAAGTGTTGAAGAGCAAATATGTCATCTTGAGAACTAAGGTGCGCCTGACTCAAGTCATGGTATTTTCAATAACCTCATATGCATGCGAAAGCTGGGCAGTGAATAAGGAAGATCATAGAAGAACTGATCTTTGAGTTATGGTGTTGGAGGAGAATACTAAAAGTGCCATGGGCTACCAAAAGAACCAACAGATCTGTTTTGGAAGAAGTGCAGCCAGAGTGCTCGTTAGAGGGCAAGATGGCCAAACGTCGTCTCATACTTTGGACATATTGTCAGGAGGGAATAGTCACTGGAGAAGGATATCATGTTTGGTAAGATGGAGGGTCAGAGAAAAAGAGGAAGACCCCCAACAAGATGGATTGGCCAGGTGTCAGCATCGATGGACTCAAGAGTGGCAACAGTAGTGAGGTTGGCCCAGGATCAGGCATTGTTTCGTTCTGTGCATAAAGTCGCCGTGAGTCGGTGCTGACTTGATGGCACCTAACATCAAAAACAGTTGTGGACATTGAACTCCTGGTGTGGTGTTATAGTATAACACTGGACTGGGAACCACTACCCAATCCTTGGGAACCCAGTATGGAGTTGCTATGAGTCAGAATCAACTTGATGGCACTTAACAACAACAACATTGTGAATGAATATTAAGTGATGCAAGACTGCATGTAAATTCATAGAAATTTGTGTGAAAGAATACCAAAACCAGAGACTTAACTTAGAAGTGGGTTTTGTCTTATTTTTGGTTTTTAACCCATGAGAACATATTCATATAATTGTTGTGCAATTAGAAAATACTTTTTAAGAAAAGAATTATTGAAACTTGGATAATCATCTAGCTGAATTGTTAAAGACAAAGGCAAATGTTAACAGGAGTGCACAAAACAAATAAACTGTGTGAAAAGAAAGTTTTCTATTAATTTGCCAGCAAGATATCAAGAATGAAAAAAAAAAAAAATCGAACAAGAATAGTGTCTTCTTTAGAAGCAGACATCATCAGGACCATACTTGGGACAGCTATTTTCGTCCTAAAAGGCAGCATTTGTTACCTACTCACCAACAACAGGACTGTAATATTTCTCCCCTGAGTTTTACATGTATCTCCCAATGTTCATAGCAATGGCATTCCCATAGGCATTATTTCTATTATCCGTGTTTTAAAAATAGGAAATGAAGCACAGATAGGCTATTAACCTATTGAAGGCCAGTCATCTAGAATCTGAGATTCAAAGCCATCCAGTCTGATCATAAAGCCTGGGTTCAATGCTGCTTTGTTGTCAACACACTTAACAACACACCACACTGCTTTGTTGTTAAGTGTGTTGACTCAGTTCTGACTCATAGTGACCCTGTATAGGGTTTCCAAAGAGTGATCCAAAGAATAAGTCAGCACTTATCCTTAAGCACCACACCAGGCCTCTGATTTATTGTTGTTACTAAGTGCCTAAGGGTTGGTTTCAACTCATTGTGACCCTGTATAGGGTTTCTAAGGAGTGGCTGGTGAGCTTGAACTCCTTGAGGTTCCTACCGTTCTTGTGGTCAGCATATTAAGCTGCAGTGCCACACCAAGACTTTGTTTTAGTGGCTTGTTATTCAGTCCTCACCATAACTTGGCCAAGTGCTCTCATTACCATGAGTCAGTTCCACTCATAGTAAAACTATAGGGCCGAGTAGAACTACGCCATATGGTTTCTGAGACTGTAAATCTTTATGAAAGCCAGCAATCTCATCTTTCTCCAGTAAAGCAGCTGGTGAGTTTGAATCGCTGACCTTGTGATTAGCAGCCCAATGCTTAGCCCAATGTACCACCAGGGCTCCACTGTCTTCCCTTATTTTTCAGATGAGGAGCCTGAAACCTGAAGTGTTTATGGAAATGGACGATGTGATTCCAGAGCAGTAGGCAGTCTAAGAACAACAACATCCTGAAAAATTACCAGGATTCTCTTCTTATTTGTGCTCACCATTATTGTGTTTAGGGTGATTTTTGTATATGCATTTGTGTATCGTTCTATGACATAAACAGGCATTGATGCAATTTTGTCTTTACTTGTAAAAACCCACACTTCCCAGCTGGGGGCTGGGTGCTTAGACTCCCTACTGTTCTCGAATCACATGCTGAAAGTTTCATAATGAAAGGAGAAAATCTCAGAAGCATCAACACAGCTGCTTATACCCCAAAAGTAAGTGGTTTATAAGGGAAAGCAGAATCAGTAGACTCGAGTGTTTAGTCAATTACATTAACAGCAGACAAATAGAAATCATATGTATTTGACAGGAGGCCATTTAAGAAACTTTATTTGTATGCTACAAATGTAATGAGACATCTTAAAGATATGTCATCCATTATTCATGACTGTGAATAAAATACAAAGGGCTCTTCCAAAAAATCAAAATCAAAATTTGCTTTAAAAAATGTGAAGATTTTAACGGTTGCAGCTCATTGTATTTCTTAAATTGGTTCAAGAGGTATGTTTACTATAAGTGACTTTTAAGTAACTGCAAACAAAGAAATTTAATATATCTTAAATATGCCAAGGATTTTGCATCAGAAAACTCTATATGTTTGTGTGTTTCCAAAGATACCAGAAACAAAATATCAGAACTTGAACTGGATGCAGAAAGGGGGAAAACAGGCTTGAAAGTCAGAATCGTTGGACCCATGGGAATTTGGCAGGCAGTTAAGAAAGTTCTCTCTATGGGTTATGTTGTTATGGGCTGTGGAGTCGGTTGGTGATGGTGGTGGTTATGTGCCGTGGAGTCGGTTCTAACTCATAGTGACCCTGTACAGGGTTTCCGAGGCTGTAAATCTTTATGAAAGCAGAAAGCCTCATCTTTCTTCTGGGGAACAGCTGGTAGTTTAGAACTGCTGGTTTTGCAGTTTGCAGCCCAATTCATAACCACTATGCTACCAGAGCTCCTTCGGTTGGTGATAGAAGATAGTAGAGACCTATGGAACAACAGGTGAACCTTGTAACTAGAGCTTCCAACTAGTTCATGCTGATTTGACCCCTTGTTGAGAATATGCAAATTGTCAGTAGGGCCTCAAACTAGAATGAACCAGTTCAAAGCCCTGCTTGTAGCAAGCAAAGTTCAGTGGTCAAACTACGGAGCTCCTAAGGCTCATGAGTGGATGGTCATCCCTTTGGATGCTAGAACATAAAAAAGATCACTGATCAGACTGAAAAAGAATCATGAAGACTCCTCTGTTGGGACTATGGCTCTGGGACCTTACTACTGGAACTGCAGCTTGATACAGGGCCATTTTCAAGACTTTCAGATATAAGGTACAGTTTGTTTGCTACTTAAATTCTACTGGTGAACAGTAAGACTGCTTTGAGAGTCTGGAGTGGGGCTGGGTCTTCAAGTTCTAAGTACATTGTCCTGGTTAGACTAAAAGGATTGTAGGAGTGAGTGCAAGTTGCAAATGAAATTTTATTAATCTAAGGTCATTCTCCTTGTTGTTGTTAAGTGCCATCAGGTCAGTTTTGACTGATAGTGAACCCATATAGGATTTCCAAGGAAATCAGCAACCATTTGGTTGTTGCTTAGTTCAGTGCTTATCCTACAGTGCTACACCAGGACTCCAAACATAATGCAGTGGGGATAAATCAAATGATGCATTTCCAGTATCCTATCCAACTATACACTGCAAAATTCACAAAGCATATCTAAAAGGATATCTAAATTTCAAATTTCAGTTCCTACAGTACTGGAAGTCTTCAGAGGATCTGTTTTAATAAATAGATAAAATGCATGATTGTGTCATTAGCATATCAGCAGAGACTGCCAAACAACTGTGCAGCAATCAGTTTTATCAAAATCACCTGGAGCTTTAAAACGTAGATTCCCAGCCCCCACAGGTGGTCTATGAAGTCAGAATCTGAGAAAAAGGTCTAGAAATCTGCATTTTCTGCAAGCTCCCCAGAGATCCATTGACATTGATGACTGAACATTCTATTCAAGCCCTGTCAAATGTTTCCCTAGAGAACATTTCAAGTGTTCCAAAGAAATCAAGAGTTTGAAATTTTTCTTCTCTCTAGCAGTTTAAGAATCCGCTCTTCTGATGTTGTTTGTTCCCAGATTGGTTTGGCCTCCAGTACTAGCAAGTTGGGCAGTGTAAATGGTTAATGTGCTCTTCTGCTATTCAAAAGGTTAGAAGTTCCAGCCCACCCACTGTCACCTTGAGAGAAAGGTCTGACAATCTATTTCTAAAAAAATCAGCCATTGAAAACCTTGCCCAGAGCATGGTTCTACTGTGACATCTGAGTAATCCATCACCATAAATCAGCATTGACTCTACAGTAATTGTTTCTTTGTTTGTTAAACTAGCTAGTTGAGTGTGTGTGTCTCTGTCTGTTGTGGTAGGAGCAAATCTGCTCAAGACCTCTCTAAAGTGTTCAAGAGCAAAGGTGTCACTTTGAGGACTAA
The DNA here is from genome assembly GCF_000296735.1 of Chrysochloris asiatica. Taxonomy (NCBI): domain Eukaryota; kingdom Metazoa; phylum Chordata; class Mammalia; order Afrosoricida; family Chrysochloridae; genus Chrysochloris; species Chrysochloris asiatica. The sequence goes on from NW_006408550.1 coordinate 7,199,277, forward strand.
GGTGTGAAACCATGGTTATTTTCTTTTTCTTTTCTTTTTAACAACTATTTTTGTTTATTTTAATGAAGTTGGTACAGACACTGTCCTTTTAAAATCCGTATCCCAGGCCAAAAAAGTACAAACAGAATTAGAAAGAGCAGTGTTCTCATGTATATACTTCTGCATGCATCTTTTTATTAACTGCTAATGAAATTTAGAACCTTACTGGGATCTTCTGGCAAGGATTTTATTTTAACCTTAAAATGCTTGGTCTCTTCAGTGAATCCATCCTTGGAGTTAATCATGACCGTCATCACCACTCCAACCTGATATTCTCTTCATCTGGTCCAGATTCTCCGATTTCAAAAGTAGCTTCAAGGTAAGAAAAGTTAATTTTTCCACAATACATTTCTCTGAAAAACTTCCATCTCTCATTGAATGTCATCGTCCAGGAGTGAAGCCATCACATGCTGGAATATCAGGGCCAACTGAAAAGTCATTATGAACACTTGCATTGGTCGATCTTATTTATCCTACAAGCCTGAAAATGCACAGTCCTGAAAAGGTGACCACTCCGTGCACACAGGTCATTTTAAGAAGAAAAGGGTTCTATGATGAGGGGAGAGCCTTGGTCACCAAAAAGCAACACAACGAAAACAAACAATTAGAAGAGTGAGTGCAACAATTCAAAATGCCAGATGCTTTAAAGAGAGGTGCCAGTTTTCAGTTCCATTTGAACACTACATTACAAAAGAATTACGTTTTTAAATAAAAAGATTAAGGGAAAAGGAAAAAAAATGAAAAGAATAGCTAAACTGTTGAACGAATCCCTGTTTGTTTCTGATAAACTTTAATCACATATTCTTCCTCCATTTCCAGTTCTTTTGGAGGCTGATTATCAGCAATTCTTTCTCCTTCAAAAAGAAACCTGAATGAATTCGTTAGAACTCTCTGTCTTTGACAGTATGACTCTTAAGTTTCTTGAGCTATGTTGTCATTTTCACCTGGAAGCATAGCTCACTGCTATTCTGTCCAATGACTTTGAGTTTAATGGATTCTTTCTTCTTATCCCCCAAGTCCTCAGTGGAAGGTTTTGCCTCCTGGTCAGACAGGGCAGTGGCTTCACCTTGGGGTCTCCTCCGCCCTGCAGCGACCTTGGCCGGGCAGAATCTCACTCCAGGGTTTACAAATCTGTCTCAAACCATGGTATTTTCAGTAGCCTCATATTCATGTGAAAGTTGGACAATGAATAAAGAAGACTATAGAATAATTGATGCATTTGAGTTATGGTTTTGGAGGAGGAGATTAAAAGTACCATGGACCACTAAAAGAACCAACAGATCTGTGTTGTAAGAAGTACAGCCAGAATGCTCCTTGGAAGCCAGGATGGCCAGACTTTGTCTCTCATATTTCGAACATATAATCAAGAGGGACCAGTCCCTGGAGAAGGGTCAGCGAAAAAGAGGAAGAACCCCAATGAGCTGGATTGACACCATGGAAGTGGCCATGGTCTCAAGCATAGCAACGATCGTGTGGTTGGTGCACTATGAGTCAGAACTCACTTGACGACACTTAACAATAACAATTTTATATTTTGGGAAAAGTGGAATAATAGATTTATTATTGGTTGGTGCAGGACTGGGCAGTGTTTCATTCTGTTGTGCATAAGGTCACTATGAGCCAGCACCTAACAACAAAAGCAAGAATTTCAATCTTGAATGTTCTGCCTATTGTTTATGTAATTTTGAGCAAGTTATTTAAACTCTAAGGCCTCAATCTCCTCGCCTAAGACTCACCTCAGAGAGTTGTGGAAATTTGTTGAACTACTCATGTTAAGTGCTTAACAAGGCCACAAAGTAAATTTCCTATAAATGTCAGCCTTGCAGTTTTTATCTTTGGCATCCTGGTGGACAATCTCTAGGCAGTACAAGGTCAGCAATTTAAACCCACCTTGGCAATGCCTCAGCCACTCCTTGGCAATGCTATACAGGGTCACTATGCATCAGAACTGACTTGACAGCAGTTAGCAGCAACGCTTTTTATATTTAGGGAAAAGTGGAATAATAGATGTGAAAGTTACTTTGAAGTGGTTGAAAGTACAGATGTCTATAATAAGAAAATAAGTGAGAAAGATGTCATATTAGTTATCTAATGCTATACAACCAACTTCCCTGAAATTTAGCCGCTTAAAACAAAAAAATATCACCTCATCAATTTCTGAGGGTAAGTGGTTTTAACCCAGGGTCTCTCATGAAATTACAGTCAAGACGTTGGCTGAGGCTGTAGTCATGTAAAGGTTTGACCAGCCTGGGGGCATCCACTGCCAAGTTCACTCCCTTGTTATTGGCAAAAGCATTAGCTACTCCCACGTGGGGTCTCTTCAGAGGGCTGTTCATAATGTAACAGGTAGCTTCCCCACGAGTAAATAGCTCAAGAGGAAGAGGGAATAACCAAGATGGAAGCCAAAGTGCACCATCCTTATAACCGAATCGCAGAAGTGAGATGCCTTCACTCTACCAGTTATCCCAACCAGCTCTGATACCATGTGGGAGGAGACTATACCAGGGGGCATGGATCATTGGAAGCCATTCTGGAAACTGGCTACTACAGATGTGAATTTCTGGGAGACAGTAGCACCCAGCTAACAAACACAAGGCAGGCCTTAGTAGCAGGACAGCAGAAGCAAGTCCAGTTAGATAAAGACTGGAGAGGGACTGAAGGTCTGCTCAAATAGATGCATGCATGAGGTTAGGCAAATAAAGTGGAGACCAAGAGTCAGACTTGACTCCACTGGCAGAGAGAACCCATAAATTCAGAGTGTTTCTCAAGTAGTAGTTCTAAGATCATGTGTGTGGTCACCTAGAAACTATTAGACAGGCAAGGGCCCATTCAGAATTTCTCACTAGTTCTAAAGTGGTCCCAAGGCTTTTCAAAAACATTTCCACAAGCAAGTTAACCTATGATTTGCATTCATAGAACAGTTTGAGAATATTAGATGAAGAGGTCAACAAGATTAGGAAGAACAGGTCAGCAACACCAGAGAAGATGGGCCATGGCAGGCTCACGTGCTAGTCTTTAAGGACCACATTCTTTTTGCTAGTTTGATTTCTCGTTTGCAGGTGACAGGGTTGCATCTCTGATTATGTTGAGCTTGGACACACACAAGAAAAAGTCATTGAGAATTGCTAAGAAATAATCAGGATTTTAGCTGGGGCTGGTTCGCTCTAAATCTCATTGTGGTGGTGGTGGTGGTTATGTGCTGTGGAGTCGGTTCCAACTCATAGCGGCCCTGTACAGGGTTTCCAAGGCTGTAAATCTTTACGGGAGCAGAAAGCCTCATCTTTCTCCCGCGGAGCAGCTGGTAGTTTCGAACTGCAGACCTTGCGGTTCGCAGCCCAATTCGTAACTACTACGCTACCAGAAGCTCATTATAGGAGCCCAAAATGTAATCAATGTATCTGCTGGAAGCCATATTATGGGGGAAGGAAGAGAAAATGTTGAAATAAGTGATACTGATTTAAAATATCCACCTACTCTCATAAGCATCATTCCTTGGAGTTTTTTCTCTGTTTTTTGAGCTATGTGTGTTTATTAGTGCCTTGATGCTCAGGCCTTAACTGCATGCTTCCACTGAGAGAAAAGCAACGCCTTCTTTGCTGCTGCTTAGTATTCAGGTTCTCCTTGTGCTCAGTGTGCACATTCTCTTGAGATCTAGGGTCTTGTAATTTTTACACTTGGACTTCCTGGAATTCTCCTTCTGAGTCTGATAAGTGTGACAATTTGGACAACGTATTTGTGCACAACTCAGATTTTGAAAGTTTTAGGAGCTTTGGTGCACTTTGGCTAACACTGCACTGCTAATTAAAAAACTGGTAGTTGAACTCACCAGCTACTCTGTGTGAGAAAGATATAGTAATCTATTCCCATAAAGATCACAGCCCTAAAAGTCCTATGAAGCAGCTTGGCTGTGTTATAGGGTTCCTATGAGTCATAACAGATTCGATGGCAATGAGTTTGTGTTATCTTTAGACACTTCCCCACCTTCACTTTGGCCACGCACAGCTGGGACAGTGCCATCTTTGGGATCACTGAGCTATTAAAGCAGCTAGCTCCTCTTTCTTCTAACTGTGAAGGCCCCAAACCTTGGTTTTGGAAATGGCTTCATAAGCCTCTGCCTGTTCAAGAGAAAGAGGATGAGAAGCTCCTTGGATTGATTAATTAATTAATTAGTTAATTAATTAATGCAATGCAGGGGAGAAAGATCCAGCATAGAATCCAAGAGATGAGTTCAGGGGGATTCGTATTTCTTCCCAAAGACATTGTAACCTGTGGGCCCACAGCAATTTCCTCAACCATCTGTCAAACTATGGTATAGCCACTGACAGACAGGGCTATGCTATTGTGAAGAGCAAAACAGGTGGCCAAGACACAGGAAGCTGTCTGAATGAAGAATGTACACTCAAGAATGATGCTGGGGATAACTCAGTAATCAGCCTGATCTGAGTCAGCTTGATGTTTAAGGAACATTCGGGCTGTATTTCTTCTAACACAGATTTGTTTGTTCTTCTGGCAGTCCATGGTCCTTTTTATATTTTTCTCCCACACCGTAACTAAACACCAGGAAACATAGAGACCAGAACAAGTACTGGCTGAGGATCAGGAGGACAGACTTAGGGAAGGACGATCATCTGGGTGGGAAAAGAGACAGAGACAATGTCAGGAAAGGTAAGCCTTACAGATGGCTGAAAAAAGTAGATCAACCATTTCCAAACTCTGAGAGATGGATCAGCCATAGTCATTGCATCTATCTCTCATCTCTTGCATTATCTTCTGTTTTTCTCCAGGTTGCAACCAGTTCTCCAGCAGGCATAATGGTGGCAAGCTGAATCAGCTGCTAGGGGAATGTGGCAGCAGAAGGGAAATTTACTTTTTGTGGGCATTTTTGGCATTCTTGAGAAAAGTGTCAATGGACATCTTTTGAATAGTGGTCCTTCTTTTGAATAGTGGTCCTTCTGGTGTCTTTTAAATCTTTTGATTTACACACAAAAATCCTGCTTAGTGTTCAATGTAACATTTTTTTTTTAAATGATTGTGATTCCAGCATCATTTTTTTTTAATGTTTTATTGTGAATTATGTGATAGTTTACATGGGAGGGCATTAGTTTTACATTCATCCTATTGTATAGCATTTCATTGCCATGGTTACAGTCCCCTCCATGCATCATCAACCAACCAAAGGGTATATCCTACAAGCCACTGTAGTTCTTATCCCCACTCTGAGGATAATCTCCAATGCAGATAAACAGAAATTATGATTGTAAGTACCAGTACCATCAGCAGCAGCAGCCAACACTAACTTGGCTTGCTATATGTCAGAGATTATTCTGAATGCTTCCCAAATGTTAATTTACTAATTCTCACAGCAAGTCTATTAGACAGCCATCCTTATTCCCATTTTACAGAATGACCTGTTTTCATTTCAACAGGCTAACCATGCTTTCAGTGAACCAACCGTTGTTTTGTTTTATAAATAATGAAATGAATCTGTTAATTATTGTTGTTACATGCCATTGAATCAGTTCTAACTCATAACAACCCTGCAAAGGATTTTGGAGGAGCAGTGAATGGGCTTGAACCATCAACCTTGCAGGGTTAGCAGTCAGGTGCTTATCCCATTGTGCTACACCAGGACATAGTACTTAGAAAAAAATTAAGATCAGTTCATTAACTGGTTATATAAAAATCAGTTATGATAAAAAGTCATATTTATTCAATGAGTGTTAACTGGATGGAGATTTTTTTTTGGGGGTGTTATATACTGACAAGAGGATCTTAATGCAGGGTGGTCTGTAATCTCCATCTTTTGAAAATAAATCATTGTTATTATGAAAAAAATAGTAATTATTGACATACAAAGCAGCTTCTTCTTTATTTATTGTGTTTAAATACACCTCTCATTGACTTTTGGCTTCTCCATTGTGGTGACATCTTTGTATCTGTTACCTACTGCAGTTTACATTTTAAAAAAGGACATTTTCCTAGAAAATGAAATTGGGACATAGGCAAAATAAACCAATTACATTTTGGAATTATTTCTTATTGTTGTTGTTGTTAAATGCTGTCAAGTTGGTTCTGACTCTTAGCGAACCTCTCTACAACAGAATAAAACACTGTGCAGTCCTGTCCTAGCCTCACAAATGTTGTTACGCTTGAGCCCATTGCTGCTGCCATGGTGTCAATCCATCTTACTGGGGCTCGACCTCTTTTTCCCTGACCCTCCACTTTGCCAAGCATAATGTGCCTCTCCAATGACTGGTCCCTCCTGGTAACATGTCACAAGTATGAAAGACAAAGTGTCACCATTCTGACTTTTAAGGAGCACACTGGCTGTCCTTCTTCCAATGATTTATTTGTTCTTCTGGTAGTCCACGGTACTTTTAATGTTCTTCTCCAACACCATAATTCAAATGCACCGATTCTTCTCTGGTTTTCTTTATTCATCGTCCAACTTTCACATGCACATGAAGTTATTGAAAATACCTTGACTTGGGTCAGGCACACCTTAGCCCTCAAACTGACAACTTTGCTGTTAAACACTTTAAAAAGGTTAAGGAAGGCTGTGGTCTTTGATCTTCATCAGTATTTTAAGTCCTCTTCGCTTTCAGCAAGCAAAGTTGTGTCATGTGCATATTGGAGGTTGTTAATGAGTCTTTCTCCAATGTTGATGCCAAGTTCTATGAAACACAGCACTGTTAGTATGTTGTTGTTGTTAAGTGCCGTTGAGTCGATTCTGACTCATAGCGACCCTGTCCAGGGTTTCCATGGAGCAGCTGGTGGGTTTGAACTGCTGATCTTACATTGCAGTTCTCAGTCCAGTGCTGATCCTACATTGCCATACCAGTATCTTTAGTAGCTGTCATACTATGAAATTAAGTGTAAGATGTATACAATCATAGCTTATTTGACCAGTATTATATAAAGATGCTGATTACACTTATGTTGATTAAAAAGGAATAATGACAAGGCTGTTTCATTGTTTTTGTTTGAGAATAAATCTAGTTCATTTATAAGTATATTTAGGAGATTGACAAATCTCTTTCTGCTCTGGGCAGTTTAAGGAGAGCAAGAAATAGGACAAAGGGCTTCTTCCAGAAGGACTAGGAGATTTTGTCATTCACATAGGTAGAGAAACCAGCTGGGACATAAAAATCATAGAGATTTCTTCCTGGCTTGAAATGTATCCTATTTGGCTGTCTTGCGCCCTGGTTGCTGGAAAAGGCAAAGCATTAAATCTGTGTTTTCCATTGACAACTCTGCACCATGTTGCATCTTTCATTGTAAGCTATTTACCAAACTTCACTCCATTCATTTCCCTTGAAAGAAAAGTAGAAAGATATAGTGGTATAGAGACTAGGGTTGCTATGAGTTAAAAGCAACTTTATGGCAATGACTATTAGGGTTTAAGGGCTTAGTAAGGAGCCCTGGGAGTCCTGGTGTGGCGCTGTGGGTTAATGCGCCAGACTGCAAAGCCATTTGAGCTGCAAGGTCAGCAGTTCAAGCTCACCAGCTGCTCCTTGAAAACCCTATACAGGGTTGCTATGGGTTGAATTGACTCGACAGCACTTACCCACACAACAAGGAGCCCAGGTCCTGCAATGGTTAAGTGCTCAGCTGCTAACTAAAAGGTTGCGTCCACCAAGTGACTCTGTCCAGTCAGTCTGTTACCATAAAGATTACAACCTAGAAAATCCTATGACACAATTCTACCCTATGATATGGGGTTACTATGAGTTAAAAATTGACTTGATGGTACTCAACAACAAAGCCCTAACCTTGTTAAGCAGATCCAAACTAATTGCTGCAATGGGATACACTGGCTTCTGAATACCTTCAGCACCTGTTCAGAAAAAGGACTATATTAGATCAATATGTAGTAGAACAATCCACATTAGGTATTACAGAGAGCTGTTAACAATAAGCTGAACACCAGTCCTTGACCTTGTTTTTTCCCACTTTTCAGCCTCCCCCTGAGGAGCTTCTAACTCCTGGCTTCTGATAGCATCTAGGCACGGCAGACTTCCAACTCTCTCCTGAGTTACAAAGCCATATAATCTCATTGCTTATTCAACATTTCTGCTTGAATGTCTCCCAAGGCACTGGGATATAGCAGGGAACCTAACAGGCAAAATTCTTGTTCTTGTGGAACTTGCATTCTGGGCCCAAAGAGTATGTCTGAAATGAAATTAAAATACCCTGAATTGTCCAATCCATCCAGTTGCTTTGATAAGAAAACACATCTTGTTAGCTTTACCTCTAAAATATTTTCTCTTTTTTGGATGCCAAAGTAGTAATCCTAGAAATCCATCTAACAACTAAACTTCTATAAAGGAATTCTAATTGGTGTCCCTTCCTCTACTCTCACTCTTTTCCAATCTGAGCCAGGATGGTGATTTTATTTCATTTTTCAAGAATGATTTACTTTTAATGCAAATCTGTCATGGAAACTGCCTTGCGTAAAGATTCTACAAATACTCCTTCAGTTTTTGCATAAAATTATGACCCTCCTAGACCTGGCATGATCTGTCTTCTACCTACTGTCTAGTTACTAGCTTTATCCGTAATCACTCCCAGTATGGAGTTGGAGATGAGTATTGAAAGTACCCCGGACTGCCAGAAGAACAAACTCACCTGTGTTGGAGAAGTGCAGCCAGAATGTTCATTAGAAGCCCGGATAACCAGACTTCATATCTCATACTTCAGACATGTCAGGAGGAACCAGTCCCTGGAGAAGGACATCATGTTTGATAAAGTAGGGGGTTGGTGAAAGAAAGGAAGAGACCCGCCCCCCCTCCAATGAGATGGACTCAGACATAACAACAGTTGTGAGGTTTGCACAGACCCGGGCAGTGTTTCATTCTGTTTTGCATAGGGTCACTATGAGTTGGTACCTAACAATAATAACTCTCTAAGCTCCAGCCAGTTTGACCTTCAGTGACTTCTTAACATTGTCAAAATCCTTCTCACTCAAAACCAATCATGCCCTTCCATTAGTTAACTCCAAATACTTATGTATGCATATATATGGAACTCTGGTGGCACTGTGGGATAGGCACTGTACTGCTAACTATAAGTTCGGGAGTTCAAACCTACCAGTGGCTCCACAGGAGAAAGATGAAGCTGTCTGTTCCTCTAAGGATTTACAGTCTCAGAAACTCTGTATCTGGTTATTCTGAGTTAGATTCAACTCAATGGCAGTGAGTACGATAAGCAGTGGTTTACATTCCAGTGCTTAGCGGATGGAGCCACTGTGCTTCCATTTATATATTAGAAAATTTATATACACATTCATATACATATATATGGAGTCCTGGTGTGGCTCTGGAGGGTAAGCAGTGGATTGCTAACCCACTAGCTGCTTCTTGGAAACCCTACACAGGATTCCTATGAATCAGAACTGACTTGACGGCACTTAACAATAGAACAATTTCCAAGGGGACTTCAAAAAGTTCATGGAAAGATGGAATTCGATAACAATAGAATTTTTCCAAAATAAATTTTTAAACTCCCTTGTATATATTATTCCTAGTACATTTAAAAAATTCTTGCTAATACCGTAATTAATTATGTGATGATCTGTTTAATAATCATTTGTCTCTATTAGGACAAGGGACTACATTCACCTTTTGCAACACAGAATTTCCAGTGATGTCACAGTGGAAATAATAGCCATTCAGCAAATACGTGTTATACTTGTTGAATGTTACACAAATTGTTGTTGTTAGTTGCCATCAAGTTGATTGCTTTCGTGATGGCCCATGTATGTCAGAGCAGAACTGTGCTCCATAGATGTTCATTACACTAATAGTTGTTGTTGTTAAGTGCCATCGAGTCAGTTCCAACTCATAGTAACCCTATACAGAGTTTGCAAGGAGCCGCTGGTGAGTTTGAACCAAAGACCTTGTGGTTCAAACTGACCTTGAGATCCAGTACTTATCCTACAGTGCCACCCCAGGACTCCATTACACTAATAAGAAATAGAAATTTATCATTAATGATACAATTATGGAAAGCAGTAGTGGCTGTTAGAAAAGCTGATTTAAGCAATATTTTCATTGTCCAGATGACAATAGTGATTTCATACAAATGTTACAAGGGATAATAAACATTGATAATAAGAGTAATAGGAACCAAGAAAGACAATGTGGAATTGTAACTTGGAAAGAGTGGTGATGGAGAAGTCATCGATAGACTACTTAGAAGGAAGGGCCCCACCCAGTGGTGCAGTGGGTTAAGTGTGGGGCAAATTGAAAGGTCAATGGTTTGAATGCACCAGCAGCTCCTCAGGAGACATATGAGGTAATCGGTTCTGTAAAGCGTTGGAAACCCTCTACTCTGTCCTGTGAGTTTGTTATGTGTGCAAATCGACTCGATGACAGTGGGTCGCTGAAGATGAGAACTGATATTAGTTTGGATACTGTAAAAGGAAACAGCAGACCTCATTGTGATTATAAGTCAGAGTTTCAAGGACCTGTTCAACACCAGATGTCTTTGGAGCTTATGTCCTCTCATTCAAATGTTCAGATGTGGTTAAGGAGAGTTGGATAGAAAATAGCATAAACCCGTAAACTGGAATGGTCAGGAATCTAGGCAACTAGTATGAAAAGAAAGTAAAAATACTGAATCGTTTGCACACAGGCAGCCTTCCATGTTGTCTTTTCAATTTAGTTTAGGGTGCCTAAGTATTTACTGAGCTAGAAAGCATTTAGGTTGATAGTGGCCCTGTAAGATAGCACAGAGATGTTTTCTCTACATAATTCCTGTTGTCTTCAGATTCCAGAAGAACAGAGTGACTAGCCAAAAAGCACCTGCTGTGCAGTAATGATATCATAACGAGAATATTATGCCTCAAGATTTAGACCCTTCTGAATTATTTAAAAATCTTCCAAAATTTTTATTTTTCAGCCTCAAAGAATAGGGTTTATCTTGTATTTGGAAAGGAAAATGTCTCTTTCTAAGGGCTTGCTCTGTAATAAAAATAAACCAAGATAAATAGGCTTACATATTGGGACTATATGGAGTATTATTTCCTGAATTTTAATGTCAAATGTTGAGTAAAATATTTGGAGGCTTCTCAGTCCCAAACACTACATTAATACACCATGGAAGTAGTACTGATACAGAACTCATAGCACCACATGAAAATTATTTGCAAAAATTTAAGTTTGTTTTATTAACAAATTGTTTTCAAAGACAACTTAATAACAATGCTTTCTCATCTTATTAAGGAAGTGGTGATAAAGGGGTCTGAATAGATGTGTGTGTAGTTCCTACTCCTATTAAGGCATCCAGGTGTGGCACTGTAGGATAAGCACTGGACTGCTAACTTCAAGGTTGGCAGTTCAGATCCACTTGCTGCTCCTCAGAAACCCTATATAGAGCAGTTCAAACACACCAGTTGCTCCTTGGAAACCCTATACAGAGTCACTGTGAGTTGGAACCTACTCCACGGCACTTAACAACAATGAGTCAGAACTGACTCAAAGGCACTTAACAATAATAAACAACAACAAAAAGAAGAAGAAAATAAACAATAAACTCTTGGGATTAATATGGCAGGCAGCTCAGTGTGACTGGAGTTAGCCACAGAGAATATTAGATTGTGCAGAACAATAGAGTAGACATACTGACAGCGTTTCGTTAGAAGAGGACTGAAAGAACAAAGGCCAGACATGGGGTCATGGAGATCAGAACCTGTGGGTCTGCCCTCAAGGTGGGCACAAGATGCAGTGCAATCTGCCAGACAGGAGTCAAGAGCTGCCCCGGGCTAGAGCACTTCTCCTGGAGGGAGCCTTATGTACAGATGCTTTTTTCAAAATTTACCTAAAATATAGTTAAAAATTCGTTCATGCTACCAGGTCTCCAGAATCCCTGGTTTGTCTATGTGGAGTTATAGAGTCCTGGTGTGGTGCTGTCTGTTAATGCGCCAGACTGCAAAGCCATTTGAACTGCAAGGTTGGTGGATCAAGCTCACCAGCTGCTCCTCGGAAACCCTACACAGGGTCGTTATGGGTCAGAGCCGACTAGATGGCACTTAACAACAACACCACCATGTGGAGTCTTGGTGTGATGCTGTAGAATAAACACTGGACTACTAAATTCAAGTTTGGGTGTTCAAACCTACTAGCTTCTCCTCAGAAAATATATAGAGTCCCTAGGAGTCAGAAATGATTCAGCACTTAACAGTGTTTATAATCCCATTTAAGAAAGAGTTGTCTTTGTTATGTTCATGAAGCAGAATTAACATAGGGTGTATTTGACATCAACATTTTTTGAGATATACAAGATACAAAGAGAGGCGAGCAGGGGAAGTAGAGATGGGGGGAAAGAGATGCCAAGTCCTATGAAAACAGTAAAGAAGCAGAATCGCAGAAGATCCAAGGATCTTCCTCCAGAGCCAACAGAGAGCAGAAACCATCCCCTAGAGATTTGGTGCTGTGGGCTAATGCATCAGACTGCAAAGTCATTTGAACTGCAAGGTTGGTGGTTCAAGCTCACCAGCTGCTCCTTGGAAATGGGTTGGAATTGACTCAACAGCACTTAACAACAACAGCAGCCTCCTAAACTATGAGAAAGTAAATTTCTGTTTGTGGGATTTCTGTTATAGCAGCACCAGATGACTAAGACAAGAGGAAAGAACCACTGAAAATCTAATAACTGTATTAGTGACTAACTCCATTTTGAGGATTCTTCAAGGCCTCCTGTATATCCTAGAATTCCTCCAAATAGTCAAACAAACCTGTGTTGAAAGAAGTACAGCCAGAATTCTCCTTAGAAGCCAAGATGGTAAGAGTTTGTTTCTCTTACTTTGGACATGTTTTCAGGAGGGACCAGTCCCTGGAGAAGGACATTGTGCTTGGTAAAGTGGAGGGTCAGGGAAAAAGAGGAAGACCCCAATGAAATAGATTGCCACAGTGGCAGAAGCAATAGGCTCAAGTTTAACAACAATTGGGAGGTTGGTGCAGGACTAGGCAGTGTTTCCTTCTGTTGGAGATAGGATTGCTATATGAGTTAGAACCAACTCCACGGCACCTAACAAGAATTCATCTATGCCTTTAGTGAAAATTTTTAAATTTACACTCAGTTTGAACACTAAATCGACAAAAAATTTTTACACTCATTTTGACACTAATTGAGGAGTGGTTAGAATCAATTTCAGAACCAGACTACTTGAGTTTGACTCCACCCTCTTCCTCATAAGTAATGGTAGGTGAATTGTTTTCTTTCTCTGTTTCTAATTTCCTCATCTGTAAAACAGATAATTATAGTACCTCTTTCAAGGATTAAATGAGTTAACATATGCTAATGCTTACAACAGGTTGCTTTAGCTAACATCAGCTTTCCTCTTGTGGTAAATTCAAAATCACCTCATCTTCCATAATTTTTAAAAGACTTATTCTCAGTTCCAGTAACAGCAAAACTACCTTTAACAGCTTCCTCCTACCACTGAGTGAGTATAACTAGATTCATAAAGCTCTCTTTACAATCTTACTCTCTGCATTTGTTTTTTTTTTTAAAAATGTTGTTATTGTTAACGCGCCATCAAGTCAGATCCAATTCATAGTGACCTTGTATAGGGTTTCCAAGGAGTGACTGGGAGTTTGAACCACCAACCTTTCAGTTCACAATGACCTTGCAGTCCAGTTGCATTATCCTGCTGCGCCACACCAGGATTCCTATGTTATTGTTATATACCCTTAAATCAGTTCAAACTCACATAGACCCACTGCACAGCACAGCCCAATCCTGCACCATTGTTGTTTGAGACCAGTGTTCCAGCCACAGTGACATTCTTTTGTTTAGATGATCATCTATATCACCAACCATGAGATCCTTCTCCAGGGACTGGTCCCTCCTAATAACATATCCAAAGCACATGAGACAAGATCTTGCTAGCCTTGCTTGTAAGGAGCATTTGTTTGCACTTCTTCCAAGACACATACGTTCATTTGTCTGGCAGTTCATGGTATATTCCATATTCTTCACCAACACCATAATTCAAATGCATCAATTCTTCTTTGCTCCTCCTTTTTCATTGTCCAGCTTTTGAAACCATATGAGGCAATTGAAAATAGTATGACTTCTTGTTAGGTGTGTTCGAGTTGGTTCTGATGCATAGCAACTCTTTGTGACATCTTCACAATTGTTGTTACACTTGAGCTCATTGCTGCTGCCACTGTGCCAGTCCATCTAGCTGGGGGTCTTCCTCTTTTTCACTGGTTCTCCATTTTACCAAGCACAATATCCTTCTCCGGGGA
>NW_006408550.1:7215644-7235982 GCF_000296735.1 Chrysochloris asiatica
TATTCACTATTGTACCACAAGAGTCTTATCCCCATCTTCTTTCATTAGCCCATCCCAAAAGATTGGAAACCATTTAGTGGAGATTCTACCTTCCCCCACCCCGTCTGGAACTAGGCCCCCTCTTGAAAGCTTGTAAGCCAGTCACCTCTTGCCTTTGTAGCTCCCCATTTTGGGTAGCCAGTGTCTATGTTGCCCATCCCTGTGTACCGAGGGGGTGGGAGTGATCCTCGCTGTAAAGATTTGTTCCCTTTTTTTGAGCTAATACATCCATAAGTATAGGTCAAGTTCATCAAATTGTAGTGGATTACTCTTTTCTTTCTTCTTCTAGTGGAGTTCTGATCATCCAGCCATTGAAGCCAGGTCAAGTGGGTACTATCTGCAAGTATGGGTGTTCTTGTGCATCTCCCCTCAAATCTGTTCTTGAGATGCTCTTTAAATTTAGGTGGCATATTCTTAAGTTCAGAGTCCTGGTGTGGCACCATAGGATAAGCACTCAACCTCAAGGTCAGTTTGGGCTACAAGATTGGTGGTTCAAGATCATCAGCTGCTCCTTGGAAGCCCTATACAGGGTCACTAGGTGTTGGAACCAACTCGACAGCACTTAACAACAACAACAACAACCTACTTTAGGTCATATTTTGGTTCTCATGGACTTGGGTCAGAGGCAATTTAGTCCTCAAGGTGACATCTTTTTGTTTTTTTTCTAAAAACATTTCTGAGAAGTCTTTTGCAGCAGATTTACCCAATGCGATATATCATTTGATTTCTTTACTGTTGTTTCTATGGGCATTGATTGTAGATCTAAGTAAAACAAAATCCTTGACAACTTTGGTGTTTTCTCCATTTATAATTATGTTGTTTATTGTTCCAATTGTGAGTATTTTTGTTTTCTTTATTATTAAAGTAGAATCCATTCTAAAGGCTGCAGTCTTTGATCTTCATCAGTAAATACTTCAAGTTCTTTTTACTTTCAGCAAGCAAGGTTGTATCATTTGCATATCAATCCTGATGCTGCAATCTTCTTCATATAATTCAGTGTTGTTTTAGATTAATTTGTTCAGCATAGAGATTTAATAAATATGATGAAAGGGTAAGACCCTGACACAAACCTTTTCTGATTTTAAACCATACGGTATTCCCTTATTGCGTTCAAATGACTGCCTCTTCTGCATAAAGGTGCCTCATAAGCAAAACTATGTGTTCTGGAATTTCCATTCTTCACAATGTTATGTGTTATGATACACATAGTCAAAAACCTTTACATAGCTAATAAGGCACATCTTTCTGGTCCCCTCTGCTTTTAGTCAAGATTCGTCTGTCATCAGCAAGGATATCCCTCATTCCACATCCTCTTCAGAATCTGATTTGAATTTCTGGAATCTCCCTGTCAATGTATTGCTGCAATAATTTTTGAATTATCTTCAGCAAAATTTTATTTACATGTGATCTTAATGATAATGTTCAATAATTTCTGCATGCCACTTGCTCACTTTTCTTTGGAATAGACACAAATACAGACATCTTCCAGTATGTTGGCCAAGTAGCTGTCTTCCAAATTTCTTGGCCTAGATGAATGAGCACTTTCAGCATTGCTTCCATTTGTGGAAATATTTTAATTGGCATGCCGCCAATTCCTGGAGCCTTATTTAGTGCCAAGGTTTGGGTACAGCTTGGACTTCTTCCTTTAATACCATCAGTCCTTGGTCATATACTACCTCCCAAAATGGTTGAACACTGGTTATTTTTGATATAGAGATTCCATATATTCCTAACATCTTCTTTAAATGTTTCCCACATTGTTGAATACTTTGCGCCTAGAATCCTTTAGTATTACAACTTGAGGCTTGAATGTTTTCTTCATTTCTTTCAGCTTGAGAAATGCCAAGCATGTTCTTCCCTTTTGGTTTTCTAACTCCAGGTCTTTGCACATTTCACTTTGTCTTATTGAGTTGCCCTTTGAAGATTTCTGTTAACTTCTTTCACTTCTTCGTTTCTTCCCATTGCTTTAGCTTCTCTATGCTCAAGAGCAATTTTCAGAGTCTCTTCTGACATCCATTTTGTTCTTTTCTTTATTTCCTATCTTTTTAATGACATTTTGCTTTATCTTCATGCACAATGTCCTTTTTGCCATCCCACAACTCATCTGGTCTCTGTTCATTAGTGTTCAATTCATCAAATTTGTTCTTGAGATGGTTTCTAAATTCAGGTAAGATATATCCAAGATTTTACTTTAGCTTTCATGGACTTAATTTCCTTCAACTGTTACAACTTGTATCTGAGCCAAAGATGATTTGTTCCACAGTCAGCCCCTGGCCTTGTTCTGACTGATAATATTGAGGTTTTCAATTATCTCTTTCCACAGATGTAGACTGTGGGAATTATTTCCTATTGAAAAATGAATTAATTATTCCAAGAAACTATAAATCTCAGTGAATTGTTTACCCTTATCTATGGCATTGGCATTCTAGAACTTGTGTTGAAAACTAATGCATTGTGCTCAATTTAACCTGCTTTTCTTTGACATGCAGCAATTTCCAAATCTTTATCTCTCTATCAATCATAAGTATATTGTGATGCAGATGGCCCCACTTGGTATTAATAGGGACCTTGGCTGAAGGACAGCATGGAACTAGAATAAAAGAAAGCAGTGTTATCTGGAGTTTCCAAAAGCAGGCTTCATGATATGTTGGCAATTTTTTAAGGTCATTTCAAATAGAGTGGCAATTAGAGCTGCCACATTTGACATTTAATAATTAGCCATTTGCATCACAAAACAATACTGTCTCATCAGCTTTCTCTTTCTTCTCTGTGACTTATTCTTTGAGATGCTTTATATAGATGATGCAGTAAGCCTCATGATGTAACTAGTTTTACTTATAAAACTTAATATAAAGGATGCCAGAAGCTCATAAATGATGAACATCGGCATTAAAAATCAATCACTGATAGAACTTGAGTATAAAGTTAATGAGGCAGTTCATGTTTTCTGGTAACTTTTCATCTATTACATGGAATTTGCCATTAGAAGCAGAGTTTAAGGACCCGAATACCATCCATTTATCTTTTCTAATGATTTTTTCTTTCTTTCTTTCTTTCTCCAACTTGTTCTCTTGCAATGGTCTTGGGATAAGCTACATTCATTTCAGCATTATATAATACGATAGTAAAATATCATTAACAAATCAGCATTGAAAGCATTTGAAAGTAAAAACATGAAGGAAATAAAAGTGAATCTACCTAGACATAAATAACCCTGAAGGAAAACAACCCAAACCCTCCTTTTTTATCGTTTGGAGAAAATTCTCATTTTGTGGTAAACAGATAATGCAATTCTCATTTCTGAAAGAGCATTAAAATAGATTGAAAACTTTAAAACAGCAATATGGCTGGGAGAGAACTGTGCTGTGCGAAGACTCATAGCCAGCACTAGCTTCTTCCTGGAAAGTCATGAAAAGAGAATTGATTAGCAGATTTGATATGCTTTGGCATAAATTAGATTTTATTTTGCACAAATCTTGGCTGGAAATGAATTTGCAAATTAAAATGTCTTCTAATGTAATTACATTGTTTTCTAGTGTAAATCTTTTCAGAAATGAAAATTCAACTTTTAACAAATGAATGTATATTCTTAGAATTAAACAGAGACGCAAGCAGAAAACTGAACGCATGTGCAGTATTGACTGTAATTTGGGGAAATACAGGATGCAGGGCTCCTTCATAAATGCTCACCAACCCCACATGGCAAACTGTCCGTAGCCTTGGCTCTGAGTAGCTGTGCCTAGGACTGCAGGCTCAGTTTGGCACATTTTAATTTTTTTAAATGTTTTATTGTGAATTATGTGATAGTTTACATGTAAAACATTAGCTTTACATTCATCCTATCGTATACCGTTTCATTGCCATGGTTACAATCCTCTCCATGCATTATCAGCCAACCAAAGGGTACACTCTGCAAGCCTGCTCCCCGGTCATCAGCACACAGCCCCTCTCCCTCTCTGGGTTTAAAGTCCCCAGCTGCTCCATCTCCATGTCATCATCTCTGCTTCCATCTCTGGTGTCACTGCTTCTCTGGGTAGGATCCCGCTGTCCGCTCTTCTCCCTTGATAGTTCCAAGGACCTTTGGTCCTGGGCTGCAAAGTCAACCAGTCCCCTCCTTTTGCTACAAAATGTCTATCTTTACATTTCCAACCCTCACAGTTAGTCCTGTGCAGTTATTCACTATTGTGCCACATGAGTGCTATCACCATCTCCTTTCATCAGCCCCACCTAGACAGACTGGATACTACTCAGTGGAGATTCTACCTTCCTCTGCACCCACTGGATCTAGGCTCCCTCTTGAAAGCTTGTAAGCCAGTCACTTCTTGTCTTTGTAGCCCTCCCATTTTGGCTAGCCAATGTCCAAGTTGCCCATCCCTGTCTACTTTGTGTATGGAGGGGGTGGGATCTCGTTGTAAAGATTTGTTCCCTCTTTTGAGCTACTGCATCCATAGGTGTAAGTCAAGTTCATCAAATTGTATCAGATCACTCTTTATTTTCCTCTTCTTTCTTCTTCTAGTTGAGTTCTGATCATCCAGTCATTGAAGCCAGGTCAGGTGGGTATTATCTGCAAGTGTAGGTGTTCTTGTTGGTACATTTGTTTTGAATAGTCATTTATTTGTAATATGAGCAATCTCAGAAATTTAGTTTTCTTAAGGAAGTCCTGTAAATGGAAGTGTTTGAGCCTAGCCAGTACAAAGTTGTCATTCCTAGCTTAGGGTTGAAAAGACTTGCTTTTAGTGTCAGAATAAGCTAGGCTGTGCCTGTGGTTAATACTCCTGCTCATCGAGGTAAGGGACATTAGTGACTATATCCATGAGGAGAATCACTTCCTAAAGTCAGAATAGGCACTTCGTTGGAACATTGTCCTCTGTCAAGAAGTAGAGAGAATGTTTCCTTGTAAGGCTGGGCTGACTTTTCTGTCTCCTCTTTATCTCTTCTATGTCCCTAAGCTTGCCCTTATCGCTCCAAGGGCCAAATATTGTAAGTGGAAAAAGGAAGAATAGAAAAAAAAAGCATCCAATCTGCAGGATGAGATGCCCATAGTTTTGCCTAGCTAGAGGTAGAAGTGACTGCAGTTTTTAGGTTTCATCTGCTCATTGTATGTAAATGGTCATTCTCATTACTTACTTAAAACTTTGTTTTCTAAGTGTATCCTGTTATGTAAGTGTTGGAGGTTAGATCCCTGGTGCCTCCACAAGAGGAATTGAGGACTAGAGCTCCAGGATTTGAAAAATCGCTCAAATTTTTCACATAATCAAATATATCAATTCTTTGAGAAATCTTTATGATTTGGCTATTGTTTAAAATATTAAATACTTTAACTTATGCATTGATAAAGTACTTCTAGATGCCATTTGACCTGTATGTGCAGTAAAAAAAAATTTAATTTTCAGTCATCTTCAACTACAAAGTTCTGTGAACTAGCTATGAAAACAATATCTCATCAGTGCTAGATTACTCTTACATTTGTTTAAAGACCTGGCAAAGGAGGGATACCAAATAATTCTTAACAACAAGAGAAAGACCAGGAGTTTCTGGGTGGTGCAAATAGTTACTGCACTTGGCTGCTGACTGAAAGGTTGGGAGTTCAAGTCCAACTAGGGGTGCTTCAGAACAATGCCTGGTGATCTACTTCCAAAAAAAGTCAAAATTTGAAAATCCTATGGAATACAGTTCTACTCTGACATACATGGGGTCTCCATGGCAACTAATTGATTGGCATGAAAAGAATATGAGCAGGTGAGAGAACCCGTTATGGGAGCATCACCACAAGCCCACAAAAGTCATAGTGAAGATGAGTAAGCGTCATGCAGATGCAGATAACAGGAGACAGTTCAAGTTCAAACTTTTCTGTCTCCTCTTTATCTCTTCTATGTCCCTACGCTTGCTCTTATTGCTCCAAGGGCCAAATATTGTAAGTGGAAAAAGTAAGAATAGAAAAAAAAAAGCATCCAATCTGCAGGATGAGATGCCCATAGTCTTGCCTAGCTAGAGGTAGAACTGAATCCACTCTTTACATGCAAACTGCTCATTGTATGTAAATGGTCATTCTCATTACTTACTTAAAACTTTGTTTTCTAAGTGTATCCTGTTATCTAAGTGTTTAAAAAGCATTAAGCAGTTTGAATTTTCATTTAGATCACAAGGAATAAATAGACCTGTCAAATAAATTTAAAGGAATAGTGGGGAAATGAGGTAAGTTGCTTTATAATGATACCTAATGAGTCCTGATTATTCAGTGTATGGGCTACACAACACTATGGACTCTTGGTGTGGTACTGTAGGATCAGCCCTGGACTGTAAATCACAAGGTCGACAGTTCAAACCCACCAGGTGCTCCCCAGAAATCCTATACAGATTTGCCATGAGTCGGAAGCAACTCAACGGCACTTAACAATAACAACCTGTCAGGTACCTTATATAAAATGTTTACATTTCTCCTTTGATCTTGTACCTTCTCTGTGAAAATCACCTCTACATTCTTAATGGTCTCCTCTGGTTTCCTTGGTTTTTGTTCTCTTTTCCCAAAGCTTAATTCTTTCCCTCTGCCTAACTCCACCTGAGTTACCCTCAATTTAAATTGACTTAGTTTTCATTTGTTTCTGTGCAAGCAGCTATGTCTTAGCGCATTACTCCTGAAACCTTTAGACTCCTGGGACATCATATCTCTGTTCACACCCAGGCTCTCAGTGTCCAGAAATAGGTATAAGACATACTCGCCAAACCCCTCCAGTTCCTTGGAGCTTTTAGCTTTTCCTTCTACCCTAAATTTATTACCTAGCAAAGTCAACACCTTATAACACATCTTAGTGCTTGGCAGCACCTCCAGCTCCTGTACCCACTGTAAAATGTATGAATCTTGGGGTGCAGCAAGTGCCAGAACCTCACCCCTTGAGTACTCCTCAGGACTGAAGAGTGGCATACTAGATGGGGGTGGTGGTGGTGGTGGTGGGAGGTTCAGCTCCTATCTTCCAGAGCTGAGGTCTTGTCTGAAGCAATCAAAGGCTCTAGTTCTTTCAAAGCACCATATCCCACGTCTTAAGACACAGAGAGCCTGGGTCCCTGCCAAGAATATTTGATCAAAAGTAGTTAGACCTACGTGACTTAGACATTAAATTCATGTGGGAGCAGAATATACACATTTCAGCTATAGTCAGAGAATGCCGAGACTCTGCATCTCCAAGAATCCTGAGTCTCCTCGCAGGGATGAGTTTGGACCTGTTCTTTCTGCTGGGAAAGAGTTGATTCATAATCCCATTAGAAAGGTATGACAAGAGTAGGGCATGGCTTCCTTCACGGTTGAGTTTGGGTCATTTCCTAAGACCTTGAATGGAATGACCCAGTTGATGAGCTGCAGCCCTTAAAAGGGCTCAGGGATGAATGAAGGTAAGATGATTCCTCCACTGTGGAATGTTGACTTATTTCTAATTGAGCAGCATTACCCAATCTTCTGGGTGCAGTCACTAGATTGCAGGAGTGGGAGGAATCATGCATGGTGATCTGTGATAGCCATCAGTCTCGGGTCTTTATGAATGGAAGATGTCACTTGAAGGGCACAAAGCCATGTGGGAACTGCTTAGTGCCTCATGATGCTATTTATCATGAAACTCCTCTTCCAACTCTGTTGAAACATCATTACCTACAAGCGATCAATGGAAAGAAGTCACCAGGCAAAATAGTGCATGGTACCCAGTTAGCAGGAGGGCCACCTACGTCACCACTGGACTATATAGTCCCTATCCTGGTTTGCACCCCCGCCTGGGTAAAAGCAGTACTAGTGATTCTATGTCCTGTTAAAAATCAGCTTGGCAAATTCCTGCCTCTGGATTACGGGTAGCTTGATAATGCTGCATGGCCTTGGGGACCAAGTCCTAGCCCTCCAGACCTAGCTCTCCAAAAGGTCTAATGCTCTTGCCTTGACCTTCCATGGCCCTCCCATCTTCATCCTGCTGTAGTGGGGACCGATGACAAAAATTCAGTCAGTGTTTAATCTGTTAACTACTATTGATGTGTGTCCCCTCTGCTCTGGGCATCTCTCCTGAATGCAAGTCTGTAAGCCATATATGAGGGGCTTCAAAAAATTCTTGGAAAATTACTACCTTACCTTTTAATTTCATTTTTTCATGGTCTTTTAAAAGCCTCTTATATGTGTCCCCTTTTTCATGCCAGGTTTATGCAACCAGCCCTGTCTATTCACTCTGACAGATGTGCTGACAGTTGTTATGAAGTACCATCAAGTCGGTTCTGACTACTGATGTGCTTTGTTGTTGCTGTGTGCTGTGGAGTCGGTTCCGACTCATAGTGACCCTACACAGGGTTTCCGAGGCTGTAAATCTTTACGGGAGCAGACCGCCTCATCTTTCTCCCGCGGAGCAGTTGGTAGTTTCGAACTGCTGACCTTGCAGCTTGCAGCCCGATTCGTAACCACTACGCTACAAGAGCTCCTTACTGATGTGCTTAGAGACCAGTATATGTTCCCAGTCCAGGTGGAGCTGTTTTTAAAAATGACATGTTTTCAGATACTTGGAAATGAGTGTAAATATCAAGAGATTAAGGTGAGGAATGGTAAGATGTGATGCTAGAGATGTTGGAAACGGCCAGGTCATAAAGGCAGGCTTAATGTGCTAATAAGGCAAGGGAACCTATCCTTTTTGGTGAATGCCATAGGGAGTATATAGATCATTCTGGCAAAAATATAGAAGTTTTTCTTGAAGCAGACTTGAGACAGGAGAGAGACCAGTCAAGAGGCTGTAACAGTAACTAGTAGGTGAAGTGGGGAAGCCCTTTATAAGACAAAGTCAGTGCGAATGCAGTTACAAGATGGCTATATAAAATATTAAAAATAGAGTTGGTAGGCCTTGGAGACTAACTGGATATGTCTAGTAAGAAAGAGAGACAGTCAAGGATGAAGCAAACCTTTTCAGTTTCGGTAATACAGTGGAGGCAGTATCACACACATGTAGAAATGAAGCAATTTGGAGGGTAGGATGTTGAGGCTCTGATGTGAACTTGTTGAGGAGCATGTGAAACATCCAAGTGGAGATGTTCAGAAAGCAACTGAGTACATGTACCTGGAGTGTCTGAAGTATCTAGGCTGGAGACAGAGATTTGAAATATAACTGATATCCCATGTGTGAACGAGGCTACTAAATGCAGGTAATAAAATGAGCAGTCTGGGACTTACGCGATATGGGAAAAATTGAAATTTAGTAAGCACTGAATGGTGTGATAAACTCTAGTCACAGAAGTAGAAATAAAACCAAGAATAGCAGCATTATAGATGCCACAAAGACAAGAGGAAAACTAGAGAAAAGTGGCTAATAAATGCCCTGGAGATCAAGTAAGATCATGTATTTGACAATACGTCATTGTACATAGACTGTTAGGTGCTGTTGAGCTGATTTTAACTCATCGACACAATGGAGAACAGAACTAAACACTGCCATCTTTAATGTAACTTGGTTATGAACAAAAAAGGAAAGATCTGATGTAGAATTTCTTTACTACCAAAAACCTTGAGAACATTCATACTGTATTCCAAGGGCAAAGTGCTAGTAGAGGCATTGAAGATACAAAACTGAGAGAAGGTAGTGGTTAAGTTTGGAGTCTGAGGTGAGTTAAAAACCCAATTTCTTAGACAGAGTTGTGTAATTCTGGGAAAGTTATGTAGGTTCACTGCCTCTGTTTCCGTATTCATAAAAGTATATCTACTATAAAAGGAGGTGGTGAGGATTTAACGAACTCATGTATGTTGTTAAATGCCATCAAGTCTGTTCTGACTCATAGCGATCCTCTATAGGGTTTCTGAGGAGGAGCTGGAAGGTTAGAACTGCTGATCTTGTGGTTTGCAATCCAGTGATGATTCTAGGGTGCGCCACACCTGGGGTTCAAAATCCTGTATACAGAAGTGCTTAGCATGGGCCTAGTAAACAGTCAATAGATGATAGTCATTGTCATTTTTATTGTATTGATGAATTAAATTGCTTTATGTAGAAAGGAAGAAAGGGATCTAAAGGCTAGGTAGGAAAGAAATGAGAGCACATGAATGTGGGGTTACAAATTAAAATTCCCAACACAATTCCCTTACAAATACCTGGTACTTTAAAACAAGACATCAGTATGCATAAGGACTCCAAAGAACCTACAAGTATCATTACTGTAAAGCTGCATTAAAACGGCCCTCATCTAAATTTCCATATATATACACATATACATATGGACAGTGCTTTGTTTAGAGAAAATTTATTGTGCTATCTGCATTCCAAGACATGAAACAATCTCTTTTTTAAAAATGCCCTGCATAATAACATATCATTAATATCCAGATGTGTCGAAGAAGCTGGATATTTTGGAATGAGAAGAAATAGCTCACTGTAAGACTAAAATTTGTGTGATTTCTTGTGGTTAATAGTAAAAATTAATGCAAATATTGCATAGTACTCATGAATACATTAGTATGTATTTTAATATAAAATTTGTTTACTTAAGATGGAGTTTTCATTGCTAGTCTAGAAAGATATGCCCTCCTCCCCACTTATCCTTGGTATACTGCTGAAAATCTTTGATTTGGAATAAACAAGTCCAGACCAAAACCAAAGAAAAAATCTGCTAAAACTCTCTACTTCTTCTAAATACTTTAAGTTTATAATCACAAAAAGTATCTAAATATTGTATGAATATCATTCAAGATGACTGGACAATTTGAAGTTTTTTTTTTTAATTGAGCAAAATGGCTTTCATATATAATAGAAACAAAGAGAGAAAAAACCCTAGTCATGTGGTAAAGTTTTCAATTTCTGATTAGCTTTGGTCTAAACAGCATTCTTTAGTAAAATGGTTGCCCCAAACACTACTGCTGTTGATATTTTAGATTCACACTCATTTCAACTAGTGAATGGGGAAGACGCTCTAAAAATTAGACAATGACCTTTTTACTGGCTTATCCTTAAGCTTGGTTGTGGCTGCATGCCATCGAGTCAGTTCCAACTCACAGGGACTCTGCATTGGATTTCCGAAGCTGTAAATCTTTATGGAGTAGAAAGCCTCATCTTCTTCCCTGGCACAGCCGGTAGATTTGAACTACTGACCTTGTGGTTAGCAGCCCAGCTTGTAATTCACTATGGTACCTGGGCTCCTTGCACTTTAGGCCTATGGGCCTGATTTTTTACTTTACAATTTGATTGTCATTGATAAGCATAGCCAAATTCCTTCTTTGTCCATGAGTCAGACTTTTTTTTTTTTTTTTAAATAATTTGTGAAAACTCTCCAATCTAGACGTTTCTAATAATGGGAAAATGAATGTCAAGATTCTATCTTAATTTTACCATGTAAATGTCATTCTTTGGTGACCTCAAGCTGCATTTCCATTCAAGCCAATCTTGTTTCCCCTCCCTAGTCCTGACACTAGGAACCCTGGTAGCACAATGGCTAAGCACTCATCTGTTAACCTAAAGACTGGTGGTCTGAACCTAGCAGTGGGTCTGCAAAAGAAAAGACCTGAATCTATCGTTAAAAAGATTGTTGTTGTCAAGTGCCTTCAAGTTGGCTCGAACTCACAGTGACCCTGTACAGGTTTTCTGAGGAGCGACTGATGGGTTTGAACAACCAACATTGTGATTAGCAGTGCAGTGGTTATCCTACAGTGCCACACCAAGATCCCTATAAAGATCACAGCTTAGGAAACTTTACCAGACAGTTCTGCTCTGTCCCGTGGGGTCACTGAGTTGAAATCAATTTGATAGCAACTGGTTGGCTTTTTAACCCTGACCCTTAAATTCCTTAAGTTGTAAGAGTTGCTGTTTTTCCTTTCACTGGTTCAGTAATTCTCTTTATTCAGCTATATGTTTAATGAGGATTGACAATAATATCCATTTTAAGTAACATTGTAAAGAAAATGCAACAATTTAAAATCAAGTTAATCTCATTTCTCCTAAGGATTCTAAACGCACTCACTTGGTCAAAAATTTTTACTTAATGTTCCCTATAAGGGCAAGGCATTCTTCTGGGTAAATGCGTACCAGAAATATCAAAATCCGTAGAGTAAGCATGGAACTGTGAACCATGAAATCTGCAGTTCAAGTCTACCAACCACTCCACAGGAGAAAGATGAGGCTTTCTGTTCCAAGACTTAAAGCCTCAGAAACCCTATAAGATCACTTTGAGTTGGAACCGACTCAATGACATTTAACAACATTGTTCTCCTAAAAAGTCTAGCAGCTTATTATAAAGGAGGCATTCAAAAGTATTTATAGATTTAACTTCTCTGAGAATTTAGTACCAAATATACTTATTATTCGCATTCTTAAAATGAAACAATTTTCTTTTGACATACACATATTAACTATCATATCCCCCATGGGAAACTTAATGTAGAAATTCTAATGTAAAAAAAAATCAAGATCTAAATGTGAAAGAATACATATAAAAAGGCAGTTCCCCAAACAGTAGATATATTTATGCAAAAAAAATTATGAACAAAATATACATAGTTACAAGTTGATTCTAGTGAAAGTTTTACTTAAACAAAAATCTTATCTACTAATAATATTAAATATAAATGCATTTTATTTTTTTAAAGCATACAAGTTATGAAAACTGGTCATAAAAATGGTCTTCTGAAAAAGACGCTTTGTATAGAATTCTGTATTTATCAAGAAGAGCAACATAGAAAGGTACAGAAAGATAAGTCCAAGTATACCAGAAGGATGAGTTTAAATCAGAGCAAAACTAAATTCTGAATAAAATAATTGCATAACTGAAAATTCATGGTGACAGAGAGAACTTATTAGCTCCCTAATTTATCACATCATGAGCATACCTTCTTAAAAGATGTTTTTAAGGGGCTAGTGATTTTGTGTTTTTAGCAAGATAACATATACAGAAATAAATTAAGCCAACATTATGTCAAAAAATATCTCCATGTTATCAGTTTCTTCTTAGTGGAATGATAAAAGCTTTGTTCTAAAATAATTCTTCTCATTCCAAATAACTCCTTCCTAAATATGTGATGACACATAAAATGAAAGTCATGGGAAAATTAGTCTCATTAAAAGTCAAACCTATTTTTTTCTTCTTCACTTTTTAGGTATAAAAGTAATCAATCACTTTATGCCTCTTGGTTTTTCCTTTTGCATCCTATCAGTGACTTGTGTTCTGGTTTTAATTGGTGGCTTAAGTTAGGATGCCTTCTTCCATTGAGCTTTCCCATCTTCATGAGTCATTTAGAAGTTTTTTTTGTTTTTTTTTTTGTAGAATTCAGTCAAATGGATATTCTACAGCTGCTTAGTTAAAAATATTGGGTCAAGTCACATTTTCAGCCCAAAGACCCTTTTTGGTTATCCTGTCACAAAAAATGCATACCAAAAACATTTTTTGGCTCTTAAACTGTATGCTACCTTTTGAAATGTGATTTTTAGTACCAACTTAGTACTACTGCTTCATAAAGAATAAAGAATTTACTTTTATATTTGGCTTTTTCAGAGTAAAGGAAGATGCTTTAATTAAAGCTACTTTGCTCAATATAGGTTTAGAGAGAAACGTAAATGGAGATTTTACTTAATAGAAATTTAACTGTTTTTGGAGCTATCAGGTTATAATTAAAAAAAACACAATAATGAAGTGAAATAGTATAAACTTAGTCTTTATACTCTTTCATTTCTGTGGCTGCTGTTAATACACTTGACCAAATGTTAGAAATGTTCAAACTAGCCTATCAGCAAGCATGAACTTTTCGTAAATAAGGACATTTTTAATGACTATAATTTTGAATATACTAAAATATTTAATTACTGTTATTTGCACCTTAAATGGAGAATTAATACTTACCAAAATTCTATTAAAAAAACTTAGGAAAGTCAATCAAAACACAAGACTAAGCAGGTTATAACTGCTGCATAGATAGTGGTATATGAGTTCCCTGAAGCTAAGTGACCTCTTTCTAATGAAAATATCAATTTCCGATTCACAGGTGTAAAATGGCAGAGGCTGTATGCTCTCTCTCTGAGGCTGGAGAAATAGCTTCAATGGTAAGAAGTCACACTATTGCAACAACAAAGATTAGAATATCCCCAAATGTGATTATATTCCTTTTATTATTTCTCAAACATGAATGTCTAGAATGTAAGGATTACTGGAAAGGAATAGGAGGTGAATTACCTCTAGGAGATACACTGATTCGTGTAGGCTTAAATCAGAAAAAAAACACTAAATTGAGTTTAAAAAATTATAACCACACCGTTACGTTTAACTAAAATTGCTAATACTGAATACTTTTTTTTTTTTAAACATAATACAAGTATACAAGGAAAAAGTAACCTGTTTCCTATCCTTTGACCTGAAATAGAATAATGTTATCATTCATGGAATCTGAAAAATAATTTTCATGGGAGAGCTTAACTCTATCTAGAGAGATCAAAAGCCTTTCTAAATATTTAAAACTGCTTGAATTAGTCAATGAGAAATTACTCTATTTTATAAGAGTACTTTTTGAGGAGGAAGATAATTTATTTGGAAGGAATTTGCAGCTAGAAACATTTTTCATTACGGAAGCATTAAATTACCCTGAGAAAGACTATTAAAATTACCAGTGCGTTCAGAGACCCCAACATTGCAAGAAGGGACAACTTGTAGGCTCTAGCCTCTTATCAATGTGAAAAAAAAAAATGTTTTGATCTACAAAAATATTTTGGTAACAGATAACAACCAAGACATCCACATGTTATGCATTCATTTTGGGAAGGCTTTTTTCCTTTTTTAAGAGAAAAACAAAAAAGGTCTTGGACTCAAACCTATTGTTCAAAAAAAGATTTCAGTAAGCAAATTGGTATTTTTCTCCTAATAATAACAAATGGATCTGCTCTGTTATTTTCTAATGTATGCCTATAAAAGAAAGGCATTAGTAATTCTTCATTGACCATTACAGATCATATGTAACTGCTGTTTTTATAATCCGAGACATATATGAACATATGTCAAAGTGCATTGTTATTTTTATCATTTTTTTCTGCATTTACACAGAATCAGCAATTATAACTCCTTACATACTTACAGTATAAGATAATACTTACTCCCTAATGACTTGGAAAAATGACAAAATGACAGGAGCTACAGAAGTAGCAAGTTCGTGTCTTACACAAATAAAATTACAGCAATCCAAAAATGGCAAGTAAGTGATAAGTGATAGCGGGGGCTGTCAGTAATATTCCACTCAGGCCTCCAAATCAAGATTTGACGAGCTTAAAGCCTTGTCCTGTGTCCAGCACAGTAGGAAGAAACCAACTCAATTTTAATCGTTTCAAGCACCTAAAACAAGCCTTGCAGATCCAAAAGAGGTTCAGGCCACACAACCAATTTGCCAAATGCACTAGTGGATATGTAATTCGAGGAAAGTGTAACATCCAGTGCTTGGCCACATCACTTCCTGTTGGCAAATGCAGAGTGTAGTCACTCCACCGCTTAGATACACCATAGACTGCTTTCACGGTGCGACCTTTTTCAGTCCAGCAGATGTTATGACTGGAGTTACAGTTATATTCTACCCAGTCTTTTGTAAAGTCACCTAGCTGTGGTGGGTCAGCTTCTTCAATATCCACTGTCTTTGCCATCTCAGCTCCTTGCACTGCAATGTACTGGTCATTAATCTTTCTTACTTCTTTGACCCATGGGGTTGAATTCTCGCTATCTAACACAATAATGAGCCGGGAACAGAAGGAGCCATTTTTTTCTCTCCACCATTCTAAAAGTGTGTCAAGACGGAATATGTCTCCACCTGTGAACAAGAGAAAATTAAGTAGAGCAATCATTAAGGCCTTTGATTAAGAATACTCTTGGGAACTAACCCCTCATTCCTTTGCCTAGTCCTCCCAAAAGAACATGGATGTCTATGCTCTTCAGCCACGTGTCTTGGAATTTAATTCTATTGTACCTTTGGTTTTGTCACCTCAAAAGCAACTGCTGTAAGCTTTTTTCTACTTGTCTTTTCTAGCCCCAAACCTTACCATTTTCCTCTTTTCCAGCTCTGATATCTCGATGCTGTTGGGTGATGCAGATATTTCTAAGAACCAGTTACCTCAGACCTCAAACAGAATGGTGTCACCATCTGCAGGCTTGTATCACACACCCTGCCAGGTGGTGGGCACGTCTTTGTTGCAAAGTAAAACTCTTTCCAAAGACTGGAAAAGAAGGCGCTTCTGGCAAGCTCGTCACAGCACTGTGGTGGGAAGGGCCTTGAGCGATACTGAACGGTACTTCTTGTGTTCCTCTTTGAATTCTGCCATTTCAGTATTCTCGTGTCTGAACAGGCAAAGTGATCATTTGGCTGGTTTTGTGTGAAAATCAGTTCCAGAGATGAGCTCTGTGTAAAACATTTTCAGTCGCTAAAGCTCAAATGTACAACATTCCTCTAAATGGCAGGATAAAAACCCCACCATTCACCACAGTGCATATTTTGCTGTGAAAATAGGCTTTGCGGGATATGGCTGTTTGTCATTTTGATGTATTTTAAATAAATATGTTTATATTTTTAGAAGAAACAAACAAAAGAAGAATACTCTTAAATTCTTGGAATTAAATATGTAAGCAAAAGAATAGATGGGACCTTTTAAAGTATTTTTCCAAAAACCTTTTTAAAAATATACTTTAAACTTTAAGGAAAAAAATACCAATCATTCTTGATACTCACATAAAACATTCTAATGTTTTATTTTTAATCATGAATACTCTGATTAGTGTAAAAAAAAAAAAACCCACATTTTTTATGAAGTTAAATTTAATGGGAAAAAAAAAAATCTATACATGAAAACTAATGTTCCACCACACCAGGACTTAGCTCACTATGGCCCATGGGCATATCCAGCCTCTGGCTGGTTACTGTATAGCCTGCAAACTAAGAATAAATTTTATATTTCTACAGAAAAGCAGTGGACTGTGAACCACAAGGTCAGTGTGTTCAAACCCATTAGCTGCTCCTTGGAAGACCTACACAGGATCACTGAGTTGGAACCAACCCAACAGCACTAACAAGTACAACAGTGTTTAAAAACATAAAAAGACTTTTGTGACATGAATTTTATATGAATTTCAAATTGCACAGGCTTATTTCCAAAGGTAACGTTTTATTGGGTAACAGCCACACTTGTTCATTTACATACTACTCATGGTTGCTTTCACTGTGCAGTGTGGCAGAGCTTTGGAGTTGCAACAGAGACCTTAAGGTCCATAAAGCCAAAACACCTGATCTTTATAGAAACTGTTTGCTGACCCTCAGTTCTACACCATAAGTACAATCAATGCTGTATTCCTTCTATAAGTAGGTACCTACTAAGTGAAAAAGATATACTTTTCCTACCTGTACCAAAAGTGACTTCAAAGACAGACATATCTTTAAACTGTTTATACATGATACACAAAGGCTTTAAAAATACATATACTTAGAGAGATCTAAAGTAAATAAATTTCTGATAAAGATATCTGTCTTACAGTAAGTGGGTTTTACATCGATTTCATTGTTGTTTTTTAAGTATTGCTTTAAAGTGTTGTTCATCTTTGTTCCCAAGATTTTCGGCATTCCCTCAAATTTTATGCCAGAGGCAAGTGCCATCCTCACCTCACCTTAGCCCTGGTCCTGTTCCAACAATGCACTGACCAAGGAATCCTGGTGTGGCACTGTAGGGTAAGCACTGGACTACTTACCACAAGGTTAGTGGTGCAAATCCATCAGCTGCTCCTGGGAAACCCCAGATGGGGTTGCTATGAGTCAAAACTGACTTGACAGCACTTAAAAGCCCAAGGAAGTACAGGAAATGGGGACTAAAAAATTACATATAGTGCTTGCTTCAGCAGCACATTAACTAAAATTGGAACGATACATACAGAGAAAATTAGCACGTCCCATGAGCAAGGATGACATGCAAATTTGTGAATCATTCAAAAAAAAAATTACGTAAAAAAAACCTATTATCTAAAACAGCTTAAATTATTATCTAAGATACATTAAATCTGAAACACAACTACGGGGCATAAGGGATTCTTATAGAATAATATTTATAACATTGTAATGACATGAGAAAATACTAAGCAAAAATATGTGATACAATGGTATTAGTTTGGTGTTGGGAAATATTTTTTTTTTGTTTCTGTATTTCCCCAAATACAGAATATTTATATAGCAGGTTATAACAACAAGAATATTTTGTTTTTATAAGCAGAAAAAAATGGTGTATGTTTGAATTTACTAGCACAACATTCAACAACCAAAGTTAAAAATACGTACTTCTGCCATGAGTAAACATCCTTCTTGTTAAACCATCAAAAATGACAACACCAAAAATATAAAGAATCCTTTCTGGATCCTACTTGTAGTATGACCTCTTAAGCTTGGCTACATTGCATTCTTTATGTATAATTAATTTTCTTTTATTCATCAACCTGCTCTATATTAGACTCTTAAAATGAAAAATCTGTTTCATTAAGCGCCCAACCCTCATGTGTATGTATCATCTGAGAGGACTATTTCAATTCTGTCTCTACATATTATTAATGTGTTGCTTCACTGATAAGTCCAGAAGATACCACTTTTTCCAAAAGTGGCCAAATGCTAACTTTTCATTATTGTGAGCTCTATTAAATTTCACCAGAGATCAAGGATGACACAGATTAAAAGAGCTACTGCACAAATTCCATCTGCCACTAAAAGCTCTGCCTAACAACATACCGTCTACAATGACTTCAATATTCTTTAGCTCATTCTACTTAAGATACCCAAATTCTGTTACATGCTCTTCAGATATCATCAACGTAAGACTTAAAGCAGCATTAAAGCCTTTTAAACTGCGTATTGCTCTTCCCTTGTTTTGTTTTCCTGTTTTCTGGTAAGAATGAGTTCAACATTGCATTTGGCTTTGGGCCCAGATGCAAAGTACTTACATTTATCTCAGATAACAGCCATCAAGTGTTTGAGACTTGTATAGTATTTCAAGCAATTGAGACTGCTTTCTAAAGGCTTTGTTTATCTGTGATAAATTGCTTTATAGATTATCTACATTTGTCATTAATTTATGTACCTCTTATTATTACCATAATTGGTTTTACCCTAAAACAAAGCAGCAAAAACTTCAGGAATCATAAATGTCAAAAGACTACAAGTTCTAAGAGGTACTGTGAATAAAAGTATATGGGATAAAGAGCAAATAAAAAATTATCTTTCACAGGGATATTTCATTCTGGACCTGCTCTTACTCGCTAATCCAAGTACAGTCTAATCAGAATGTTTCCTTAAAAACTCTTCATAACTTGATTTTGGAATTGATTAAAATATCTTCCGCAAGGAAGATCAATAGCAGTTCTGAGGCAGAATTAGTCTTCAGGGCTGTATCTAGGGCAGGCCAGGGTGTGAAATGACTGAAGAGAGGACTCAGCATATTGGCCAAGTTCACCTGGTTACCTGCCAGTGGTCCAGATACCTGACAACATGCACCTGCCTCATTATAGAGCAATATCTACCTCTTGGGGGTGAGGGAAAGACCTTGTTAAGAAATGTTTTCTCCATTACTTTTTCTACTCTTCATAATAAAGTTTGTGACAAACAAATGAACACAGGAACAAACTGTCCTGGCTAATAGAAGAATTCCACGATGATGAATTTGCTGTTGTGGTTGTTAGGTGCTAAGTTGGTTTTGACTCTCAGAATAACCCTATGAGATGTATGACAGAACAATGCCCTGCCTGGTCCTCCGCCATCCTCACAATCACTGTGACCCTCTGTATGACAGAACGAAGCCCTGCCCAATTCTCCACCATCAAAATCACTGTGACCCTATGTATGACAGAACAATGCCCTGCCCGGTTCTCCGCCATCCTCACAATCACTGTGACCCTCTGTATGACAGAACGATGCCCTACCCGGTCCTCTGCCATCCTCACAATCACTGTGACCCTCTGTATGACAGAACAAAGGCCTGCCCGGTTCTCCGCCATCCTCACAGTCACTGCTGTGATTGAGCCCATAATTGTAGTCACTGTGTCAATCCATCTTGTTGAGGATTTTATTCTTCTTCGATGACCCTCCACTTTAAGAAGCATGTCCTTCTCCAGGGACGGGTCCTTGTCCAAAGTGCATGGGATGAAGTCTTGCCATGTTTGCTTCTAAAGAGCATTCTGGCTGCACTTCTAACACAGGCTTGTTAATTCTTCTGGCAGTCTATGATACAGTCAATATTCTTCTCAAATCCCGTGTTCGAATGTATTAATTCTTCCTTAATCATTGTCTAACTTTCACATGCATCTGAGACAACTGAAAATACCA
>NW_006408550.1:7236092-7239559 GCF_000296735.1 Chrysochloris asiatica
TTTGATTTACTGACTGCTGCTTCCAAGGAAGCTGATTGTGAATCCAAGTAAAATGAAATGCTTCGTAACTTGAATCTTTTCTTCGTTTATCATGTTTATTGGTTCTGTGTGAGGATTTTTATGTTGAGGAATAATCCATACAAAATTTGTAGTCTGATCATCAATAACTGCTTCAAGTACTCTTTGCTTTCAGGCAAGCAATGTTATGTCATATGCATATCACAGGTTTTAATGAGTCTTCCTCCCATCTTGATGCCATGTTTTTCTTTATATGCTCCAGCTTCTCAAGTGATTTATTCAACATACAGATTGAATACATATGGCAAAAGCATACAACCCTAATGCACACTCTTCCCAATCACAAACTACATAGTATGCCCTTGTTCTATTCAAATGACTACCTCTCGGTCTACATTCAGGTTTTGTATGAGAACAATTAAGTGTTTGGAATTCCCATTCTTCACAATGCTATTCATAATTTGTTATGATCCACAGAGTCAATGCCTTTGCATAGCTATTCACCTGACATTAGCAATGATATCTCTCTTTCCATGCCCTTTTCTAAATCTGGTTTGAATCTCTGACATTTCCCTATCATTGCACTGCTACAACCATTTTTCAATAATCTTCAGCCAAATTTTACTTGCATGTGATATTAATGACAGAGTTTGAAAATTTCCACATACTGTTGAATCACCCTTCTTTGGAATGGGTACAAATATTAATCACTTCCAGTTAGTTGGCCACTTAGTGTTCTTTCAAATTTCTTGGCATAGGCAAGCAAGCATTTTCATTATTACCTTTGTTGTTGAAACATCTTATTAGGCAGTCCAGTACCCTGAGCCTTGATTTTTGCCAAAGCCTTCAGTGCAGCTTAAAGTTTTTCCATGAACGTCATTGGTTCTTGATCTTATGCTACTTCCTGAAATGGGTGAATGTCAACCAATTCTTTTTTGGTTTAGTGACTCTGTGTACTCCATCTTCTTTTGATGCTTCCATCATCACTTAACATTTTCCCATAGAATCCTTCACTATTGCAACTTGAGGCTTTTTTCTTCACTTCTCTTAGCTCGAGAAATACTCAAAGCATTCTTCTCTTTGGTTTTCTTACTCCAGGTCTTTGCACATTTCATTATAATACTTTACTTAGTCTTCTAGAGCTGCCTTTTGAAATCTTCCATTTAGCTCTTGTACATCATCATTTCTTCCATTCACTTTAGTTACTATAAGTTTAAGGGCAAGTTACAGAGTCTCTTATAACATCCATAGTATTTTCAATTGCCTCATATGCATGTTAAAGTGGGACAATGAGTAAGGAAGACCGTAGAAAAAGTGATACATTTAATTAAGGTGTTAGAGAAAAATATTAAAGTACCAGGAGCTGCCAGAAGAACAAACAAATTTGTCTTAGAAGCACAACTAGCATGCTCCTTAAAAGCCAGGAGAGCAAGACTTCATTGCTCATACTTTGGACATGTTATCAAGAAGAACTAGTTCCTGGAGAAGGACATCATGATGTAAGAGGGAGGGAGCGGCAAGAAAAACGAAGGCCACTCCAAAGAGATGAACTAATAGAGTGGCAAAAACAATGGGCTCAAATGTAACAATTATGAGCATAGTGTAGGACTGGGCAGTGTTTTGTTCTGTTGTGCACAGATAGGATCTTGATGACTTGCGACCAACTCGATAGCACCTAGCAACGAAAACAATTCTAATGAAACAATCTAGTTTACCAGAAAATGTCATTTTTGTACCATCATGACTTTCACTCTATGCAACAGCAATGGTCATTGGAAAGAAAATAAATTTTAGGAGTCAAAGCTGAGCTTGATTCATGAATACGCCATAATCATCTACAAAGCTATTTTTAGCTTATATTTTATCCTTTGAAAAGTAAGAAGGACTTCACTGAGGATTACATCAAATCATGCATCTAATCAACAAAGTCTTCAATACAGGTTGTAACTCAATGTAAAGAAAAATAGAAAAATCCTCACAACTGGATCAATCAATAACATCATGATAAATGGAGAAAAGATTGAAGTTGTCAAAGATTTAATATTGCTTGGATCCACTATCAACCCCCATGGAAGAAGCAGTCAAGAAATTAATGCATTGCATTATGCAAATCTGCTGCACAAGATCTCTTTAAAGTGTTCAACAGCAAAAATGTCAGATTGAGGACTAAGGTGCACCTGACCCAAATCATAGTATTTTGAATAGCCTGATAAGCATGTGAAAGTTGAGCAATAAATAAGGAAGATCATAGAAGAACTGATGTACTTGAGTTACAGTGCTGGAGAAGAATATTTAAGGTACTGTGGACAGCCAGAAGAACAAAGAAATCTGTGTTGGCAAAAGTAAAGCCTTAGAAGCCAGGATGGCGAGACTTCATCTCTCATACTTCATACATGTTATCAGAAGGGACCAGTTCCAGTAGAAGGAACTGGTAAAGTGGAGGGTCAGCGAAAAAGAGAAAGACCCACAACAAGATGGATTCGCACAATGACGTCAACAATGGGCTCAAGCTTAACAATAATTGTGAGGATGGCGCAGGACCAGGCAGTGTTTTATTCTGTTATGCATACGGTTGCTATGAGTCAGAATCAACTACTGCACCTAACAACAAAGTAGCACAGCAGCTGATAGTTAAGATGTTCCCAATAAATGCTAGTTCATCTTTACCTCTTCTAGGCTGGTGGTGGTGGTGGTGGTGGTGTGCTGTGGAGTTGGTTCCAACTCACAGCAACCCTGCACAGGGTTTCCAAGGTTGTAAATCTTTACGGGAACAGAAAGCCTCATCATTCTCCCACGGAACAGCTCATAGTTTCAAACTGCTAACCATGAGGTTAGCAGCTCAACTTGTAACCACTACGCGTTCTAGGCTACCACTGACTTATTCAATATGTTGTTGCTAAGTGTAATCAAGTCAGTTTTGACTCATAGCAACCCTGTATAGAGTTTCCAAGGAGCAGCTGGTGAGTTTGAACCACCAGTCTTGCAGTTCAAACCAACCTTGAGGTCAAGTGCTTATCCTACGGTGCCACACCACAAAAAATTTTATTATAAAGCTCTGGTTTCAAATCTTGCATGAAATATGTGAAATTATGTTGATTTAAAATAATTTCTATGTTAACCTTGAATTTTCTTTCCTTCTGAGTTCTTATGTTGGCAGCTCTATTTTTGTCCTCCTATACTACTTCTGCATTGAAGGACTTGGCAAATAACAAGGCATCAGGAATTGACGGAATAAAAACTGAAATCTTTCAAGAAAGTGAGGCAGCACAGGAGGCACTCACTCAACTCTGCCAAGATATTTGGAAGACAACTATTTGGCCGACTGATTGGAAGAGATCCATATTTGTGCCCATTTCAAAGAGAGGTGACCCAACGGAATGTGAAAATCATCGGACAATCTCTTTGATATCTCAAGCCAGTAAAGTTTTGCTAAAGGTAATACAGAAATG
>NW_006408550.1:7240517-7261203 GCF_000296735.1 Chrysochloris asiatica
TTTTGGAAGAAGTGCAGCCAGAGTGCTCCTTAGAAGCCAAGATGGCCAAACTTTGTCTCTCATACTTTGGACATATTGTCAGGAGGACCAGACGCTAGAGAAGGATCTCATGCTTGGTAAAATGGAGAGTCAGAGAAAAAGAGGAAGACCCCCAATGAGATGGATTGGCCAGGTGGTAGCATTGATGGACTCAAATGTGGCAACAATAGTGAGGTTGGCCCAGTATCGGACATTATTTCGTTCTGCTGTGCATAGGGTCACTATGAGTCGGTTCCGACTCGATGGCACCTAATAACAACAACAACATAATACTTCTATTTATAGTTTGTTGCTAAGTGATATGGGATTCCAAAATCAGTGACCCTGTATACGTTTCCAAGGAGCAGCTGGTGTGTTTGAACTTCCACCTTGCAATGCAAATTAACCTTGCAGTCCAGTGCCCATCATATAGCACCACACCAGGACTCCATTTATACTTTACTTGGACTTCTATGTGTTTCCACTTGTATTTTTGTACTATTGATTTAATTCTTGATGAGAAAACTGACAAAAAATATTTTTTATAAGATAGAAAGGTCTTCTCATTTCTTCCTTGATGGTAACTCAAGAAAAAAGTGTTTTCTTGACTTCCATAATCTATGCAAAGTCATTTTAAGCTTTTCAACTACAAGAAAGCATCAAAAAATTTTATACTTTAGAATGAACTTCAATGTTTACTTGATCTGAATCACTCAATTTACAGATGAGAAACTGATGTAGACATATTAAGTAACTTGCCTAAAATAACACTGTTGTGGCAAATCAGGACCAGAACCAAGGTCTCCCAACCTAAGCACCATTCCCGCCATATAACTACTTTCACCATAGATCAATTTCAATTGAGCTTTCTAATACAAATAAAAACCTCACAAGTAAGGAACTACTGAGAATATACTATTTGCAACATTTAAAGACATGGATTGTTGTAGCTGTTAGTTGCCGTTGAGGTTTGCCAGCTTTTGAAAATTATATTTAATAATTCTAAAGTAACTTATATGGAACCTGATTAGAAGTGTCAGCTCAAGAAGATATCTTTTCTTCCAATAACTACCAGATATAATTCTCAAAACTTTACCTTTATAGATTATTAAAACTATGCTGAAGAGGTTTGCAAAAGAAAAACAAATTGAAGCTATACTAAATATACTTGATAAACTATCCAGTAAAAACCTGAGACTCCTGGAAATTTACTATCTCTGTATGAAGGGCAGATTTCCATGAACACGTATATCTTCATAATCATGAAATTGCCAAAGGTGACTTTACCTGCTAGAGCCCACTCTCCTGTGCCATGGGTGTGCCCACTGTAATACAAAACATATGTATCGTGTCTAGGTCCATCCACAGTCCGAAGTTCAAGGAAAGCTTTTAGCTTGGAATGTAGATTATCAAAAGACAGTCCACTTGTGGAATAGTCACATCCATAGGTCTCAATCATATGATATGCAAAAAATCTTTGGATAGCATTGAGCATGCCAGTAGACCTGAGATTTAACTCCTGAACATGTTCTGGTGGAAGAAGTGTTGGCTGGCCATCAGGACTGAAAGAGAAGAAAGAGAGATTATCTTGGTGTTTAAGAAGCATTCATTCATTCCTTGTCACCTTCTTATCCATAATAATTGATTGATTATTTGAGAATGAATAGCTGCTACTGCCTAATTGGCAGATTTTTTAGTTATTTCAAATCATCTTTTTAAAATTCCTACATCGCTAAGAATTGAGCTGGGAAAAATCAGCACCTGCTTTCTAAAAATTGTATTTCTTATCAATAAAATAACAATCAAATTAAAAGCAGGGAGAATAGAAGTGAAATGATATATAATAGGATGAATGTAAAACTAATGTTCTCCCATGTAAACTATCACATAATTCACAATAAAACATTGAAAAAAAAAGCAGGGAGAATATTATCTCCAAATATTGCTATTACTATTCTTTGTTCTTTAGTCATATCTTCTTAACAAATGACAAATACGGTAAAACTTTTAAAAAGTTATTATAGTAATTTTGCTCTAAAAGTTTCAAGAACAGCCAGGTGTGCACTAAATTTTTTTTTTCCACTAGAAAACTATTTAAAAATAAAATACAGACTTGGATCTTACCTTAAAAAATTCATTTACATTTTCTGATTTCTAGCTAAAATGTAAGTTAAATATTTAGTTTTACAAATTTTTATTTTATATTTAAATATTTACATTGAATCCTAAAAATTACTTAGAGTAAAGGATTTTAAAACTCTAGACCAAATGAAGAAATACAAAGCAACAGACTATTATATCTTGAAAAATGAGCTATCATATTTTATAGTAATATTCATGGAAATATGAAGAGAATTTTGAGTTCAAGCAATTATTTAACTAGATTACTGTACCTGCAGAAGTTGGTGGGAATCACAATAGCATATCCCACAGATGTTCCTCCTAAACAGCTACCCAATTCATGGAAGAGCCCATGAGCCATGGATTCCAATGGCAAAACAATGAGAAGCATACTCAAGAAGATTCCATTTGTTGGCTAAAAGAAATTTTAAATGACATGTTTAAACATGTTTGGTTTTGTGTGTACATGTGACTATATTATAGTTACACACATGTATTTACAGTGTTTACCCCAATCTCAAAGAAAGGAAAAAAGACAATGATGTAAAGATAATGATGAGCTGAAGCACTGAAACAGTCACATACACGGAGATGATCTAATTAATGAAATGAGCCCTTTATCTCTAAACTTCTTAGAAGTCACGGCAAAACAAACACAGTACATGTTTTCTTCTTTTTATTTGTCCTATAACATCTCAACCTGACTAAAAGATAAGCAAAACAAAATCATCACCTCTTTCCATAAGACAAAGAGCCAGAAAACAAATCCTTTCCTAATATAACTCGCATGTCTTAGATCATTTAAAACATACCTTTATTTAACAGAAGGAACAGAAAGGGCTCATTTGTTTTCCAATGAATTGAGAAATCCAGATATTAAGACTAAAATATTAATAGCCTAAAGCTATTAAAATGAATTCTATCATTATATTTATTTAAATTTATAATATAGTTTACTCTCAAAAAGTTCTAGTCTCTATGACTAAAGTAAAAAATTTAAAAAAAGAAAATATTAAGGACATTTAAACATTCTATGAGCAGAAACAAGTAAAGCAGAAAAAATATTAAAAGGAACCAGATGAGGTAATAATTGCAATTAAAAAAAAAAAAATTTAAAGACTTATTCAAATGAAAAGAAAATTGAAGGATGAGACTCATTCAGTTTGAATAAATATCTTTAGAAAACTAATAATATTCAACAATTTTTATGGATCATTAACAAAAATATGAGGCAGCTTCAATAAGTTCATGAAGAAATTGTATTACCCTTTAACTCCATTTTTTCATCAGCTTTTTGAAGCCCCTTCATACACTCTGCAGTCATGGCCTATGTTCATGGGCATACATTTTCGTTGCTAAAATAGGGAAGCTTTCATCTGATTGAAACTTTAATATAAAATACATCATTAACTTCTATAATGGAAAAATGGATATAGTGCCTTAGTTTGGTACCTTCTAT
Organism: Chrysochloris asiatica; assembly: GCF_000296735.1. Classification (NCBI taxonomy): domain Eukaryota; kingdom Metazoa; phylum Chordata; class Mammalia; order Afrosoricida; family Chrysochloridae; genus Chrysochloris; species Chrysochloris asiatica. Next base: position 7,244,116 of record NW_006408550.1, read on the forward strand.
CAAAAGCATAAATACAACACATGCTCAATTTAGAAATATCAGAAAATACAAATAAGCAAAAAAGATATGTAACTAAATCATTTCATTCAGACAAATCTATTACTAATATTTTTTAAAGAGATTTCCACATTCCATGCAATAAATATATGAAGGAGCTTTAAAAAGTTTTTTGAAAAATTCCATTATCTTATAATTCCATTTTCCAAAAATGTTTTGAAGCCTTATTGTATGTTCATTCATTATATGTCTATGTACACACACACATACACACATATAAATAGTATATATAAATTGTATGGAGTCCTGGTGTGGCACTGTAAACATTGCAAGGTCGGTGGTTCAATCCTACCAGCCACTCCTTGGGAACCCTATGCAGGATAACTATGAGTTGGAATCAACTTGATGGGACTTAAACAACAATATGCATCCATCCACCCATGTACCTACCACTTGTACATAGGAGTGCTATGAGTCAGAACCATTTTGATGGCACTAAACAATTAAAAGAAGAAGCACCAGTTAATACCACTATTATTATTCAAATTTATGCACCAATAACTAAAGTCAATGATGATCAAACTGATTTTTACCAACTTCTTCAGTCTGAACTTGATCAAACATGCAATCAAGATAAAGTGTTAATTACTGGTGAATGGAATGTCAAAGTTGTAAATAAAGAGGAAGACTTGGTAGTTGGAAAATATGGACTTGGTGATAGAAATGATTCTGGAAATTGCATGACAGAATCTTGCAAGTCTAACAACTTACTCATTCCAAATACCACTCAACAATCGAGGGTAGATGCATGGATCTCACCAGATGGAATACACAAGAATCAAACTGACTATATCTGTGGGAAGAGATGATGGAGAAGCTCAATATCATCAGTCAAACCAAGGCCAGGGGCAGACTGTGGAAAATTGCAATTGATCATATGCAAATTCATGCTGAAGCTGAAAAAAATTAAAGCAAGTCCACAAGAGTGAAAATACAACTTTGAGTGTATCCCACCTGAATTTAGAGACCATCTCAAGAACAGATTTGATGCATTAGACACTAATGATCAAATGACAAGGGGAGATGTGGGATGACATCAAGAATACCATACATGAAGAAAGCAAAAGATAGTTAGACAGGAAAGAAAGAAAAGAGCAAAATGGATGTCAGAAGAAATTCTGCAACTGGCTCTCCAGTGTAAAAATGCTAAAAGTAAATGGGAGAAATGAGGAAGCAAAAGAGCTGAACAGATAATTTCAAAGGGCAGCTAGAGAAGACAAAGTAAAATATTAAAATGAAATGTGCAAAGACCTAGAAGAAAACCAAAATTGAATACAACTTTAAATTGTCCATTCAGCTCTTTTACATCATCATTTCTTTGCTTCTCTATGTTCAAGAGCAGGTTTCAGAATCTCTTCTGACATCCACTTTGGTCTTTTCTTTCTTTCCTTTTTCATGATCATCCATCCCACAGCTGCTCAGGTCTGTAGTCATTATCACCTAATGTAGCAAATCTGTTCTTGAAATGGTCTCTAAGCTCAGGTGAGATAAACTCAAGGTCATATTTCGGCTTGCAATGGATTTAATATTTTTTCAGCTTCAGGATGAACTTGAATATGAGCAATTGATGGTCTGTTCCACAATTGGCCCTGAGCCTTGGTTTGGCTGATGAAATTGAGCTTCTCCATCATCACTTTCTTCCCAGAGATGTATTTAATTTGATTGTTTTTTCTTTTTCCACAGCTGTTGTTGTTTAGTGCAGTCAAGTCCGTTCTGAATCATAGCGACCCTGTATAAGCATCGCCAGTGTCCTAGTTATTTAGGGTTACTGTAGCAGAAATATGAAGGTTAAGTCAAAAAGCACTGCTGCAAGGTCATATACTTCATAAAACAAAAATATCAAAATGTGAAGATACATCCTCCTACGCTTCTGACAGCAGTGTTTCCATCTCTCTAACACTTCCCCAGAGTCCTGGTGTGGTGCTGTAGGATCAGCACTAGACTGCTACCACAAGGTTGGCAGTTCAAACCACCAGCCACTCCTTTGAGTCCCTATACAGAGCTACAGTGAGTCAGAACATGGGTCACTATGAGGTGGACAGAAGAAATGGACCTCACAACATCTCTTCCCCAAATGGTACGTCCAAATGGTAGTTTGGGAATCTTCGAGGGATTCAAACAGTGTTCCTTTTAAATGCTCTTTGAGTTTTAGAAACAAAAAGAAGTCTGAAGTGACAAGATCAAGTCTTTAGGATGAATGAGGTAAGATTTCTCAAAAAAAAAAAATTCTGATAGGACAGCCCTTGAAAGAATGAGCAAGTGTATTGTCGTAATGGAACAAAATTCCTTGGCATAACTTCCCTGGCTTTTTCTCACCAATTTGGTGTTCAATTTTCTTGAAACTTCTTCCTAAAAAGTTCCCATGATCATCCTGTGTCCTCAAGAAAATCTATCAAGATGACAGCTTGGTGTCCCCAAAATAGTCACTATAACCTGAGCTGGCCTGTCTGACGTCAATTTAACTGACCCAGCATATCCCCTCAGAAGCCACTGTTCTGATTGGACTTTTTTTTTTTTTTTTTAAGGTACCTTAATGAGACTAAGACAAGTATTACTGAGAGAATTTCTTTGCAATCCACTGATTGTAGAGACATATTTAAACACGTTTGGAAGAAACCCAGGCATATATTAACTGTAAGTTAGCAGCAGTACTTTTTGACTTACCCTTAAACAAGTGAATGGTTTTAACAAACTTATTTTCTCATAGTTTAGAAGGCTACAAGTGTGAATTCAGGATACTGGTTCTGAGAAAAGACTTTCCTTCTCTCTTGGTTCTAGGGGAAGGTCCTGGCCTCTTTAGTTATGTTTCCTGGGTCCTTGGAGATCTGTATGTGGCATGGCGTCTATCTTCCTCCTCTCTGCCTGATGGCTAGCTTGTTTATATCACAAAAGAGACTGACTTCAAACACAGCCTACATGAATCCTACCTCATTAATATAACAAAGGCAAACTATTCCCAGATGGGATAACCATAGACATTTGTTGTTGTCAGATGCCACTGAATAGTTCCTACTCGTAACAACCCTTTGTACAACAGAAAGCAACACTGTTCAGTTCTGCACTATCGTCACAATAATCGACATGTTGGAGTCCACTCTTGCAGCCAGTATGTCAATCCATCTCTTTGAGTGTACTCCTCTTTTCCACTGACCCCCTTCTTTCCAAGCATGATGTCTTTTTTCCTATGTACTGGTTCCTCCAGATCACATACCCAAAGCACATGAAATGAAGTCTCACCATCTGCACTTCTAAGGAACATTCTGACTTGATGGCACTTAACAACAATGCCTGTGATGTCGACCTGCATGTCTTTCATTTCATTTTTGAGGACTTTCAGATTTTCTAGTTTCACACTTTGCACATTCCATGTTCTGATTAATATATATTTGCAGCTATTTCCTCTCATTTTAACTCATTTCATACCAGCAAACGAAGGTTCTAAAAGTTTTACTCTATTCAGGTTATTAAGAGCAATTCAACTTTGAGGAGGCAGTTCTTCCCTAGTCATATTTTGTGTGCCTTCCAACTTAAGGAATTCACCTACTGGCATTATATCTGACAATGTTCTGCTACTGCTGTTCATAAAGATTTCCATAAGTAGTTCACTAGGTCTATCAGAGGCATTGTTGTAGTTAAGTACCATCGAGTTAGTTCTGACTCATAGTAACCCTGTATAAGCTTTCCAAGAAGAAGCTGGAGGGTTTGAACTGCTGACCGTGTGGCTTATCCTACAGCACCTCGTTAGCACTCCACGAGAGGCATAGAAGATAGGGTTTACCACACATTTTTTTGGGAATACAATTCAATCCATAACAATCATCAGCAGACAACAGCTTTATTTACAGATTACACTCTATTATATATTGGAAGTACTATGAAATTACTTCAAAAACTAAGAAAACTAATAAATAAGTTTAGCAAGGTTGTAAAATGCCAGATTAATTTTTTTTAAATCTATTTTATTCCTATATATCAGCAATCAACAATCTGAACATAAATTAGACAAAACAATTGCATTTGCAATTATTTTTTTTAAAGAATATTAACAAAAGAAGAGCAAGTCCTATACTCTGAAACTATAAAGCACTGCTTATGAAAGGATTAAAGACCTAAATAAATGGAGAAGGGAAGTGCTTCCAAATTAATCTACAGACTTGAAACAATCACTATGAAAATAGTAGCGTGCTTTTTCCCCTAGAAAGTGACAAATTAAACCAAAATTATATATGAAAATCCCAAGACTTAGGATAGACAAAATTGGAAAAATAACGGAGTTGGAGTCCTTACATTTTTTTATTTCAAACCTTACTACAAAGCTACAGAAAACAAGTCATTTCCGACAGGATGGTAGACTACACAGGTGCACTCCACGGACCCTCTACAAAGATACAAAGACTAAATAAAACAGACACAGATGAAAATCCTATCCTGGGGCCCTGAACTCTGGAAGTTTAAAGAAGTGAAGTGAGTGCCTGTAAGCAGGAAAAGCTGAGCAGGGAAAAGCTGCAAGAGTGGGCAACTAACTGGTGAATGGCCGGCCAGACATGGTGTAACCATTTTGTGAACCAGCTTTGGCAACAGAAGGTAGGCTGGCAGAGCAGACTCACACATGCAAGGGGAAAGGAGGCAACCGTGCCCACAGCCCAGCCCAGCCACAACCACACCTACTGCTGCTCCACCCACTAGGCAAAGAGTCAATACCAGTTCCTATACCACTTGATCAATGATAGCAACCAACACCAGTCAAACATACCCCCAAAAGGAGGTGCACCCACAGTGAATGATAACGATGTGCACACTACTTCCATTCTCGAACTATACTCACAGAAGACAAGTGGTGAGAGCCTAAGAACACACAAATATACAATCACCAATTAAATACAAATATGACAAGCCCACAATGCCCCAAAGACAACAGACAGATCACAAGAAGAAATGAAAGAATGGCTCAAACAAATGACCAAGCTGCAGACACAAAAAAAATGTTTCTGAGAAAGAAGTAATGGAACTAAATGGGAAAGGTATTCTGGTACCTTCAACAGACTGATAGAAAGATCCATGAAAGCAAGAAGAGCACAGAGAAAATTTTAGAAGAATTCAGGAAAACATAACAAGAACAAACAGACAAAATAAATGCAAATTTTGGAATAATACAAAACCTGAAATTAGAAATCCAAAAGATTACTACTAAGATTTCAGAAACAGACAGTATGTTGGAAAGGCAAAGAAATACATCTGAAGCAACGGAAGACCGAATTAGTGAGCTTAAAGATAAATCTCGCAATACTACTATGCTAAAAGAACAATCAGAAATAGAGAATGAAAAAATTTGAATAATCTAAGAGCTATGTGGGACACCATGAAGAGGAACAATTTACAGGTGAAGGGAATTCCAGAACAGGAAGCAACCAAAAAAAATAAAAACTGAGAAAACTGTATAAGAGTTGTTGGAAGAAAACTTCCTAAGATCATGAAAAACAAGAAGATAAGCATTCAAGAAGCTGAATGAACACTAAACAGGATAAATGCCAAAAGAAAAGTCACCAAGACATATCATAATCAAACTGTACAAAACCAAAGACAAGGAAAAGAATTCTGAAAGCAACTCAGGAAAAACAAAAAGTCACTTACAAAGGAGAACCAATAAGACTAAACTCATGATTTCTCAGCAGAATCCATGCAGGCAAGAAGCCAATACAATGACATACATAAAACTCTGAAAGAAAAAAAATTGCCAACCAAAAATCATACCCAGCAAAGCCGGCCCTGAAACATGATGGTAAAATAAGTATGTTTCCAGCAGAAATTAAAGGAATTTTTCCTGACTAGATCAACATTACAAAATATGTTAAAGGGTGTTCTTTGGATTGAGAACCAACAACAGCAGACAACAACCTGTGATAACGCAACCCAGAGTTCAATTTAGATATAGAAGTATTAAAAGTAAAACAAACCTGGTGGTGGTGGTGGTGGTGGTTATGTGCCGTGGAGTCGGTTCCGACTCATAGCAACCCTGTACACGGTTTCCGAGGTGGTAAATCTTTACGGGAGCAGAAAGCCTCATCTTTCTCCCACGGAACAGCTGGTAGTTTCAAACTGCTGACCCTGAGATTAGCAGCCCGATTCATAATCACTATGCTACCAGAACTCCTTACCTACAAGACTGAAAATAGGGAACCAGAGATATCAAAGAATAATGAAGTCAACTACAAAGCAAAAAGAGGGAATAGTGTAGATACAGAATTTCCAAAAGGCAAGGAAGTCAAATAGATTTCAAGATACAGCAGACTGTTTTAAACATGGGAAAACATTAATAAATTACAGGGTAACCTCAAAGAAAATGAATAAACCTACACAACAAAATTTAGTCAAAGAGGAAAATCAGAAAGATTTGGTAAACACTATAGAAATGAAATTACAAAGAAAACCCACTCAGTGCAAAAAATTATGTGGAACAAAGAAACCAGAAGCACCACAAAACAACACATAGTAAAATGACAGCAATCAATTCATACCTACTGATAATTAAACAATATAAATGGATTAAATACACCAATTAAGAGATCTAGCAGAGTGGATAAGAACACAGGATCTCCACAAGAGATACATCAAAAAGATGGAGACGGCCAAAATGCCCGTCAACAAAAGAATGGTTACACAAACTTTGGTACACATATAATGGAATACTTTGCAATGCTGAAGAATAATGATGAATCTAAAAAATACCTTACAACATGGATGAACCTGGATGACATTATGCTGAGTAAAATTAGTCAATCACAAAAGGACACACATTGTATGAGACCAATGGCATTCTATGATGGCTGGGGGGCAAGGGGGATAGGGAATTACTCAGACTAGAGGGTAGATACATGTCAACCTGGGTAATGGGGCAGGCAATATACAACCAGAGGAAGGTTGGAAGAGGTAAGATGAAGGTAGCAGGAGACACAGAGACTAGTGCAAGAGTTAAAGGAAACAGAGTCGTGGCCCGGAGATGCTTCTGGAAGAACCATCGTGATGGCCACCCAAGGTGAACCCCAAGTGCAGTTCAAACTCATATTGGTGGGTGATGGTGGTACTGGAAAAACTACATTTGTGAAATGTCACCTGACTGGTGAATTTGAGAAGATGTATGTAGCCACCCTGAGGGTGGAGGTCCATCCCCTTGTGTTCCATACTAACAGAGGACCGATTAAATTCAATGTGTAAAGACATGGCTGATCAGGAGAAATTTGGGGGACTGAGAGATGGCTATTATATCCAAGCCCAGTGTACCATTATAATGTTTGATGTAACCTCAAGAGTTACTTACAAGAACTTGCCTAACTAACATAGGGATGTGGTTCGAGTATGTGAAAACATCCCATTGTGTTGTGTGGCAACAAAGTGGACATTAAGGACAGGAAAGTTAACGCAAAATCCATCGTCCTCCACCGAAAGAAGACACTTCAGTACTATGACATTATCCGCAATAAGTAACAACTTTGAAAAGCCCTTCCCTTGGTTTGCTAGAAAACTAATTGGCGATCCTAACTTGGAGTTTGTTGCAATGCCTGCTCTCACCCCACCAGAAGTTGTCATGGACCCAGCTTTGGCAGCACAATATGAGCATCATTTAGAGGATGCGCAGACAACTGCTCTCCCAGACCAGGATGATGATCTGTAAGAGAACGAAGCTGGAGCCCAGCGTCAGAAGCCTAGTTTTATAGGCAACTGTCCTGTGATGTCAGTGGTGTAGTGGGTTTGCCACTTTATTATATAGCTAAGCAGAACATGTGCTAATCTTTAGGATGCTGAAGGAGATGAATGGGCTTCGGAGTGAATGTGGCAGTTAAAAATACCTTCATTTTTTTGGACCTGCATATCTAGCTGTTGGAACGCAGTTGTTTCCTTTTTGAGTTTCAAACATACGACTGCTATAGTCGGAGTCCTGGTGTGGTGCTGTGGGTTAATGTGCCAGACTGCCAAGCTGTTTGAACTGCCAGGTTGGTGGTTCAAGCTCACTGGCTGCTCCTCGGAAACCTTATACAGGGTCGCTATGGGTTGGACCCAACTCGATGGCACATAACAACAACACAGTCATATCACACTATTCAGGGGTGAAATCTTGTTTGTTATTGTCATTCCCATACCTTACTGTTTAGAACCAGAATAAAGTTGTATTTCAAATATCTAAAAAAAAAAAAAAGTTAAAGGAAACAAAGGTAACACTGCTAACTGATGATACACGGAGTGGATTGCAATCATTGAAATAAAGCAATGTGTATGATTTATTGAAGGTAAAACTGGTATGCTCTGTAAAACTTCACTCAATTTATAATAAAAAGTGTTTAAAAAAAAAATGGCTACATAGCACTGCAGTGGGGAGACCAGTGTATTAGACATAACCCGTTTCAGGGTAGACTAGATATGTCTTGTCTGGCTTACAGTTTCCTGTCTGAATTGAAAGGTTTAGAGTCCAACCGCTCAAGTGCTAATTTTAAGGATCTTTGATCTGTGTTTTACTAATGAACAATCAGGAGGTGAAATACATGCCACATGCTGTGTATTCGTATCATTTCGTACCACTTTGTTAGAGATGAAACTAAATTATCCTGTCAAGATACATTCAATGCTTCAATTCCATGGTCAAAATTAAATAGAAACGAAAAAAGAATCTTTAGAAACCTGAAACTTGACCTTAATATTCTAAAAATTCAACACTTTATCACATAACACATTCACATTGACACAATAGACAAACCCCAGGCTTACCTGCCAGGAAACTGCTCCCAAAATTGCTGTTGCAAGAAGACTAAAGAAAACTAGCTGCTCAGAAATTAAGCAAAAATGACGCATCCCTTTAGACGCCATGATTCTGTCAAGGCTATTGTTATCTGCTCTGTGGGTAAAATACACTTTATGGCAGTCATTTAATTTGGTATGGAATCCCCAAAGAGTTAAAAGAAAAATAATATGGCAAATCATCCAGAAAATTCCAAAAATAGAAAAGCCTGGTATGACAAAATACCAGAGATGAGTGTCTCTAAGTTTAAATGCTGACAGAATAAAAAACGTGAGCTCAATCATTCCAGTAAAAACGACTGAAAGTCTTCTGCAAATTCTTCCACGGTACAAAAAGGGTTTCCACCTTTCAGTTACCGAAAGTCCACTAAAATAGATGTCAAGGAAAGGGTCCGTTATCAGACAAATAAAAAAACATGCAAAAGCAACTGGATTTTTGGGAGTTTCCAATGAGGAGAAAAACAACAAAACCCCAAAAATAACTAAGTTTGGAATGGCTAGGAAAGACTTCATTCTCAGGTCAATAATCAGCATGGCCAAAGCTACAACAAGCAAAATGACACTCAGAGACTTTTCCACCAGCATCGTTGTACTGGCAATAGCAAAGCCAACAAGCTCCAGAAACTCCACTGTGGTAAGTAAAGTGGGTCGATGACGGACATAACCAGAAATTCTCTCCACCAAAGAACATAACAGCCTTAATACTATGGAAGTTAGAAGCAAATATTTGGTGGATTCTTCTTTGACATCATTTCTGAAGGATGAATTATCAAGAAAACACAGGAGGCCGAGCAAGAATCCAAACCAAAGATTGGAGAGACTTAAACTTGCTGCTTCCATTGAAAAATAATAATAGAGTATGCTGGCAATTCCAAGAACAAAAAGACCAAGGATAAAAATGACCAAAATTAAGGAATTTGCTGTTTTTTCCCATCTTACATAAAGACCTAAGCATATAGCAACCAGTAAATTGATTCTGGCTAAATAGCCAAGGTACCGCACTGAAGAATGCATGTTCACTTCTCTATTTACTTCTTCCAGTCTTGTCATTGCTAAATAGAGACAATGACTAAAGCAGTAACGCAGTGATTTACACATGTAATCTGGCAAGCTGGGTTTTCTCCCCACGTTACAAAAATTAACTGCTTGTATTTCATCCAGCCAATACAATGTCGCCACAGCTCTTATTTCAACATCTTCTCAGGTGGAATTTTTGTAATCATCTAAAAAGAAAGAAAGAAAAAAAGAAACCATATTTCAGTGTGAATTTTATATCATTTATCTCTCATATGCTTCTTCCTTGTATAACAAGTAGGTGAAAAATACAGTTTCTTTAAAAACCCACTTAAAAAATCTGTATTTCAGCAAGGATCATTCCCACCCCCTCAATACACAGGGTAGACAGGGATGGGCAACTTGGACATTGGCTACCCAAAATGGGGGCGAGGGGGAGGAGGAGAGGCTACAAAGACAAGAAGTGACTGGCTTACAAGCTTTCAAGAGGGAGCCTAGATCCAGAGGGCATGGAGGAAGGTAGAATCTCCACTGAGTAGTATCCAATCTGTCTAGGCGGGGCTGATGAAAGGAGATGTGGATAGGTCTCTTGTGATACAATAGTGAATAATTGTTATCAAGACTGATTGTGAGGGTTGGAATTGTAAAGGTAGACATTTTGTAGCAAAAGGAGAGGTTTGGTTGACTTTGCAGTCTAGGAGCGGAGGTCCCTGGGACCATCAAGGGAGAAGAGGGGAGTGCGGGATGCTACTCAGAGTAACAGTGACACCAGAGATGGAGGCAGAGACAATGACTTTGAGAGATGGAGCGGCTGGGGACTCTCGACCCAGAGAGGGAGAGGGGCTATGTGATGATGACCGGAAGGGGGGCAGGCTTGCAGGGTATAACCTTTGGTTGGTTGATGATGCATGGAGGGGATCGTGACCATGGCAGTGAAACGATATGCGATAGAATGAATGTAAAGCTAATATTCTCCTGTGTAAACTATCACATAATTCACAATCAAAAATCTGTATTTGCATGTATCTTAATGGTAATTGGCTCTGGCTTAATAACTTGGTGGTTTATCCACACAAAATGGCTGTGCTTTCTATTCTTTCTATACAAAGACTGCATGATGAAACTACCATCAATGGAATCATTCTTCTAGACATGAGCTCTGGTAGCGTAGTGGTTATGAATCCAGCTGCTAATCTCAAGGTCAGCAGCAGGAAACTACCAGCAGTTCTGTGGGAGAAAGATGAGGCTTTCTGCTCCCATATACATAGCCTCAGATCCCCTATGCAGGGTCACTATGAGTCATAACCGACTCCACCCCACGCACATAACTACCACCATTCTTAGTTTAATATGTGGCTTTCTCCCATTCTCTGTATTATTCAAATCTGTCTTCCCTCTCCTCAACCCTTACCCCTACTTCCCACTGCATTGTCAACAAATGACTGCCTCCTGCTTAGTATCAGAAGGGACTTCACTTGAACTTTCAACATTACAAACCCACCTCTACCAACAGCTCCTGGCACAAGGAAAGAAGGGTATTCTTTGCCTACCAACCAGGAAATCTTCTGCTCATACTGTATACCTCCTTCCCTTCTGCCTCTTCAGAATCTTTCTCTTCTTTCTCTTCAAACTCTCACTCTTCTCTAATTGTTCTCCATCAGCACATAAACATTCATAAATCTCTTCTTTGAAACGATCCAAAGAAGAAAAAAGCCAAGCCCAGAAACAAGCACACTTCCTCATCCCCACCTCTTCTTCTAGGTTCAATCTTCCTCTTCACAACGAATTGGCTGTTTCACTTCTCACCCACTCACTTCTCAAATCACTAACGGGTGGTTCTCACCGCAGGAAGGTAAACTGCTCTACCAAGAAGGTCTGAAATCACCTGTATACTCTTATATTCAATAGGCACTTTTTACTTCATTTCCTGCTCATTCTTTAAACAATCACTGACAATGCTTCCTCCTCCCACTTTCCTTTACCTTGGTTTCTAAAAATCAGTCTTGAAACTTTTTTTTCAACTCACTGGTCTCGCTAAGTTTCCTTGTAGACTCTCCATTCTTAACCCATTTTTAGGTGTTTAATACTAAGCCCCCTGGTAGCGTAGTGGTTACGAGTTGGGCTGCCAACCTCAAGGTCAGCAGTTCAAAACTACCAGCGAACCAGTTCCGCAGGAGAAAGATGAGGCGTTCTGCTCCTGTAAAGATTTACAGCCTCGGAAACCCTGTGCAGGGTCACAATGAGTCGGAGCCTACTCTACTGTACTTAACAACAACAACTAAGCCCTGGTGTGACGCTGTGGTTTAATGCAAAGTCATTTGAACTGCAAGGTCAGTGGTTCAAGCTCACCTGCTGATCCTTGGAAACCCTATACAAGGCCGCTAAGGGTTGGAATAGACTACACGACACTTAACAACAACTAAGCCCAGGTTCTTAGCTCACTACATACTTTCTCTGAGCAGTATCATGTATTTCCATGTCTATTACTACTACTCTATTAACATATTTCTTCAGTCGTGGTGTGGCGCTATAGGATAAGCACTGGACTACTAACTGCAAGGTCGGCAGTTCACACCCAACAGCCACTCCCTGGAAAGCCTACACAGGGCCATTAAGAGTCAGAACCGACTTAACAGCACTTAACACCACCTATGTATACACATTATCAATCTACCCAAGAGAAATACAGACAACAGCTCTGTTCTGCACTCTACATATAGGTCAGAACTTGGAAACAAAGTAAATACAAACAAGCAAATTTAGTTAAGTATGGTACATTTATATCATGGAATGTATGCAGCTACCATTTAATGGGTCAAAAACAACATGGAAAGTAATTATTTTTTAATGACTAATTTACAGAAGTCTTCCCTACTCTGAACTGTTTAAAAGACAAACAGAATGAATCAAGAGACTAAAATAAGCACTGAAGTCCCTTTCAACTGATCTGCCACCACTTAGGATTCTTTAGTGGGCAATTACTCAAGAGGCAGAGTAAAATGTGGCGCTGCAGGATAAGGCACTGGACTGCAAGGTCAGGCTGAACCAAAAGGATGGCAGTTCAACCCACTAGCCTCTCCTCGGTTGGAACCAACTTGATGGCATTTAAAACAACATACAGAGCATGGAGTCCTGGTGTGGTGCTGTAGGATAAGCACTGGAATGCCAACCATAAGGTACCGGTGGTTCAACCCCTGAGCCATTCCTCAGACACATAAGATCGCTCTGAGTCTGAATCAACTTGATGGCACTTACAAACATATCGTTGTCATTATGTGCAGTCAAGTCGGTTCTGACCCATAGTAACCCTGTATAGGGTTTCTAAGGACCAGCTGGTGAGCTTGAACTGCCGACCTCGCTGTTTAAACGGCTTTGCAGTCTGGTGCATTAACCAAGTGCCACACCAGAACTCCTACCAACATATAGAGAGTAAAAATGTGTGCATAGAGAGCACAGAAGAGTAAACCTACATTCAGGGAAAGTTAATAAAACTTCATATGCTGCTCTAACCCTCCTCCATGCACTCCTCAAACCTTATCCATTCTTCTACACCTTCCATGTTTCTACTTCTCTCCATCCACATGGTCATCATCATAGTTTCAACCACCATCTCAAAGTTAACGTCTCTCTACAACCACTCGTGTTCTTCCCTAAGTATTCTTTTTAAAAACCAAAAGTGGCATGTCACTGCAATGTAGAGCTCTCCAATGATTTCCCTTTGCAATCAAGTCAAAACCCTTTAAGTGCTTTATAAGGCCCTCTTCTTTGAACCTAAGTCTCCTGCCTCATCTCTTAGTATTCTTCTTTCACATTTTGTATTCCAGCCATACTGGTCTGGAGTTCTGAACTGTTAAAACACCATTTCCTCTCTAGGTAAACCCCTTTCCAATCACCCCATCCCAGCCCAGTCCTCACTACCGGCTTACTTACTCTTCAGGTCTCAGCAGAAACTACTGCCTTAGCAGTCTCCCCTGAGCTCGATATTTCCTCTGTAAAAGCAAAAATGTTCATCACCTGTTCAATGTTTGCACTCCCCACCAGACCACAAGGTCTTTCTGAGGGTCTGTTTTCAATATTGTAAGCCTAGTATCTAGCAGAAAACTGGAACAAAGTAGGCATTCAACTCATATTAGAAGAAATACACGACTAATACAGAAACTATTATTTGATATGGGTTATCAGTTATTGAACAACACTGTACAATGAGGAAAAAGAACTCATCTGACATCCCACAGTTAATATGCAGTCAAGTTAAGGGAGAATCCATGAGCCAGACAGAGGTCGCTGTTTGTGTTCCAACCTTACTCCAGCCTTCAGAGCTGAAGCTTCACCCGAATTCCTCCAAACCAGTCCGTTCTCATTCCATGACCTTTCTCTAGGGAATGTCCAAGACAAACCCTATCATTTGCATTATCTTTCCACGAAAACGATTTCTGTCACATCTAAGGGAAGTGACAATAGCTGAAAGAGACTGAGAAGCCAGGCTGGGGGAATTCCAGTGCTTCAGTTCTATTTCAGTTCAAGGGAGTATCTCCTGGGACCTTCTGAGAATGGAACCACGACTATTAAAGCTCTCAGCAATAGGGCAGCAATAGCAATAGTTTTTTTTCCCATCCTGCCTCCTTGTAGGGATTTGTTAAGTGCAGTCGAGTCGGTTCCCACTCATAGCGACCCTATATACACAACAGAACGAAATACTGTCGGGTCCTTGTAGGGACTTATTAAGTGACGTCGAGTGGATTCTCCTGCCTAGGGTTTTCGAGGAGTGTCTGGTGGGTTTGAACCCCTGACCTTGTGGGTAAGCAGCCCACAAGAACTTATCCTACAGCATCACGCTAGAACTCCAGGGATATGTGGGAGGCACAAAATACTGCCTGGCTGTCCTCGACCACCCCTGTACTACGGGAGAAAGCAACCATAGTGGAGCGCCCAGCTGCAGGGAGCCATTGGAAAGGCGTCCTCCGTCCTACATCCTCCACACCCCATGGACCACTCCTCTCCGGGCTGAGGTTTGCCCACCCCGCCCCCCCGGGAGATGGGCTGGGCGGAGCCTGGGGTCCGAACCACACGGAGCCCTGGGAGGTGTCTGTGCCGGGCCTCACCGCCGGGTTGTAAACCCCAACGCTTCCCTACCTGACTCGGTCGCCGCCACCAACGCCTTTTCAACCCTCGGAGTTTATTCCGGTACCAACTCAGCAAAAGGGGCCCTTGGGACTGAGTCTGCCGCCCGGAACGGGGAGGCGGCACGTTAAGGGGCTCAGGGACCCGAGGCCGCGGACACTAGCACAAGCCTGTGTCAGTAGAAACTTTCTCCGTTACCAGGCCTGCCGGGGCCGCCATGTTCTTGCCGCCGAGTCCGCGGCGGTACGGAACGCCGCTGGGACCAAACCGTGCGGCGCGCTTCCTTGTTGAGACCGGTCTTCAGCACGGCCGGCTCCACACCCAAACTCGCCGCTGGGCGGTGAACTCCGGCGAGCCAGGCAGTGCGTGGGCGCCAGCGGCCCCATCCCGGCGCCCAGGGAGTTCAGGTCTCTGCCACCTCCTGAGACCTGAAAGCAGGGGCGGACACCCGGAAGGGGAAGCCCAGGAGGATCAGTCCAACGTTGTCCATCAAGCACCCAGGCCACCCACAGCAGGACAGAAGCTGGGGTAGGATGGGCGATCCGCCAAACGTGGACGGTAAACCCTTCAAGTCTCTGCTGCCTTCTGCACAGCGTTGTGTCCACTGGCTAGCTGAAGCCCAAGACCCCTACTCTGTCCTGCAGAGCCATTCCTGCCTGGACGTAACCTGCTTTTCTCATATAAAACTCAACCTTTTGCCAAGGAGTGGACTCCATCTCATAGCAACCCTGTATAGGGCTCCAGGACTGTAAATATTAATAGAAAAAGACAGCCTCATCTTTCTCCCCTGGAACCGTGGTGGGTTTGAACTATCGACCCGTGGTTAGCAATCCAGCACTTAGCCTTCAGTGCCACCAGAACTCCTTTTCTCATATAAACCTTCCTTTGTGAGAAACGTCTGTACTGACAAACGCTCAAGTAATCCAATCTGTATTCATTTTAGCGAAAGTGAGGTTTTGCAAAATTGGGCATCCAACTGAGTATATACACTGGCAGATACCCACATGGCACATGGCCGGCCACAAACTTTTTATTCTTGTCTCCAAAATGCCCCTCCTCCAGTTCCAGTTCGCCATATACAATTCTATGTTTGGCACATCCCATTTTCCCTCCCCTTCAGAGAAGCCAATTTGGCTTGTCTTAATGGCTGTATTCTTATTTAAATTTCCAAATCTTTGAACAGCCAGGTTATGTAGGCCTCCCTGTATGTAAATCACCAATCTGTTTGTCAGGCCTAGCAATCTCAAGAATTCCTGAATATGGGCCACGCCCACAAGATTTCTTTCTCACACCTTTAATCTACTACCGTTTGTTTTTTTTTCTCCCTAAGAAAACTTCATTCCTTCAATCCCAGGCACCTAATCCCCTTTTCAACCCCTGATTCTTAACACTTTTCACTGCTGTCTGACCATGTTGTTGTTGTTACGTGCCATAAGTAAATTCGGACTCATAGTACCCCTGTATAGTGTTTCCAAAGAGTGGCTGGTGGGTTTGAACCACCAAATTTGTGGTTACCTGCCCAGTGCTGATCCTACAGTTCCACACCAGCCGTCCTGGACATAAATACTGCCTCGATCACCCAAGATATACATATACTGCACTCCGAGTGTGGCACTGTAGTGTCGGCACTAGACTGGGAACCACAAAGTCAGTACTTCAAATCCACCAACTGCTCCTCGGAAACCCTAAACCACGTTGCTATGAATCAAAACCAACTCAACAGCCAACTTAACGGCACTTAACAATACATGTGTATATCGGCACAAATGCATATATATTGATATTAAATGACATTCAGTTGGTTCTGCCTCATAGTGACCCTGTATAGGGTTTCTGAGGAGCAGCTGGTAGATTTGAACCACCATCACTGACAATGGTTAGCAGTCCAGTGCTTACCCTACAGCACCATACCAGGAGTATATATATATATCCACTGCCATTGAGTCCTGTCCAACTCATAGCAACCCAATATAGGGTTTCTGATACTTAAAATCTTTATAGGAGCAGACAGCCGCATCTTACTCCTGAGGAGTGCCTGGTAGGTAACCAGGACACCATACACACACACATTGTTAACTTGTGTGTGTGTGTGTATATATATATATATAT
>NW_006408550.1:7262513-7307363 GCF_000296735.1 Chrysochloris asiatica
ATCTTCATCAGTAAATGTTTTAAGTCCTCTTCACTTTCAGCAAGGAAGGTTGTATCATCTGCATATCGCAGATTGTTTATGAGTCTTCCTTCAATTCTGATGCCACGTTTTTCTTCATATAATCCAGCTTCTCGGATTATTTGCTCAGCATACAGGTTGAATAAGTATGGTGAAAGAACATAACCCTGTCGTACACCTTTCTTAATTTTGAACCATCCAGTGTCCCCCTGTTCTGTTCGAACAACTGCCTCTTGGTCCACGTGCAGATTCCTTATGGGCATAATTACGTGTTCCGGAATACTCATACTTCGCAATATTGTCCATAGTTTGTCATGATACACACAATCAAAAGTTTTTGCACAGTCAATAAAGCATAGGTAAATATCTTTCTGATATTCTCTACTTTCAGCCAAGATCCATCACACATCAGCAATGATATCCCTCGTTCCACAGCCACTTCTGAACCCGGCTTGAACCTCTGGAAGTTCTCTGTCAATGTATGCTTGCAGCCATTTCTGTATTACTTTTAGAAATACTTTACTGGCATGGGATATCAAAGAAATTGTTCCACATTCTGTTGGGTCACCTCTCTTTGGATTGGCCGTAAATACGGATCTCTTCCAATCAGTTGGCTAGAAAGTTGTCTTACAAATTTCTTGGCATAGATGAGTGAGTGAGTGCCTCCTGTGCCGCCTCACTTTCTTGAAAGATTTCCATTTTTATTCCATCAATTCCTGGTGCCTTGTTCTTTGCCAATTCCTTCAGTATCTTTGGCTCTTGATCATATGCTACCTCTTGAAATGGTTGAACATTAGCCATTTCCTTTTGGTACAATGACTCTGTGTATTCCTTCCATCTTTTCTTGATGCTTTCTGCATCATTCAATAACTTGCCAAGAGAATCTTTCAATAAGGAAAGTCGAGACTTGAATTTTTTCTTCAGTTCCCCCAGCTTGAGAAATGCTGAGCGTGTTCTTCCTTTTTGGTTTTCTTAGCACATTTTGTTGTAATATTTGGCTTTATCTTCTTGAGGTGATCTTTGAAATTTTCTGTTCAGTTCTTGTACCTCCTCATTTCTTCCATTTGCTTTAGCATCTCTACAGTGGAGAACAAGTTTCAGTGTTCCGCCTGATATCCATTTTGACCTTTTCCTTCTTTGTTGTCTTCTTAATGACTTTTTGTTTTCTTCATGTATGATGTTCTTGATGTCATCCCACAACTCTTCTGGTCTTTGGTCTTTAGTGTTTTATGTATCAAATCTGTTTTTCAAATGGAATCTAGTGACTCCAAAAAGCAGACACAGGAAGTCGTGCTTCCTGGGGAAATTGCAGGAATGTAGCAAGAGGAACTCCTAGGACAGTGGTGAGAGAAGGTCTGGTGATGGCATCCAGCATCCAGGATTAGTGGAATCAGTGGTACAGAATGCCCATGCTTGGCAGCTGCAATGTCAGAGTCCTCTCCCGATCAAACTCTATTGCTTGCTTTGGTTGCAGTCTGGCCATGTAGGTCCAAGCCTCAATTTCCACCAATTCTTGGCAGTAGTGTTAGTTGCCGTTGCATGGATCCCACCTCATGGTGACTCCATGTGTGCAGAATAGAACTGTTCCTCTGGGTTTTCAAGTCTGTGAGCTTTCAGAAGCCAACTGCCAGGCCTTTCTTATGAAGCACCTCTGGGTAAGTTAGAACTGACAGCCTTTCAGCTAGTAGTCTAATGCTTAACCATTTGGACCACCCAGGAACTCTGGGCTACACACTATCCCTTTACTTCTTTTCTGCTTAAATCTGCCACAGTTGTTTTCTGTTGCTTACCACAAGGTTCCTCATTAAAACGATGCTTTTTCATCATTCTACCTCAAGTACTCGCATGCCAGGAATGTCACCCAGAGGAGTTACTACAGACTAGGAACACCTGTTGAAAATATAATCATGCTAATCAAAAATCAAGGGTAGGAGAGTGGGCAGCATCCATGGCAGGAGAAACAGATGACTTAGCTGTATGGCTCAGTCTTCCTCTGTGGCAAGATGTACCACATGTGTCCTGCAGTATGTTTTCCAGTGATCTCTCACTTTCTCTTTATTTTACCTCCTCTTCTTCAATTCTTTAATCCAGTGCTAGGGCTAATCTATGAAGTTAATGGATGCATTTTAATTACGGTGTTAGTTAAGAATAATGAATATACTGTGGATGGCCAGAAGAAAGGACAAATCTGCTTTGGAAGAATTACAGCTAGAATGCTGCTTCAAAGCAACAATGGCAAAATTTCAACTCTCATACGAACCAGTCCTTGGAGAAAGACATCATGCTTGGTAAAGTGGGGGGTCCACAAGAAAAAGGAAGACCCTCAATGAAATGGATTGACATAGCGGCAGCAACAATAGGCTCACGTATAACGATTGTGAGGCTGGGGCAGGACTGGGCAGTGTTTGGTTGTGTTGTGTATGCAGTCACTAGGAGTTGGAACCCACTCAACGGCACCCAACAACAACAACGGTGGTGGTGGTGGTTATGTGGCATGGAGTGGAGTTGGTGCTGACTCACAGTGACCCTGTACAGGGTTTCTGAGGCTTGTAAATCTTCATGGGAGTGGAAAGCTGGTAGTTTCAAACTGCTGACCTTGAGGTTTCACTACGCTACCAGAGCTCCTTAACAACAACATTTGTTGTTGTTATGCCACTGCAAAAATGCCCTGGCTCAGAAACACTGTATTGATATGAGTCAGAACCAACTTGAACAAGGCACTTAACAACAACAAAGCAGACTCTTGCATCTTGCAGCACTGTACTATCACTGGGATACAGGCAGAGGAGGCAGAGGACATCACACTGAGTGCAGGCGCACGAGAGCACCAGGGGCTTCAAGACCTGAGCTGTTCCTCTGCTCAGGCGGATGGAACAGGCCTGGTGATCTGCTTTTGTAAGGTCACAGCCTTGAAAACCCTATGGAGCAATTCTACCCTGCACACACACAGGGTACCATGAGTTGGGATCGACTACAACAACAAATCTCATGACAGCAATTTTTTTCTCTCTGATGTAAAAAATGTCTAAAAGTAGGTGTTCCAGAGTGGGTATTAGAGATCCTGGTTTCTCCTCTCTTGATGCCCTGCCAATCTCAGGCCATGACTTCCTCCTCATAGTGTAAGATGGCTGCTCCTGCTCCAGGTATCATTTCTGAATTCCAGTCATCAGAAAGGAGGAAATAAAAAGGTGGACATGTATTCTCATTCTCCTGTCCCACTTAAATGATATTTCTTCCTGCAAGTTGTATAAAATACTCCAACTTCTATCTCAATGACTGTTATTGTTGTTAGATAGTTTAGTTGGTTCCAACTCAAACAACCCTGCATAGTGTTTATGAGGCTGTAAATCTTTATGGGAGCAGAAAGCCTCATCTTTTCCCCATGGAGCAGCTGGTGGGTTTTAACGGCCAACTGTGTGGTTGGCAGTCCAGTGTTTATCTTAGAGTGCCACCAAAGCTCCATCTCATTGACTAGTATTTCGTTTTTAGAAAACCTAGAAGATGTGGTCATTTTTTTTGGGTGGCCATGTGTCCTGGTGTGGTGCTGTAGGACAAGCACTGGATTGCTAACCACAAGGTCAGTGGTTTAAGTCTACCAGCCCACTCCTTGGAAACAAATGATCCCACTTCCTAACTTTGGTTTATTTTTCCAATTCACTCTCCTTCCCATCCTTTCTCAAGTTTGTCCTTAGGTAAATGTTGCCCTTTTGATTATGAACGATTGACCATTCCATGGTGAGCATACCTACCTAGTATTGTTGTCCCTCTATATTCCCATCTACTGCTTGGCTGAAATTTGGACCGAGGGTTAGTTCTGTTTCAGACCTGCAGGGTGGTTGAGGGTCATAGTCTCAGGTTCCTCTGGTCTCTTTCTGACCAATAAACCCTTTTTCTTTTATAATTTTGAGTTTTGTTCCTCATTTTCTCCCACTCTATTTGGAACCTTCTAATGTGATCCTTTTCAGAGCAGTTGGTAGTGGTAGCCAGGGACCATCTAGTTCTTCTGGTCTCAGAGTCATGGAGACTGATGGTCACATGTTCCATTAGTCCATTGGACTCATTCCTTCCAAGCATCTTCAGTTTTCACCATGCTTCTTTCTTCCACACATGGAGAGGCCAATAGTTGTATCTTAGTCACTCATGAGCTTTTAAGATCCCAGGTGCTACTCCCCAAAGTAGGATGTAGAATGTTGTCTTTGTGGACTATGTTATGTAAGTTAACCATGGTGTCTCTAGAGATTATGGTCCTCAGCCCCCAGATCCAGCCACTCATTGCCGTAAGATGTTTGATGACATCAAAATTTTCATTGTTTTGTCTGCTGTGTGCTTCACCGCATTCATGTGTGTTTGCAGCAAAGGTAATGCCCATGTACAAATAATCTTTCAAACTCATGTATTTGTGGGTACACTTTCACTTTTCCTCCCATACCTGTTCAGGCTGTGTCTCTATGTACCTACCCACAGAACATTGTTGTTCCAAGACTTTGTAAATATCACTATTTACTTCTATCCCCTTTCACCCATGCATGCCTGTGTTGTCATTCTTTTGTTAACCTCCCTCTTCTAGTATATTGCCCTCCCCGTCACCTGAGTTAACATGTGTCTAACCTCTAGCCAGGAGAATACAAATGTTAAAAAGACATTCTCTTATAAACTACCAAACCCTTATCATAGTTCAAAACATTAGCAGTAATTATCTAATTTTCAATGCAGTCCATATTAAATTTAAATTCCTCCTCCCTTCCTATCCCGATATATTTTACAGCTTTTCAAACTAGGGTCAGTCCAATCAAGGATATCACACTGCATTTGGCTGTTAGCTCTCTAAAATCTCTTTGACTCTAGGATAGGTATCTATACCACCCACTTTTTTTCCTTTCATGACACTGCTTTAAGAAATGAGGGTAATTATGTTCTAGTCCACATTCTGAACTTGTCTGATTTCTTTTAGCGTCACGTAACTTGTTCCTTTAGCTCCACTATTCCTCCTTATTGAAATTCGAGCCCTTTCCTTCTTTTTTATTTTTTCTGAAACCCATATAGTAGCCAGTATGATAGCCACTCATGTACCGAGGTTATCATACTTCCCAGAGCATCAGCATCAAGCATCCTCAAGAGATGCTGGAAGTATAGTGGGGGAAATGATTAATATCCAGAAGGAAATTGAGGTGGTCAGCATGATAGGAAGGAGGGAGGTGAGGATGGTGGTGGGCCATTGAGTTTTAGACCTGACTCTTCACGTCCCATTCCTGGTCCTGGCATTGGGGATTGCCAAAGAGTGTATGGAGTAGCTTTAGACTTGATGGTGTTTATTTCCAGGACACCTGGAGTTCTCTTTCATTTGTTGAAATTTGACTTTCATTCTCTTAAACATATTCCCCTGAACATTCTGGTCTATGTTATTAACTCTTGCAAATATTGGGAAAAGTGGATCAGACAGTTTTTGCTTCTATTACCATATCCTGTGTAAACCACAATAAAGCTTCCTCTCTTTAAGTCAACTGAAGCAATGGTAGCTGGGTGAATGCAGCTATCTTCTGACCAAATGGTCTACCATTTATTATGAACTCGCCACTGTTTCAATAGAGTCATGGTATTCTTTTTTAGGTTTTTCTTCATAGTAGATTTTCTCTTAGATGTGTCTTGTGGTTTGAAGCTTCACAAATGTCACCATTCGTTTGTTTTTGTTACATGCCTTTGAGTTGGTTCCGACTCAGAGTGACCTTATGCACAACTGACTGAGACACTACCCATCCTGTGACAGCCTCACAATGGGTAAGTTTGAGCCCATTGCTGCAGCTACTGTGCCAGTCATCTCACGAGGGGTCTTCCTCTTTTTTGCTGACCCTCCACTTTACCAAGCATGATTTCTTCAGGAACTGATGCCTCCTGACAACAGTTCCAAAGCATAAGAGATGATGTCTCATCGTGGCTTGTAAGAACTCTAGCTGTACTTATGAGACAAATTTGTTCTGGCAGTCCATGGCATCTTTAACATTCTTCTCAAACACCATAAATTTACATGCAATGAGTTTTCTATGGTCTTCCTATACATAGTCCAACTTTCACATGCATACAGAGCGATTGAAAATACCATGGTTTGGGTCAGGTGCACTTTGGTCCTCAAATTGACAGCTTTGCTCTTTAACTCTTTGAGTTTTTTTTTTTTTGCAGATTTGCCAAATGTAATAATAGGTCATTTGATTTCTTGACTGCTGCTTTCATGAGTGTTGATTATGGATCCAAGCAGAATGAAGTCTTCGGCAGTTTTGATCTCTTCCCCATTTATCCTGATGTTACTGATCCAGTTGGGGATTTTTGTTTATCTTGACGCACAATCTACACTGAAGGCTGTAGTCTTTATTCTTTATCAATATGTTAAGTCCTTTTCACTTCCAGCAAGCAAGGTTGTATCCTTTGCATATATTCACAGACTGTTAATGTGTTTTCCTTCAATCCTCATTTTTTCCCCATATAATCCAGTTCCTCAGTTTATTTGCCAGCATAAAGATTGAATACGTATGGTAAAGGGATAAAACATTGGTGCACACCTTTCCTGATTTTAAACCATTAAGTATTCCCTTGTTCTGACTGCCTCTTGGTCTATGTACAAAGACTGCCTCTTGGTCTATGCACAAATTTCCTCATGAGTACAATTAAATGTTTTGGAATACCCATTTTTCACAATGCAATCCTTAGTTTGTCATTATCCAGACCGTCAAAAGCCTTTGCATAGTCAATAAAACACCAGTAAACATTCTCCTGGTATTCTCTTCTTTCAGCCAAGATCCACCTGGCATCAGCAATGATACCAATTTTATTTCTTGTGACTGATGTTTCCAGAATATTGACCATTTATTGAAGATTCTCTGTAAATTATTAAATAATTTTAAAAGTGCCTATCACTTCCTATTTTTAATGTATAATGTTTGAGAAGTTGCTTCATATTATCTATTGGCTCCCTATCTACTCTCAAAAATATCTCTTCTTTCGAGTTCCATTGGCTTATTTTCCTCTCTGCTTCATTTCTTAATCTAGCTATTATAATGAGAATCAGCATAAGGCCAAGCGTTCTGAAGGTAGACATTTGTTGTTAAATGCAGCTGAGTCAGGCCCAACTCACTGTGACTCCATACAGTGTTTCTGAGCAGATGTTGAGTCTGAACCGTCAGTTTTACGGTTCAAGCTCATCTTGTGGCCAAGTGCTTATCCTACAGCACCACATCAGGACTCCAGACTAATGGATTTGAATTCCAATTGTACCACTAATTAGCTTTGTGAGTTTCCCAAATTTTAAATGAAAAATGTAATATGCCTTCCTAAACTTGTGAGAATTATGAATATATGTATTTAGAACAGAGCCTGACAGCAAATTTTAATGTTAATCATTATCATTTATACATATATCTAGATGCTGTAGGAGTCCTGGTGTGGCACTGTGGGTTAATGTGCCAGGCAGTAAAGCCATTTGAACTGCAAGGTCAGTAGTTCAAGCTCACCAGCTGCTCCTCGGAAATCCTATACAAGGTCACTATGGGTCGGAAACGATGGCACTTCATAACAAGATGCTGTAGGATCAGCACTGGACTGTGAACTACAAGGTTGGCTGTTCAAACCCCCCAGCTACTCCTTGGAAACCCTACATAGAGTTGCTATGCACTTAACATTTAACTTCTTAAGGTTTGTTTCCTTCTTTGCTCATTTTTCAGATCAATATCTTACTAACAGAGCAGAGTTAAATCTTGGGCAAGTCAGTTTTCTAACTCTGTAACTTTAGACAGTTGCTTAACCTAAGATTCCCTTTCCCCAGTAGTAAAATAATGATAATCATACTTATTGTATGGACTTGTTAGAAGAATGGAAATGTGGTAATGTTCATAGAATAGTTAGCATAACACTTGATACATAATAGTTGCTTAGTAATGGTACTGGCTACCAAGTTATCATCTGGACTATTTAAAGGACTTTGTTTAGACATCAATGCTATTTTTTGTTGGTATTGTTTCTCTATTATAATTTCGTAGGTGGCTCTCATGCCAAAAGGAAATACTAAGTTTCCAATCTGTTTCTTTGAACAAGGCCTCTATTGTGCCCTAACTGACTGTAGGTAGTTGGTGGCTTCAGACAAGTACTCTCTCTGGATGAGGCTGCATTTGAGTAATCTAGAAGGGAATAGAAACAATAGGTATGCTTTTATAGGCATAGAGAGGCAGTACTTTAGAAACTAAACCACATTTCAAACATTTTCTTCCCATTCAATGCAACAATACTTGTACAGTATCTCATTCCTACTCTTACATAAAATTGTAAGTCCCCTAATTCTTACTAACTACCATCCTTTATATTTCTGGAGTCTCCTTTATGAATAATGAGTTAAATTGAACATACTAAAAAAGGGGTCACCTCTCTCTATAATTTCATATCTGAGACAAAACAATCTTGTGTTGAGGTTTATTTTGCAGGGTAGATTATATAGTGAACTGGGGAACTTTTGCATCATTCTGAAAATTTATGAGGGAGAAAACAGATGTAAAAGTGTAACATTACCTGGATAAAATTGCTCAGGCTATGTTATGAAAAATGAATCATATAAAATAGCATCAGACCACCTCAAAATACTTAGATCAAACATAGCAGCCGCTCTGGAAATCTGCTCACGTAGATTACAGCCTAGGAAACCCTGTGGGGGCAGGTCTACTGTGTCCTGTTGGGCCACTGTGAGTGGGAATTGAATTGACTGTGTACAACAATGAAAGCTATGCAGGAATTGTAACTAAGGTGACATAGGACACTAGATTGTGTGGGCAAGGGAAAGGCCCTTTGAAAACATGATGATTAAGCTAAAATCTTAATAAAAAAACAAAAAGGAATTAACCAAGCAAATATTCTTGGCAGAGAGATAAGGTAATGGAAAGGTGAACAGGCAGGAATTTCCCCCCCCCATCTAAGGCTTATCACAGAGGATAAAGGAGAGAGTGGTAGGTTGGCTTGGAAAGGTTAAGAAAGGTCAAACAATTTCTATTTGGCACTTCATTGATGAGAGAAATCATATTTATCTAAACTGCACTTAGACTGGTTATGAACAGTATGCCAAAAAGATCACATGGGCAGATCTGATTGATGGTGGTGATGGTATGCCAGAGTCAGTTCCGACTCATTAAGACCCTACATATGCATATATTTATGAGGCTGTAAATCTTTATGGGAGCAGAAAGCCTCATTTTTCTCCCATGGGGCGGTTGGTAGATTTGAACTACTGACTTTTTGGCTAGCAGCCCAATTAGTAACACTAGAGTAGTAGGAGTTGGGCTGCTAACCTCAAGGTCAGCAGTTTGAAGCTACCAGCCGCTCTGCGGGAGAAAGGTGAGGCTTTCTGCTCCCGTAAAGATTTACAGCCTTGGAAATCCTCTAAGGGGTTGCTATGAGTTGGAACCAACTCCATGGCACATAACCACCACCACGATGATACCAGAGCTCTGGTTTGACAGGTACCACCATATATGCTGGTATGGTGCTGTGGGTTAATGTGCCAGACTGTAAAGCCGTTTGAACTGCAAAGTCAGTGGTTCAAGCTCATCAGCTGCTCCTCTGAGAAACACTATACAGGGTCTCTATGGGTCAGAATTGACTGGTGGGCACTTTACAACAACCACCATATGCTGCAGCGCAATATGTATCATTTATTTTCTTGATGTTTTAATTTGTTGCACTTTTTCTTAAGTTACATTGTCAATTCCTAAAGAGTTGAGCAGAGCAAAGCAGAACAGAACAGTACTTTAGTCCAATGTGATTGTTAAGTCCTAAATAATACAATGTAAAAACTGTGACGCAAGGTTGCTGGTTCAAGCCTACTAGTTGCTCTGTGGGAAAAAGATGAGCCTTTCTGCTTCCACAAATATTTACAACTTCAGAAACCATATACAAGGTCTCTATGATTCTAAACTGACTCCGGAGCACTTAACAACAAGAAGCTAGTGCTTGCTCACTTTGGAATTTCTTGCTTCATTTTGGTGGGAAGTGAAGTTAACTTACAGAAGCATTGCTATCCACTTGTATTTATTTGTAAGGTTTGTACTGTTTATACTAAAGACTTAAAACGTTGCTTTACACTTGAAATATTTTAGGGAGAAATGCATCTATTCATTTTATTATAAAAGTTGTTTAAAATTTTGAAGTATAAAATTGCTATTATCAATTCAGTATGTATCCACATGGGATGGTTTGTGCTATCTGACCTCCCATCTGCATCTCATTCTATTTGGCTTCATTCTCCAGGCCAACAGAGTCCCCTTCTTTGATAATACTCGGTCATACAAGCTCCACACTATGCTTTCCTCTCTATCAAGATGTACCTTATTTCAAATCCCAGGACCCCACTTTGTTTCCAGGGCAACCTGCACCTTTGATACTTTAATGTGTGCTAATGCGTCTATGGGGTGGGAGAACAGAAAGCTC
The DNA here is from genome assembly GCF_000296735.1 of Chrysochloris asiatica. Classification (NCBI taxonomy): domain Eukaryota; kingdom Metazoa; phylum Chordata; class Mammalia; order Afrosoricida; family Chrysochloridae; genus Chrysochloris; species Chrysochloris asiatica. The sequence continues at coordinate 7,272,987 of NW_006408550.1, forward strand.
CTTTTAAAGTTAGACACACTGTTTTCAAGTATGTTTCCCAAGCATCTTTATACTTGCAGGCAGGCTCCAAGATTTGACCTGCTTTAAAAAAACAGTTGTCATTGAGTCAATTTTGAGTCATGGCAACCCGAGGTGTGTCAGAGTAGAACTGTGCTGCATAGTTGTCAATGGCTGACTTTTTGGAGGTAGATCTCCAGGTCTTTATTCTGAGGCACCTCTAAATGAACTCAAACCTCCAGCCTTCCTATGAGCAGTTGTGTGTTAACTCTGCACCACCCAAAGATTTCACCTCTCTTCTTTTTAAGAAATTACACAGTGACCTTATCTCTGAGAATTGTTTTGTCTCTGTAGACTTTGGAGAAAATGTTCTCTCTTAAATTCCCAGTGAAAAGGCTTATGGCAATTTGGAAGCAATGATTTGTTTTTGTTTTCCCATATTTTAGTTCTGTCTTTTGCAAACGAATCCCAATAGAGATGTGTTACACGGAACAGGAATTTGAGAAATAACTGATGCTGGTCAAGGTCGTGTTTACATTCCTGTAGCACTATTGCTCAAAAAACTATAGACAGAGGAGCTTGATTCCACCCCCTCTTTTGCCAACTTTCATAATCAAATAATTTTTATTTAGCTTGCATTAAAAAAAAAAAAAGATGGACAAACAATCTAACTTTCCTCTGATCTAAGACATGCTTACAATTTTCTAAGCAATCTTTTTAGTGTGTGTGCTTAATTTTTTTTTGCCTTCTGCTCTGTTTCTCGTTAACAAATTTAAGGATTTAAGTGGGTCAAAGTGGTAGGATCAGTAGGCAATAATCTCTAAAGGCAGATACTAAATACACATAGGATTGTCTTCTCCATTCCAGTAAGCTCCATCAAGGGTGGGGCTGTGACCACCCAGGGCCCTGCTCTCTCTCCAGCATATGGCACAAGGTAGAGTTCAAATGTTTGTTCAACACATAAAGCCCTCTTTCTCATCACGAGAAAGCCATTTGCTGTCCAATAAGAATTGACATACTAAATTCTCTCTGACAAAAGTCAATTTGCAAGGAAGTAAGAGTATGATATGGTTGACATACAATAAATGAGAAGATATGCTGGAGGTCTGGTTCGGCCATAAAAAGCATGACAAGGCATGACAATGGGGAAGTCATTTGACTCCTCTCTCATACAATGATGACAGATAAAGGAATCAGACTAGATGAAACTCAGTTGGGAAATCCCAAAATTAATTCAAGTTTGGAATACTTAAGCAAAAGACCACACTTTCTGTTTACAAGTAATAAACAAAGAATATTAGAAAATTTAAAATTTTTAATAAATGTGCTTTGTTCACAAAATGTGAAAAAATACAAACACAAACATACATTTTCTGTTATGCCACCTCCCTCAACTTGGCAACTATGGTATAAACTACTTGATCAAGTCATGATCTTGAAGAATACAACCAAGTGACCATCATTTATTTTTGAAACACCAAATCATTTTGGAGAATCCTGCTGAGTGTAACAGGTGGCCCCTTAGCTTCTTCTTCTTCTTTTTTTTTCTTTAAGAGTACCTGTATAATATCAGGAGGTCCTATTGATGTTTCTTGTCATCACATGTATAATCTGGCACCAAGCCATATGACTGCTTATATTTCAACACTTATACACTGAACTGGCTTTGGTGGAATATATATTGATTTAAATCCCTTGCCAACCTAATTTGACTAAGATGAATTTACAGTAACAAACAATACTTATAAATTCAAACAAATTTATACTAAGTGGTAGTAGGCTTTAAAAAGAGACTTTTCTTTAAAGTACTACTTAAAATCCATCATGCACACTTAGGAGCATAAGCAGAATCAACATCTGTAAACAATCAGAAGAATATAGCACCAACATTTTAGCTGTAACACAAAGGCTAACTCCAAGGTCATACTTATACTAGCCCCTCATCAAAAGCACTGTTTTCATTTACTTTCAAAGCACATTCATTCGATACATTGCTTTCTTTGCGTTTAACAACACATTCAGCTAAATTAGAGAAAACAAGAGTATGGTACTTGTAAAAAGGTATTTTCAAAAACACAGTTCTGTGTTATCCTGAATATAGCACTTTTTTTCTTTTGAGGGAGTTACAAGATAGGACCCTGCAGTGCTTAACTGAAAGAAAGCCACCATGATTAGTAAGGAAATCTTATGCTATTGAAAGTAAATGAAAAATTCCAAGTTACTTCTGGTATATTTGAGCAATCAACATTTATTGCATTTAGTCAATTGACTTTTTGGGTTAATTACAATCTTGTTCCTTCCATTCATTTAGCATGTGAAATTTAATCTGAAATATTGGTACACATGCTCAACTGTTTATATCTTAGAGGATAAATTTTATATTTCGAAATAAAGTTTGACATTCAAAGTTAACTACAGCAAATCACAATAAGCACAAAGACATCAGTTTTACCAGAGTAAAGAAGTGCAGTTTATGAAATTTAGGATCAACTACTAAAAATGCAAGTTTCCTTTAAAAACATACACACACACACACACACACACACACATTAACCATGAAATCTGAAACTGTGATATTTCAGTGCAAAAACCTCACTATGAGGTAATTTTAATGTAATAACCACTTGAAAAAAAAAAAAATCCACACAGTGGCACTCTTAAAAATGACGGTTTACAGGACAGTTGCTGGTTGACAAGACAATGTGGCCTAATGTTCTTAGCTGTCTAAAACCAATCTTGTCTTGTTTGGACATACAGTTCTCCTTAATCATTTGTTTCTGATTCAGAAACACAGAAAGACATTTTTCAATGCCAACTAATGGCCATCAACTAATGATTTATTTTTTCAAAGAAAACTTTCTATTAGAATTTAGATGAAAATGAGAACACCAAAGGTCAAAACCATTTCATGAGTTTACCAGAAGACGGTTAATTATAGATTTTTCTCTGTAAATCCAGATTTGCATTGTAGCACACCTCCTTAGTGGAAAGGTGAGAACCTTTATCAAATTTGGTCTAGTTAGAATATAATCTCTTTTATAAGTGCAAACCCTTTCACAAAGGTGTTCTAGGTCAGTATTAGGTACTATATTATGCCTTGCCTAAACAGAAAATTTTGTCAATGAAACTTAAATCAGAAAAAATTAAAAGTGAAACTTTCAAAACGTAAGTATATTTTACACCAAGATCCAAAATACTACTTTGGCAATGGTGTTTATTATTACTGTGCTAACGAAACTAGAAGATATATGTGGGAAAGCCTCTCTCCCAATGTCTGATGCTGTCAAATGAGCTTTTATGGAAGAAATAAAGATAAAGTGAATTATCACCAATTCCAAAAAGTTAAGGAAATACTGAATCATCAGACAAACCAAACAGAAAATGGTTTTCTACTACTGACAACAATTTAGCTAGGGGGTAAAAAGACAAGTGCATCACCAAGCTAAAGCAATTTGTGTTACATTTAACTTGTGAATCATCAAAGTGCAACCTATAGCTTTCTACAAATCTTAAAATTTTCCATTGCATTGGTTTAATGTCAACAGTGAAAAGTTGATGAAAAGGAAAATACAGAGCAAATTATGCTTCATTTTTTCACAATAGCATGGAAGAGAAAAAGGTACCTTTCTAAAGTATTTTAGTGCTAAATACTAAAGTATCAGTGGTTTTTGTGATGACAGGAATCACTGCATGAAACTTTAAGCTTTCTATATAAGAATAAATTTTAAAATTGAGGAGTAGAAAAAAATAGCAAACTTTGTAAACTTTGCAGCTCTCCTATCAAACCAGGTTTTAAGTATTAAACTTCTATTAGTATTTCCAATTAGTGTAGTAGGAGTCTGGACTTAAAGGGTCTTTGCTTTTATATTAACTTAAGAGTAATATGGGATCCTCTAGCTCATAAAAAGGAACGGAGCTGGCTTGACTTTCTCCAGAGTCTGAGTCATACGGAGCATCAGGGAGCTCTGTAAAACCGTATGCTAGCTGTTCATCTTCCATATCTGATCGAACATAACAGGAAGGGTTAGAATATTCCTCATCTTCTATACTGTTGAAATCTTGAGGAATATATAACATTCCTGGGTAGTTCCTACTAACCAAGTCATTTGTGGTTTTTAGGGAGATTTTCCTAAATGCCATCAGATGCATATGTGAAAATTTTGAATACTTGAAACGTTTAAAGCCCAGAGACTCTATAGCAATCTTCCAGCTTTTCATCATCATAGCATGGCGGTTCTGATGGGATGAATCAGGTGTGATGATAAGTAATAAACCATTTAAAACTAACAGTTCATGAGCTTTCTTGCAGCATATCCATCGCTGGTAAGGTGATGGAAAATAAGAAAGGAGGAGAGAAAAAACAACAACATGAAAAAGCTCTCCAGGAAGAGAGTCAATAGGGTTTTTTAGCTGCTTCAGAAAGGCATCTATAGCATCCTGGGCAAGCTGGAGTGGTTGCTGAAGCTGTAAGTTCAGGAAGTCACATTTATACACACTCTGTAGAAAGGAAAGAACAAGGCATATTATGAACTTCAGAATGACTTTCACTTTATTAAACAGCACATTTTACACCAGTCTATCTTCATAGCATTTCTATGTAATTCCTGCTTTGACTATGCACCCTTCCTGTCAATTATTAAGTATATGCAGCCTTTTACAACCAAAACATTCACTCACAAAAATCTCAAAGGGCAATTCAGATTAAAAAAACAAAGAATAAAACATCCAAACAGTCTGATGTTACACTGATTCTGACACATGGTGAGCCTCTATGTTACACAGTAGAATCACCAACCTTTAGGTTAGTAGTTGAGAGAAAAACATTGTGTCACCCAGGGAGCTGGAGTAATTAACACTGGAGAATTTCTACTCATCATTTCAAAGTATATATATTTCTGCCCAACAATAAATGTGAAAATAACTAGAAATAATTTTCAATTATATTAATTTTTAAAAAATTTCTGGCTGCATAGTGGTTATATGAATTGGGCTGTGAACCGCAAGGTCAGCAGTTGAAACTACCAGCTGTTCCACGGGAGAAAGATGAGGCTTTCTGCGCTGGTAAAGATTCACAGCCTTGGAAACCCTGTACAGGGTTGCTATGAGTCGGAACCAACTCCATGGCACATAACAACAACAACAACAACAAGGGTTTATTTGAAATTTAATTAGGCTAAGAGTCTACAGAAATGATCCATTCATTTCTATACTTAGTCATAGCTACACTCATTTTAACATTGCACTTCTACTCTCCCCAAAAAAGGACAAATATAAAACCAACTCTGAAATAATACCATGAAATAAAGATGAATCAAAGACAAACACAGGGTAATGAAGGAAGCAGAAAAAAATTTGTACAAGCAGAATGGTAACACAACTTTACAAGATCAGACTTGCATTTTATGAAATTTTATTGACTTAGTCAAATGGCCACACAAACAGCTTCTACTAAAGGAATGTACATTGCTAGTCTGATGAATAGGAAGCCATGGTGGTGCTGTAGGTAAAGCATTTGGCTACTAACTACAAGGCTGGTGTAGTTCAAGCTGATCAGCTACTCTGGGGTAATAAAGATGCGGCTCTTTGCTTCTGTAAAGATTTCGTCTCGGAAACCCTAAGCAGTAGGATCATTGCGAGTTGGAATCAATTTGATGACACTGGGTTTTTTTCCAGTGGCTTAAAACTTTATGGAAATGATCCTAAGTAAGAAATCAGTTTTCAAATTAATTATATAAAAATTAGTCACCCTATCATATAGGGCACAACCATTTGTCTGTCACTTTGTCATAGTGTGATGCCTTGTCTGCTTCTGTGATGCTGAAAGCTATTTATGTCACTGGTATTTTGAGTCACCCATGGCGGACAGGTTTCAGTACAGCTTTCAGATTTAAACAAACTAGGAAGAAGGGCCCAATAGTCTACATCTAGAAACACTGGTCAGTGAAAACCACACGAGTAGCTGTAACGCTCTCTGATATAATGCCAAAGATGAGGCCCTCAGATTATAAGACACTCAAAATATGACTGGGGAAGGGCTGCCTCCTCAAAGTAGAGTTGACCTTAATGATATGGATGGAGTAAAACTTTTGGGACCTCCATTTCCTGATGTGGTGGCATAACTCAAAATGAGAAGACACAATAGTGATCATCCATTAATGATCTGAAGTATGAGACTAGAAAAATTGGGAAGTCATCAAAAATGAAATGGAATGCTTGAAGACAGATATCCTAGGCATAATTATTTTCTGTCTGGTACCATCCTACCAGTCCTGACTCAAAGTGACCCTGTAAACAACAGAATGAAACACTACACGGTTCTACACCTCACAATTGATCCTAAGTTTGAGCCCACTGTTGTAGCCTTTACATCAGTCTGTTCATTGAGGATCTTCCTTTTTGCTGATGAACTGCTACCCAACACGTCTTTCTCCAGAACTGTTCCTTCCTGATAACATGACATGAACGGTGCAAAGCTTTCCTGACCTTCATTTGCTGATATGGCATGACTCAGAATTAATAATGGTAATATACAATGTACATAGTATGAATCTAGGAAAATTGAAAGTTATCAAAAATGAAATGGAATGCATAGATATCGACATCCTAGGTATTTGTGAGCTGAAACGGGCAGGTATTGGCTATTTCAAATCAGACAAATGTCCAGGAATGACAGACTGAAGAGGAAATGGTATTGCATCTTCTGTTTGAAGGAACAATTCAAGATCTATTTTGAAGTACAAAGCTGTCAATGATAGGATAATATCCATACACCTACAAGGAAGGGTACACCTATTCTAGGCATCAGTGAGGAGTCCTGGTGTGATGCTATAGATAAGCACTGGACTGCTAACCACAAAGTTGGTGGTTCAAACTCATCAGTAGCTCCTTGGAAACCCCATACATGGTAGCTAAGACTCAGAACTAACTCTGCAGCACTTAACAAGGTTTTAGTGAGCTCAAATGGCTATTGTTGTTAAGTGTCACTGAGTTGATTTAGACTCATAGTGACCCTGTGTAAAGGGTTTCTGAGGAGTGGCTGGTGGGATTGAACCATCGATATTTTGATAAGCAATCCACAGTTTATCCTATAGCACTAAACGAAGATTCCTAAATGGACTGGTAATGGTTATTTGAATAACTATTATCATAGTTTACACCTTCAAGTGACAATATACTACTTCTTACCCTTTGTGTTTCTATTAAAATATATTTTATATATATATTATAAACTTACTGTAAATTTTTTTTTTGTTTAAATAGCCAATTCTCTATTAAAGTTATTTAAATTATGACACACCAGGACTCTAGTACATAATATTTTTGTTTAAATAGCCAATTATACTTTAAAGAGACTTAAACCATAGGAAAAAATCCTTGTATTTATATATATAAAGTATCACTACTGGTACTTTTCATCCATTTCTATATAGCCATATTTTCACCTGGCTGAAGGACTACCTCCTTTAGTATTTCTTGTAATGCAAGTCTGCTACTGTTAAATTCCTTCAGGTTTTATATGTTTGGAAAAGTTTAATTCATATTCATTTTTAAAATACATACTTAAGAGGTATGGAATTCCAGGCTGACAGAATTTTTTTTTTCTTTTAGTACTTGAATGTACGTTTTAAAATCTCTTTACTCCTGGTTTTAAGGAATTTGATTACAATATGTCTCTGTGTAGGTCTCTTCATTTGGCCGCTTGATTATCTCAATTGTTCCTTGCTACTCTGTCATTTTAAAATCCTCTTCGCCACGTTTCACTTTGGATAGTCTCTGTTGCTATATCTTTACCATTTATTTTGCAATATTTAAGGCACCATTAGCCACACTCAGTCCTGGTGTGATGCTGTAGGAAAAGCACAGGGTTGCACAGTTACTTTGAACCACAGAGGCAGTGGCCGCTCCTTGGACAACCTACATGGGTCACTAAGAGTCAGAACTGACTTGACGGCATGTAACAACAATCACATTCAGTGTGTTTCATATCACAAAATGTAGTATCCATCTTTGTAAGTCAGGCTTGGATCTTTTAAATATGGTGCCTAGAGTTATAGCAAAAATGAATCAGCAAACATCAATTTGTTATCAAAGCAAATCTCATTTTTCTGATAGAAATAAGTAATTTGTCTGTTCTGAATAGACCATCTTCAAAAAATACCCTAACACAAACTCCTGGCATCATGTGAATAAGATAAAAGAAGCCTGGAGCTGATAAGGAGGCCCCTCTGCTTCAATTAGTCAAACTGTGGTCATCACAAAAACGACTCACTGTGATGTTCTCAAAAGAGAATAATATCCATCATTTCTTGAACTATAACGTTCCAGGCCAAATGTGAATTAAATGTTTATTCTTACCACATAAACTACTTAACATCACACAGGGGAAATAGCCTACTATTTCATCTACTCAAGTATGAATAGCTGAAATCATAAAGTTTTGGCTGACTCATTTTACCTTGGTTCTTTTTACCACTTCATAATGGATCTATATCACAATACATTTCAGAAAGTAATACATTAATAAACCAAACCAAACAGGAAGTCTAAATAACTATTTGGAAATCTTTCAAGTTTCCTGATTGCAATGATTTTACTATACTGTCATGCCTAAAGAAAAATATGATGCTGGACACTAAATATACAAAAATTTTCAAAGAAAATAAATGTAGTTTTAAGTAGAAATTATCTCTTAACATCTTTTGAACAGGGAATATATTTACTATTTCATGGGTGTTACGACAGTACTTTTTCATATGTAAAATATTCAACTTTGAACAAGACAAAACTATGCATACCTACCTCTACAGCAGGTACAATGTCTATGCCAACAGTTAGAAATTCTTCAAACTTCAAAAATGGGTTAAAGCAGCTGCCAACATCAAGTAATCTGATCTTTCCTGAGGCTTGTAGAAACCTAAAAACATATTTTACTTCATGAAAGGAAAACTAAAAGTAAAGTGTAAGAAAAAATTAAATATCTGAGAATTTAAAATAAATGAAATATATTTTATAACTTTTTGGCCTTTGGACTCCTTTACACACTGAAAGTTTATTTAAAGCCCCAAAGTGCTTTAGCTTATAGGGTTACATATGCCAACAGTTACCATATTAGAAATTAAAATAGAAAAGTTTAAAAAGATTTTAATTCACATAAACAGCAATAATAAACCCATTACATGCTAAGAAGCAGCACTTTTTTAAAACTAAAAGTTACCAGATTAAAAACAAACAAACAAATAAAAGTAGTAAAAACTCAGCCTTTTTTATTTTTTCAGGTTTCTTTCTCTCATATAAATAAAGGCTGTAAAATGGAAAGAAAATTATTTGGAAGGAATGGAGCACTTCTTTTTTTACTATTATAATTATGAGCTAAATTGTGGTTCGTTTATAACAAGAATATAGGAGCCCTCTGTAGGTATTGTTCATGTTAACCTTACCTGTCGCTCCATATTATCTATTGTACATTTTATTTTCCTCATTTGTAATATTCTTTATATTTTAAAATTCCATTTGTTATTTTGTAGAATGTAATATGTACACTGCCTTTGTGAAGTGGTATATAATTGTATAATTTCTGTGTGTAAACTGTTTAGGCTTTCAATAAATATTAATGTTCTGAAAAAAATTCTATTTGTTTTTATAAGCTACTTATATCCTTTTTGTAATATGGACATTGAAATTTTTTCTTCAAACAAGCTAATTAAAATGCTGTATACATATATGACTAAAATAAAAGTGAATCACCCACGTTCCACATTTTAACTGGTGTTTTAAATATTTCTGCAAGAGAGAAAAACTGAATGAACACTATGCAGAGTTATCCTGATATTCTTAGGGTTACTCTTAACAACTTTATTATTAAAATCTTAAAACAAAAGTAATATTTAAATACTATAATAGAACCAAGATTTCCTGACTAGTATCTTTTCAACTACTGTTCTTCATTGTAGTTGGAAGACCTGGAAATGCTAGTATATTGGCAGTCCCACCATATTTCAGAGTATCTTTCCATTACCAAAGACAATAAAACCCTTTCCTGATCTAATTTTCAGTATGGAAAATATTATTATAACTAAGGGAACTGTCAATTAACCAGAAATTCAAGTTCTAAAAATAGAAATTTATACTATAATAATGATAATGATAAATATTTAACTGTAAATATGATTTAGTCTGTTTATAAATTAAAAGAACCTGACATTTTTATCTGAACAATATTTCAAGTGTTCCCTAAAAATCCAAGTACTTTTAGTACCATTTAAAAAATCAGCCTTAAATGCTCAAATATATGCAATTTGACAAATAGTTACTGATTGAGTGTTTACCAGTTGGGCCTACCATCTCCTCTGCTAGGAGTCTGAGATACCGACTTTGGTAAAAAAGTCCTATTGCTCAAGCATATTATTCATCTGTCAGATTATGATACTGTGGTGGTTTATGCATTGCTATGATGCTGGAAAACCTGAGTTTAGAGACCATCTCAAGAATATATTTGAAGCACTGAACACTAATAACAGAATAACAGACAAGATACAAGATAGCATCAAAAATATCATAAATACATGAAGAAAGCAGAAAGGTCATTAAAAAGACAGGAAAGAAAAAAAGAAAGACCAAAATGGGTATCAGAAGAAATTCTGAAACTTACTCTTGAGTAGAGAATTTAAAGTGATTGGAAGAAATGAGTAAGTAAAAGAGTTGAACAGAATATTTAAAAGGGCTGCTTGAGAAGACAAAGTCAAGTATTATAATGAAATATGGAAAGACCTGGAGTTAGAAAACCTAAGGGGAAGAACACATTAAGCATTTTTCAAGCTAAAAGATATGAAGAAAAAATTCAAGCCTTCACTCTTTCCCTTATAAGCTGCCTTTCTTAGGCTATGCTCTTTAAATTCCCACCCAAGACATGTATAATGTTCAGACAGCTCTTCTCAAGTTACTTTTTTTGGTTTTGTTTTTTTACCTTTCTATTGTCAACTGAGTTTTCCATTCTACAATTCTCACACATTTTGTTTCACACCACTGATTGCAATCACAACATTACAACACTTATCCCACTCCCACCCTGTGTTTCCTGTTTCCATTCCTTTCTTTCTTAACCCTTCAGAACTTTATCCTCTGGTACATGATGCCCTCTTGGTTTCAAATGGTTGATCATTCTAAGGTGTGTTATTGTTCCCCTTATAGTTCTCTCTATTCTCCGGAGGCCTGGTGTGGTGCTGCAGGATAAGCACTGGACCACAAGGTCAGTTTGAACCACAAAGTCAGTAGTTCCCACCAGGTGCTCCTTGGAAACCCTATACAGGGTGGCTATGAACTGGAATCAATTCAATGGCACTTAACAACAACTGTTTGGTCAAAAATTGAGCCATGGGGGTGAGTTCTTTTCCAAACCTGAAGAGTGGTGACTAAAGACCACAGTGCCTGGGGTTCCATCAGTAACACTTTCGATGCTTCATCTTCTTTCCACACTAAACTCGGCCTTATTAGAGCCATTTGCTTTCTACTACAACATCTCTCTAGAAAGGAACATCAACTTTCAATCACAACAGACTACCATTTACCACCATTAAAAATGCTCAAAAGGAATGTGCTACATGCATTGAGAACAACTTCATTAAATAGTTCCAATAAACTTTGTGGTTGAAGGCAGCACTGTTGGAATATTTGTGTTGTTCTCCAGAGATTATTCTAAATGGAGGCTATAGGCACATTTTTGCCAAATGCAAACTTTATGGCTTAGGGTTTTACATAATGTTTTAGTTTTTAACATGCAAAATGTTATTCCAAAAGACTGAGCAATAAAATAACCTATCATTATATATTACGACTAAAAAAACATAATTAAACAGCCAAAAAGGAATGGCTGAAGTTACTTATCATACTTGATCTAATATTAACATTGGAAAAGCAAGTATTTGGAAAAATTAGTTTGTTCTAATAAGGAAAATCTATCTAATATAGCAATAAACTGTAAACTGATCAGTCTGCAGACAAACAACTTTCTGAAGGACAAGTAACTGAAATACTGTTAGACTTGTTTCATTTTCGCCTACCAGCTCTGACCAGTACTTACATATTATAAACAGCAATTGCTCTTATGCAAATTCAGGCTGACAAGTCCATAAGAACGAAAATATGACCTGGAACATATATCCCACCAGAATTTAGAGATCATCTGAGGAACATATTTGATGCAATAGACACTAATGACACAAGACCAGAAGATCTGTGGGATGCATGTAAGAACATCACACAGGAAGAAAATAAAAGGTCATTAAAAGGACAAGAAAGAAGGAAAAGACCAAAACGGATGTCAGAAGAGACTCTGAAACTTTGTCTCCAGCATAGAGATGCTAAAGTAAACGAAAGAGATAAGGAGGTAAAAGAGATGAATACAACATTTCAAAGGGAAGCTCTGCAAAGACAAAGTCAAATATAAATGAAATGTGCAAAGGCCTGGAGGGAGTTAGAAAACCAAAAAGGAAGAATATACTCAGTATTTCTCAAGCTGAATAGAACTGAATTAAAAATTCAACCCTCAACTTGTAATACTGAAGGATTCTATGGGTAAAATATTGAATGATGTAGAAAGCATCTAAAAAAGACGGAAGGAGTATACAGTCATTGTGCCAAAAAGCAATGGTCAAAGTTCAACCATTTCAAGAGAGCATAGCATCAAGAGGCAATGGTGACCACATTGGTCACCAATAAGGGGAAGTGGGGGAAAAACAGCAATGAAGTTTTGAGCTAAGTCTGACCATGTTCAATAGACTCTTGTGTGAACCCAGGTTGAGACCTGGTTGGCCAGCAGTATGGCAAGACCTGGGGACTCCCGGGCCCAGAGACAGTGACATGGTCACAGAGGACTAGAGTGGAGAGTGAAGCATCCAGCTGATATGAAGTGAGGGGAGATGCAAAAGAACACCCACCCATATTTACAGATACTATCCACTTGACCTGGCTTCAATGGCTGGATGATCAGAACTTGATTAGAAGAAGAAAGAATAGGAAAAAAAGAGTAAACTGCTACAATGTGATGAACTTGACCTATACTTATAAATGTAGTAGCTCAAAAGAGGAAACAAATCTTTACAGTGACGATCATTCCCATCCTTTCAGTATACAGGGTTGACAGGGTTGACAGGGATGGGTAACTTAGACATCAGCTACCCAAAATGGGGGAGCTACAAAGGCAAGAAGTGACTGGCTTACAAGCTTTCAAGAGGGAGCCTAGTTCCAAAGGGTGTGGGGGAAGGCAGAATCTCTACTGAGTGGTTTCCAATCTGTCTGGATGGAGCTGATGAAAGGAGATGGGGATAAGACTCTTGTCATACAACAGTGAATAATTGCTAGCAGGACTGACTGTGAGGGTTGGAAATGTAAAGGTAGACGTTTTGTAACAAAAGGGACGGGAGTGAGTGATTTTGCAGTCCAGGAGCAGAGGTCCCTGGGACAATCAAGGGAGAAGAGCAGAGTGCGGGACCCTATCCAGCGAGGCAGTGATGTCAGATGGAGGCAGAGACGATGACGTGGAGAGATGGAATGGTTGGGGACTCTGGACCCAGGGAGGGAGAGGGGTTGTGAGCTGATGGCTGGAGGGCAGGCTTGCAGGGTGTATACCCTTTGACTGTTTGATGATGCATTGAGGGGATTGTAATCATTGCAATTAAACGATATATGATAGGATGAATGTAAAACTAATATTCTCCCATGTGAACTCTCACATAATTCACAATAAAAACTTTAAAAAAAAAAAAAGAGGCAATGGTACTGAAGGAACAAGTTCAAGATGTACTGAAGGCATCGGCAAAGAACAAGGCTCCGGGAATCTATGGAGTATAGACTGAAATCTTTCAACAAACTGATGCAGCAATGGGGGCACTCACTCAGCTATGCTAAGAAATTTGGAAGAAGGCTACCTGGCCAACTGATTGGAAGAGATTCAGTAATATCTGTTTCAAAGAGAGGTGACTCATCAGAATACAAAAATCATCAGACATTATTATTAATATAACATGCTAGTAAAATTTTGCTTAAGATAATTAAAAATGGTTGTATTCTTTCACCATACTTATTCAGTCTGTATGCTGAGCAAATAATCTGAGAAGCTGGATTATATGAAGAAGAGGGTAGTATCAGAACTGGAGGAAGGCTCATTTAACAACTTGCAAAATGCAGATGACACAACCTTGCTTTCATAAAGTGAAGAGGACTTAAAATACCTAATGATGAAGATTAAAGAACACAACCTTCATTATGGGTTGCAACTCAATATAAAGAAAACAAAATTCTCACCACTGGACGAATAAATAACATCATGATTAATGGACAAAATACTGACGCTGTCCAAGACTACATCTTGCTTGAATTCACCATCAACACTCATGGAAGCAGTAGTAACCAATCAAATTATGTACTGCATTGGACAAATCTGCTGCACAAGACCTCTTAAAAGTGTTCAAGAGCAAAGATGTCAGTTTGAGGAAGAAGGTGCACCTGACCCAAGCCATGGTATTTGCAGTAGCCTCATAGGCATGTAAAAGTTGGACAATGAATAAGGAAGACTGCAGAAGAATTGGTGCATGTGAATTATGGTGTTGGTGAAGAATATTAAAAGTACTATATGCGCTGCCAGAAGAACAAACAAATCTGTATTGAAGGAAGTATAGTCAAAATCTTCCTTAGAAGCCAGGATGGCTAGATTTCGTGTCTCACACTTTGCACACATTATCAGGATGGACCAATTCCTGGAGAAGGACATCATGCGTGGCAAAGCAGAGTGTCACAGAAAAAGAGGGAGACTCACAATGAGATGGATTGGCACAGTGCCTGCACCAATGGGTTCAAGTGTAGCAAAGATTGCCAAGATGTTCCAGGGTAGCGTTTGTGTTGTACAAAGGGTTGCTGTGAGTTGCAACTAGCTCAACAGCACCTAACAAAAATAAGAATCAAAAGTTTTTTGCTTACTCCATAAAATAATTCTGGTTATATTTACCCTAAAATGCAATTTAAAGCAGTTGTTTTTTGTTTGTTTTTAAGTGCTCTCTTCTGAGCTGAAGGTATTTTATAGTATCTCTTCAAGGGCCAACAGGGCAGGGTATGGGAGATACTGAGAAGTTACAACTTTTCCTATGCTGCAAAAACAAGGATGTGATTGTTTGAAATGGTGTGCGCCTATAAAATGTTTACCTCAAGAAAAGCTTCTAAGGTTAAAACAGGTTGAAATGAATAATCTTGGACTCATTTATTAGCCCTGCTATATTTTGAAGCATGGAATAAATTTAAAAAACAAACTGGACTTTGATTCCTATCATTTCTTTGGGGGAGTGAAATAAAAAGGAAATGCATTTTTGAGAGTTGATAGGTAAACAATTACTCCTTAAATTCATGAGGGAGTTTTCAAAAGACAACTTTAAGGCTCCAGGTGACAACATATATAGCAAGATTTATTATTAGATACCTTAGGTCACATAAAAATTATTAATTTTACTTCTCCTTTTATCTGAATAATTTCTTCAGGAAGTAGCAGGAAAAAGAAGGTAAAGTGGAACATTTTTCACTCTGACCAAAGACTTGGCTTGTTATCATCTTGCTTATTTAACAACCCATTCTCAACACTTTTCATATAATTCGTTTTATTTGCAGACATATAACAAATCTTTGAAATTTTGACTAGTTGAAAGAAGGCTGTGATTGCAACAACTTCCCCTCAATTATTTTGTCAATAAAGAACAAAAAATGAATCAGGAATATTAAGTGTGATGACTAAAGTTGCTTAAATCAACTAAATAATTTGCACTAAGTAGAGAAGTCAAGTCAAGCTTTAACAAGGAAAAGAAAAGGCAGGAATTGGTTCATGGAGTTAATGATTTATATCTGATAGAGCAGCTTTCATGAAAGTGCATTTCATGAAATAAGTTTTACAAGATGCTTCTTAGTCAATAGGTCAACAAATGTGGGAAGCTATATCTTTTTAGCTACAATCATGTAATAAAATAATAGCTATATAACTAAGAAATTCAATTTACTATTTTTTTAGTTTAGTGTTTCCCCAGATTTATTTGCTGGAAAATTCCCTTTTCAAGTATATGTTAACAGTTTAGGAAAATTCTCTGGGAAGCTGTCAGAAAGGAGACAGGAGAGAACAAGTTTCGTGAGAAAAGCAAAAATAACTAGCTTCTAAGTAAAATATTTGGAAAAATAAAAACTGAAAAGATAACTCATAACATCCATATACAGGGGTCAAGTGATAGATCAAAAGAATTAAGTGAAAACATTCCAGAAAACTTCATATGAATTCTTGTTCTTATTGGCAACACTATGTTTACTGTATCTAATATGTATAAAAAATGGCAGGATAGATTAAATTTAATAGCTCTACATGCACACAATAAATATGCTCTAGAAATATTTATGATAAATTTAGTTACGCATTTTGCAAACAAATGAACCATGTGTATTAGTTTTCTATTACTAACTTGTGTAACAAATCACCACAAACTAGTTTTCAAACAGTTTTGTAGGTCAGAACTGGGATTCTGTTTAGGGTCTAAAAAGGTTTAAATTAAGGTGTCAGCTGGCTCAGGCTCTTGTCCGGAGGTTCTGGGGAGAATCCACTGAGGTTGTTGGTAGAATCAATTTCTGGATAGAGATAGGACTCGTTCCTTGATGGCTGTCAGGTAAGAGTTATTCTCAGCTCCTAGTATAACGTCAGGTGTCCTGGTGTGCTGTGGGTTAATGCGCTGGACTGCAAAGTCAGTTTGAACTGCAAGGTCAGCAGTTCAAGCTCACCAGCCGCTCCTTGGAAACCCTGTACAAGGTTGCTTTGAGCCGGAACCAATTAGACAGCATTTGACAGCAATAGCAAGTGTAAAGTCACTTTAAGAATATACACCCAGTATCACTGAGTTTATTTCAACTTGTAGTGACCCTGTATAAGATTTCCAAGTCTTGGTGTGGCGCTGTAGATTAAGCACTTAACTGAAAGGTCGGTATGAACTGCTGACCTTCCAGCTGCTCCCTGGAAACCCTATATGACTCGACGGCACTTAACAACAACAATATATCTTTACTGGAGCAGAAAGTCTCATCTTTCCCCCATGAAATGGCTGGTAGGTTTTGAATTGCTGACCTTTTAGGTAGTAGTCCACTACTTATCCTACAGTGCCACACCATTAGTTACCTTAATGATACCTACTAATTAACCCCTTCACAGTACTACCTAGAAAGTGGAGTTTGGATAAACAAGGGGCAAGAATTTTGAGGTCAAGAAGGGGCATTTTTGGAATTCTACCTATCACACCATACTTCTTTTTCTCCCATAGAATCATTGGTGGCTTCAAACGACCAACCTTTCGGTTAGAGCGGAGTGCTTAACTACTGTGTCAGCAGCGTTCCTTGCTGCTTTCTATTAGCCACTAGTAACTGTAGAATTTTATTCAGAATATTTCCTTCTGTAATTAGAAGAAAGACATGAGACAGACTCAGACTCATGCGTTTTGTTTGTGGTGAGCTTTTCTGGTATACAACTGGTAGCGTAGTGGTTACGAATTGGGCTGCGAACCATAAGGTCAGCGGTTTGAAACTACCAGCCGCTCCGCGGGAGAAAGATGAGGCTTTCTACTCCCGTAAAGATTTACACCCTCGGAAACCCTGCACAGGGTCGCTATGGGTTGGAACCGACTCGAAGGCACTTAACAACAACAACAACATTATTTATAGTATACAATACAGCAATATAAAACTCCATATCCAAATGGTGGGTAATGGTAACTTTGGGATGGCACAACCATTAAATGTCTATAATAACATTTTTTCAAAAGTCCTAAGGTTCATATTTTTTAAAAAGTTTAAATATCCTAACTGATAAGTTGTTAATATTTATGAATTTCAAATTAGTGAGGCTTCACTGCTTTTCACTGATTTACTTCTGACAGATTATATACTTAAATGAAGCATGTAAGTATTTTCTTTGAGTTTAAACAAGTGAGGCTAATTTGGAATACATAAAATTGTCAGTGTAGAAAGACAGTTCAGAACTTCAATATTATGTTATGTCATTTTCTATACTAGGAAATTATGCCTCACTAATATTTGATAGCAATCAAGAAATCAAATGACCTATAGCATTAGGCAAATCTGCTGCACAAGACCTCTTTAAATCATTCAAGAGCAAAGTCAATTTCAGGATTAAGGTGTGCCTGACCCAATTTAGGGTATTTTCATTAGCTTCATATGCATGAGAGAGTTGGACAGTGAACAAGGAAGATCATAGAAGAATTGATGCATCTGAGTTATGGTGTTTCTTACTGTTGTGCATAAAGTTGTGTGAGTTGGTACCTACTTGACAGTACCTCACAACAATGATTTAATTGGAGTCTTGGTGTGGCACTGTAGGATAAGCACTGGACTGCTAACTGCAAGGTCAGCAGTTCAAACTCACCAGCTGCTCTTAAAGAAACCCTATGTCGGGTTTCTATGCATTGGAACCAGCTTTATGACACTTAACAACAACAGTATTTAATACATGAAATGACACTGGCACCCCTTAGTCCCTGGGTCAGACAGTAAAGCTTCACACTGTGATACAGGGTTACCTGAGGGATGACAGGGAGGAATGACCGGCAGTTCAAATTCACCTACCGATACTCGGAAACCGTATATAGGGTTGCTCTGAGTCAGAATCAACTCGGTGGCACTTAACAGTAACTATGAAAGAACAGCTTATGCTGGAGACAAATGAAAAATACAAACACAAAGATGCTGCCAAAAAACCAAGTTGGATGCTTTCCAGCAAAAAGATTTTTTAGTCACATTGAGTCAAAAAAAGACTAAAGCAGATCTGAAATTAAGTTGACAAAAATCTCAAAATTATAAAGTATGCTTGCTGAAGTGCACATATATATTCACTCATGTAACAAAAAAATTACGCCCCATGTGATTATGTACTGAGGTATTAGTTAACACCACAGTGAAGCTATTAAAATTAATAAGATATTTTAAATGCTATTTCAAGTTGAACTATTTCATGTTGAACAGTGGCGAAGCTTGTTTGAAACTGGGGGTTCAGGTTTCGGTTAGTCACCATTGTAACCGTGGCCCTGCTTCTGGGCTAGGCTCTCTCTCTGCCCATCCTGCCGCCACCATGTCCCTGCATGGCAAACAGAAGGCACAGAGCTACAAGTATGAAGCGACCTGGACCATCTATGCCATGAACTGCAATGTGTGGCCGACAAGCGTTTCTTGTGTGCAGTTCCAGCTATCACATTGTTATTGTTAAGTGCCATCAAGTCGCAGGAATCATTTGAACAACCAAAGGGCATATTTTGCAAGCCTGCCTCCTGTCCACCACAGCACACAGCCTTTCTCTTTCCATGAGTCTAGAGTCCTCAGCTACTCTATCTCTCTATGTCATCATCTCCATGTCATCAACCAGCTACTTCTCTGGTTGTTGTTGTTGTGTGCCGTCGAGTCGGTTCCGACCCATAGCGACCCTGTATAGGGTTTCCGAGGAGCAGCTGGTAAGCTTGAACTGACAACCTTGCAGTTCAAATGGCTTTGCAGTCTGGCACATTAACCCACAGCACCACACCAGGACTTCTCTGGTTAGGGTCCCATATTTGGCTCATGTTCTTCTCCCTTGATAGTCCTAGGGTCCTCTGTTCCTAGAATGCAAGATGAACTACTCGCCCTTTTATGTTACAAAACTTCTACCTTTACAGTTGTGACAATCAAAATTAGTCATGATAATAATTACTCACTGTTGAATCAAAAGAATCCTATTCCTTATCTCCTTTCACCAGAGCCGTCTAGAGAAGATGAACACTATTCAGTGGGGATTCTTCCTCCCCCTGCACATTCTGAGACTGAAGTCCCTCTTGAAAACTTGTAAGCCAGTCACCTTGTGCCTTTATAGCTGCACCGTGCCCCCTCTTCCAATTTTTAGGTAGCCAATGTCTAAGTTGCCCGTCACTGTATACTGAATGGATAGGTTTGAATCTAATTTTTAAGTTGATCATTGTGTATGGTTCTTGAATGATGTTATAAAATGCAGCAAAAAAAAGGTTTTCCACCCCTGATAATGAGGAGAGTTCAGAGTCTATTTGCCAAAACACTTTGACCATCATACCCAACCACAAAGCTCATGTGGATCCGGGACACAAAGGCATCTATCCAGAACTCTTGGCAATAAGTGGCGATTATCTCCGTGTGTGACGGGTTGGTGTAACAGAGACCAGGCTGGAAAATCCTAAACAATAACAACAACTCTTGACTTTTGTTCTCCTCTGACCTCCTTTGATTGGCAGGTACTTCAATCATTGATACAACTTGCACCATCTGGGGGCTGGAGATGAGGCAGCTGCTGGAGCGAGTGTCTGGTCATGTGAAGACCCAGCCCATGACAAAGAGGCTTATGATATTGCATTTAGATAGGGTCTGGGGTGGCAGGGTCATGTTTGCCTCCATGGGCACTGATGGCTTGGTATGGTGTTTGACCTCTGCCATCCTAAACACAGCAGCATCATTTATGAAGACCCACAGCATCACCCACTGCTACATCTCTGCTGGAATAAGCAAGACCCTAACTACCTGGCTACCATGACCATGGATGGAATAAAGGAGGTGATCCTGGATGTCCGAGTTTCCTGCACACCTGTCACCAGGCTAAACAATTATCGAGCATGAAGCAATGGCATTGCTTGGGCCCCACATTCTTCCTGCCACATCAGTACTGCAGCAGATAACCACCGGGCTCTCATCTGGGACCATCCAGCAAATGCCCCGGGCCATCAAGGACCCTATCCTGGCCTACACAGCTGAAGGAGAGATCAACAATGTATAGTGGGCATCGACACAGCCTGACTGGATTGCCATCTGCCTGGAGAGTCTCAGAGAAAAGTGCTGGTGCCACCAAGCCTGCAAGGCAGGGGCTTGTGTGAAGAAGAAGAAACATGTTTCCAATGTCTGTTGTTGCTCTGCAACCACTATTACCAGGAGCTGCTTTAGGAGTTCCTGGCCAGTCACCCCATCACTCTCTAAGCCCGACTCAGTGCTGTGTGGCGCCTCCTTAGCCCATGGTAGCAGGTGAAGATTTCCTCTCCTTTCTCCCTCTTTTTGGTTCCTCGATGAAAAATGTCTGTGTATCCTCTTTTTTGTTTTTTCCCCCAGCAAGCAGCACTAGCCTTCTGCACTGCAAGTGCTCTCTCTCCCCAGTGGGAGATGTCTTCCTAAGTTTGGCTATGCCAATTTTTATTTAGCATGTTGCTATAAGAAAAATGGAGTACCGGTATGACACTGTAGGGTAAGTACTAGATCACAAGGTCGGTTCAAACTTACCAGGTACCCCTAGGAAACCCTCTACAAGATTGGTATAAGGCAGAACCAACTTGGCTGCACTTAACACTTGTAACATAAGCAATTTATTTTTCTATCAAGTTGCAATTTTGTGACTGTTGTTGTAGGACATGTTTTCATCATCTCAGTGATTACAATCTCTTCCATGCAATAACGGTGATTCCGCTCCCTCCCTGTGGTTCCTATTTGTGTTTCTATCTCTTTTTCAACTTTGTCCTTAGGTAAAAGTTGCCCTTTTGATTTTAAATGACTGACCATTCCATGGTGAGCAGACCTTACTAGTGTTGTTGCCCCCCTGGCTAAATACCTATCTACTCCTTGACTGAAAACTGGGTCATGAGGGTGAGTTCCTTTCCAGTTCTGAAAGGTGGTCAGGGACCAGAGTCTCAAGCTTCTTCAGTCTCGGTCTGACCAGTAAACCTGGTCTTTTTTTTAAAAAAAACTAAACAAAAAACAATATTGACTTTTTTCCCACATGTTTTCCCATTCTATCTGGGCCCTCTAATGTGATCCCTTTTCAGTGAAGATGGCAGTGAGAGCTGGGCACTGTCTAGTTCTTCTGGTTTCAGAGTTGTGAAAACTGATGTTCACATGTTCCATTAGTCTACTGGACTAATTGATTCCAATCCTCTTCAATTCTTAACACTCTTCTGTCTTCTACACATGGATAGACCAGTAACTACAACTTAGAAAGCTCATGAGCTTTCAAGATCTCAGATGCTACTCACCCAAGTAGGATGTAGAACATGGTAAGATGTAGAACACTTGTCTTTGTGGACTATGTTATGTCAAGTGACCAGAGTGTCTCCTGAGACTATGGTCCTGAGTGCCCAGACTCAGCAACTCATTGCCTTAAGATGTTTGATAATATCTATGAACTTTTCATTGTTTTGCTCACTGTGTGTGCCCCTATATTCATAGTTGTATTTGTAGGAAAGGTAAATACTCATGTACAAATACCCACGTTCAAATTCATACATTGTGGGCTATATATGTCTGAGTGTATGTGTGTGTATATATATATATGTCCCACTCTTCCTCCCTTACTCATTCAGCCTATGACTCAAATCCATGTATCTACATAAGAACACTCTTGTTATAAGGCTGTGTATATATCACTATTTACCTCTATTCCCTTTAGCTCTGTGTCTTCACCTATCTTCATCATTCTTCTGCCACCCTCCTTTTTTGTATATTGCCCTCTTGTAACACCAGCTATGCATAGAGTTTTCAGTGACTAGCAATTCGGAAGTAGTTTGTCACTCTTTCTTCCTATTGAAAGTGCCATGGACTGCCAAAAGAACCAATAGATCTGTTTTGGAAGAAGTGCAACCAGAGTGCTCCTTGGAGGCCAGGATGGCTAAGCTTCGTCTCTCCTACTTTGGACATATTGTCCGGAGGAAACAATTGCTGGAGAAGGATGTCATGCTGGGTAGGTGGAGGGTCAGAGAAAAAGAGGAAGACCCCCAACGAGATGGATCAGCCAGGTGGCATCATTGATGGACTCAAGTGTGGCAGCGGTAGTGAGGTTGGCCCAGGATCGAACATTGTTTCGTTCTGCTGTGCATGGGGTCGCTATGAGTCGGTTCCGACTCGATGGCACCTGACCCAACAACAACAACACCACCAGCTAACATGAGTCTACCCTCTAGACAGTGAATTACTCTCCCTTTCCTCATACCCCTAGTAATCATCAAAGAATGTTTCTTTTAGTATGAAAATCTTTTTTTATATTTTTACAATACTGAGTGGCATCTTATAAAAGATCTTATAAAAGGAAAGCTACAGAAACAGAGGCACACACACAGGAAGACATGCCATGTGATGATAGAAGCAGATTCATCTATAAGCAGAAAAGAAATACCAAGAATTGTTGGAAGCCACCAGGAAGGAGCAAGAGAGAGGCAAAAAAATAGTTCCTCTAAAAGCTCTTAGAAACCACTGAGATGAGGAAATCCTTAAGCTTCCAGAACTGTGAGAAAATAAATTTCTGTTCTTTAAAGTCACTCACTTTGTGGTATTTTGTTCCGGCAGTGCTAAGAAACAGATACATGCCAATTGCTGAGTTGATTTCACCTTTACTCGGGATTAAACACAAATTGGCTACAACTGGATCTACTGTTATGTATTGACTAGTTGTTGTTGTGTGCCGTGGAGTCAGTTCTGACCCATAGTGACCCTGAACAGGGTTTCCCAGGCTGTAAATCTTTATGGGAGAAGAAAGCCTCATCTTTCCCCTGCGGAGCAGCTGGTAGCTTCTAACTGCTGACCTTGCGGTTCACAGCCCGATTCATAACCACTATTGACTAGAGTAGATTCTAAATATAGGTAATGTAATGCTAAACATCTATGATACATTCTGTGAAATAGGATGTTATATGATTTGGATGTTTCGCCAGCACCATATTAAAATCTTATGGAGATCTGCTTATGACTGTCCTTGTCACTGCTGCTGTCAGAGCTGCTGTTGGAGGCTAGAGAAGTGGGTACTGATGGCTGAGTGGGTGGCAACAGGAGTGGAGTGTGTCCAGCCATACCATGCTCCATCCATTGTTCTACCAGCCTGAGCAGCCCAGCCCTGCAGCCCCCAACACAACCCTAATCCTGACAAAATCTGAGAGTTCCTGCCCATAGCCATGTCCTGTCTTACCTGCCTGTTTCCCACCTGGGGCCTAGTGTGTCAAGAATCTGGGTTTGGGGTCTTTAAAACAATAAGGGGAAATAACAAAAGGAGACTTGCTTTCCCTTTTTTACACACACACACACACACACACACACACACACACACACACAACCACCCATCCCCCAAACAAAAAACAAAACCTTATGGGACCATGGAAATATATGCAGCCAGATGCTGTCTGAACAGACATTAAGCAATGCATACCTGATGTTTTCTGAAGATACAGTCTCAATTTAAAAACAAAACAGAACAAAAAACCTTTCTCCAACAGTCCAGGTACTAAATTTAAATTCTTTGCTCTTCTCTTTGAGATCATCCACAATGTTTTCATCTGTTGTATTTATGGTGCCAATCTACCTCAAATATTTTCGGTCACATCAGGGAAAAAGAAAACAAGGCAAACAGTAGTCCTGGTGTGGCACTGTTGGTAAACACACGGTTGGCAGTTCAAACTCAGCAGCTGCTCCTTGGGAACCCGATGCACGGCTGCCAGGAGTTGGAATTTAATCGATGCCAGTTAACAAGAATAACATGTTATAGAGTCAGAGTTAACTTAATTACAGCAAGTTGGAGCTTTGGGGAATTTTTGTTAAAATAAATTTTAAGGTTCCTCCAAAAAATAATCCATTTACTGATTTATCCACTCTAGAAATATT
The DNA here is from genome assembly GCF_000296735.1 of Chrysochloris asiatica. NCBI lineage: Eukaryota > Metazoa > Chordata > Mammalia > Afrosoricida > Chrysochloridae > Chrysochloris > Chrysochloris asiatica. The sequence continues at coordinate 7,297,680 of NW_006408550.1, forward strand.
TACTGGGATCCTTCATAAGGAAGGTTATCTCTCCTCATGGAACTTTACAGTCCAGTATAGTAGTATGAACACTGTCACGGTTTAGATGATTATAAATGCTCTTTGGGCCAGTTACTGAGTGAACAACTATGACTTTTAGAATTCTCTAACCCTTTCATAAATTCACTGATACTATTAAGGCCTAAAGAAAACCTGGCATTTAGACAAGAGATTCTCTTGTGATTTAGCCTGCAGATAGAGGTGAACTGATTTAGAATACTGTGAATACTGTCAGACTTCCCAGGTTTCCCAAATTGCTGCTAACTTGGAAAATATGTATTCAATAGACACTTAATTCAATAAGTACACAGAACTTAGGAGGAATCAGTCTTTCCTCCTGAGTGGATCTTAATGAAAAAAGACATTTCCTAAAGGGCTTAGAGATTGAGTGAGGTAGAGAGTTACATTCAGAAAGGCTTGACTACTCCACAATCACATTTACATTTTATGAACATTATTAGGGAGAAGCTCTGCATTGTGACCACCATCATTGCTGGATTAGACCAAAATGAAAACAGAAATCATATTAATTTGAGGTCCCCAAACCACTAGTTTGTGGAGAAATGAGGAGGGAAAGAATCTAACTGCTCAAGGTTCTTCAATAATATCTTTCAAAGGTTTCCAAGTGAGGATCACAAGCTATCCCTGTTCAAGTTCAAATTTTAAAACAAGTATTCTTTGGAAGTAAAGCAATTACCCACAAACTTGCTACATAATTCTGTTTAGTTGTTTCTATTTTTCTTACATTTACTGCATTATATATTGAGTACTGAGTACCAGACAATCCAAAGATGCTGACGATGGTTATGAACAAAACTTCTGTCCTCAAGTAACAGAAATATAATTTAGGCGATTGCTATATGAATGAAATATTCCAGACACTTTACATGTATCACGCTGTGGCTTAATGTACTGGACTGCAAAGTCATTTTGAACCACAAGGTCAGCAATTCAAGTTCACCAGCTGCTCCCTGGAAACCCTATACAGGGTCACCATGGGTCGGAACTGATTCGATGGCACTTAATAACAACAACAATCTATAAACAGCAGTTAAAGGAAAATGGAAAATATCCACAATATGTTGTTGTTATTATGTGCCGTGGAGTCGATTCCGACTCATAGTGACCCTGTACAGGATTTCCGAGGCTGTAAATCTTTACGGGAACAGAAAGCCTCATCTTTCTCCTGAGGAAAAGCTGGTAGTTTTGAACTGCTGACCTTGCAGTTCACAGCCCGATTCGTAACCACTACGCTACCAGAGCTCCTTATTCACAATGTAAGTGTATAATACTACATGAATACTATCACCTAAAAAATCATTAAAATAATATGATTTGGCAATTGTGAAGTATTTGGCACTGTAGGATATGCACTGGACTGCTTATTGTATGGTTGGTAGTTCAAACCCAGCAGTTGCTCCTCAGAAACACTAGACAGGGTTGCTATGAGTTGAAGCTGATTCAGGGGCGCTTAAAAACAACATATATTCATACACGTAGTTATCTAATCTAAAATTTGGCTATTATTTGTATAATAAGAACAAAATTGATATCAACTGTGTTATAAAATTTGGCATAAGGAACCATTTCAAAACTCAGTGTAGCACTGAGACTTATCAAAAGAAGCCAGCTCTGACTTTGGCGGCTCCACAGCAGAGCTGTCTCCCTAGGCCAACTGAAGCACAAAGAATGGGAAAGTGCCAAGGAAGAAGGGAATGAGCTCCAGTGGCCAACAGCCTGTGGCTATACCAGCTGCTGCCTGGTGAAGCAGAAGAGGTCAGGGAGGGAACAGGCTGAAACCAACAAGAGAGCTGCTTACTGATTACAGAGTTTCAGCTCCTTTTATATTTCTTTAAATAGCAAGCAGCTTCCTCAAAAACTTCATGGTAGGTTTAAAAAGTCAAAAGACGTTGGCCCTATTCTTCACTACAGATCCTGTCCAGGCCTAAATATTGGAGCTCAGTAGAGTTGTTTCCCTGTTTATTTTTTCTGTTTTAACATGCTCTCAAACCATGTTACAACTATACACTCTCAAAAGAATGAGACTGCAAGCAAAGTAGGGGAACTGTGAAATACCAGAGGATGTTTAAAAACTAGGATTCTTGTTTCCAACCACATATGTTATTATCAATTACACCATTTACTGCACTGCCATTATTTTATGTACATCACTGGAAAATTAAAATGCCAATGATAAAGAACTTAGTTCTCAGTATTAAAGCAATCGAGGCAAGGTGAAACTCATTAAGACTACTTAAAGCAGATTTTTCACATCTCAATTTCATACTCATTGGACATGTAATGAAGGAGCCCTAATAGCACTGGGGTCAATAACACTGGTTGAGCTGTTAACCAAAAGGTCAGTGGTTCAAATTCATCAGCCACTCTGTGGGAAAAAGATGACGCAGTCTGCTTCCAAAAAGACATACAGCCTCAGAAACTCTCTTTCCTAGACGGTCATTGTGAGTCAGAACTAATTTGATAGCAGTGGGTTTGTTTTTTATTTTGGACACGTAATTGAGAAATTGAAAATTCAACTATATATTCAGTTATGAATATTAATTACAGTGTGGCACTTCAGGTTAATGTACTGGATTGCAAAGTTGGTTTGAACCACAAGGTCGGCAATTCAAGTTCACCAGCCACTCCTCAGAAACCCTACAGAGGGTCACTGAGTCAGAACTGATTCGATGGCACTTAACAACATAACACATTAGAAATATAGTCATTAATTCTATTTAAAGCATGAGTTATAACTAAGGATTTTATTTTATTTTTTAAGGGTATAGAAATAAAAGCCTTGTTATAATTGTCCAACTTTCATATGAACTCATTTAACACAAACATTTTTCAGGAATTTTTTTTAACTCTTTATTGTGAATTAAGTGAAGGTTTACAGAGCAGATCATCAATTTTACATTCAACAAATCATAGGTTTTGCTTCATTACAATGATTACAATTCCCAAGAGTTCACAGTATTTACCTTCTTTCACTGTAACTATTGCATTCCTCCCTGTACCTCCCACTACCTTCATCTTTCCTCTGCTAACCTCCCTCTTATTGTATATTGCTTCCCTGTCACCCATATTAATATGTGTCTAAACTTTAGTCCAGGGCACATAACCACCACCTCCACCACACTTTAGGCCATGAATAACTCCTCAACACTCCTTCCCCTGGTAGTCATATATGTTTCTTTTATTAAGTAAATCGTAACTTCTTACATTGGTCAAATACAGTATTTGTCCTTTTGTAATTGACTAACTTCATTCAACATACTGTCCTCCAGGTTCATCCATTCTGTGAGGTGTTTCGCAAATTCGTCATTACTATTCAACGTCGTGTGTAGGCACCAAAGTTTAATCACTCCTCCATTGATGGGCATTCAGGTTGTCTCCATTTTCATCATGTGTCTTTTGTAGACAACGTATTTAAGGACCCTGTTTTCTTACCCATTCTGCTCTGTCTCTTGACTAGTGCATTTAATCCATTTACATTCAGTATCATTATTGAGAGGTATGAATTGATTATTATCATTTTGCTGTGTGTGTGTGTGTGTGTGTGTGGTGTTGCTGGTTTCTTAGTTCCACATAATTTTCCATACTGTTCATTTTGTTTGTGGGTTTTCTTTTCACTTTCATTTCTGTTGTGTTACTGTTTACTAAATCTTTCTGATTTTCCTCTTTGTTTTACGGTGCAAGTATATTAATTTCCTTTGATGCTACCCTGGTGGTTAGTTATGTGCCACTGAGTTGGTTCCGTCTCATAGTGACCCTGGTATAGGGTTTCCGAGGCTGTAAATCTTTACAGGAGCAGAAAGCCTCATCTTTCTCCCACAGAACCACTGGCAGTTTCGAATTGCTGACCGTGAGATTAGCAGTAATCATAACTCATAACCACTATGTTATCAGAGCTTCCCCAAGTTTACACTATAATTCATTAACATATTTCCCTATTTAAACTGTTCTTTTATCTTGAAATCTACTTGACTTCCTCACCATTTAGAAGTTCTGTATGTACATCATTCCCTCTTTTTGCTTTGCAGTTGATTTCACTATAAATCGCTATCTCTGGTTCCCTATTTTCAGTCTTGCAGGTTTGCTTCACTTTGAATATTTCTGTATCTTGACTGAGTTCCGAGTGGTGTTGCCATATATGGTAATTTAAGGTTTTTGTCTGTTGTTGTTGGCTCTCAGTCCAAAGAAAACCCTTTTGCATTTTTTTTTTTTTTAATTGGTCTGTTGTTATGTGCCGTGGAATTGGTGACTCACAGCAACCTTGTACAGGGTTTCTGAGGCTATAAATCTACACGGGAGCAGAAAGCCTCATCTTTCTCTCGTTGAACAGCTAGTAGTTTTGAAATGCTGACTGTGAGGTTAGCAGCCTGATTCGTAACTACTATGCTACCAGAGCTTCTTAAAGTTGGTCTAACCATTACAAATTCCTTTCTATTTATCAGGAAATATAATTTTGGTTTCATATTTGAGGGACAGCATTGCTGGGTATATGATTCTTGGTTGACAATTGTTTCTTTCAGAGTTTTGTATGTGTCATTCTATTGCCTTTTTGCCTGCATGGTTTCTACTGAGAAATCAGAGCTTGGTCTTACTGGTTCTTCTTTGTAGGTAACTTTTAGTTTTTCCTGAGCTTCTCTCAGGATTCTTTCTTCAGCTTTGATTTTGGAAAGTTTGACGATGATATGTCTTGGTGATTTCTTTGGGGATCTATCCTGTTAGGGGTTCATTTAGTTTCTTGTCCGCTTATCTTCTAATCTGTCATGTTACGGAAGTCTTCTTCCAATAACTGTTTGACAATTTTCTGTGTGCTTTTGTCCCTTCTTGTTCTAGAATTCTGATCACCCATAAGTTATTCCTCTTCATGGTGCCAATTAAGTTTTATTACTAGTTATTATTATTATTTAAAGGCAATACATAGAAAATTATAGCTTTGCTCTAAAGACTTGAAAACTCTTTTTATCATTAAGTAGCCATGAGTTCTGACTCACAGTGACCCTGTGGGATAGAGGAGGAATGCCACATAGGGTTTCCAATAAGAAATAAAAGGAAATTCACTGCCATCAAGTATGTTGCCATTAAGTGCTGTCCAGTCAGTTTCAGCACTTAGTGATCCTGTGTATAGGGTTTCCAAGGAGCAGCTGGTAGGCTTGAACCACCAACTTTGTGATTAGCAGTCCAGAGATTATCATATAGCACCACATCAGGTATGTATGTATTATCATTAAGTAACCATAAACTATTGTACCATTGTTTCAATTCTTATCCATAGCAACCCTATAGAAGAGCGTAGAACTATCTCATAGGGCACTTCCTACAATAAAGCCCACTACCATCGAGTTTCCTATACATACCAGTTAAATCTTCTGCTCCTTGGATTTAGCTAATTGTTCCTCTTTCTCTATGCAGTACATTTCTAATTCCGTTACTTCTGCTATATTGGCATCCTTATCAAGTTAGGAAATTCAAGATAATAATGATTCTATTCTATAGACAGGCATATGCTAAATATGAGGGTGTGTCAAAATTATCCGCACTCTTATTATATTAAAACACCTGTCTATATCCACAGCTAATGACAACATGGAATGTGCAAGTTAAATGATTCTGTTGAATAGACGAGCGACAGTGGATTATTTGACAGTCATTTTCAAATCAGCCACGGAACATTCTATAATAGACTTAGGTTTCAGAAAGTTTATGTGAGATAGGTACCAAAACAACCCATGGAAGAACATAAACAGAAGTGTTTGGACATCTGCAGACAAAATTTGGACTGACACACCAACGAAGGTAAAAGTTTTTTTTTTAAAAATCGCTACTGGTGACAAGACATGGATTCATCACTATGAGTCTCAGAATTAATGGGAGAGTGTGAAACAGAAACATCCTCAATTACCATCCAAGAAAAAGTTCAAAAGTCAACAATCGTCTGGAAAATTGATCACAGTTTTCTGTGATTCTCAAGGGCCAGTAATGGAACACTACCAGGAAAAAGGTTCAACAATCAACAGTGCTGAAGGGCTAAAGCCTAAACTTCAGATTAAATGCAGTCAACTGCTAACCAAGGGCTTTGTGATCTTACATGACAATGCATTTTCACATACCTCTGCCCACACTGTTGACAGTGTAAAAACGTCATTTTGAGGTGTTAAAGAATCCTCCCTATAGTCCTGATCTTGTTCCACTGGATTTTCACTGGTTTGTTCCCCTAAAAGCCGCCCTCTGAGGATAAAGATACACTCTGAAGAAGTGAGACAGTGGTACATTTGTGGCTTGCAGCTCAGTCTAAAATCATGTTTTAATAAGGTAATATAAAAGATCGTTGACAGATGGACAGAGCGTATTCAAAAGCAAGGAGATTATGTCGAAAAATGATGTATTTATCATTTCTAAAGGATGATTAAAATAAATTCTACAGTTAGACTGTGGATCATTTTTGACTCACCTGGCAAAATGTGTGTTGCAGTTACTTGGGTAAAATTCCTTCTACAAATTTCCCTGAAAAGATTATCCTATTTTATTCTTTTCATTCATTATCACATTTTTCTCTCTTTTTAAAAAAAATTTTATTGTGAATTGACTGAGGGTTTACAGACAAGATCATCAGCTTTACATTAATTAAACCATACAATTGTTTCATCTCAGTGATTACATTCCCATCCAGGCAACAACAATTATCCAGCTTCCTCCCTGTGGTTCCTAATTGCATTCCACCCACTTTCCTATCCCTTCTCAACCTTGTCTTTAGAAAATAGTTGATTTTGGTTTTGAATGATAGAACATACCATGGTGAGCATACCTTACTTGTGCTGCTGCCCCTACCACGCCCTCATAAACCTATCCATTGTTTGGGTGAAAACTGGGCCACGAGGGTGAGTTCCATTGTAGACCAGAAGAGTGGTAGAGGGCCATAGTCTCAGGTTCTTCTTGCCTCCTTCTAACCAGTTAACATGGTCTTCCCTCACCCCGCCTTTAAATTAACTAAATTTGAATTTTGTTTCACATTTTCTCCCACTCTATTCAGGACCCTTGAATATGATCCCTTATCAGGGCAAATGGCAGTTTTTCTGATCTCTGAGTCGTGAAGGCTGCTGTTCAATGTTCCATTATTTGATTCCAAACCTCTTCAATTCTTATCACTCTTCTTTCTTCCACACGTAGCTGTACCACTAGGATTGGAGGAAGACTCATAAACAACCTGCGATACGCAGATGATACAACCTTGCTTGCTGAAAGTGAAGCAGACTTAAAATACTTAGTGAAGATTAAAGATCACAGCCTTAGGTATGGTTTGCATCTCAATATAAAGAAAACAAAAATCATCACCACTGGACAAATAAACAATATTCTTATAAATAGAGAAAGATTGAAGTTGTCAAGGACTTCATTTTGATCGGATCAACCATTAACACTCACAGAAGCAGCAGTCAAGAAATTAAACACAGTATTGTATTAGGCAAATCTGCTGTACAAAACTTCCTTAAAGTGTTGAAGAGCAAAGATTTGAGGATTAAGATGTATCTAACTCAAGCCATGGTATTTTCAACAACCTCATATGCATGTGAAAGTTGGACAGTGAATAAGGAAGACCATAGAAGAATTGATGCATCTGAGTTATGGTGTTGGAGGAGAATATTAAATGTACTACGGACTGCCAAAAGAACATATAAATCTGTGTTGGAAGAAATACAGCCAGACTTCGTGTCTCATACTTTGGATGTACAGTAAGTCACTGGAGAAGGATCTCATGTTAGGTAAAGTGGAAGACCCCTAACGAGATGGACTGGCAAGTGATGGCAGCGATGTGCTCAGGTGTAGTAACAATTGTGAGGTTGGCACAAGATTGGTCAGTGTTTCAATCTGTTGTGTAAAGGGTGGCTATGAATCAGTTCCAACACAATGACACCTAACAACAATAATCACACTGCTTTGCTATACAGAAGTTCTACTTGTGTACATCCACACAGTTTATTAAAGGAGCTCTGGTAGCGTAGTGGTTACGAATTGGGTTGCGAACCACAAGGTCAGCAGTTCGAAACTACCAGCTGCTCTGCGGGAGAAAGAGGAGGTTTTCTGCTCCCGTACAGATTTACAGCCTCGGAAACCCTGTTCAGGGTCACTATGGGTCGGAACTGACTCAACGGCACTTAACAACAACAACACAGTTTATTAAAAAGAGTTAATAAAATTACTGATTTTACTACCAGTTCAAAACTACCAGCTGTTCCGTGGGAGAAAGATAAGGCTTTCTGCTCCCGTAAAGATTTACAACCTCAGAAACCCTGTGCAGGGTCACGATGATATTCTTAAAGTGATACTGGATTCTCTCCCTTAATGGTGAGTGTACAGTAAATAATATAATAGTATTAGTATAGTTTGATGCCTTGATCAGTGCTAAGGTGCCAGCAGTTTTATCCAATATTACCTATGAACCATGAGCACAAATAGGACACTGTGAAAAAGGTAAACCTCTTAGTATTAGCAGAAATATTCTGCATTCCCAGACTCTCCTGAAAGACCTTGAGAGTCCTCCAAAGAACCATGGACCATACTTTGAGACTAGCTAAGTTAGCAGAGTATGTAGTCCTATTAATGATACCAAGTCTATGAGTACTGACAGTTCTTCCTAAGGAAGTTTATGTTTAACACAGTATCTAAGGAAGAAAAGGAAATTATGTAAGTGAAGAGGATGAGTGATATGTTTTAAGAGAATATGCTAAGTAGAATGAAAACTACAAGGTGCCTCGGTTATTGAGTGCTATTATAACAGAAATACCACTAATGGGTGGCTTCAACAAATAGTATTTTCTCACAGTTCAGGAGTCTACAGATATAAATTCAGAGTGCTGGCTCAAGGGTACCAATACTTCCGGACTTACGCTTACATATCATCAGATTATAAATGTCTGAATCATGCTATTCATCTCATGAAGATTATCTCCATGATATTTTTAATTTATACCATGACTATTTTCATTCTCAACATGCAGTACTTTGGGTCATTATCATAAAGAAGCTCAGGGCTTATGGGTTTTTATTTATAGTTCTCATATTTTTTAATATCTGTAAGGTTGCATACTATGATTTATTTTTTCAATAAAAAAGTAGACTCAGGAATGTTAGATATTTGTCCAAGATCATTCTCTGATCCAGTGCTAACATTGGGAAAGAGACCAACTTCCTGGCTTTTTAGAAAGAAGCAACTGATAAGTATGCATTAGTTGGGCTTACAAGGAATTTGTATCTTGATAATAATACTTAAGCCTCTAGATCTGACATTTGTAAGCACATCTAATAAACATTATATATAATGCTGGAAAACATTTAAAGTATTTGTATATATACAATGATAACCACTTAAAACCAAATGGCCACCACTTGTCTGTCAGTTTGTCGTACTGTGGTAGCTTGTGAGTTGCTGTGATTCTGAAAGCTAAGCCACTGGTATTTTAAATACCAGCAGGGTCAACCATGGTGGACAGGTTTCAGATGAGCTTCCAGACGAAGACAGACTAGGAAGAGTGACGAACAACTTCCGAATATTTAGTCACTGAAAACCTTCTGAATAGCAGAGAAACACTGTTATATATAGTGCCAGAAAATGAGCCCCTCAGGTTGGAAGGCACT
>NW_006408550.1:7310473-7337836 GCF_000296735.1 Chrysochloris asiatica
AGTGAGGTTGGCCCAGGATCGGACATTGTTTCGTTCTTCTGTGCATGGGGTCGCTATGAGTTGGTTCCAACTCGATGGCACCTGACAACAACAACAACATTACCAGAGCTCCTTTACATTAACAGAATAGGATACCATTTTATTACATTATGTTAATAAAAATGAAAATATGCAATGCTGGTGAGTTTTGGCAAACTGGGTACTTACACTGCTAGAGGTAATGGAATTAGTATAATCTTTTCTAATTCAGTAACTATGCACAAGAGCCTAGAACAATTCATATTCTTCAATCTAGAAATCCACTTCTGGGAATCTATTGCAAAGAAATAAAAATTCAAGTACAAAGCATAATTGCTGAGATAAAACAATAGTGAGAAACAAAACATGCCAAATTTCCAACAAAATAATCAGTTAAGAGTAAGTCAATGCTACTTCAGATTGGGAAATGGGGAGAAGGCTAGTTCAGTGTCTTAAACTATATTCTTTTTGCTAACCAGTAACTCGAGAAAATACAAAGACTTCTAAAGACAGGAAAATAAGTTACTTTGTCAATCACAAATACGTATGCAAAGATGATCTAGGGAGGGAAACATAGCCATCTTAATACTGTTGCTGTTAAGTGTGTGGAGTTGGTTCTGACTCAGCGATGCTATATAGTTTACCAAGAGTGGCTAGTAGCTTTGAAATGCAGTTAGCAGTCCAGTGCTTGTCCTGTACACTACACAGGACTACATCCTAATATTGTTGTTGTTAATTGCCATCCAGTCGGTTCTGACTCATGGTGACCCGGTATAGGGTTTCCAAGGAATGGCTGGTGGATTTGAACCGTCAACCTTGTGGTTCAAACCAACTTTGTGGTCCAGTACTTATCCTACAGTGCCACACACCAGTACTCCCTTCCTAATATCAAGTTTAGTTTTGAAGAAGAAACTTTTTTTTTTTTTACAAAACTAAACCAGAGACAGATATTTTCAGCAATGAGAGAATAAAGAGGTTGGCAAATTTAACACTCAGAAATGCTAATTCATGAGACTGGCTGATCTCAGGGTAAGAGCAGTGAAGATCTTCAGCACTCTTGCCTGAAGCTGCTTTTATCATCCCCACCTCCTGCTCAGCTGGTATGGAAGTTCTACCTGGTCAGTGTCCCTGCTGGAGGGGCTAACTTGGTTTGGAGCAAATAGTGAAAAACTCACATAGAGCTCTGTTAGTAACAAAGGTGGAAAGTCTGCTTTCTGCTAGCTTTAGGTTAAAGTCTTTGTTGAGCTGACTTACAGACTAGAAGACTAGTTGTTGTTGTTAACTGCCGTCCAGTCAATCCTGACTCATAATGACCCTGTACAGGGTTTCCAAGGAGCGGCTGGTGAATCTGATCCACCAACTTTGAGATTCAAGCCAAACTTGTAGTCCAGTGCTTTATCCTGCAGTGCCACACCTGAACTCCTAGAAGACTACTTAGGAATTTGAAATTTAACAGAAAGATTCTAGGAATGAGAGAGGCAGTCAGGGGCAGGATAAGCTCTCCATGTGGCCATGCTAATGCTACACAAATATACAGGGGAGACGCAACAGAGCCTTCAGAGAGGAAAAGGATGAGGTAGACTGCCAAAATTTTAAATGCAATTTCCAATCAAAACATTTGTTGTTGTTGGGTGCCATCGAGTCAGCACCGACTCATAGCGACCTTATGCACAGCAGAATAAAACACTGCCTGATCCTGGGCCAACCTCACTACTGTTGCCACACTTGAGTACATCGATGCTGCCACTTGGCCAATCCATCTCATTGGGGGTCTTCCTCTCTTTCTCTGACCCTCCACCTTACCAAACATGGTATCCTTCTCCAGCAACTGGTCCCTCCTGACAATATGTCCGAAGAATGAGAAAAAATTTGGCCATCTTGACCACCAAGGAGCACTCTGGCTGCACTTCTTCCAAAACAGATCTGTTGGTTCTTTTGGCGGCCCATGGCACTTACAATATTCTCCTCCAACACTGTAACTCAAAAGCATCAATTCTTCTACAGTCTTCCTTATTCACTGTCCAGCTTTCGCATGCCTATGAGATTACTGAAAATACCAGGGCTTGGGTCAGGCGCACTTTAGTCCTCAGGCTGACATCTTTGCTCTTCAACACTTTAAAAAGGTCTTGTACAGCAGGTTTGCCTAACGTAATATATTGTTTGATATGTTAGCTGCTGCTTCCATGAGTGTTGATAGTTGATCCAAGAAGAATGAAGTCCTTGACAACTTCAATCTTTTCTCTGTTTATAAGAATGTTGTTTATTGGTCCAGTGGCGAGGATTTCTGTTTTCCTTATATTGGCTACATAAGCAAAAAAAATATTGCTACTAGGGTTCCAGTTCATACATGCATGGGGTTTATTCTAAACAAAATGAGTTCAAACATACCTCTGTGACCAGTGGATGGCTACAGGCAAGTTCTCTCAGTAATACACTTGTCTTTGTCTCATTACGATGCCTTCAAAAAAAAAAAAAAGCTCCTAAAAGTGGCTTCCATGGGGATTTGCTGGGTAGAGAAGTTAGTTTAGAAAGCTATGCTATGATGCCAGTCTTTTGGGTTCCAAAGGGGTAGTCTAGACAGATTGTTTTGAGAAGGACACAGGACAATCACAGGGGACTTACCAAGAAGAAGCTAAGAAAACTGAAAACAGCGCTGCTGATAAAATGGCCAGGAAAGTTGTGTTAAGGAATTTTTTCTATCAAGTCGATGACTCTACTTACCCTTCAAGTGCAGCTGTTCTATAACAATTGTATTGGAAACCCCTCTCACCTACACCCCTGATCTTGCCTCTTCAGACTTCTTTTTGTTCCCCAAACTTAAAAAACCAATGAAAAGGAATACGATCGAAGTCCCTTGAGGATGCTAAATCTGCCTTTTTAATGTTGTGTAAATCATAGAGCACTGAATTCTTTAGGTCAGAGAGAGGCAAATACCACCTTCAGAAGTGTACAGACCTAGATGGAGGATATGTTAAGAAACAATAGCTTCACAACTTGATGGTTCTGTTTAATAAAGGTTTCTATGATTCTGTAGCACTACTTGCTTACTTAACTTCATCCACTGGCAGAAGGGAAGCCTTACTGATGTAGCATTGTTTATTCCCAGCCCCTTATGTAGACATGAAGCGATTCCTATAAAACTGACCTAAAGATTTTGCAATGGCAAAATCTGACCATAGACATCAGCATGTGCACAATAGTGAGGGAGGCAGACTCTACAGACTCTCAGTTCAGGCAAGTTATTTAAACACACAGAGACAACTATAATCACAAAGCCCCTTAGAGGGGAAATCCAAACAGACAATTTCTATGATATAATATTTAAAAAGTTGTCTTCAAAAACAAAAATATGAAAAAAGGAATAAACAAGAAACACAGAGTGCAACCTATACTTTTAGAAAAGGAGCAGTAAACAGAAAGAACTTTACGTGGTCTCTATGCTGGCTTCAGTAAACAAGGATCTCAAAGCAGCTTTAAATATTCTCTTCAAAGAATTTTAAAAAATCATGTTAAAAAACGAAAGGAAATTATGATTACAATGAATCTGCAAATCCATAATCTCAATAAAGAGACTTTAAAAAAGAACCAAACTGAGCTTCTAAAACTGATCATTTCCATTTGCACCTGTTTTTGACAAAACTGTAATTATATAACTTTTTATCTTTTTATTTTTAAATGTATAACTTTTTATACATTTGAAAGACTGTTTATAATACCTGAATTATAAGATGTTTAGCAAGTCATTACTCTTTGTAAAGTTTACGGTGACTTTTGAACAAAGGCAAAAACATGCCTTATTCATTCCAACTGAAGTAATTAAAGGCATACTAATTTAAAATGAAATTATTTATAAACACAGGTAAAGAATCCTGGTGGCATAGTGGGTTAAGTGATACACTGCTAATCACAAGGACAATGGCTCAAACCCACCAGCTACTCAACAGGAAAAAGATGAAGCTGTTTGTTCCTAATAAGATTGAATGTATGACCCTAAGGACCAGATCTGCTGTGTCCTACAGGGTCACTATGAGTCGCTTCCACCTTGATGAGAGCTGTACTTAATGCTACATGCATCTGAATTTGGAACTGCTTTAAGACTCCCATTCCTTTCTCATGGTTAGCTTTTTGTGTCTAGCAACAATGTTTTAGAATTATTCAAGTTTAGCATTTTCAAGAGGCTATACAGTATTACTTGGTACTGCAAATCCATTCTGACACTTGGGTGTATAAAGAATTTTACTACTAAAATATTAATAGGATGATAACAACTCATGGATTTATAAAATAAAATTTGTGTCCCTGCATAAAATACATTTTAGCAGAGAGATTTTTATTTCGGCAATAAAGTAACAGCAATTGGTTCTACTAATACTCTTGCAATTTTTCCTTTCTTGTGAAATCTTAGTTAGTGGATTGCCAATTTAAAAAGGCATCATTGAATTAGAGTTTGCTTTTTTGCTTCCTTGAATTGCCACTAAAAGAATTATTTTAACATTTAATAAACTATCCTGTCTTATTTTCAGTGAGGACAATGTTAAGTTACAGAAATACTAGTTACAGATATTGCTTAAAAATGTGTGCTACTTTTTTACCAAATAATTGAGGAGTAAGCACGCTGCCCACTACTTCATGTAAACTAGTATTCGATTTTACATTAACACAGTTATCTAGCACAATAATTTAACGAGGACCAAGATACTTACTCAGTTATAAGTTCTGGGCTTGTAAAGCTGAGGTTGGTTAAATGACCTTCAAGTTTAGAAGACTCATGTGGGTTTAAGGCTGGAATGGTCTTAGTGGCGAGTACAGCTCTTTTTTCATCTTTTTCAAGTGCTTTTCTCTTCCCACCATTTTGAAAATATTCTCTACATACACTACAAAGCAAAATATAATTATATTATTAGATGCTGAGTATGAATATAAATTATGATAAAAAAAACCACTAGTTTTTACTGAAATAAACACTTTCGAATTAAAAATAGCGCTTTTGAAAATATCAGTTACAGATGTTTGAGGTCTTTATAGCACTTTCAAATCTTTAAAATTATTATATACCAAAACATATTAGATTATACTTAATACATTTTAAAAATGTTTTTAAAGAGCATAGATGTGCCTCTATGTTTTTTTGTTGTACTGTTACGTACGACAGAGGTCACAGGTGAGACACAACTGACACATTTAAGAATGAAGGTCTTCAACTAACTCTCAAATGGATTATCAATAGCAAGGAGAGGGGAAGAAGAAAGTCAGGAGAAAGAGAGAAGGAAAACAAGATGCAAAAGAAAGCAAAAGTAGAGCAACACTCCTTTAAGAAACCAAAGGAAACAAAGTGTGAGTTAAGATTTTATATCCAGCTAGGCTGTGCATACAGTAACAAAATTATAGAAAAAGTTTTTAAAAAACAAGAACTCAAGAGGCATTGTAATTACAAGTGGTTTTTCAAGAATCTACTGGAAGATGAATTTTATCTATTAGAGGATTGAAAAATGTTGGTAAACAGACTGGTTGTTGTTAAGTGCCGTCAAGTTGGTTCTGACCCATAGCAACCCTGTATAGGGTTCCCAAGGAGCGGCTAGTAAGCTTGAACTGCCAACCTTTAGGTTTAAACTGACTTTGCAGCCCAGTGCCACACCAGTACTCCAGACTGGTAGTCAGAAAAACCCATAAAATGAATAAAAAAGAATTCTTTATAATTCTAAGATCATAATTCCCAATAAAGATATAGTATTGCTGCTGCTAAGTGCCATCGTGTTTCAACCTTACGTAGAGTTTCTGAGGAGTGATTGTTTGAATCATCCATCTTGTGGTTAGCAGTTCAGTGCTTATCCTACAGCACCACACCAGGATTCCAATTAAGATATAATGCTTGTGAACATTTATATACAATTTATCATAGTGGTCACAGTCACAAAGCAGAAACAATTATCAAAAAACTTTCCTACGCTGCCAAGTCAAATGAATGAAGCTTGGTTGTGGTGTGTCATGGAGTTGATTCCAACTCATAGTGACCTTGCATAACATTTCTGAGGCTGTAAATCTTTACAGGAGCAGAAAGCCTCATCTTTCTCCTGTGGAAGCTTACATAAAGTTATTTATTAACTATAAGCCTTGTGGTGCTATAGGATAAGCACTGGCCGCTAATCACAAAGTCTACCGTTCAAATCTACCAGTCACTCTCCTTGGAAACCCTATAAAGGGTCGTTATGAATTGGAACCAACTAAACAGTGCTTAACAACAACAAATATAATAAAGTTTACCTTATGGCCACATAACAAACCTTGCATTCTAATCAAGAGTACAGTTTCTCTGTACACTCACTCTCTATATGGAAATCTTAACCAAGGCAAAACAAATAATGATCTGAGGAAAATGGAGATGCTTTAATATTTGTATCAACACAGAAAAAAGATCTAATGAAATAAATGCCTAAATCAAAAGATTAGAAAAAGAGTACTCAAAATGGAAAGAGGAAGGAATTAATGAAAAGTTTATTAATGAATTCATAAAAAAACTCCTTTAATTAATTAGTTAATTAAAGGAATGTAATTAATTAAAAACATTAGATTTGTTCTTTAATTTGCACATATGTAAATAAATCTGAAAAACTATGCAAAAGACAATTTTCTAGGAAAATACAATTAACTAAATTTGACTGTTAGAATTAAAAAAAAAAAAATCCATGAAACAGAGAATGCTATCAAAGAGTTACTTCACCAAAGTGTACCAGTCCAATCATGAATTCTACCAAGCCTTCAACATCAGATAATCCCCCAAAATTACTTAAACTATTCTAGACCACAGAAATAAAGGAAAGATTTCCAAATTTGTTTTTATGGAGCAAAATAACAATATTTAAATGTGATAATAACTACAAAAAATGACTGATGACATTTGTAAATAATAATGTAAAAATATTAAGTAAAATTCTAGCACAGAATCAAACTTGACCAAGCAGTATATGCATTTAAGGAATGCAAGCGTGGTGCTATGGATTACTTAATATTGCCCATCTAGCCAAAATCTTTGTAACTCCCACCAAATAACTGGATATTATTAAGTGCTGTCAAATTGCTTCTGACTCACACAACTATGTACAGAGTTTCTGAGGAGCAGCTGGTGGGTTTGAACCATTAACACTGTGGTTAGCCGTCCAGTGTTTATTCTACAGAGCCACTCTAATGAGGGGATTGGTCAGTTTTGTCAAAGTGCTAGATTTTAAATCTGCCATCTCAGAAATAGGGATGGGGGAATCTCACCACCATTAAGAAAGAAGGTACTTTGAACCCCTGGATCCTGAGATCCAGGAGACAACTGTGACAGCAGAAGGATGGCAGCAGAGTCCAGAGTACCAGACAGAATGGCAGGCTTTCCTACCCACAGACTCAGAACAGCTGAATGCCTTCACGCAGGAGGCTTGCTTGCAGAGTGGGAAGCCTCCAGACATTTAACTGGAGGAGCTAGCACTGGGCACCTTTAGGCTGAAGCTTATAGTACAGTGGAGTGCCCTTTGGGCATTTATAGGTGGGGTTAAAGGAACTTTGCAACACTGCCTGAGTCGGGCAAAGGTGAAGTAGCTGAGAACCAAGGACCAGAGAAAGCAGTGCCTGATTGAAAGAACCGCATAGTAAGTATTTCTGATCCTGAATTATGATCTGTTACCTTCTCAAATAAACTCCCTACTCATGAATGTTGTCTGTGAATTGTGTGGCCATTGCAATGAATTCTCAAACCCAGCAGAGAAGCAGACAGTGCTATGGAAGAAACAATTATGTCAGGACTGGTAAAGAAGGTTGGAAAGTAGAAGAAATGTCTGACCTCTGCCTCATATGAATCATACGTTGTTCAGTTTGATTTTCCTTTCCCCTTGTGAAGCCATTCACACACCACTCCCACACCATTAATTACAGTAAGCATGTTATTAAGTGCCATCAGGTCAGTTCCAACCCATAGGAACCCTGTAGGATTTTCGAGGAGCGGTTGGTAAGCTTGAACCTCCAACCTTGTGGTTAAAATAGACTTTGCAGTCCAGTGCATTTACCCACAGTGCCACACACACACTAAGCATGGTTCAGTATATAAAAAAATCATTAATGAATCAATATACTAATATACAGTAGCAGAAGCAACGGGCTTTGAGCATTACAGTGGTGTGAGGATAGTGCAGGGCCAGGTGGTGTTTCATTGTGTTGTATACAGAGTTGCAATGGGTTGAAACAGATTCAACGGCTATTAACAACAACAATAATACACCTAAGGAAAAAATTAATATATTCATCTTCACAAATGTTGAAAAAACATGCAACAAAATTTAATACCATTCCTAATAAAAACTCTCAATGAGTAGAAATTGGTGAATACTTCTTTACCATTAAAAACCAACACCTCAGGGGACACATTATAAACATTATTACCATATGATGAAGGCATAACTAAGTAATAAGCAAGAAAAAAATATTTAGTCAAATGAACTGGGCAGGAAGAAATAAAATTCTATTCATAAAATGACAGGACAATATACAAGAAGGTTTCAAAAAGTTCATGGAAACTTTCCAATTCTATTTGTTTTTCAATTTTATTTATTAGCAGTTCCTCACCCCCACCCCCTGCCGGCCCCCAGAATCACTTGCTTTATTATACAAGACAGTCTTCAAAACCTTTCTGAAAATCATAATTCATCTTTAGAGATACCATGTTATTAGAGAAAATAAAATTAAGATGGAATTCGAGGTCAGACTGTCCTGTATTAAACATGTCCTAACACAGAGGACGTTGTCATAGTAATCTGACCTTCATGTTTCAAATAAAAATAATGTATAAGTTTTTTTTTTAATGAGAAAAATACATTGATTCCCTCCCAGTACATGAAAAAAGAGAGAAAGTAATTTCCTTTTTGCTTTTTCCCTTCCTTCCTTTTCTTTTTAACTGCCTTCCCCGTCATTCAAGTTAGCAGGTGACCGACTACACTTTACTCAATGAATAATCCCTTCCCTCACATCATAGAAAGTTTATTACAGAATGAAAAATCTTTACAGTAGTGGTGTCATATAGTTATCTGTCCCTTTGCAATCAACTAATTTCACTCAGCATAATGTCAGCCAGATTCCTCTCTGTTACGCAGTTCTTTGCAGATTCACTGTTATTCTCAACGCTGCAAAATAATCCTTTATGTGTATTACCAAAGTTTTTCAACATTCCTGATAGGCATTTAAGCTGTCTCCACCTTTTTGCTATTATGAATAATGCTGCAATGAACATGGACATGCATGTGTCTATTTATGTCATGGCTCTATTTCTAAAGCATAGAAACCAAATAGAGAGATTGCTGGTACACGTGGTATTTCCCAATCTTCTGAGAAAGTGCCATATGGTTTTCCACAGCAGTTGCAACATTTTACAGTCCTACTACCAGTGTAGGAAGGTCCCAGTCTCTCCATATCCTCTCCAGGATTTGCTGTTTTCTGGTTCTTTTGAACTTTGCTATCAATGCTGGGGGAAAGACTGTATCTCATTGTTGTTTTGATTTGCATCCCTCTAATGGCAACGATAGTGAGGTTGGCCCAGGATCAGGCAGTGTTTCGTTCTGCTGTGCATAAGGTTGCTATGAGTCAGCACCGACTCGTCCACCTAACAACAACAACAACAACAATGGCTAATGGACTCCAGGTGTGATTCATAAGGTAAGCACCGAACTGTGAACCAAAATGTTGGTAGTTCAAACCCACCAGCTCTTCCTTGGAAGTCTTCTACAATGTCGCTATGAGTTGGAACTGACTCAAAGGCACTTAACAACAACAAATGGCGAGTGATCATGAGCATTTCTCCATAGGTTTGTTGACTGCCTGAATGTATTCTTTGGTGAAGTGCCTGTTTATGTCCTCTGATCATTTGCAATTAGAATACTGGTCTTATTGAGGTGTTGAAGTATTCTGTAAATTTTAGACAGTAGTCCCTTGTCTAATATGTCATTTCCAAAAAGTTTTCCTTTGTCTGAGGGTTCTCGAATTTTTACTATCTTGGTGAAATCTTTTGAAGCAGTCCTCTAGGTTTTCTTCTGCTGTATATGCATTGTAAGTTATGTCTCACAGTGCATTTATGCCATGAATTAGAATGATATATGTAGGTTTTGCATTTAGGTAATTAACGTTGAGTTCATTTTTGTATATAGTGTGAGGTATGGGTCTTGTTTCATTCTTCTGCAAACAGATTTCCAGTTTTGACAGCATCATTTGTTGAAGAGACTATCTCTTCCTCCATTTAATATGCGTTGGTCCTTTTTCAAACATCAACTGAGCACTGATGGATGGATTTCTTTCTGGGTTCTCAATTCAGTTCCACTGACATATGTCTTTCATTGTACCAATACCAGACTGTTTTGATTACTATGGCTGTTCAGTAGGCTTTGAGAGCCTCAAGTGAGACGCCTATTTTGCTCTTCTTTCGACTTCATTTTTAACACTAACTTTTTGAAGGCCCCTGGCATTCAAAAACC
Source organism: Chrysochloris asiatica (assembly GCF_000296735.1). Taxonomy (NCBI): domain Eukaryota; kingdom Metazoa; phylum Chordata; class Mammalia; order Afrosoricida; family Chrysochloridae; genus Chrysochloris; species Chrysochloris asiatica. The sequence goes on from NW_006408550.1 coordinate 7,320,985, forward strand.
CAAGAGAATCAGTCACAAATTAATCCAGAGAATTCAGTAAAAAAGTAGCATATATATATAAAAAAAAAATCAAAGCCTCCACATGAGATAAAATGAAAAGAAAAACCACATTTATAACAGCAATTAAATGATAACTAAGTTCATAAAGAAAAATTTTCAAAACCCATATACAGAAAACTTTAAAACACTACTGAAAGATTAAGTAGACAAGAACAAAGAGATAGACATATCTTGCTTGTGGGCAGGATCATTCAATATTATAAAGATGCCAGTCTTCTTCATGTTAATATAAATAAATACTAAAATTCCAATCGAAAACATAAACATTTTATTTTATAGTTAGATCACTTGATTCTAAAGTGAATTTAACCTACATTTAACATAAATTTAGACAAGGAAGAATATCTAAGATTATCCTGAAAAAGACGTTGTTGTTGGTGGCTGTGGTAGGGGCAAAGGTGGATGAGAAATAATAAAATAGCACTACAATTTTAAGTCTTTATGCATAAAATAGTGCATGATGTGTATTAGAGCTTAAGTTTGGCTATCCTGGTCTCCAAGGAGTACTCTGGCTGCACTTCTTCCAACACAATCTAAGTTGCATGTGAGCAACCGATAGTGTGTTCCACAGACTACTCCTGATCCTTTTTTTTTGGCTGATGATACTAAATTTCTCCATTGTCTCTTTCCCCAGATGTAGTCTGTTGGTTCTTTTGGCAAGCCACGGCACTTTCAACAGTCTCCTCCAACACCACAACTCAAAAGCATCAATTCTTCTACGATCTTCCTTATTCACTGTCCAGCTTTCGCATCCATATGAGGCTATTGAAAACACAATGGCCTGGGTCAGGCGCACCTTAGTCCTCAAGCTGACATCTCTGCTCTTCAATACTTTAAAAAGTTCCTGTGCAGCAGATTTGCCCAGTGCAATATGTCGTCTGATCTCTTGACTGCTGCTTCTATGAGTGTTGATAGTTGATCCAAGAAGAATGAAGTCCTTGACAACTTCAATCTTTTCTCCATTGATAAGAATGTTGTTTATTGGTCCAATGGTGAGGATTTTTGTTTTCTTGACATTGAGATGTAATCCATATCGAAGGCTGTGCTCTTTGATCTTCATCAACTTAATTATATATATACAAAATCAACAGGCAGCATTACTCTCAACAGAAAGAAACAGAAAAGCATTCCCCTGGCAAACAGGAACCACAAAAAGATGTTCTTTATCATTACTTCTAAGGAGCTCTGGTAGTTTAGTGGTTACGAATCGGGCTATGAATCTTAAGGTCAGCAGTTCGAAACTACCAGCTGTTCCGTGGGAGAAAGATGAGACTTTCTGCTCCCGTAAAGATTTACAGCCTCGGAAACCCTGTACAGGGTCGCTATGGGTCAGAATCGACTCAACAGCACTTAACAACAATCATTACTTCTAATCAATACTGTGCTGGAAGTATTAGAGCTACAAGGCATGAAGTGGAAATTAAAGGCATCCATACTGGCAACTATAGGAGTTCTGGTGTGGCACTGTAGGTTAATGTGCCAGACTGCAAACCCGTTGGAACTGCATGGTCAGCGGTTCAAGCTCACCAGTCACTGCTCGGAAACCCTATACAGGGTTGCTATGGGTCGGAACTGACTCAACAGCACTTAACAACAACAACAACATATTGGCAACTGGAGTCTTGGTGTGGCGCTGTGGGCTAATGCATCAGACTGCAAAGTCATTTGAACTGCAAGGTCGGTGGTTCAAGCTCACCAGCCACTCCTTGGGAACCCTATATAGGGTTGCTATGGGTTGGAACCGACTCGACAGCACTTAACAAGAACAATTTTGGCAAAAAAGCAGCAGACCTCTCTCTATTTGCAGATGTTACGAACCAATACACAGAAATCTCAAAGACCCAACAAGAAAACTATTGGAACTCACTGAAAGATTTAGCAAACTGGCAGCATACAAGATCAACAACCCCAAATCAGCTACATTCCTTTACATTACTAAAGAGCGCTCTGGAAAGGAAATCAGGAAAAAAAATACCACTTACAACAGCCATCCAAAAGATGAAATACTCAGGAATAAATCTAACCAGAGAAACAAAAGATCTAGACAAAAAGCCACAAAACACTACAATAAGAAATGAAAGACATACAGATCAATAGAACAGAATTGAGAACGCAAAAGTAAATCCATCTGCCTACACTCAGAATGAAATACACCTGATCCTGAGTCAACCTCACTATTGTTACGTTTAAGTCCATTATTGCTGCCACTGTGTCAATCCATCTCATTGGGGTCTTCTACTTTTGCACTTATACTTTATCAAACATGATTTCTTCTCTAGAGCTAGGTCCCTGCTGACAACATGTCCAAAGGACAAAAAGATGAAGTATCAGCCATCTTGACTTCTTTGGAGCAATCTACCTGTATTTCTTCCCAAACAATTTCATCGTTTTTTTTTTGTTTTGTTTAGCAGTCCATGGTATTTTTAATATTCTTCTCCATACCACAATTCAAATGCATTGATTCTTCTCTTCTTTTTCTATTAATTGTGTAGTTTTTGCATGCATATGAGAAGATTGAAAATACCTCTTTAGCCCTCAAACTGACTTTTTGCTCTTTTAATACTTTAATGCAATGCGTCCGTCCTTTGATTTCTTGACTGCTGCTTCCATGATTATTGACTGTGGATACAAGTAAAATGAAATCTTTGACAACTTCAATCTTTTCTAAGTTTATCATGATGCTATTTACTGGTCCACTTGTGAGAATTTTTTTTTTTTACACTGAGGTGCAATCCATACTGAAGACTGTAACTTTGGTTTTCATCAATATGTATGTGATCAGTCATAACCAATGCATCTTGATTAAACATCTGATCAACTTCAGACTGAAAAAGTTTGTTTTTTGTTTCTGCTATTAAGTGCCATCGAACTGGTTCAGACTCATAGCGACCCTGTACAGGGTCTCTGAGGAGCAGCTGGTGAGCTGAACTGCTGAACTTGCAGTTTAAACCAGTCCAGCGCGTTAACCCACAAAGTCTCAACTGGAGTCTGAATTCTTCAATTTCTCCATAATTGGCTTTAGTGGTTGGTGAGGAAATTTGACTAATAACTTGTTTTAATTGGTTTTCCTTTTAGGTGTATGTATATTATCCTATCACAGACTGCACTGTACTTTAAGATATATCTTGAAATGTTCTGTTTGATAAATGAATACCATTCCTCTTTGTCATTCCAGGCATAGTAAACCACGTGACTGTCCTACTCAAAATGGCCAATACCAGTCCATTTCAGCTCACTAATGCCACAAGAATGTCGATCGTTATGTGTTCCACTTATTTTTTAAGACTTCCAACTTTCCTCAATTCATACTTCATACACATCACTTTCTGATTATTAGTGGATATTTGCAGCTGTTTCTTCTCGTTTTGAGTTGTGCCCCAGCAGCACATGAAAGTCCTATAAGCCGTGCTTTATCCATATCATTAAGGTCAACTCTACTTTGTGGAGCAGCTCAGTTGTATCTTGAGTGTCTTCCAATTTGGGGGGCTCATCTTCTGGCACTATAACACACCAAGCTCCACTGCTATTCATAAGGTTTTCAGAGGATAATCTTTCAGATAACCTTTCTTTCCCAACAGTTTCAGTATGAAAGCTCCACTGAAACCTATCATTGATGATCCTGCTGGTATTTAAAATACTGGGGACAGAGCTTCTGTCACCATAGCAACACACAAGCTACCACAGTATGACAAACTAAGAGCTGAGTGGTGGTATTAGCCATAGTTGTTACTAAGTTCTGTTGAGTCGATTCTGGCTCACAATGACCCTATATAGGGTTTCCAAGGAACTGCTGCTGATGGGTTTGAACCATCAACCTATGGTTAGCAGTACAGTGCTTACCCTATAGCGTCTCAGGACTCTGGTACTAGCCATTACAGAGATACATATCAAAACAACAATTAGATACCATCTCAACTCAACATTAATAACAAAGTTCAAAACAAAAAAGAAACCCAAAACAACAATGCTGGGGAAGACACAGAAAGGAATGAAAGAGTTAAAGGGAACACATGGATAGATACACAGGGTGAATGGGTGTGGGAAGAAGAGTGGGACGAAACCCCCAAAATGTATAAAGGTTTGACAAAGGATATTTTTACAACAGTATTTACCTTTGTTGCAAACATATCCATGAATGTGGTGAAGCATATAAAGGACAAAATTATGAAAACTTCTTAGATACTTCCAAATACTTTGAGGGAATGATTTGCTGTGCCTGGGGGGCTTATGACCAATCTTTTGGGACACCATGGTCAGTTGACATAACAGTATCCACTAAAACAATATTCTACATCCTACTTTGGGAGTAGCAACTGAGATCTTAGAAACACATTAGCAAGTATCTAAGGTACAACTAGTGGTCTCTCACTGTCTGGAGGGAAGAAGACTGATGAAATTGCTTGGAAATAATTAGTCCAATGAAATACACGGAAAATTTGAGTATCAGTCTCCACAATTCTGAGACCAGAAATAGATGGAGCCCAGTTACCATTTCCAATTATTGTAAAAGGTATCATATTAGAAGGTTCTGAAAAGAGTGGGAGAAAATTTGGGACAAACAAAGTAAGACCAGGCTTACTAGTCACATAGAAATGAAACTCGGAGACTATAGCCCTTCTTCACCCTTCAAGTCTGGAAGTGAACTCACCCCCGTGGCACAATTTTTAGTCAAGCAATAGATATGGACTTAGGGGAAGAGAACAATGCTGGGGAGCTTCACACACCATAAGGAGCTCTGGTAGCGTAGTGGTTACGAGTCAGACTGTTAACCTCAAGGTCAGCAGTTTGAAACTATCAGCTATTCTGCAGGAGAAAGATGAAGCTTCCTGCTCCTGAAAAGATTTACCCTATACAGGGTCTCTATGAGTCAGAACCGACTCCACGGCACATAACTACCACCACATAACACACCATAGAATGGTCAACTATTCAAATGGCAACATTTACTTGAGGGCGTGTAAAGGCAGAATGGAAACAAGAATACAAGGAGGAAGTGGGATAAGTGATATAACATTGAGGGAGTTGCAACTGAGAGGAAATAAAGTGTATGATTTGTTTAATGTAAAACTGATGATCTTCTCTGTAAAACTTCACTAATTAAAAATAAAAAGTTATTGAAAAAAAATACCTCAAACCAAGAATGATATTGGTGTCTTGACTGGATTACATTATTATCTTCTGTTACAAGGGAAATATTTGTGTTTCTTAGCTGGAGGGGGAATATATATTCTGCAGATTAGATATATAACTATTTTCTCTCTGTTGTTGTTTCTGTTAAGTGCCATCAAGGTGGTTTCAACATATAGTGATCCTGTATAGTGTTTCCAAGGAGCCCAAACACATTCATTCCATCTCATTTCCTATCATCTGATTTCTTCCTTTAGTATCCCAACTCTACAATTCTTTGACTCCATAATTCACTGAAGCTACTATAATCCATAACCCAATGCTCCTCACTCTCCTTACATTTTCAAGATCCTTCTCACAAAGCTTCACAATCATTAGGCTGTATACGTAGTCACTCCTTTGCCTTTGTCCCTCTCGAGTCATTATATTCTTTGGACTAGTCTTCATTACAATATCTTGTCCATTCTCTCACTCTCCATGAAAACTCACACAACTTTGTGTACAGAGTACTGCAGTAGCTTCCTAACTGGTGTCTTTATTTATAATCTTGTCCTCCTATAAAGTAATCTTAACAGAACAGTTAATTACTTTAGCCCTCTTATTCTGGTCCAGCCACACTGGTTTCCTTGTTGTTTTTTTTACAAAACACCTGCTTTGTACTTGGGGAATGTTCTCTTCCTTCATGCCTGTTGCACATGTCACTTCAGTGTACCCCCTTCTCTTTACACTATTTTAGATTACTCTATTTTTCATTGCTTTATTTTCTCATAGCATTTATAATGATCTCACCTAGTATATATTTAACTAGACTCTTGGTGTGATGCTGTAGGATCAGCACTGGACTTCGAACCATGAGGCCAGCAGTTCAAACCCACCAGCTGTTCCTTGGAAACTCTCTACAGGGTCACTATGAGTCAGAATTAACAATGACAACATGTATTTAATTTATGTATTTTTACTTGTCCCTTTTTCCCAGTGGCACAGCACTCTCACTCTCTGTGAGAGCACGTCAACTGTCTGTTCACCATTGTTCTCCTAGTGCCAATGATAGTTAGCGCCTTGCACACAATACAATTAGTAAATAAACTACTGAAAGAATAAAGAAAAAAATAAGTTAAACATAAACTTTTCTCTGGATTATTTCTTGAAAGATGTAAATAATTTTAAGTGAGATTAAAAAGGAAATATAAAAATGAAATATAATATTTACATAAACTTATTTCCTATGCAGAAAGATAAAGCCATGCTTCCTGAGAATTAATTTTTAAATAAGTCAATATACATATTCACTTTTAGAATATGACCATCTTCAGGAAACTAGTGAGCAATGTTTTACTTTCTGATGTTTTTAACATTACAGTCTCTACTTTTGAGAAAATAAACATTATCCAAAGCCAATGCCAGCCAAGTCAATTCTATTTGAAACACATATATAAAAAGTTCAGGATATAAAACTCTTAAGATGTTCCCAAAATACAAATTATTAGAGACAAACACTCACTTTTACCTGAATCCACATATTGCTGGATTATTGGTTATCAAAAGAAATTTCTATATTATAATTTATTTATGATACATTAAGTATTAATTCTTTTATACATTAATATATTAATGATTGAATGTTTAAATGCATCTAAAGTAATACTTTGTAAGCTAAATTAAAAAGCTATGTTTAAGGAAAACAATTTGGTTTTAAATAAACATACATGAAATAAATCTAGAGAAAGTGAGGCAAGGAGTAAAGCTATTTAAAATACAGTATTTTTAACACTTCTGGTTTGATAAGTTGATAAAATAAATGATAAAATACACAAGCATAACAAGAGAATTTAAAGAGTACATTAGAAATCAAACAATATTAATTCATAACAACACTCACCTACAACACCATTCAATACGACCTTCACCCTCACAAGTTTTTGCCCAATGATTATCTGCCAAATTTTTCATCGCAACAGCATATTCACATAGCGTTTCCTCATCTTCACAGTGTTCTCGCCAGATCTTATCAAAATCTCCCACTAGAAACAAGGAGGAAAAAAGTAAATTAACTTTATGTCAAAACATATTCAGGCTCTTTCAAAGCTTCAATATAATATAAAATTAAAGACAAGTATATAAGTAAAGGACTTCTATTGTGGCACTGTAGGATCAGCACTGGACTGTGAATCACCAGCCACTCCTTGGAAACCCTATATAGGGTCGTTATGAGTCAAAACTGACTTGATGACATTTAACAACATATAAGCAAAATCATAAAGGTAAACTAAAATACTAAATGTTATATAATCACCTTTTATAAGTTCCTTAACACACAATTTTAATTATGATTTAATATCTGATAGCAAATCCTGGTCACGAAGTGGTTAAAGTTGTCAGCTGCTAACCAACAATTCAAGGATTTGAACCTACCAGCCACTCTATGGACAAAAGATGTAGCAGTCTGCTTATATAAAGATTTATAGCCTTGGAAATCCTATGGGGCGGTTTTACTGTGTTCCGGACAGTCTGAGTCAGAACTGACTTGACCTAAGTGTGTTAGGGTGATTTTTTGTTTTTGAATAATCCAATAGGAAAATTAATAAAACCAGGTTCTTGCTTTGACTCTACAGTTTAATTAATTAACAATGAGATGCTGAAAGTAGATTTAATTTCTCTATGTCTATTTTCTTATCTTAAAAAACCCACAAGTTTTCAAAACGATGATCTTTGCTATGGTAGTGTTGCTAAGTGCACTAGAGTTGGTTGAGACCCTGTATAGGGTTTCTGAGGAACAGTTAGTGAGTTTGAATTGTCAACCTTGTGGTTCAAATGGGCCTTATGATCCAGTGCTTATCCTATAGTGCCACACACCAAGACTCCTGATATGGTAGTAGATGTGATTTAAACCAGATTTCTATGATCAAATATGTAGGGGAAAAACTAGGTATAATACATCTATATAAGTTTTCTTTCTATAAGACTTCTTAGTTTAGAATCTACAGAAGGCACACATGATTCTGGGTGCAAATAGTTTCTCTGGGAAATAATCCCAGGAAACAGAAGGGAGGGATTGAAGATGAAGCAAGAAAGGAGAAAAAAACAACACAAGACAAAATCTTGCTATCTTCATTTCTCAGAAGTATTTTGGCTGTACGTCTTACAAGGCAGATTTGTTGGTTCTTTTGGCAGTCCATGATACTTCCAATATTTTTCTCCAACACCATAATTCAAATGCATTGATTCTTCTACAGTCTTCCTTATTCATTGTGTAAGTCTCAAATGCGTATCAGGCAACAGAGAATAGCAAGGCTTGGGTCAGGTAGACCTTAGTCCTCAAACGGACATCTTTGCTCTTGAACACTTTAAAGCGATCTTGTGCAGCAGATCTGCATAATGTATTTGATTTCTTGATTGTTGCTTCCATAAATGTCGATCATGGATCCAAGCAAAATGAAGTCTTTGACAACAACTTCAGTCATTTCTCCATTTATCATAGTGTTAGTTATAGGTCCAGTTGTGGGGATTTTTGCTTTCTTTACATTGAGAGGTGTAATCCATATACTGAAAGTTTGGATCCACAGTCAATGCCCAAGAAAACAGTAGTCACGAAATCAAATGATGTATGACATTATGAAAATTTGCTGCAAAAGACCTCTTGATCTTCATCAAGTATTTTAAGTCCCCTTCATTCCAGCAAGAGTGATTGATATGTTTTTGTTAAGTGCCATCCAGTTGGTTCTGACACACAGGGACCCTGCATAGGGTTTTTGAGGCTGCAAATCTTTATGGTGCTGAAAGTTTCAGTTTCTCCCACAACGATGGGTTTGTTGTTGTTTTTATGTGCCATGGAGTCAGGTTCGACTCATAGTGACCCTCTACAGGGTTTCTGAGGCTGTAAATATTTACAGGAGCAGAAAGCAGTACACTTTAATAATACATACCTACTCGCAGAAGAAAGAAGCTCTGGTAGCATAGTGGTTACAAATCGGGCTGCAAACCACAAGGTCAGCAGTTCAAAACTACCAGCTGTTCTGCGGGAGAAAGATGAGGCTTTCTGCTCTCGTAAAGATTTACAGCCTTGGAAACCCTGTGAGGGTCACTATGAGTTGGAACCGACTCCACGAAAATAACAAGAACCACTCACAGAAGAATTGATGCTTTTGAGTTATGATGTTGGAGGAGAATACTGAAAGTGCCATGGGCTGCCAAAAGAACCAACAGATCTGTACTGAAAGAAGTGCAGCCAGAGTGCTCCTTGGAGGCCAGGATGAACAAACTTCATCTCTCATACTTCAGACATACCGTCAGGAGGGACCACTCTCTGGAGAAGGATATCATGTTTGTGGTAAGGTTGAGGGTTAGAGAAAAAGAGGAAGAACCCCAATGAGATGGACTGGCCAAGTGGCAGCACCAATGGGGTCAAGCGTGGCAACAACTGTGAGGTTGGCCATGACCGGGCACAGTGTTTTGCTCTGCTGTACATAGGGATGCTATGAATCAGTACTGACTCAATGGCACCTAACAACAACAACTCATGGTATGGTTCTGTGGGTTAATGCGCTGGACTCCAAAGTTGGTTTGATCTGCAAGGTCAGCGGTTCAAGCTCACCAGCCGCTCCTCAGAAACCCTATAAAAGGTCACCATGGGTTGGAACCGACTTGAAGACACTTAACAACAACAACAACTCATTTGGAAGTAGCCTTGGGAGCACAGTGGATTACAAGCTGGGGTGCTAACCACAAGATCAGAAGTTCAAATCTACCAGTCACAGATAGGAAGAAAGATGAGACTATTCCTGTAAAGATTCAGTCTCAGAAACCCTATGCAGGATTGCCATAAATTGGAACTGGCTTGGTGGCACACAACCACCACCATCATATTTAGAGTCCTGGTATGATGCTGTAGGATAAGCACTGAACTACAAACTGCAATACGACAGTTCAAACACATCAATCACTCCTTGAAAAACCTATATAGGGTCATTATGAGTCAGAACTGACTCGATGACACTTAACAACTCCTCATTTATTGACTAGCACATCATTTGACATTTCAGATTTAATACAATAGTTCTGCTGAGGTTCCTGTTGGGGTCCCTTCCTAATTGGTGGACCTTATGTGCACAAAGAAAGGAAGATTGTATTCTATTTATGAAAAAAGAGAGGGAACTATCTCTCTGAGCTGTCAGGGTGCTGGGTAGCATGGAAGGTGGACTGGAATGGAACCAGAAGGGATGGGATACTGCCTGCTGGGTACTGGGTACCCACAGGGCTGAGGCCAGACCAGTGGCAGTCAATGTTTTCTGAGAGAAGGTGGGCCTCTCACAAAGTTGGGGAGAAAACAGCAAGCTTGATGTCTTGCCCAGCTCCCAGCCCTGAGGAGTGGCAGAGTTAGGCTGGGCTGTGGTCAGAAGGAGCTCTGAAACCAGAGTGTCAGGTATCCAGGGCCCACAGGACTCCAAATCAGCTGAAAGTCACTTGTGGGGCCCCTTACACTTCCTCTTCCCTATTCACTGCCTAATCCTCACATGCAAATGAGGCTATTTATGACAATACCATGGCTTGGGTATTGTCAATACCAGGGCACACTGAAGTCCTCAAACCTGACAATACCAGGGCACACTTTAGTCCTCAAACCCGACATCTTTGCTTCTGAACATTTTAAAGAAGTCTTGTGCAACAGATTTGCATAATGCAATATCTCATTTGATTTCTTGACTGCTGCTTCCATGACTGTTGATTGTGGATCCAAGCAAAATAAAGTCTTGGACAACTTCAATCTTTTCTCCATTTATCATGATGTCATTTATTGATCCAGTTGCAAAGATTTTAGTTTTCTTTATACTGAGATGCAATCCATACTGAAGGTTGTAGTGTTTGCTCTTCTTCAGTAAGTATTTTAAGTCCTCTTTGCTTCTTGCAAGCTAGGTTGTATCATCTGCACATCACAGGTTGTTAATGAGTCTTTCTCTAACTCTGATGCTACGTTCCATTTCATATAATCAGCTTCATGGATTATTTGCTTAGCATACAGATTGAATAAATATGGAGAAATAATACAGCCCTGGCATACACCTTTCCTGTTTTTAAGCCATTCAGCATTCACTTGTTCTGTTCAAATGACTTGCCTTTTGGTTTATATACAGGTTCCTCAGGAACACAATTAAGTGTTCTGGAATATCTATTGTTCACAACGTAATCAATACTCATGATCCACACTGTTGAAAGCATTTGCATAGTTAATAAAGCACAAGTAAACTTTCTGGTATTCTCTGCTTTTAGCCAAGAGACATCTCACATAAGCAATGCTATTCCTAGTTCCACGTTCTCTTCTGAATCTGGCAGTTCTTTGTTGATGTACTAATGCAGCTGTTTCTGAATTATCTTCAGAAAAATTTTACTTGCATGTGATATTAATGATACTGTTTGCAGTTTTTTGCATTCCACTGGGTCACCTCTTTTTAGCATGGGCAAAAACAGGGATTTATTCCAATTGGTTGACCAGGCAGCTGTACTCCAAATTTCTTGGCATAGATGAGTGCCTTCAGTACCACATCAGTTTGCTTCAAAATTTCAATTTGCATTTGGTCAATTTCTGGAGCCTTGTTTATGCCAATGACCTCAGTGCAGCTTGGAAATCTTCATTCAATACCATTGGTTCTTGATTGTATGCTACCTCTTGAAATGACTGACTACCATTAGTTTTTTTGAACAGTGACTCTATGTATATCTTATCATCTGCTGTGATGCTTTCTGTATCATTCAATATTTTGCCCATAGAATCCTTCAATCTTGCAAGTCAAAGCTTCAACATTTTCGTTAATTCTTTCGGCTTGAGAAATGCTGAACATGTTCTTCTGTTTTGGGTTTCTAACTTCAGGTCTCTGCACATTTCTGTTCAGCTCTTTTACTTTTGATATCTTCCAGTCGTTTGTATTTCTACACTGGAGAGCAAGTTTCAGAGTCTTTTTTGGACCCCTATTTTGTTGTTTTCTGTCTTTCCTGTATTTTGAATGACCTTTTGCTTTCTTCCTGTATGATGCTCTTCGTTATCCAATAGTAATTCTGGTATTTGGCCATTAGTGTCTCATGCATCAAATCTGTTCTTAAGATGATCTCTAAAATTCACATGGGATATGTTCAAGGTGGTATTTTGACACTCATGGACTTGTTTTAATTTTCTTAAGCTTCAACCTCAATTTGTATACGAGCAATTGATAGTTCCACAGCTGACCCTGGCCTTGTGTTGGCTGATGGATATAGAACTTTTCCATCTCTTATCACAGACATAGTTAATGTGACTCCTGTTTATTCCACTTGGTGAGGTCCATGTGTATCTTTTGTGTTGTTTAAAATTTGCTATAAATAAGTCATTTGTCTTAAAAAATTCTATTATGTGACACTCCAGCATCACATTTATCACCAAGGGTATATTTTCCAAATATGGATTCTTCATCTTTTGTTCCAACCTTCATATTCCAATAACCAGTAATTACCAAAACATCTTGATTAGATGTTTGATCAATTTCAGGCTAAAAAAGTTGGTAGGATTCTTCACTTCCATCATCATGGGCTTTAGTGGTTTGTGTGTATATCTGAGTGAACAATTATACTAATTGGCCTGCTGCTGTTGTTAAGTGCTATTGAATCAGTTCTAACTCCTAGCTACCTTGTATAGGGTTTCCAAAGAGCAGCTGATGGGTTTAAACTGCTGACCTTATGGTTAGTAGTCCAGTCCCTATTCTACATCACCACATAAGGTCTTCCTTGCTGTTGCTGTTGTGAGGTGCCATCAAGTCATTTCCAACCCATAGTGACCCTATGTAAAAAAGAATGAAATATAGCCAGGTTCTGTGCCATCCTCACACTTGCTGCTATGCTTGAGTCCATTGATGCTACCTCTGTACCAATCCAACTTTTGGGGATCTCTCCTTTTTTGCTGATCCTTCACTTTAAGCATAATGTGTGTCTCCAGGTACTGGTCACCTCCTGATAATATGTCTGAAGCATGAGAGACAAAGTCTGGTCATCTTAGATTCTAAGGAGCATTTTGTTGTACTTCTTCCAACATAGATTTTTTTTTGGCAGTCCATGGTACCTTTAAAATTCTTTTCCAATGCCATAACTCAAATGTATTGATTCTTCTACAGTCTTCTTTATGCACTAAGTCTCACATGCATATGAGGCTACTGAAAGTACAATGGCTTGGGTCAAGCACATTTTGGTCCTCAAACAGACATCTTTAATCTTGGACACTTTTAAGAAGTCCTGTGCAGCAGATATGCCTAATGTAAATACATCATTTGATTTCTTGACTGCTTCCATTTTTGTTGATGGTGGAGCCAAGCAGAATGAAGTATTTGACAACTTCAATCTTCTATCCATTTATCATATTATTTATTTGTCAAGTGGTGAGAACTTTAGTTTTTTTTCACTGAGATGCAAATTATACCAAAAACTGTGTGGTTTTTGATCTTCATCAGTAAGTGTTTTAAGTCCTCTTCTTTTTCAGCAAGCAAGGCTGTTTCATCTGCATGTCACAAGTTGTTACTGAGTCTTCTTATAACCCTGATGCCACGTTTTTCTTCATATAATCCAGTTTATTGGATTGTTTGCTCAGCATACAGATTGAATAAATATGGGAAAAGAATATAACCCTGACAAACACCTTTCGTGGTTTTAAACCATTAAGTATTCCCTTGTTCTGTTTGAATGGCTGCCTCTTGTTCTATGTACAGGTTCCTCATGAGCACAAGTAAATGTTCAGAAAAACTAATTTGACACAATATTGTCCATAGCTTGTCATGATCCACACAGTCAAAAACATTTGCATAATCAAAATGGTTGAACATCGACGACTTCTTTTTGGTCCAGTGACTGTGTATTCTTTACATCTTCTTTCGATGCAAAGAATCCTTCAGTATTGCAAATCAGGGCTTAATTTTTTCCCTCAGTTCTTTTATCCTAAGCAATGTGGACTATGTTCTTCCCTTTTGGTTTTCTAACTCCAGATCTCTGCACATTTCACTATTACATTTGACTTTGTCTTCTCTAGCGGACCTTTGAAATTTTATGGTCAGCTGTTTAACTTTATAATTTCTTCCACCGGCGTTAGCATCTCTATGCTGGACAGCAAATTTCAGAGTCTCATATGACAACTATTTTGTTTTTTTCTTTCTTCCTTGCCTTCTTAATGACCTTTCGCTTTCTTCCTGTATGATGTTCTTGATGACATCCCACAACTCTTCTGGTTTTTGATCATTAGTGTCTGATGCATTAAATCTGTTCTTCAGATGATCTGTAAATTCAGGTGAGACATGTTCAAGGTCATATTCTGGCTCTCATGGACTTGCTTCAATTTTCTCCAGCTTCAGCCTGAACTTCCATATCAGCAATTGATAGTCTTCCCTTTAGGCATATGAATGTAATCCTACAGCACTCTAGTTCAAGACAGATCTGGAAATTTTTTTTCATGATGAATGCAATGCCATTTCTGGCATATTAACACATATGACTGTCATATTCAAATGAGATTCAGTTCACAAATGACCAGGCTACTGATTTTCATGTGTTCCATTTCATTTTTGACAAGTTCCAATTTTCTTAGATTTGTATTTCAGACATTTCATGTTCCTATTATTAACATGTTCACAGGTATTTCTCCTCATTGAGTTGTGCCCTATCAGTAAATGAAGATCCTGAAAGTCATCAGAGTTAACGGTACTTTAAGAAGTCAGCTCTTCCCTAGTTGTATTTTGAATGTCTTCTAACCTGAGAGTCTCATCTTCTGGCATTGTATCTGACAATATTCTTTAGCTATTCATAATGTTTTCAAGGACTAAACACTTAGAGATAGTCCACCTCTTCTTTTTCCTAATCTATCTTAATCCAAAAAGCTCTGTTGAAACCTGTCCACCAAGGGTGACCCTCGTGGTATTTTCAAATACCAGTGTCATAGTTCCCAGAATCATAGCAACATTAGAAGCCACCACAGTAGGACAAACTGACAAATGAAATGCTAAAATTGTTGTTGCTGTTATATGCTGCGGAGTTGGTTCCTACTCATAGCAACCCTGTACAGGGTTTCCAAGGCTGTAAATCTTTACGGAAGCAGAAACTCTCCTCTTTCTCCTGCGGAAGAGCTGGTAGTTTCAAACTGCTGACCCTGAGGTTAGCAGCCCGATTTATAACCATTACACTCCCAGAGCTCCTTGAGATGCTACAATAGGTATATCAAATTAATATAGTCTCTATATTAACATATTAATTAATAATAACACATATAAATTCCATATGGGGAGGACAGTAGCACCATACAATAAGCACTGGATTACAAGCAACAAGATCAGAGGTTCAAGTCTACAGACTTTCTGCTCCCGTGATGATTTATTTTAAGCTTTGGAAACCCTATATAGGGAACCAACTCTACAGCCCTAACTACAACAATATATCCATTTTATACCAGTTGCTGTGGAATAGATAACAACTCACAGCAACTCCATAGTACAGAAGAAAATGGCTCAATAGGGTTTCCAAGGTTGTAAATCTATACAGAAGTAGAATGTTACTTAAACTAATGTGGTTAATGAGAGGGATGGGAGTAAAATGTCCATAAGCCATTCAAATCTTCAATGGTTCCCTTGAAGACAAAAGACATAAGAGCTACAGACTGTCGTTGTTGTTAAGTGCCATGGAGTCAGTTCTGACTCATAGTGACCCTGTATAGGGTTCCCGAGGCTGTAAATCTTTACGGGAGCAGAAAGCCTCATATTTCTCCTGTGGAACAGCTGGTAGTTTCAAACTGCTGACCTTGCGGTTCTCAGCCCTATTCGTAACCACTACACTACCAGAGCTCTTTTGATAGCTACAGATAGACTTCTACTATTTATGTTACTTAAAAAAGGTAGGGACTACGGTTATTTTGGTGATTAGAGTTTGGGAATAAAAATAGCAGCTCTGTAAGTATTATTAGAAAACAGGAAAGTCTAAAAGTGAATCATTAAAATTTGAATACTATATGACACTGCTATTTGAATACATTTACCATAAATACATACAGAGCTGTATGATCTAAATTTTTAATTTGATTACATATGAAAAGCAATTTTTAGAAGGATTCTATAAGAAAAAACTAGAATTCTGGTATGATGCTGCAGGATAAGGCACTGAACCAAAAGGTCGCTTTGAAGCACAGGTCAGTGGTTCAAATGTACCAACCACATTACTCAGAAACCTTTTGCAGTGTTTCTGTGAGTTGAAACCAATTCAATAGCACTTAACAACAACTACAATGACAAAACCACTACTCACCTATCAGTGTGCCATACTGACAGATGAACAGTGGTTTTGTCATTGCAGTTGCATGTTGTTTGTGTGCTGCTGTGTGTTGTGGTGGCTTGTATGTTGCTGTGATGCTGGAAGCAATGCCACTGATACTTTGAATGCAAGTAGGATAAGCCTTGGTGGACAGGTTTCAGATGAGCTTCCAGACTAACAAAGAGTAGGAAGAGGAAGAGGCACACTACTTCTGAATGTTTAGCCACGGAAAACTGCATGAATACAAGTGGAGCACTATGAGATATCACCAGAATATTGAAACATTATGAATAGCACAAAATATTGTTAGATACAGTGCTGGAAGATGACCTCCTCAAGTTGGAAGGCACTCAAAATACGACTGGGG
>NW_006408550.1:7346341-7406635 GCF_000296735.1 Chrysochloris asiatica
CGAGCATTGTTTCGTTCTGCTGTGCATGGGGTCGCTATGAGTCGGTTCCGACTCGATGGCACCTGACAACAACAACAACAACATCATTAATACCACATGCAAGTAAAATTTCTCTAAAGGTAACTGAAATATGGTTGCAACAGTATGTTGACATGGAACTGCCAGAGGTCCAAGATGGAGTCAGAAAAGGATGTAGAATGAGGGCTATTACTGCTGATGTCAGATGGATCTTGATGAAAGCAGAGAATACCAGAAAGATGTTTACCTGTGTTTCACTGACTATGCAAAGGCTTTTGCCTATGGACAACATTGCAGAGAATGAATATTCCGAAACACTTAATTGTTCTCATGAACCTGTACATAGGCAGCTGTTTGAACAGACAAGGGACACTGAATGGCTTAAAATCAGGAAAGGTGTGTGTTATTTCACCCAAGTTATTAAATTTGTATGCTCAACAAATAATTTTAGAAACCAGATTATATGAAGAAGAGTGTAGCATCAGGATTGGAGGAAGACTCATTAACAACCTGCAGTATGATGATACAACCTTGCTGCTGAAAGCAAATAGGAATTGAAATACTTACCAATTCATATAAAAGACCAGAGCTTTTGCTACAGGTTGCATCTCAATGTAAAAAACAAAATCCTCACAACCAGACCAATAAATAACATCATGGTAATCAGAGAAAAGACTGAAATTGTCAAGCACTTGTTTTTGCATGGATCCACCAAATACACTTATGGAAGCAGCAGTCAAGAAATCAAACAACATATTGCACTGGGCAAATCTGTTGCACATACCTCTTTAAAGTGTTGAAGAGCAAAGATGTCAGTTTGAGGACTAAGGTACTCCTGACTCAGGCCACAGAATTTTCAGGACTCTCATATGCATGTGAAAAGTTGGACAGTGAATAAGGAAGACTGTGGAAGAATTGATGCATTTGAGTTATGGTGTTGGAGAAGAGTATTAAAAGTACCATGGACTGCCAGAGAACAAACACATCTCTGTTGGAAGAAGTTCAACCAGAATGCTGCTTAGAAGCCAAGGTGACCAGACTTAGACTCTTTCACATTTTGGAAATGTTACAAGGACCGACAGACAAGTCCCTGTAGGACATCATGCTAAGTAAACTGGAACGTCTGCGAGAAAGAGGAAGACCTCTAAAGAGATTAACTGGCACAGTGGCAACAGTAATAGGCTAAGCATAATCATTGTGATTTTGGCACAAGAGCAGGCAGTGCTTCATTCTGTTGTGCATAAAGTCACTATGAGTCAGAACCAACTCAATGGTACCTAACAGCAACATCATGACAAAAAGTGTTCCCATGCACTGGATTCTTCAAAATTGGAGAAAATACTGCTAAATGTGCTGGTTTTAATAGGGACTGTGTGATATAAATTGTCTGAATTATTTAGCAAATAATGCAGAAAGACTATTTTCTCTAGAAATGATATGAAAATAAGTCAAAATATAGTATAAGAATTCAGTATGTTTAAAAAGTTAATTTGAAGACCATTTTTTTATACCAATATTGTCCTGGTATGGCACTGTAGGATAAGCACTGGACAACAAGGTCAGTGGTTTAAACTCATTAGCAACTCCTAGAAAATCTACGCAGGGTTGCTATGAGTAAGAAATGACTTGACAACACTTAACAAAATACAAAAGTAATTTCTACACAGTGACATAGTAAGAATACTTACTACTGAAAAATCATTAACTTATTAAGTTAACTCAGTTGATGCTTTGTTTCTGTATATTTTATTTTTATTACAGATATGAAGCACTATACAAGTACATATGAATGTGGAATGTATTTGGGAAAAAAAATAAAAAGGCAGAGTTTCTAAGGACAAACATATTCTTCAGCATCAAACTGTATGTTTTTCTCTGCAACAGTAAAACCTTTTGTTCAGTGTTTTTTCCAAAAGTGGAAAAATCACCTGCATCAAAATCACACAGATTCCTGGGTCTCACTTTCAGAGCTACTGAATTGCTTTCAGGGAACCTAAGAACCAGTGTTTTAAAAGCTTCACCACAGTATACTGAAGTACAATAAAGTTTAAGAACCATCTGTTGGGTGCTTTAAAGATTCGCGCACGAAATACATACAGGTAAAGAAAATAAAAATACTACCTAAGCCAACAGGGACTGGAAATCTTTCTAAAGTCACAGCCAACCACTATCGTCCTAAATCACTCTATAATAAACATAATTTTACCTTTTCTTGAGGACTTTAGACTGTCTCCATAAACATTTATAACATAAATGACAGTTGGCATGGTTCTACTATTGTGGCAACAACCAGCACAACAGAAATTCAAAACCTGTGAGTATTACTGTGCTCTGAGGTTTCCACTTTCTCCTTCCAACCCCAACTACTACTGGTATTTTCCAAGGATCAATCACTTCCCTAGAGAAATTTATCTGCCCTCAAGAGAGGTCTTTGAATCCTTCAATTTCAAAGAGTACATCCCAAACTAAAATCATTACTACCATCCTTATTACAATCTGGTGGACCTGCTCACATAAGCATTTTTGCTTACTTCAATGCCTACTCAAATACACATTTCCAACTTGTATGCTATTTCTGCCACTAACATGTCATTTAGTGGCACACACAAGTAATATTATCATCACCTTTTACTCTTCCTCTTGATCAAAACTGCTCACACATACCTTTAAAAAGTCTGTGATTCATCTTTTTCCAGTATCATGATCACTAGATTCATACTTAGGCCATTATTAATAGTAAATCAGATTAACGTTAAGAGACTCCTAGCTCTTCTATAGAGTCCTGGTATGGCGCTACTGGGTAAGCACTGGACTGCCAAACGCAAGGTTGATGGTTCAAACCCACCAGCCACTCCTTGGAAACACTATATAGGGTCGATATGAGTCAGAACTGATGGCACTTAACAATATCAGCTCTTATATGGAGTCCTGGTGTGCACTGTAGGGTAAGCACTAGACTGTTAATCACAAGATTGGCAATTCAAAGCCACTAGTCATTCTCTGGAAACCCTACAAAGGGTCATTATGATTCAGAACCGACTCAATGGCATTGAACAATAAGCTCTTATATAGCTGTTTTCCTTTCTTCCAGATTCCTTCCCATTCAAACCATCATATTTTATTTAGCTCAGTTCAACCTTTGTGTCCACTGGTATAATCTAAGAAAAGACTTAAAGTCTTTCACAATGTATTTAACAATGTTTCACAAATAATACTTAAGTGAGTCAGGACTAAGAACAACTACACTTGTTTTGCTCCCTCATAAAATGATCAAATGATTTGCAACAATACTTTGATTTTTATGTATTTTTCTAAATGTAAAAAGCATCTAAATAGTTATCTTACTACAAAAATGACTAACAATAATAAAATCTGTTGTTGTTGTTGTTGTGAAGTGCCGTCGAGTCGGTTCCGACCCATAGCAACCCTGTACAGGGTTTCCAAGGGTGTAAATCTTTACGGGAGTAGAAAGCCTCATCTTTCTCCCGCGGAGCGGCTGGTAGTTTCGAACTGCTGACCTTAAGGTTCGTAGCCCGATTCGTAACCACTACGCTACCAGAGCTCCTTAATCTAATACCCAATATATATTGCATGCCTGCTATGTGCCACTCACTGAGCGATTTATCAAAGTTCTCTTTATCATTTGTTGTTGCTGTTGTTGCTAGGTGTCACCAAGAGATTTTTGACTCACTGAAACCCTATGCACAACAGAAAGTAACCTGGCCCAGTTTGAGCATGAAGACCCAAAAAGTAACCTAACAAATAACTCATAAAACCTAAAATAACAGTAACACGTAGGATAAATTTTGAGTTTAGAGACACAATTTAAAGCTATGCTGACTTGAAGAGATGCTGCTGGGTATAGTTTCTGGGGAAGGAGTTTGGCAACACCAGTCTAGATGCTCATGATCAAATATATGTGAGAAACAAGGCTCTGAGTGATTACAAATTTGTTACTGTTCAGCATTTCTCTCAAACTGAGAAGTACATGGAGGCTTGTTTTTTTTTTTGTTTGTTTGTTTTTGCTAGACAAAATTATGAAAGAGATGAGCTCAGGGCTTCAGAGTTCAAGCACTACATAAAAGACCTAAAGAAAACCTTATTTCTTGTTATAACCAAGTTGATATTGCAGAAAATCACACTCGTCTATTTGTAAGACAAGCTGAATTAACTGAAGTCTCAACCTCAGATGGTGTCTGAAGTTAAAGTGAATGCACTGATTACTTGGGAAGAAATGGGATACTGAAGCCTGGAATAAGGAGATACGGGTGGATAATCAGGAGGCTGGGGCTGCCTAGCCCTAAAGTCTACTGAACCACTCTATCACTAGAACCAGCCCTTTGACTGCCATTTGAAGAAGTAACTCCATCTTTACTGATAAACTACTCTCCCCAGCAAAGTCATTATCTCTTCTATGCCCCTCTGATAAGATTAACCCAGCAGTGGCTGAAGAGTCTTTATCTGAGCTATTGAAGACGTAGGTGTGCATAACCCAAGCCATGGTATTTTCAATAGCCTCATATGCACATGAAAATTTGACAATGCCACAGAAGCAGCAATTCATTTGAACTACAGTGTTGGAAAAGAATATTGAAACTCCCATGACTGCCAGAAAACAAACAAATTTGTCTTGGAAGAAGTACATCCAGAATGTTCCTTAGAAGCAAAGATTGTGAGACTCTGTCTTGCATTCTTTGGACATATTATCAGGAGGGGCCAGTCCCTAGAAAAGGTTATCATCCTCAGTAAAGTGGATTGTCAGCAAAAAAGAGAAAGACCCTCAAAGAAATGGCTGACATAGTGGCAAGAAAAAACAAGCTCAAACATAACAATTGTGAGGATGGTGTAGACCTACACAGTGTTTCATTCTGTTGTGCATAGTTGGAAATGACTCAGTGACACCCAACAACAAAAACAACTAGGTCTGACTGTGCATCATGATAGTGGAGGCCAAGAGGCAGCAGTTAATTGACAAAGACAAGGCAGGCATGTTTACTGTAATGAACAGCAGAGTCAAAGCAGTGGTCAGAATAGTCTGACTAATACAGACTTAAAGCACTGGCTAGTGGTGAGGGAAAGGAGCTCTGGTAGTGTAGAGGTTACAAATTGGGCCACTAATCTCAAGGTCAGCAGTTCAAAACTACCAGCAGTTCCAAGGCAGATGAAACTTTCTGATGCCGTAAAGATTTACAGCTTCGGAAACCCTATGCAGGGTTGCTATGGGTTGGAATCTACTCAACTGTACTTAACAACAACTGGTAAAGGAAGGAGCTCTAGTAGCGTAGTAATTACAGGTTGGGCTTCTATCCTCAAGGTCAGCAGTTCGAAACTGCCAACCATTCTGTGGGAGAAAGATGAGGTTTTCCACTCCTGTAAAGATTTACAGCCTCGGAAACCTTATACAGGTTTGCTATGAGTTAGAACAGAGTCCATGGCACACAATCACCACCATCAGGAGCCCTGGTAGCATAGTGGCTTATGAATTGAGCTACTCAACCTTAAAGTGAGCAGTTCAAAATTACCAGCCATTCCATGAAAGAAAGATGAAGCTTTCTGCTCCTATAAAAATTTAGCCTCCGAAATCGTATACAGAATCACCATGAGTTGGAACCAACTCCATGTCACATAATCATCACTACCATCACTTAGGTATGGGAAGCCTTGGCAGCATAGTGCTGCTAACTGCAAGATCAGCATTTCAAATCTACCAGCTGCTCTCTGCAGAAGAGCCTTTCTGCTCCCATAAAGATTTACAGCCTCAGACACCCTAAGTAGGGTCGCTATGAGTAGGAACTGACTTGACACACCACCACCAGCACTTAGGTATGTTGTTGTTACATGCTTTTGAGTTGATTCTGACTCATAGTTGTTACGTGTTGTTTAGTTTATTCTGACTCATAGCAACCCTGTACAGGGTTTCTGAGAAGCACCTGGTGGGTTTGAACTGAGAACCTTGTGCTTCACAGTCCAGTGATGATCATACAATGATATATCAGGACTACGCAAAGGCTTTCGATTGTGTGGATCATGACAAGCTATGAAAAACATTGCAAAGTGTAAGTATTCCAGAACACTTAATTGTGCTCAAGAGGTCTGTACATGGACCAAGAGCCAGTTGTTCAAACACAACATGGGAACACTAAATGGTTTAAAATTAAGAAAGGTGTGTGACAGGGTTGCATTCTTTCACCGTACTTACTCAACCTATATGCTGAGCAAATAATCCAAGAAGCTGGATTATATGAAGAAAAACGTGGCATCAGGATTGGAGGAAGACTTATTACTAACCTGCAATAGGAAGACGATACAACCTTGCTTGCTGAAAGTGAAAAGGACGTAAAATACTTACTGATGAAGGTCAAAAACCAGTCTTTGGTATGGACTGCATCTCAATGTGAAGAAAACAAAAATCCTCACCACTGGACCAATAAACAACACTCTTATCAATGGAGAAAAGATAGAAGTTGTCGAAGACTTTATTTTTCTTGGATCAACTATCAACACTCATGGAAGCAGCAGTCAGGGAATCAAAGGACATATTGCATTAGGCAAACCTGCTGCACAAGACCTTTTTAAAGTGTTGAAGAGCAAAGATGTCAGCTTGAGGACTAAGGTGTGCCTGACCCAAACCATGGTATTTTCAATAACCTCATATGCATGTGAAAGCTAGACAGTTAATAAGGAAGACCGTAGAATTGATGCTTTTGAGTAATGGTGTTGGAGGAGAATGTTGAAGGTGCCACGGGCTGCCAAAAGAACCAACAGATCTGTGTTGGCAGAAGTGCAGCCAGAGAGCTCCTTGGGAGTCCAGGATGGCCAAACTTCATCTCTCATACTTCAGACATATTGTCATGAGGGACCAGTCGCTGGAGAGAGATATCATGTTTGGTAAGGTGGAGGGTCAAAGAAGGAGAGGAAGACCCTCAGTGAGATGGATTGGCAAAGTGGCATCATCAATGAGCTCAAGCATGGCAATAATTGTGAGGTTGGCTCAGGACCGGGCAGTGTTTCATTCTGTTGTGCATAAGGTTGCTATGAGTCGGTACCGACTAACAACAACATATGCAAACATATTTATAAACTCAACATAAAAGACAATATCCTCTCTATAGATTGTTCTAGTTGTCAAGTGCCGTTGAGTTGATTCCGACCCACAGCGACCCTGTATAGGGTTGCCGAGGAGCAACTGTTGAGCTTGAACCGCCGACCTTGCAGTTCAAAAGGCTTTGCAGTCTGGCACATTAACCCACAGCGCCACACCAGGACTTCTCTTTATAGATGGTTAACACCAAAACATCTCTTTCTTATCACCACTGCTAGGTATATCCTTATGGCTTAGGGACTGCTTCAGATAACAACAGTGCTTGAACAAGGACCTTTATCACCAATGCTCAGTTTATTACAAACTGGTACAGGGTCTCTTAAGTGGTGACACAAGGCAGACAGTAAAATGGAGCAGAAAGTAAAAAGGTAGTGAAAGAGTACATAAAACCTACCTGGTGGTCTTCAAAACCCTATCCTCCACTCCCCAGCAACGTCCCAAGCCAAGTCTGCTCATCACTATCAACAAGGAAGTTAGGGGCAATCCCTTACTACCACAGCAGAAGGACCTCCTTTTCATCCTTCTTTCTGCTTAATAATCCTACTACTAGAGATAAGGAACCTAGGAATTTTCTAAAAAAATATTCAGATTGGTCAGTAATGTCTGGGAATCAATGATACATGTTAAGGTTCCTTCTAGTCTAACATTCTAAATTCCTAAGTTGGAATTGTCACTGCATTGTCTGGTAGTTATTGGTCTATGGGTATTCATTGGACTGCTAACCACAAGGTCGGTAGTTTAAAGCCACCAGTCTCTCCTCAGAAACCTATACAGGGTTGCTATTTGTTGCACCAACTCAATGGCAACAATGTAACAACAACAACATTCAGGTATGTAACTGACTAAATAGATTTTTGTGAGCTTACCTAATATTCATACATTGTTTATGTTACTCTCTTATGACCACAGCTAAATTCAAATGAACTTGTAAAATGTCCATGGACTCGAGACCACCAATACACCAACAATGATACAAAGACACCAAATAAAAACACTAAAAAAAACTGCAATTATTATGGCCATAAGTCAGACTCTTCTCATTAAGCTTTTTCACAACTAAGATTTGACCAACATGTCAGAAATAAAGGTAGGATGGCATGCTCATTAGAATCGTTTACTCTGCTAATAGAGCATTTGTGTGGCATTGGATGGAGCATTTGTGTGGCATTGGATCTAAGTGTGTTGTTAACTGCCAATGATCGATTCTAACTCATAGTGACCCTGTACAGGGTTTCTGAGGAGCAGGTGGTGGATCTGAACTGCTGACTCCGTGCTTCAAAGTCCAGTGCTGATCTTACAGTGCCACATTAGGAGTCTGGATCAAAGCCCAGAAATCTAAAGCATTGGTAGAATCCAAGTCATTAAATATCAAAAAACATCTTATTCGGATGTTTGTAGAATGCCCAGAAGTACATTCATTTACTTTTGAACTACACATATTTTTTCTAGCTATGTAACTTCCAACTACCAATTCTCATCATAGACAAGTGTTCCCATAGTTAACATTAAGGGTTAAATATGTTTGAAGATGTGAGAACTAAGCAATTATAAATAGCACTTCAGGAGATAAAACATTAGTAGTGTTCAATTTCAGTGGAACCTAGTCATCTATGAATAAAAAAATCATCAAAAATGGTAGAAACAGAAATTGAATTAAATGTTAGTTGCTTTTTCCCCTTTAAAAATGTGCTTACTTAAATTTGTACAAAATAGCATGATAAATTGCAGGAATGTGTACCCATTTATTTCCTGATTTCTCTAAACAACACAAAAATCTACTATGAATGCCATTATGTAAGTGCATTCTCTGAAGATCAAGAATGATGCAATGGTTGCTATGGTAACTACTCATTTTATTAAGTTGTGGGTTGGGGTTTAAAGCATCCTTTTAGAAAACAAATTTCAACACCTCAACTATGCCATTAAGTCTCTTTCTATTGCTACCTATTAAACAATAGCATAGGTCATCTTTGGTGCTATTTAAGCAGCTTCTATTAAAAGCTAGGCTTAAGTTGCCAAGGAAAGGAAACTTTGAATTTAAAGTTTTGCAAAATGAAACACATGAATTACATTAAAAGAAACAAGATACTTCCTTTTAAGCAGCTAAACTAATTGAAAAGTGTGTAAATAAAAAGTAACATGCTATTACATGTTTCTGTTGCTTCACTGTCACAATTTTGCTTCTAATTCTCAATTATTAACTTAGTGTAAGACTAACGTTAGAAGACTTTTCCTCTTGCAACGGAACTGGAAAGTGAACCCTCATTTTGCTACTTAGAAGACATTTTGAGCATATGAAAAACCGTCGGATAAAATAACTACTAAACAAAACAACTATTTAAAAAAATCCCAAGGAGGACTGTAGCCCGAACTATAAACATTATAAAGAGACACAACCCAAAGTTACTGAGCTCCTTCTGCTAAGGGCTCCCAGCTGTGGCCACCCTCGCTGGCATCGACGTCCTAGGAGGTGTGCTGGTGTTTGGGGAACCAGCCATATCTCCGGGGCCTAAGTACACACTAAGAGGAAGCATCTGAGTGAAGTGGAGAGAGGGAAGAGGGGTGAGCAGGCCCGTAGCTCCTCCCCATCGTACCAAGGTGAAGTCCAGTCAGCTCAAAGGCCTGCTGACTTCGCAGCCCTGGAAGCCAAAGAGAGGATGAGCCCGCAGGAGGGAGTACCCTCGCAGGAGGGGGTACCAGGAAGGGGGGCTGGCAGGCAAGCAGCCAAAACGACGGGCTGGCCAAACCGTTGGGAAAGAGGGACAACTCTGTCTTCCACAAACGGATTTCGCCTGCCTGGGCGTTTTACCTGCCAGGTTACTGGCAACACGCTGCCCCTCCCTCCGGGGTGCGCGCGGACTGCAGGTGAGAGCGGTGACAACCGTCTCGGCACCGCAGGCCCGGAACTCTCTCCAGGGCCCTCGGAGACAAGGGGCCGCAGGAGCGCGCCCAACGCCGGCCAAGGGCTCGGGCCGAGCCTGGGTGCCCGGCCCGGGCAGGGCTGACGTGCCGCTCCCCTGGGTGTCAATGGTGGCCTCCTTCTCGGCGGGAGGGAGAAGGGACAGAGGTAGGGGTGGTAAGGCCTCCCCGCCCCCCGCGCAGCCCGCTGTTTACCTTCCCGGTACTTCTTGCGGAGCCTCCGATGGACGTTCTTCACCACCCCGGAGAGCTTCTCCTGCTCCAGTTTCCGCTCCTGCTCCCGGGGCGGCGGACTGCTCGGGGGTCCAGCCCCCTGACTGCGAAAAGCACCTCGGCTGCCGGCCCCCGGCTCCATCTCGCCGCCGCCGCCGCCCCTCGGGCCCCCGCAGACGATCGCCTGACGGAGGAGGTGGGGAAGGAGGAGGCAGCAGCGGAGGCAGCCTCTGGAGAAGGCAGAGGCGCAGGAGCCCCGGACTCGGAGGTGGCACCTTTTCCAAATGCACAAGCTTATTGGTAAATTGTGGAGGGTTGGGCGGAAACGGAAAAAGCCAAGGGCCAATCGACAGAGAGTGCCCACGGCGCACCGGTTGTTTGGGATGCGAGCAGCTGGAGGAGGCGGGGCTTGCAGGCCGAGGGGAGCTGAGGCTGTGGGAGCGCCAAGCAAAGGGCTGGTTGCTATCCCCCTTCCCTTCTCCGGTGTCTTTGCGCAGGCGTAGTGGTGCGGCCGCTGGTGACGCGCTTGCGCGGCCAAGTTTGCTGAGTTTGGGCTTCGTTCTGCTATCCTGCTTTCTCGCTTCTTCCAGTCCTTCTCCCTTCCCCCTCCCGCGGGTTGTAATCTGGTACGATTCGACCTGAGCCCCGGCTGCATCTTGTCAAATGTGCTGAAGACGCATTTATGAGAGGCCATTCATGTTTCCATTGACTCCAATAGAGGTCTGACTACGAAGTGCTGGTTTAATTCTCAGGCCGACAAACTCTCTAAGGGCGGGGTTCAGTGCTCTTATTGCCACTGCCCGTCAAGGGACACACAATGGGAAGAGAAGAGGGCCAAGATAAGCAATCGGAGATGCAAGGAAGAGAGAAGGCAAGCCAGAAAACGCACTTAAGAAGTTTGTAGAAGCCCCTGGCCATAGCACTTCTGCTGTTGGTCTAATTTGAGTCAGAATTCTGAACAGTTTTCGTCTGCTCGGTGACTTCCTGCCCTTTTCTTAAACGACTTGGAGCATGCTTGAACGGATTTGGCAACCTGCTTTCCTTCCTCCTCTATTCCTCGCCTTCTGGGAGTATGTGCTTGCTTACTCCTGTTCCGGAAAGGGTGGAACTGCTCTCCAGAGAGGCAGACCTTGCATTCGCTCCTGAAGTGGTACTGAGATTGCTACAGAGCCAGAGATTCAAAGCTTGATCTAATTCTGTGCTATTGTAGAGGACCGCATATGTTGGTTACATGACATTTAGAAGTTGTTACAATGACAACTTTTTGATCAATGATCTTATGCATAAAATAGTTTGCACTACTGATTACGAGTCGGGCTGCCAACCTCAAGGTCAGCAGTTCAAAACTACCAGCTGTTCCGTGGGAGAAAGATGAGGCGTTCAGCTCCCGTAAAGATTTGCAGCCTAGGAAACCCTATGCAGGGTCACTATGAGTCAGAACCGATTCCACGGTACTTAGCAACAACAATGTAACTTTTATGTATATTCAGATGCCTTCTGAATGATGAAGTCAGGAAGAACAAAACTTTCCACGCTCTGGAACACAGCAGGAACAAGAGGAGAAAGGTGAAGAGAGAAAAATGGTGAAATTTAAGGTGGAAGATATGCCCCTACTTTAACAGTGCAGATGCAAATCAACAGAGACAGTTACATAGGAACTTCCATACAACTCATTACAAGGATCAGTAAGAACAACACAGAACTGTCGAATAAATTGAAAACGTAGTTGGAAATTTCTTTGAGAAGTAAGGTGAGCCTAAAGGGGTTATCTCTTCGGGCTCTTTCCATATTTTACTATATCTGGGAGGCATTGTTGTTGTTATGTGCCGTGGAGTCGGTTCTAACTCATAGCTACCCTGTACGGGGTTTCTGAGCTTGTAAATCTTTACGGGAGCAGAAAACCTTATCTTTCTCCCGTGGAACAGCTGGTAGTTTCGAACTGCTGACCTTGCGGTTCGCAGATCAGTTTGTAACCACTACGCTACCAGAGCTCCTTTCTGGGAAGCATAAGGAGGTGCAAATATGTATTTGGGAGTTAAATGACAGTAAAGAGAGTGTTAAATTTCATTTGTATTGCACTGTACTTACTTTGTTTAATTTTTTCCATATGACTATTGTTAGGTGCTGTCAAGTGGGTTCTGACTCATAGCAACCATGTTCACAACAGGACAAAATACTGCCTGGTCCTGCACCATTCTCACTATCATGGGTACACTTGAGTCCATTGCTGTTGCCCCTGTGCCAATCCATCTCATTCAGGGTCTTCCTCTTCTTTTGCTGACCCTCCAGTTTACCAAGCGTGATGTCCTTCTCCAGGGACTGTTCCCTCCCTCCTAATTATGTATTTAAAGTATGAGAGATGAAGTCGTGCCATCCTGGCTTCTAAAGCTGTACTTCTTCCAACAGATTTGTTTGTTCTTCAGGCAGTCCATGGTATTTCAATATTCTTCTCCAACAGGATACCTCAAATGCATTGGTTCTTTTACTATTTTCCTTATTCACTGTTCAACTTTCACATGCATACCACGCTACTGACAAGATCATGGCTTTGCTCAGAGACACCTTAGTCCTCAAACTGACATCTTTTCTATTGACCACTTTAAAGAGATCTCATGCAGCAGCCTACTGTGAATGGATTTTTAATTCTTTTTAAAAAGGAAATATATACACTGAAGGAAATCTGAGAAGTACAGATAGGAGCAAAGAAATAAGTCACCTGGAAAACCAACACAGAGATAATATCTGTTTCTTTACATGTATGTGATCATATTTCTTGATGGCTGTGTGGTAATATATTGTATGACTAGTCTGTCATTTCATGAACCAATCCTCCATTATTATATATTTGTGCTGTTTCCATTTTTTCTCTGAATTACAAATAATGCTATATTAAACAACACTGTATATACATCTTTGCCCATTACTTTGATTATACATTTCATTAGACTAAATTCCTAAAGTTCGGATTTCTGAATCAAAGGGCCATATGTGTTAACATTTTTATATTGTCAACTCAACTTTTCTGAATTATAGTAGCAATTTATGCCATCTAGCAGTGTATAAACACCCAGGTGATACGGAAATAAAAGTATTTACAGCTAAAGGAATGGTTGGATGTTCAAACCCACCAATTATTCCTTGGGGAAAAAGTTGAGGCAGTCTGCTTCTGTAAAAATATACAGCTTTTCTGGCTGGTCCGAAGTGTGGTGAGACCTGGGAGCTCCTGGGCCCAGGGACAAGGATACAACCACGGAGGGCTAGAAGGGCTAGAGCTGAGAGCGATGCGTCCAGCTGATATAAAGTGAAGGGAGACGCACGAGAATGCCCAAACTTGTAGATAGTTCCCATTCAACCTAGTTTCAATGGCTTCATGATCAGAACTTGACTGCTGGTGGTGGTAGGAGTGTGCCGTGGATGATGATGCATGGAAGAGATTGTAATCATTGCAATGAAACGATGAGTGTAAAACTGGTATTCTCCCTTGTAAACTATCACTGAATTCACAATAAAAACATTAACCTCACCCCCCCCAATAAAAAAATATTTATACAGCCTTGGAAGCTCTGTGTGACTCTGTGTGACAGTTCTACTGTGTCTGATATAGTCACTAGGAGTTGGAATCAACTCAGTGGCAGTGGGTTTGGTTTGGTTTTATGGCCAAATCTGGTTGATAAAATTTACAAAACTTCAAATGAAATTGTCAAAGATCTCTATTTTTAAGAAATGTGTGGGAATTTCCTGCTATTTCTTAACTTGTTCTTCTGGTTGGCATAATATTTAACATGAAATTTTAATGTAAGAGTTGATAAAATTAACTTATTTAATCATATCTAGTTGTCATTTATCACATTCTCAATTTGCTTTTTGATTTCACACTTGCAAAACTGTACGTATTCGAGGAGCAGTCTCAAAATTGACATTGGACAGCTGGATTTCATTCTAAATTTGCGTGGATTCAAAGGAGCATGAGCCAACATATCCTGAGGAACATCAATAATGAGTTTTCTTAAGAGAACTACAACAGCTGGCTCCAGACCACTGAGTAGCATGGAGTTTATACCTTTCATCAGTGTGATTAATAATGTTGGAAATTGTTTTTATCTGCTAGGTAATATAAGAATAGTAATTGGGTTTTCCCTATAAATGAAATAACTGTTGTCCTTATTGATTGAAGGGAATCTCTGAAGGTAGAAAGTTTGCGGTTATATCAATAAGGAATATTCTTTCCCAGGAAAATACCAATACTTGCCACCTCCAATTCCCATGTGGTGACAGGTTTGCATTTGCTGTAAATATCTTAATTTTCCAAAATAGTGTTGGAGCAAGGAGATGTTAGAGTGAAATACTATTCACTAAGCAGGACAAACCAGTCTGGGAGGAAGACATTTCTAATGACTGCACTGAATTTCTCACCCTCCTTTTTTACCTGCAAGCTTCTGTACTCTTCCCATGCTGGCTGGGTGTGTCAGAGTGAGTTTCTGTATCAAAGAACATTCTTAAAAATAGACCTTGTCCTTTTGATTATAGTTACGTAATTTATGAGGAAAACAAATTCCCACAGAAAATGTGGAGAGTCAACATACTATAAAAATAAAATAGATTCTATTTTCAGGGTTGTTATGAATTGGAACGAACTCAACTGAACACAATAACAACAGTTGAAAAGTTGATGGTTTGAACACACCAAGAGGTACCTGGCGAGACAGGCTGGCAATCTGCTTCTGAAAGATCACAGCCCTGAAAACTTTGTGCATCCTTTTGTGCACTGCACATATGATCACCGTGAGATGGAATCGACTCTTCAAGCAACTAGCAACAGCAATCCCAAATGAAGGCCCTTAGATGATACAAATTGTTTTTGATAGATGACTAATCAACGAATAGCAATGGGCTTGATTTCAATTTTTGTTGTCTTGTTTTAGAATACTAAATGAAATTATGAATTAAAATTTTTGATAAGCTAATTAATGAAATAAGTTGGAAATCATAACAGGTCTAATGCAGGAATAGATCTAGATAGTGTTGTTGTTAAGTGCTGTCAAGTTGGTTCTGACCCATAGTGACCCTGTACAGGGTTTCCAAGGCTATACATCTTTATGGGAACTGAAAGCTTCGTCTTTTTCCCACAGAACGGCTGATAGTTTCAAACTGCTGACCTTAAGGTTTGCAGCCTGATTTGTAACCACTATGCTACCAGAGCTCCTTAGATCTAGATAGAAAATGGCAATTATTCCTCCAGGTGACAGATGATGCCCTTACAATGAAGCATGTGTTGTTGTTATGTGCCATTGGGTTGAGTCAGTTCTAATTTATAGTGGCCCTGTATAGGGTTTTTCATACAAGGAGTGGCTGGTGGGTTTGAACCGCTGACCTTGTGTTTAGCAGTCCACTGCTTATCCTACAGTGCCACAGTTTTCCTAATATATGTTTCCTAACATACATATAGGAGAAGGATATCATGTTTGGTAAGGTGGAGGGTCAGAGAAAAAGAGGAAGACCCCCAACAAGATGAATTGGCCAAGTAGCAGCATCGGTGGACTCAAGTGTGGCAACAGTAGTGAGGTTGGCCCAGGATCGGGCAGTGTTTCATTCTGTTGTGCATAAGGTCGCTATGAGTAGGTACTGACTCGGCACCTAACAACAAAAACAACAATATAATAGATAAATATATTTAGAGCAAAAAATGTCATCAAATAATATTTCCTTTTACTAACTGCAATGTAAGGAGCCCTGGTGGCTAATGGGTTATGTGTTGGGCTCTTAACCATGAGGTCAGCAGTTTGAGTTCACACTTCCTGCTCCCATAAAGATTTACAACCTTAAAAACCATACATAGGGTTACTGTGAATTGAAATCAATCCCATAGCAGTTGCTGGTTGGGAACTATAATGTATGGTGGTATTTTCATTACAATTCAGTTTTCAAAACAGTGGAACAAAATACACTGATTTTATGACCCACTAAGCACTGGACTGCTTAGCATAAGGTTGGTAGTTCAAACCTACCAGAAACTTCTAGGATACCCTATATAGGGTCGCTATGAGTTAGAACCAACTGATGGCACTTAACAACAATAACAATGCTCATGACAAGTGTGGTGACTCTATAGGATAAGCACTGGACTATGAACCACAAGGTGGCAGTTCGAGGCCATCAACAGCTCCACAGAAACCCTATACAGATCGCTATGAATTAGAACAGACTCTAGGGCACTTAACAACAGCAACAGTGGATCCTGTAGAAGCCCTTGAGAGAAAGTGGACTAGGCGTTGGGCTGCTCATCAAAAGATCCAAGGTTTGCACCCACCTGTTCTATGGGAGGAAGATGAGGCAGTGAGTTTCCATAAAGATGTGCAGCCTCTAAACCCCTTTGTGGTAGTTTGACTCAGTCTTTTAGGATTACTAGAAGTGTGGTTTTTGGAGTGGATCATTGCCTGCACTTTGAAAAACACTAGCAGTTTAAATGATCATTTTCAGCTCCTAAATTGATGTAATCTTGTGACTCAATGATTTTGAGAATGCTTTGTGATAATGTCTTTCTAAACATCATTTTTACATTTGGGGACTTTTCCACATTATAAAGATTCAGATAGGTGACCTAGTCTCATGTAATCATACTCCCCTTAGTGAGTTGTCTGTTCAGAAGAGAGCAATAAGATGAAACAGAAGCTACAGGGAATCTTTTGTTGTTGTTGTTAGGAATGAGAGTGAAGACATACCATTTTCAGAATCAGAGTGACAGAGTTCTATTCTCCAGTGTCCAGCATCCGCATTATGAACTAAGAAGCAACGGCAGTGTAATTTTCCTCAGAACAGTCACTGAGGGTGATTTAAGATTTGATCCTGGTTGGTAGTCTCCAAATCTGCCTGGTTCATCCTTCTGGAGATTTGGCGCTTTCGATTAACGTGTTTTCTATTTGAACTAACTAGAGAGAATTCTCGATTTTTGCACACAGGTTCTAGTGAAGAGACATTTGGAAAGAGAATCAGGCAACCCAGAAGCAGTTTCCAGTGGCTTTCACTGTGATTTTAGGAGCTCTGTTATCTTTTCTGTTTCTTGATTCCCCCAACTATTAAATGAAGATGACTTGTCATTCCTACCTCACAAAGTTATTGTAAGAATAAAAGGAATTCATGCATTAAAAGTACTTTGAAAAATGAAAAAAATTATAAATAGTAACTACACAAATAAATGGAATAGGTATTTGCTTCTAAATGCTAGATAGAAGTGAAATTTTCCAGGATACAGAATGTTAAAGACTTCCTTTAATTGAATATTCACCAGGCTTCCTTTAGATTTTCATAGTTTGTAACTCTCGTGTATTTTCTTTCTCTTGAAGGTAGAACATGCTATAAAATATCTCAGATCTGAAATTATAAGGTTTTATATGTCAAAATATGAAGTATCGCCATAACTTCCCTAAAGTTGACTTTGTTAAAGTTACCTCTACCAAAGTTTTCTTGTGTGATAATTAGAATAAATAGTTTTTGAAAATCCAGTTCAAAATTTCTTGTCATAACACTTGTGACATAAAGGCACAATAGTTCCAGGTTTACTTAGAGCTTCTGAAAATTCTTCATTCAAAAACTGAACTTCAACAACTGTTTTATTGAATGCAAATGTATTGAGCCAGGGATCAGAAGACTCAGTGTTGTCAAGATGTCAGTTCTCCCCAAATTGACCTACAGATTCAATTCCATACCACACAAAATCTCAAAAAAAACTTTTATAGAAATTAACAAGCTGATTCTAAAGTACACACAAAGAGACTAACAGATTTAAAACAATTTTGAAGAAAGAGAACAAAGTTGAAGGGCTAACACTAGCTCCGATGATCAAGATAGTATGGCCCTGGCAAAAAGATCAACAAAGCAACTGATAGAACCAAGGAGGAAGCTAGCAACACTACCACACATCTATACAACTGATTATTTTTGACAAAAGTAATTCAGTAGGAAAAGGATAGTCTTTTCAATAAATGATACTGGAATAATTCAATGTCCAGATGCAAAAAGAAGAAAGAAATGAACTTTAGTCCATTCCTCATGTCACATGCAAAAATTAATGCAAAGTGGAATACAGATCTAAATATAAAACCTAAAACTATAAAACTTCTAGAAGAAAAGCTTTGTTACCTTTGACTGTTGTTGTTATTAAGCACTGCCAGGTGGGTTTCAACTCATAGCAACCCTGTATAAAGTTTCTGAGGAGTGGCTGGTGGGCTTGAACTGCCTGCCACCTTTTGGTTCAAATTGACCTCTGGGTCCAGAGATTTTGTATAGTTTCACACCAGGACATCAATTTTTACCAATATAACACAAAAACATAGTACATAAAAGAAAAAATTGATAACTTGACACCATGGATTGAACATTGTCCCCCCAAAATATATGTCAACTTGACTGAGGTATGATTCTCACTGGTTTGGTAATTATGTAATGATGTAGTTTGTCAGTTATGGAATGATATAATCATTCCATTGTGATGAAATTTAACGAGATTAAACAATCATTTTAACTTAACCAAGTTAGCCTTGATCTGATGTAAGGGAAATTTCCCTGGGATACGGCCTGTATCATCTTGTATCCTACAAGAGATAAAAGGAGAGATGCCAACAGAAACAGGGACATCTCAGTACCATTAAGAAAGAACAGCGTAGGCATGCAGAGTGTGCCCTTTGGTTGTTTAAATGATTATACATTTCTGAGTGTTTTTTGTGTACATCCCCAAAACAAAACAGAGGGAACAGAAGCAAATATTGTTGAATGATGATGCACGGAGGAGACTGTAATCATTGCAATGAAATGATGAGAATCAATGTTCTCCTATGTAAACTATCACTCAATTTATAATAAAACCTTTTAAAAAAATGAAAATAGAACAGCCTAGAGTGTTGCATGTCTTTTGAATCCATGGTCCATGCATGGAGAACTTCCTAGATTCAGGGGAGGATTGATGCAACACACATGTAGATCTCCAAGGAACACGGGGCCCATAAATGTATAAAGGAGACAAGGACCTTTCCTAGTTCCAACAAGGAGAAAAGGACTTCCCCTAGAGCTGATGCCCTGATTTCAGGCTTCTCACATCCTAAATTGGGAGTCCTACTGTGGTGCTTGTTGCAGGATAATGCACTGGACCTCAAGGTCAGTTTGAACCACAAGGTTTAGCAGTTTAAACCCACCAGCTGCTCCTCAGAAACACTATACTGGATTGCTATGAATTGGAACTGACAATGGCACTTAACAATAACAGCAACAAGCCTCTTAAATGGTGAGAAAAATTTTTTCTGTTTGCTAAAGACACCCACTTGTGGTATTTCTGTTAAAGCAACACTAGATAATTTAGACACTTGGAGTTTAAAATTTAAAACTTCTGCTCTTCAAAAGACACTGGTAAGGGAATGAAAAACAATCCAGAGTGGGAGAAAATATATTAAAATCATATACCTGTATCCAGAATACAGAAAAAAAATTCTCAAGACTTGGTAATAAAAGAGCAAACAATTCCCTTGCCACGTCCTCCCCAAATTGGAAAAAGCTATGAAGACAGTTTACTGAAAATGATATATGAATGACAAATAGGTGTAAGGAAAAATGCTCATAAGTATTAGTAATTAGAGGAATGCCAGTGTAGAGCACAATGAGATACCGCTACATGCCAATCAGAATGGCTAAGAGAACTCTACACCAAGTGTTGTCTAGGGTGTAGAGGAACTAGAACTCTTGTACAGTGCAGATGAAATATTAAATTGTGATTTTATACTAAGGTTCTGTGTCAAATTAACAGGACCAGGATTCTCAGTGGTTTAGCAGTTAAGACATAATAACGTTCCAGGATGAGACCTAACAATATATGATGACCTCCATGATGAGATCTGTGATGAACAGCCAATCAATTAAAAGGAAGTTTTCTCAGGAGTATGATCTGCTTCCATTCTATTGGGCATTCAGCAAAACTTGCTTGCTTTTTGCTGGGTCTGGATCCTGAATCTGGTTCATCATCTGACCTCTGATTCTTTGAACTTGAGCCAGCAGCCTGCCATATTGCCTACAAACACTGGAAGGCATCAGCTGCCATAGTACCTGCCATCATTGGATTCATTCATCTCTGCAAATGAAATATTGCTGTCTGACCTTCTGGTCTTAGGTTTATCAGTTCATGTAGGTACATGAGTCAGAAGGAACCTCCAGTCAGACATCTAACTCACAGACTTAGAACTTGCCTGCTTCTTCAACTTGATATAACCCCTCCTCTCTCTATATATTTGTGAGGTCGGCCCACAAATAAAAACCTAACAATTGTGAGATTGGCCCAGGACCGGGTAGTGTTTTGTTCTATTGTACACAGGGTCAACTAAATCTGTACCAACTTGATGAGACCTAACAAAAACAACAACAATTCTATATATAGGCGCTCTGGTAGTGTGGCAGTAATGAGTCGGGCTGCTAATCTCAAGATCAGCAGTTTGAAACTACCAGCAATTCCGTAGGAGAAAGACGAGACTTTCTGCTTCTGTAAAGATTCACAGCCTTGGAAACTCACTATGAGTCGGAACTGACTCCACGGCACATAACCACCACCACCTCTCTCTCCACTATGTTGTTGTTGTTAAATGCTGTCACATCAGTTCAATTCACTGTTCAAACCCTGTACAGGATTTCCAAGAAGCAGCTGGTGGCTTTGAATTGTTGACCTTGTGGTTCGAAATCCAGTGCTGATCCTATAGTGCTACACCATCTTGATTTTAGGGAAGGTTTTATGAGATTATACATATGTCAAAATTTATACGGCTGTTCAAAATAATTTAAATATATAAACATTATTGTATATTAAATATACCTTAATAAAGCCATTACAATATTTTGAGCACTTATTATTAACCAGATATTCTGCTAGACTTTGAAGTTACAGTGGAAAAAATATTTTCACAGAGTTTGTAGCTGTTAATAAGAGTATACAAACCAGTGAAATCCTAATTCATGTACTGTTTATAAAATAATTTAAATTGAAATTTGAGAATTTGATGATTTTTTTGTTATGTAAACCAACCAATCTATTAGTTTAGTGTGAAAATAACAAGGACTGAACGGTTAACTGAATAAATAAAAGTGAGAGACTTCAAATAATTCTTGAATATTAGTATCTCGTCATTATTTAAGGAGCCAGGTGACACAATGAAGTAAGTGTTGAGTTGTTAACTGAGAGGTTTACAGTCGGATCCACCAGTGTTCCACAGGAGAAAGTTAGTCAACTTCTGTGAAGATTTATAGTCTCAGAAACTTACGGAACCATTCTATTTTTCGCTATAAGGTCACTGTGAGTGACAACAGTGGGTTTGGTTTGGGTTTTGGTTATCATGGCTTTAGGGAACTTTAGTGGTACAGTAGTTAAGCACTTGGCTACTAAACAAAAGATGGACAGTTAGAATCCACCAGTTCTCCATGGGAGAATGATGTGACAGTCTGCTTTTATATAAGATCTACAGACTTGGCAAACCCAAGGGACACTATGAGTCAAAATTATCGGCAACAACTGTCATGACTTAAAATAGAAGATGACAGAAAAAGTTTGAAATTTTTAATTTGGTCTAATTCAAATAGTTGATCCCTGTAACATGAAGATATCAGAATAATTAAGTTGAATGAAAGTAACCATTAACCAAAAGAACAGAAAATATTGCAAAGAATTTTGAGTTGAATTATATTACGTTTCAGTTGATTTTAGGAAAATGTGTTTTGTATGTTTAAGGAACATTTCTTACTGGAATATCAGTCTTAAAGAGAAGTAGTAACACAGTAGCTAAGCCCACTGCTGTTGAGTCCACTCTGACTCATAATGATTTTGGAGGACAGGTTAGAATTGCCCCATAGTGTTTCCTAGGCTATTAATCTTCACAGAAGCAGGCTACCTCATCTTTTTCCCACCTAGGAACAGGAGCACTTGGACAGCAAACCTTTTCACTAGCAGCTGAGCACTTAACCACGGCACCACTGAGCCTCCTGTAGACTGGATAAAGAGAATTATAATCCATTGTTTTATTCTTGGTTCATATTACATGTTTTTGAGAGAAGCATAATATGGGGGAAAATCTTTTGTTTGTTAGTCATATTTTAAGGATAAGCATTTATAGTAGTAGACGACTGAAAGGTTGGGAAAGATAAAACAAAGCAAAGCAAAACAAAAACCCCACAGCAATTGAGTTGATTGCAGCTCATCGTGAGTATACAGGACAAAGTAGAATTACTCCTTAGAGTTTCTTCTCCCATGGTGAGTTTGAACTGCCTGCCTTTTGCTTAGCAGCCCAAAGTTTAACCCACTGAGACAACAAGGCTCCTAAAACAGGAGAACATCACAGATAAATTTTTCTTCCCTCACAATTTTAAATTAAATTTAAACAAAAGGCAGTGATTCACCTCAAAATCTAGTGATTTAATTAGCAGCTATCACTTATTTGGACTTCTGGTGTGGCGCTGTAGGATCAGAACTGGACTGTGAACCACAAGGTCAACAGTTCAAACCCACCAGATGCTCTTTGGAAATCCCATACAGGTTGTTATGAGTTGGAACTGACTCTATGGCACTTAACAACAATAATAATTTATTTGCTCAAAATTCTGAAATGTGTTCAGGTTTCAACAGTGGTATCAACTGGGTGGTTTAACTATGCTAACGATCCATTTCCACTCTGTTGCTGGCCTGTTGCTGTTGTCCACTTTATCTAGGAGCTCAAGGGCAGGGGCCTAAGAGTTCGCTACATGGCCTCTCCACATGGTTGTCGTTGTTGTGATGTGCCGTGGAGTCGGTTCCGATTCATAGCGACCCTGTACAGGGTTTCCCAGGTTGTAAACCTTTACAGGAGCAGAAAGCCTCATCTTTCTCCTCCCGCAGAACAGCTGGTAGTTTTGAACTGCTGACCCTGAGGTTAGCATCCCAATTCGTATCCACTACACTACCAGAGGTCCGACTTATAACATGGCAAGCTCATAGTTTTACCTGGTAACAAACTTATCCCAGAGAATATTTCCAAGCTTTCTGGAGGCCAAATTATTGTAATATACTTCTATATTGCCTCTGGACCACTGTTTAAGTTGTCTCAACTTCCTAAAATGCCTTCCTCTATGCCTATAGTTAATTTATGTCCTGTAACTTTCTATAAGGAGCTCTGGTAGCTTATGGTTATGAATCGGGCTGTGAACCACAAGGTCAGCAGTTCGAAACTACCAACTGTTCCGTGAGGCTTTCTGCTACAGTAAAGATTTACAGCCTCGGAAACCCTGTACAGGGTTGCTATGAGTCAGAACCGACTCCACGGCACATAACAACAACAACATAGCTTTCTCTATTCCGTCCTTAATCCAACACAAGGTGTACTTAACTTCATCAAACTTTTTCTAATTATTTGTATTAGTAGGGTTGTTCTTTTCTTTTGATATCTGATAGGTCTTATTATCTGTACTATTTATTTGTCACTGAACATGCGTAAGATATTTGTATGGTTATCATATTCTGTCTCTTCAAACCGTGTCTTCATATACTTCATGTCATTATAATGATTGCAATCCCTTTCAAGTATCACCAATTAACGATATTTACTTCTACTCACTTTAACTCTTGCATTCCTCCCTGTGTCTTCCACTTCCTTCATCTCCTGTGCCAACCTCCCTCTTGTTGTATATTGCTTCCCCTATCACCTACATTAACATATGTCTGTCCTCTACTCCATGAATAATTTTCTCTTCTCCCTAACCCATGGTAACCACCATAGAATATTTCTTTTAGCAAGAAAACTTTTTCTCAACTTTTTACAACATTGGTCTTGTACAATATTTGTCCTTTGTGATTGGCTAATTTCACTTAGCATAATGCCTTCCTGGTTCATCCATGTTATGAGGTGTTTTGCAGATTCATCACTATCCTTCAATGCTGCATAGTATTCCATAGTGTGCACGTCCCACAGTTTGTCGAACCATTCTTCTCTTGATGGGCTTTTAGGCTGTCTCCATTTTTTGTTATTGTGAATAGTGCTGAGATGAATGTGGATGTGCAGATATCTATTCATGTTATGGCTCTTATTTCTTGAATATATACCAAATAGAGGAAATGCTGGGTCATACAATATCTCTATTTCCAACTTTTTGGGGAAGCATCATACTGTTTTCCACAGTTATTGCAACAATTTACAGTCCCACAAGCAGTGTAGGGGGATCCCACTCTTTCCAACCGTCACCAGTATATGTTGTTTTCTGTTTAAAAAAAACAAACTTTATTATCAATGCTGGGATAAGATGATTTCTCATTGTTGTTTTGATTTGTATTTCTCCAATTGCTAATGATCTTGAGCATTCCCTCATGTGTTTGTTGCCATCTGGATGTCTTCTTCAGTGAAACGTCTGTTCATGTTCTTGGTCCAATTATAAATTGAATTATTTATTTTCTTAATGCTGAAGTATTGAAGGAAGTGTTCTATAAATTTTAGAGACTAATACTTTGTCTGATATGCCACTGCTAAACACTTTTTCCAAGTCTGTAGTTTCTCTTTTCACTATTTTGATGAGATTTTTTGATGTACATAAGTGTCTAATTTTTTGGAGACTCAGGTAATCTATTTTGTCTTCTGCTATTTGTGTGTTGTCAGTTATACCTGATAGTGTACTCTGGTAGCATAGTGGTTACAAATCTGACTGTGAACCGTGAGGTCAGCAGTTCAAAACTACCAGCTGTTTCATGGGAGAAAGATGAGGCATTCTCCCGTAAAGATTTACACCCTCGGAAACCCTGTACAGGGTCGCTATGAGTCGGAACCGACTCCATGGCACACAGTAGCAGCATAATAGCCCCTAAGTTTGCCTCTATTTTTGCACTGATGATCTTAATGGTTCTAGGTTTCACATTTAGGTCTTTAACCCACATTGAGCTAGTTTTTGTTTATGGTGTGGAACATGGGTCTTGTTTTGTTCTTCCACAAATTGATTTCCAGTTTTGCCAGCACCATGTGTTGACAAACTAAGTATGTTTTCGAAATTTATGGAAGACCAACTTACCATAGGTGGATGAATTTACTTTTAGATCTTCAATTCTGTTCCACTATTTACATAATTTTCGTTGTACCAGTAGCAGGATGTTTTGACTATTGTGACAGTATAGTAGGTTTTGAGATCTGAAAGTGACAGGCCTCCTACTTGGTTCTTCTTTTTCAGTAATCCTTCGCTTATCTGTTTTGTTTTGTTTTTTCTCTCCCTTTCAGTTAGTGATCAGCTCTTCCATTTCTTTGAAGAATGATGTTGGAATC
Source organism: Chrysochloris asiatica (assembly GCF_000296735.1). Lineage (NCBI taxonomy): Eukaryota > Metazoa > Chordata > Mammalia > Afrosoricida > Chrysochloridae > Chrysochloris > Chrysochloris asiatica. Next base: position 7,371,887 of record NW_006408550.1, read on the forward strand.
TGGATTGGGATTGCTTTATATCTATAGATTGCCTTGGGTAATGTTGACATTTTCACAATGTAAATTCTTCCTATTCTTGAGCATGATATATTCTCCCATTTTTGTAGTTCTGTTTTGATTTCTTGTAGTAGTGTTTTATAGTCTTCTTTGCATAGATCTTTTTTTCCTCTGGTTAGATTTACTACTAAATATTTTATCTTATGGATGGATGTTGTAAATGGTATTGTTTTCAGAGTTCTCTTTATTAATGTAAAGTAATGCCACTGATTTTTGGTTGTTGAGCGTGTACCCTGCCACTTTGCTGAATCTTTCAATGAGTTTCATTTAATTTTCTTGTGGAGTCTTTGGGTTTTCTATGTATAGTACCATATCATCTGCAAATAGAGCGAGTTCTACTTATTTATTTATATATATATATTTGTGTGTGTGTGTGCCAATTTGGATGTCTTTAATTTCCCTTTCTTGCCTTATATCTCTGCCTAAGACAGCCAGCACAATAGTGAACTGGAGTAGTGATAGTGGGCATCCTTGTCTGTTCCATTCAGAATCATGTTGATTATTGGTTTTGTATATATGTCCTTAATTATGTTGAGGAATTCCCCTTCTATTGCCATTTTGTTCAGTATTTTTTTAAAATCAGGAATGGGTGTTTGATTTTTTCAAATGCTTTTCCTGCATCAATCGATATGATCATGTATTTTTTTTTCCCTTTGCTCTATTTATGTGTTTGATTTTGTTGGTTGGTTTTCTAATATTGAACCATCTCTGATACCTGATATAAATCTCACTTGGTTTTGGTGTATTTTTAAAAATATATTTTTGGATTCTATTGGCTAGAACTTTGTTGAGAATTTTTGGATCTATATTCATGAGGATATCAGTGTATAATTTTCTTTTTATGGGATATCTTTGCCTGGTTTTGCTATCAGGATTATGCTTATTTTATAAAATGAATTTGGGAGTTTTCCTTCCTTTCCTTATTCTGGAAAAGTTTGAGTAGCATTGATGTCAGTTCCTCTCTAAACGTTTGCTAGAATTCACCAGTAACACCATCTGCGCCTGGATGTTTTTTAGTTGGGAGTCTTTTAATGACTTGATCGATTTCTTCTTTTGTTATAGGTCTGTTCAAGTTTTCCACTTTAGTCAGTGTTACTTTATTAAGTCGTGTGTTTCTAGACATTGGTCCATTTCCTCTAGATAGTCAAATTTGCTGGAGTACAATTCTTCGTAGTATTGTGTTACTATCCTTTCTATTTCTGTTTATTCTTTGTGATGTCACTCTCATATTATTTCTCATTCATGCTGTTTGCATCTTCTCCTTTTCTTGTGTTAGATTTACCAATGGTTTGTCAATTTTATTGATCCTTTCATAGAACTACTTCTTGTCTTGATTCTTTTGATTGCTTTTCTGTTTTCTATTTCATTTATTTCTGCTCCAATCTTCATTAGGAATCCTGGTGTAGCACTGTAGGATAAAGTACTGGTTTGCAAGGTCGATTTGAACCACAAGGTTGGTGGTTCAAACTCACCAGCCGCTTCTTGAAAATCTTCTACTCATTGAGTCTCAATGAGCCAGCACTGACTCGGTGGCACTTAAAAACAACAATAATCCTCATTATTTCTTTTCTTCTAGTGGCTGTAGGCTTACTTCATTGTTTATGTGTTTCTATTTGTAGGAGACGCTGGGTTAAGATGTTGATTTTGGTTCTCTCTTCTTTTTGGATGTGTGTATTTATTGCTATAAATTGCCCTCTGAGCACTGCTTTTGCTGTGTGCCAAATGTTTTTTGTATGCTCTGTTTTCATTCTTGATTTTTAAAAATTTATTTGCTCTATTACCCAGTTGCTTTTAAAAAGGGTGTTATTCAATTTCCATGTATTTGATTTTTTCCCCTTGGTCTTCATATTGTTGATTTACAATTTTATAGAGTCATGATTTGAGAAGATGCTTTGTAGTATTTTGAAGTGTATAAATGTATTGATGTTTGCTTTGCAGGCTAATATGATCTATTCTGAAGAATGTTCTATGTGACTGGAAGAGGATGTACATTGTTGTACAGTTGTTGGGTTGGTGCTCTGTATATGTCTATGAGGTCAAGTTGTTTGATTTTGTTGTTTACTTCTTCTGTGTCTTTGTTGGGTTTCTTTCTAGTTGCTCTGTCCTTCACCAAGAGTGGTTTATTAAAATCGCTAGATTATTGTAGAGTTGTCTGTTACTTTCTTCAGTTTTATTAGAGTTTGATTTATGTATTCTCTTTTACTGGGAACATAGATATTTATTATGGTTATGTTCTCTTGTTCAATTGATTCTTTAATCATGATGTAATATCCATTTTTGCTTCCTATGCTGGTTTTAGCTTAAAGTCTATTTTATCAGAGATTAATATTGCCACTCCTGTTCATTTTTGATTGTCACATTTTTTCCAACCTTTGTTTTAAAATCTATTTTTGTGTATAAGGTGTGTTTCCTGTAGAATAGTATACTGATAGATCCTGTTTTCTTACCCATTCTACTACACTGTATCTCTTGACTGGTAAATTTATTCCATTGACTTTCAGTGTAATTATCAGTAGGTATAAACTGATTGCTCTCAATTTACTTTGTGTTTTTTTGTGATGTTGCTAGTTTCTTTTTTCCACATAAATTTTTGTGCTGAGTTCCTTTTGTTTTTTTAGTTTTCTTTTCATTTTTTTCATTGCTGTTGTTCCAATGTTTACTAAATCTTTCTGATTTTTCTCTTCTTTATTTTGAAGGAAATGTGTATTAATTTTCTTGGAGGTCACCCTGTGATCTATTAATCCCCCCCCCCCCATTTAAGACAGGCTGATTTATCTCACAATCTACTTGACTTCCTTGCCATTTGGAGAGCCTGTGCCTACACAATTCCCTCTTTTTGCTTTATAGTCAACTTCATTATAAAGTTATCTCTGTGGTTCCCTATTTTCAGTCTTGTAGGTTTGTTTAACTTTGGATACTTCTATATCTGGATTGGAGTCCTGGTTTGGCTTTGTGGGATAAAACACTGGACTACAAGGTTGGTTTGAACCACAAGGTCAGCGATTCAAACTTTCCAGCTGCTCCTTGGAAACCCTATACAGGGTCATTATGAGTTCAAACCAACTGGATGGCACTTAACAATAACAACAATATCTGGGTTGAGTTCTGGGTGCTGTTGTCATGTATGTTAACCTCAGAGTATTTTCTGCTGTTGTTAGTTTCAGTCCAAAGAACTCCTTGTAGTATTTTTTGTAAAGTTGATCTGGTTATTAAAAATTCCTTTAATTTCTGTTTATCTGAAAATGTGCTAATTTCGTTAACAGCATTTTAGTTCTTTTAAGAAGACATTATTTCACTTGAAGACCTGTAGACCTTGAACTATACAGATGCTTTAAAATTTTATTTAAGAAATTGTCTATTTGTACTAGCAAAGAAGAATTTAAATTGTTCATTAGGCATCATGAGTTCAGAATATTTGTTTTATTACATTAAAAAACAACATTTTACTATATATCTTGATCTTTCTCACTTGACTTAGAGAAGCAAAAGCTTTTTAGAATGTTCAGCATCAGTGAAGTGGGCCTAGAAAATGTAAAGATAAAACTAGTTAGCATGGAAATGAGTAGAAATGTTTATTAACCTAATTGTTTTCAACTGAGGATGGAATGAAAGAAAGTTTAATGGTATTTCTTTTTGGAACTGCATTAGGTCTATCAACACAGATACAACTGTGATCAACAACATTAACTAATTCTTTCTTGTACTACTCTATGTGCTTGCTACTCTTATGACTAAATGTATCATTTCAGTGAGGGAGGAGAACTGGCACAAATTGGAACCTGCTAAGAACTAAGTTGGATTTGTAAAACAATGGATCCAATCCAAAAATGCCTTGGCTTACAGATGTATCAGCATCTTCAAAAGTAACCTTTTTTTCAGGACACTGCGGTGATTTCAGTTTGAAGAAGTTTCTGAACTTTTAACTCAAGGTAATGAGCCAGTTAATAGGAGACTGGATTTTGTGTAGGAAGCAATTACCCCGATTGATAGGAAACTTGAGAAAATGAGCACACGCTTTAATGAGATCGGCAAAAAGGTCATATGTCTGAGAGCTGAGACGGAGTAAAAAGGAATGATGGTAGGAGAAATCATTAAAGACAATGGCATGAGAACCAGTAAAAATAAAGATGAGATATAATATCATTGTATCTACCTCTATAAAAGGCCACAGAATTAATTTGCCTAAAGGTAAGGAGATCTCTAGTTATTTGGCAGTTCATGGTTCAATTGGAATTTAGTCAGTCATTTCGTTTTAGTCCAACTCGGTGCAATGATAAAATCAGTTGGAATAGAGCAAATCATTATATACTGGTATATAGCTTAGTTTATACACAACTTTGGAAAAAGCAGTTCATAAACACTGCTTCTACTTTCTCTTCACTCAGTATCCTTCTCACTCTACTCACATCACACTTGAGAAAGGTCAGCAATGATATGATTGTCAAATGCATTAGTCCTTCTTCAGCTCTACTTTTCCTCTCAGAATTCAGTATTGTTGTTGATCATTTTCTCCCTCTTAAAGTGTCTTCTTGGCTGCTAAGACAGGTTTCTTCTGTTTTTCCCTTTATCTCTGACTGTTGTTTATCTTTCTCCTAGATCCTCACCTGCTGGAACTTTCCAACATATCTACTATCTTTTCTCAATCAACGTGATCTTCCTTCATGATCACATACAACAATCCTAAAGCTTCAACTATTATCTATATGTCTCTAAAAGTCTGATTTCCCACTCTTTCTGGAGCTTTGTATGTGTCTTTGGATGTATTGTAATTTCTCAGGTTCAACACTGCCCTATCAAGCCTTGATTTTTCTTTTCTGGTTTTCTGTGTCAGTTAACAGCAGTCTCATTTACATTGTTACCTAAGTTAAAAATGTTGGCGTAACTTTTTCTCCACTTTTTCTCATGGCTTATATTCAAGTGTGATTCAAAAAACCTCTTTTCTGTTATCTTTTCATGTTTTTTTTGTCCATATAATACTGTCCCAAACCAGATCCTTATTACTCCTGGCTTGGAATTTTTTAGTGGTTTCCTAACTAATTTAACCTTTCTAAATCAGGTTGTCTCGATTCTAATTAAGAAGATATATAGTGCAATAGTTAAGCTTGGCTGTCAACCAAAATGTTGGCAATTTGAATCCACCAAACAGTTCCATGGGAGAAAGTGATCTATTCAAGTAAAGTTTGTGGTCTATTCTCTTGTGGCCTAGTCAAGTAAAGTTTGTAGCCTAGAAAACCCATGAGACAGCTTTACTCTATCACATGGGATTATTGTAAATAAAAATTAACTCAGAGGCAAACCACCACTACCATTCTAAGTATTCTTTATACTGCTTCCAGAGTTATCATTTTAAATGACAGATTTGACAAGTATTGCATTGCCCCACCAGTGTGTTACACTGTGGTGGCTGTGTGTTACTGTGAAGTTGGAAGCAATTCCATCAGTGTTTTAAATATCAGTAGGGTCACTCATGGTCGACAGTTTTCAGCAGAGCTTTCAGACTGAAATAAACTAGGAAGAAGGAGAAGCAAAACACTTCTAAATAATTAGCCACTGAAAATCTTATGAATAAGAGTGGAACATTTTCAGATGTAGTAGTGGAAGATGAGTCCCTCAGGTTGGAAGATACTCAAAATACAACTGGGGAAGAGCTGCCTTCTCAAAGTCGAGTTGACCATAATGACGTGAATGGATTAACAATTTGGGCCCTTCATTTGTTGAAGTGGTACAACTCCAAATAAGAAGAAACAGTTGCAAATATCCATTAATAATTGAAATGTGGAATGTATGAAGTATGAATCTAGGGAAATAAGAATTTGTCAAAAATAAAATGGGACACACAAAAATCAATATCCTAGGCATTATGGAGCTGATATGAACTAGTATAGGTTATTTTGAATCAATCATACGGTTTACTAGGCTAGGAATGAAAAATTGAAGAGGAATGGCATCATATTTTTTGTCAAAAAGAATATTTCAAGATCTATCTTGAAGTACACTGTTGCCTGAGTTAGGATAATATATATGTGCTCACAAGGAAGAACAGTTAATACCACCATCATTCAAATTTATGCACTAGCCACTAAAGTCAGTGATGATGAAAGAGAATTTCTCCCAACTTCTTCAGCATAAACTGATCAAACATGAAATCAAAATTCACTGATAATTATTGGTAATTGAAATGAGAAAGTTGGAAAAAAAGACGAAGAATCAGTTGTTGGAAAATATGACCTTGGTGATAGAAATGATGCTGGATTGAATTTTGACAATGGAATTTTGACGTGATTGAGTTTTGCTAGACCACTGATTTATACATTGCATATACCATTTTTGAGCAACATAAAAGTTGAATATACATGCAGACCTCACCAGACGGAATACACAGGAATCAATTTGGCTACATCAGTGGGAAGAGACAATGTAGAAGCTCAATATCACCAGTCAAAACAAGTCTAGGGGTCAACTTAAAACAAGTCCACGAGAGCTAAAATATTACCTTGAATATATCCCACATAATTTAGAGACCATCTCAAGAACAGATTTAATTCATTAGACACTGAATAATGACTGAAGACCAAAAAAGTTGTTAGATGACATCAAGGACATCATAGAGGAAGACAGCAAAAGGTCATTAAAAAGGCAGGAAAGAAAGAAAAGACAAAAATGGATGTCAGAAGAAACTAAGAAACTTGTCCTGGAGCATAGAGTACCTAAAATGACTGGAAGAAATGATGAAGTATAAAGGGCTGAACAGAAAATTGCAAAAGGCAACTGGAGACAACAAAGTCAAATAGTAAAATGAAATGTGCAATGACCCAGAGTAAGAAAACCAAAAGGGAAGAAAATGCTCTTTCTCAAGCTGAAAGAACTGATGAAATAATCCAATGCTCAATTTGCAATATTGAAGGGTTTTATGGGCAAACTATTAAATGAAGCAGAAAGCATCAAAAGAAGAATTGGTTGGTGTTCAACCATTTCAAGAGGAAGAAGTCCAGGTTGCACTGGAGGCATTGGCATAAAACAATGCTTCAGGAAACAGTGGAAAACAAATTTAAATCTTTCTGTAAACCATATACCAATGGAGGCACTCACTTATCTAAACCAAGAAATTTGTAAGACAGGTAACTGACCAACCAATTAAAGAGATCCAGATTTGTGCCCATTCCAAAGAAAGTTGACTTAATGGAATGCAGAAATCATTTAAAGTAGCATTAATATCACATGCAAGTAAAATTTTGTTGAACATAACTCAGAAACTGATGCTGTTGCACATTGACAGGGAGCTGCCAGAAATTCAAGACAAATTCAGAAGAAAATTCAGAAGAGAACGTGGAACTAATATCAGTGCTGACATCAGATGGATGATATCATTGCTGACATCAGAAACATGTTTACTTGTACTTTATTGACTATGCAAAGGAATTCAACTGTGCGGATCATAACAAACTATGGATAACAATGCAAAGAATGAATATTTCAATTAAATGAGTATTTAATTGTGCTCATAAGGAACCAATGCATAAGCTAAGAGATAGTGGTTTGAACAAAACAGAGGGTACTCAGTGGATTAAAATCAGGAAAGTTGTGTGCCAGGGTTATATCCTTTCACTATGCTTATTCAACCTGTACCCTGAGCAGAGAATCTGAGACTGTGGAATATAAGAAGAAGAATGTGGCATCAGGTTTGGAAGAACAACCTTCAGGTTAACAACCTGTGATATGCCAATGACATTAACGTCCTTCCTGGAAGTGAAGAGCATTAGAAATATTTACTGATAGAGATCAAAGACTACAGCCTTCAGTGTGGATTGTACCTCAATGGAAAGAAAACAAAACCCCTCACAACTGGACCAGTAAGTAATATGATAGAAGGAGAAAGGTTCACATTCTCAAAGATTTTATTTTCCTGGATCCACAATCAACACTTAGGAAGCAGCAGTCAAGAAGTCAAACAATGTATTGCATTGGGGAAATCTGCAGCAAAAACAAAAACAAAAACAAAACAAAGATGAAGACCCCCCAAATAAGATGGATTGATGCTGTGGCAACCACAGTGGTCTCCAAAGTAAGAGTTATGAGGATAGTGCCTGACTAGACTGCATTGAGTTCTGTTGTGCATTGGGTCCCTATGAGTTGGCACCTAACATTAACAACAACAGATTACACAATAAACAAAGTAAGCATCAACTTGCATGTGCTTACTTACTAATCTGTAGTGAACAATTTCAGTTTTTCACCACATCAAAGATTTTGCTTCTAGATATGGCTGGAATCTGTCTCTCCCATTCTTGTAACACCTTCCTGCAGAATCAAAGCCTCTTTTCAAATTTACAATCTTTGACAGGAGTGGAGTTCCCAGGAAGCAAGGTAAGCACAGGCTTACTTGTGTTTACTTGTTGTTGTTGTTAAGTGCCGTCGAGTCGCTTCTGACCCATTAACAACCCTGTATAGGGTTTCCAAGGAGCAGCTGGTGAACTTGAACCGCTGACTATGCATTTCAAACCAATTTTGCAGTCCAGCGCATTAACCCACAGTGCCACAACAGGACTTCTGTGTTTACTTACTAATCTGTAATGAACAGTTTCATTCCAGATGTGTTTGTTTATTTACTAATCTGTAATGAACAGTTTCATCTGGTTTTCATCCGTATGAAATTGTTCACTACAGATTAGTAAATAAGTACAAATAAGCCTGTTCTTACCTTGCTTATTAAGTAATCTGACCCTGGATTTGATCATGTTACTTCCAAGCTTTAAAAAATATTTCTATGTCTTCATGGTTTGAGAGATGGTTTCCAACAGTATTCTCAAAGCTTGGCTACTCATTCACAGGAATGAACTCCCAGAAGCCATATATTTTTTTTCCCCAAATGTCCTCCTACTATCCAGCAACAGCAGACAGCAACAAATAACTCCCTCTTGGTTATTCGAAATTGGAGTTGAAAAACAGAAAGTTAGTTCTTGTGGTGGTAGTGGTGGTTGTGTGCTATTGAGTCAGTTCCAACTCATAGTGACCCTGTATAGGGTTTCTGAGGCTATAAATCTTCATGGGAGCAGAGAAATCTTTCTCCTATGGAGTGGCTGGTAAAGTTGAACTGCTGACCTTATAGTTAGCAGTCCAACTCATAACCCACGAAGTTACTAGGACTCCTGCTAGTTCTTGAAGGTGTTTGGAAATGTAAAAATATATGCTTATGAGCCATCATGTCACCATATTATAATATGTGAACTGGAGAATATGGAGACAGAGTCTAAATAAAAAAAGTGGAGAAGAGGGACAAAGTCCTGACAATTTCCTAGCTCTTTCTCAGGCTGCTACTGCATTGTTGCTTTTGGGTTCTATAAGGTATCTGTGTCCTTATATTACCCATCCTCCTTTTCCTTTTACTTATTTTTGTTGTTGTTAAGCTACCCAAGTAGCTTTCTGTTATTTACAACTCAAAGGATCTTAATTTTTACAGTTGCCAATAAATTAAGTTTGAACTCCTTAGTAGGTCACACTTCAAAAACTAGCACCTGTACAACTTCTAAGCTTCAAGTTTCATCTCTTGTTCATTGCCTTTCAACTACATGATGTAGTGCACTTTCATGTCTCCATGGAATCATCTTGCTTTTCCAAGTATGCTTCTTCTTCAAAAGCTTAAGTATTCATTGTTATTTCTAGATTTCTTTTTTCTTTGCTTTGTTTAGTGTTTATCACAACCATCATCTCTTACATCTTCTCCCCTTCTTCTCCAGTTTAGACTCCCTCAGTCATAATTCCCTTGAGAATATCCTCAATTACCATGATACTTTCTTCTTCTTTCTTAATACTCACCTTTCCCCCTAAATAATCAATCTCTTTGTCTGTACTAGAGTGGTGGTGGTGGTCGTGGTGTGCAATCGAGTCAGTGTTGAATCTTAGAAACTCTGTATGTGCTTTCTGAGACTGTAAATCTTTGCAGGAGCAGAAAGCCTCATCTAGTAGATTTGAACTGCTGTTTCAGCTAACAGCCCAATTCATAACACACTATGCTGGCAGAGTTCCTTGTGTACTAGAGTGGTGGTCGTTATGTGCTGTGGAGTTGGTTCCGACTCATAGCAACCCTGTACAGGGTTTCTGAGGCTGTACATCTTTATGGAAGCAGAACACCTCATCTTTCTCCTGCAGAACAGTGGGTAGTTTTGAACTGCTGACCTTGTGGTTCACAGCCTGATTCATAACCACTATGCTACCAGAGCTCCTTGTGTACTAGAGTAGAACCTTTTATATGCTATGGTATCTCCTCTTGTGAATAAACAGGCAATTGTTCAAACAAAACAAAGGCATACTATGTGGTTTAAGATTAGAAAAGGAGTGCAGCATGGTTACATTCTCTCACCTTATTTATTCACTCTACACTGTTGTTGTTAGGTGCCATTGAGTTGGCTCTGAATCACAGTGACCCTATCTACAACAGAACAAAACATTGCCCAGTCCTGTGCCATTTTCACAATTGTTGCTATGCTTGAGCCCATTGCTGCTCTCACTGTGCCAATCCATCTTCCTCTTTTTTCACTGACACTCCACCAAGTATAATGTTCTTCCCTAGAGACTGGTCCCTTCTGATAACATGTCCAAAGAATGAAAGACAACATCTTGCCAACCTGGCTTCTAAATAGCTTTCTTGATGTATGATATACTTGAAGTCATCCCACAACTCCTCTGGTCTTCAGTCATTAGTGTTCAGTGTGTCAGATCCATTCTTAAGATGTTCTCTAAATTCAGATGGGATGTACTCAAGGCTATATTTTGGTTCTTGTGAACTTGTTTTAATTTTCTTCAGTTTCAGCCTGAACTTATATCTGAGCATAGTCTCTGGTCTTGTTCTTGATGATGATTTTGAGCTTCTGTAACACCTCTTTCCACAGACATAGTTGATTTGAATCCTGTAAATTCCATTTGATGAGGCTCTTGTTTATCGTCACCATTTATGTTGTTGTAAAATGTATTTACAATGAGTAAGTCATTGGTCTGGCAAAACTCTTTCATGTAATCTCTGATGTTGTTTCTTTCACCAAGGCCATATTTTCCAACTACTGATTTTTCTGTGTTTACAACTTTCACATTCCAATCACTACTAATTATCAGTACATCTTGCAAAAGTTGGTGAAAAATCTTGAATTTCTTCATTTTAGGCACAAGTGGTTTTGCATAAGTGCTTTGCATATCTGGCTACTTCTCATCCTTAAACTCTCAATTAAAATGTTCCCTTTTTAGAGAGACATTTTTTGATGATTCAGTGTAAAATAGTACGCTCTACCTTATCATCATTTTTCCTAATAATAATATATTTATTTTCCTGTTAACATTGATCACAAGTTGCCATTATTTGATTACTTAGATATTATCTTCCTTAGTCAATAGATAGTAAACTCCTTGAGAAAAGTTATAGTATTTGAATATATCCTGGCATAATCTAGTACATATAATAAGTACTTAGTGAATATTGAGTGAAAAAACAAGTCAATTAATGGTCATGTACTAGATTTTTTGTTTGCCATTAATCCTTAATACACTAGGGAGAACCCAAATGGAAGACCCAGTCTTGATGTTTGTAAACCTTACGTTGAACCCAGTGCCTGACCCACAGGAAGTATTCAATAAAAGCTTAGCAATTTTCAACTAGCCTGAATACAACTCACCAATTTTTTTTTTTTTTTTTTTGCTTTTTTGCTTGGCCCTGCTGCGTTCTACTTTATATAGAAGAATACTGCCATCAGGTACAAGGTCAAAATGGTTCTTGTTGTTATTGCTATTGTAGGTGCCATCGAATTGGTACCAACTCATAGAAACCTTATGCACAACAGAATGAAATGCTGCCCAGTCCTGGGCCAACCTTACAATTATTGCTGTGCTTGACCCTATTGATGCTGCCATTTTGCCAATCCATCTCACTGGGGGTCTTCCTCTTTTTCTCGAACCCTCCACCTTAATAAACATGATATCCTTCTCCAGTGACTGGTCCCTCCTGACAATATGTCTGAAGTATGAGAGACGAAGTTTGGCCATTTTGTCCTCCAAGGAGCACTCTGGCTGCACTTCTTCCAACACAGATCTCTTGGTTCTTTTGGCAGCCCATGGCACTTTCAATATTCTCCTCCAATACCATAACTCAAAAGGATCAATTCTTCTACGGTATTCCTTATTCACTGTCCAGCTTTCACATGCATATGAGGTTATTGAAAATACCATGGCTTGGGTCAGGCGCACCTTAGTCCTCAAGCTGACCTCTTTGCTCTTCAACACTTCAAAAAGGTTTTGTGCAGCAGATTTGCCTAATGCGATATATTGTTTGATTTCTTTACTGCTACTTCCATGAGTGCTGATGGCTGATCCAAGTAAAATGAAGGCTTTGACAATTTCAATCTTTTCTCCACTTACATAGAGGATGTTTACTGGTCCAGTGGTGAGCGGTTTTGTTTTTTTTACATTGAGATGTAATCCATACTGAAGGCTGTGCTCTGTGATCATCATCTTAAGTATTTTAAGTCCTCTTCACTTTCAGCAAACAAGGTTGTATCATCTGCATATCGCAGGTTGTTAATGAGTTGTCCTCCAATCCTGATGCAACGTTTTTCTTCATATAACCCAGCTTCTCAGATTATTTGCACAGCATACAGGTTGAATAAGTATGTTGAAAGAATACAACCCTGTTGCACACCTTTTTTAATTTTAAACCATTCAGTGTTCCCATGTTCTGTTTGAACAACTGCCTCTTGGTCCAAGTACAGATTCCTCATGAGCACAATTAAGTGTTCTGGAACACTCATACTTTGCAATGTTGTCCATAGCTTGTCATGATCCACACAATCAAAAGCCCGATGCTGTGTTCTTTGCCAATTCCTTCAGTGCACCTTGGACTTCTTCCTTCAGTATCATTGGCTCTTATTGTATACTACCTCTTGAAATGGTTGTACATCAACCATTTCCTTTTGGTCCAGTGAGTCTGTGTATTCGTTCCATCTTCTTTTGATGCTTTCTGCATCATTCAATTATTTGTTCAGGATGTCCTTCAATAATGACAGTAGAGGCTTGAATTTTTTCTTCAGTTCCCCCAGCTTGAGAAATGCTGAGTGTGTTCTTCCCTTTTGGTTTTCTGGCTCTAGATCTTTGCACATTTCATTGTAATATTTGACTTTGTCTTCCTGAGTTGAGCTTTGAAATTTTTTGTTCAGCCTTTTACCTCCTCATTTCTTCCATTTGTTTTAGCATCTCATGCTGGAGAGCAAATTTCAGTGTATCTTCTGACATCCATTTTGATCTTCTCCTTCTTTTTTGTCTTCTTAATGACTTTCTTCCAGTATGATGTTCTTGATGTCATCCCACAACTCTTCTGGTCTTTGGTCTTCAGTGTTTAGTGTATCAAATCTGTTCTTCAGATGATCTCTAAATTCAGGTGAGATATATTCAAGCTCATATTTTGGCTCTCGCAGACTTGTTTTCATTTTCTTCAGCATCAGTTTGAATTTGCATATGAGCAATTGATGGTCTGTTCCACAATCTGCCCCTGGCCTTGGTTTGGCTGATGATATGGTTCTTAGGCCTGTAATAATTAGTTTAGCCCTAATTATTTATTGGAATCCTGGTGTGGTGCTATGGGTTAATACGCTGGGCTGCAAAGTTGGTTTGAACCACAAGGTTGGTGGTTCAAGCTCACTAGAAGCTCCTCGGAAACCCTATATAGGGTGGCTATGAGTCAGAATCGAGTCAACAGCACTTAACAACAATAACAAAAGTTATTTATTCATTCATCAAATACTCATTGAAAGAGTATTATGTACCAGGAATTATTCTAAGTTCTGGGAATCACTCTTCAAAATTCTGAAGACACAGCAATGAATAAATACAGTTAAAACAATTACCTGTTGTTATAAGGCATAAGCCTGGCAGCAATTGTGAGGTTGGCCCAGGATCGGGCAGTGTTTCATTCTGTTGTGCATAGGGTCGCTATGAGTTGGTGCCAATTCGATGGCACCTAACAACAACAACAACATGAGGCGTATGCTTATTAAACGTATCACCGCAAAGATTCTATTTTAATTGGTGAGACTCAGGCATTGGTGTATTGTATTTAAAAATCTATCTAGGTGATTGCAATCTGCAGCTAGGATAAGTGACAGACAGTGGTATAGAATGACACACTTCTTACTGTCTTGTCTATTTTGTAAACTGTGCCCCTCTGTTACAATTTTTTTCTACCAGAGTTTACACAAGTTAGATTTTAGATGTTTCATTATTTGCTTTTAACTTAAAAGTTTTTAGTATAAAATTAACATGCAATATAAAATGATATGTTAAAATGCTTTTCTCTGCTCAGCTAGACAAAGAAACCATTTCAGAGGAATGGGCTAATTTGAATTTTCTCCCACTTAGATTGTAAATTATAATCCTGAAGGCAAAAAGAATTTTAACAAGGAACAGAAAATACCTTTGTAGTTTCCCTTTCCCATGTAAATACTGTCTTGTAAGAGTGGAACATTTTTTGTTCCTTTATGTATTTTGCATTCTCATTGCTTTTTATATTTAGCATTTACATTTGATTGCATAGAGAACTGTATACCGTGATAATTTTCATGGAGAATAATTATATGCTATAGGATGCTGTGGGATAAAACACTGGACCGCAAAGTCAGTTTGAACCACAAGGTTGGTGGTTCAAAGTCATCAGCCACTCTTTGGAAACCCTATACAAGTCACTAGGAGTTGAAACTGACTTGATGGTACTTAACAACAACATAGGATTATATTCCTTAATAATGTTTTGTTGCTGTTGTTAGGTGCTGTCGAGTCGGTTCTGATCCATAGCAATTCTGTATAGGGTTTCCGAGAAGCAGCTTGTGAGCTTGAACCACCAACCTTGCAGTTCAAACGGCTTTGCAGTCTGGCGCCTTAACCCAAAGCGCCACACCAGCACTCCTAATAATGTTTAGAAAGTTAAATTTTAGGAGTGAATATATCATAAAAACATACACACACAAGCCCCAAACCCGAACCCGTGGCTATCGAGTCAATAATGATTCATTTTGACCCTATATAGGATTTGGAGGTGATGGTTGTATGCCTTGGAGTTGGTTCTGACTCATACTGACCCTGTATAGGGTTTCTGAGACTGTAAATCTTTATGGGAACAGATAGCTTCACCTTTCTCCAAAGGAACAGCTGGTAGTTTCAAACTGCTGACCTTGAGGTTAGTAGACCCACTGTAACCACTACACTACCAGAACTGAGATTGTAAATCATTACGGGAGCAGATAGCCTCATCTTTCTCCCTCGTTGGTGTGTTTGAACTGATGACCTTGTGTTTAGTAGTCCAGCTCCTAGCCCACAACACCACCAAGGCTCATTCATATGTAAATATAGTAGTTTATAAATATTTGTGTCAACATCTTTGCCTGCTAGCTTTAAAATTAGTGTCAAGTTAAGATCTATTTCTATTACCTCCTCTTTCTTTTAACTAGAAGTTATATTTTCTTGTTTCTTGGCATACCTAGTATTTCTAATTATACACTGGACATTACTGATGCATTCTAGAAATTGAATTTTTTTATATTCCTTTGAGATTTTTTTGTGTGTACTAGTTATTGGCCGTTCACTTTGAATTTGTGGATGCTTGATTTTTAGACTTTGTTATGAAGGGTTTTCCCCACATCTTATGGATTGATTGTACTTTTAGTTCTAGGAAGAAGAATTGATTCCTGGAAAACAGTTTTTTAATCCTTCCTCATCGTTGTTTCAGCGTCAATGGAAAACTTTGATTAGACTCAAATTCCAAACTCTGTTTTCTCAAAGGAAGTTAACATCTGAATTATTTGTTCAGTTTTTTTATCTTCCAAGAATTGCTTTTCCCAAGACTTGTTGGAGTCTGCCCTGCAGTTTTGCTTGCACCCTAAGATTTGAAGATGGTTTCTGTCAAGATTTGGAGGCTTGTTCCTCTATGTTCCTCTCCTTCCTGACTTTCTTCCCTAAATTTCCAGGTACTGTGATAGCCCCACATTCTGTCCTCTGATAATGCAAGACAATAAGACTGTGGCTTCCTATTTACATTCAACTGGTCTCGCCCATCAAGGGAAAAGATGTATAAATGTGGATCCAACTGGGTGCAGTTTCCTTCTTTTAAGAGTGAAATTCCGCTCCAGTTTCTCCTTGGTTTTGATCACTCTATAGCATCTTCAAGGAGTCCTGGTGTGGCACTGTAGGATAAGCACTGGACCACAAGGTCAGTTTGAACTGCAACATTAGCAGTTCAAATTTACCAGTTGCTTCTCGGAAACCCTATACAAGGTTGCTCTGAATCAGAAAATGGCTCTTAACAAACAAAAAAATTTGCATCTGCTAATACTGAGTATGTGTGTGTGTTGTATTCACTCTGCCCAGTACTCTTCTGTCACTTTCTCGTACTGTGGTGGCTTGTGTGTTGCTGTGATTCTGGAAGCTATGCCAAGGTTATTTTAAATATTAGCAGGGTCACCCATGGTGGACAAATTTCAGCTGAGTTTCTAGAAAAAGACAGATTAAGAAGAAGGAGAGATGAACTATTTCCAAATATTAGTCTCTGAAAACCTTATGAATACCAGTGGAACACTGTCAGCACCAGAATATTGAATACTGAAACAAGATGAAGAGCACCAGAATACTGTTAGATATTGTGGCAGAAGAGGAGCGCCTCAGGTTGGAAGGCACTCAAGATACAACTGAGGAAGTGCTGTCTCCTTAAATTTGAGGTGACGGTGATGTCGCAAATGGAGTAAAGTTTTGGGGACCTTCATTTGATGATGGGGCACAACTCAAAATGAAGAGAAACAGCTATAAACATCCATTAATAATCAGAGTATGGGTTGTACAAAGTATGAATCTAGGAAAATTGGAAATTGTAAAAAATGAAGTGGAAAGCATAAACATCAATATCCAAAGGCATTAGTAAGCTGAAATGGACTGGTATTGGCAATTTTGAATCTGACAATCACATGGTTTACTGTGCCAGGAATGACAAATTGAAGAGGAATGGTGTTGCATTCATCGTCAAAAAGAATATATCAAGCTCTGCCTTGAAGTACAATGCTGTCTGTGATAGGATAATAACCATATGTACAGGGAAGACCTGCTAATACCACTATTAGTCAAATTTATGCACCAACCACTAAAGCCAGTGATAATGAAACTGAAGAATTCCACCAAATTCTTCAGTCTGAAATCGATCAAACATGCATTCAAGATGTATTGATAATTACTGGTGATAATAAATCAGTAGTTGGAAAATATGGCTTTGGTTGGTAGAAAATTATGCCAGAGATCATATGATAGAATTTTGCAAGAACAACGACTTCTTCAAATATCTTTTTTAAACAACATAAAAGAGGACTATACATATGGACCTCACCAGATGAAATACACAGAAATCAAATTTACTACATCTGTGGAAAGAGATGGTGGAAAAGCTCAGTATCATCAGCCAAAACAAGACTATGGGCAGACTGGTGAACAGACCATCAATTGCTCATATGCAAGTTGAGGCTGAAGCGGAGGAAAATTAAAATAAGTCTACAAGAGTCAAAATATGACCTGGAACGTATCCCACCTGAATTTAGAAGACATCTGAAGAACAGGTTTGATGCATTATGCACTAATGACCGAAGACTAGAAGAATTGTGGGATGACATCAAGAATATCACACAGGAAGAAAACAAAAGGCCATTAAGAAGACAAGAGAGAATGAAAAGACCAAAGTGGATGTCAGAAGAGACTCAAACTTGCTCTCTAACATAAAGATGCAAAAGCAAATGGAAGACATGAGAAGGTAAAAGAGCTGAATAGAAAATTTCAAGGGGCAGCTCCAGAAGACAAAGTCAAATATTATAACAAAATGTTTAAAGAAGTGGAATTAGGAAACCAAAAGGGGAGAACACGCTCAGCATTTTTCAAGTCGAGGGAACTGAAGAAGAAATTCAAGCTACAACTTGCATTATTGAAGGAGTCAGAGCTCTGGTAGCATAGTGGTTACAAGTTGGGCTGCTAACCTCAAGGTCAGCAGTTCAAAACTACCAGCAGCTCCGCAGGAGAAAGATGAGGCTTTCTGTTCCTGTAAAGATTTACAGCCTCAGAAACCCTATACTGGGTTGCTATGAGCTGGAACCGACTCAATGGCACACCACCATCATGGAAGTCTTGGTGCGGCACTGTGGGTTAATACGCCAGTTTGAACTGCAAGGTCAGGGGTTCAAGCTCACCAGTTGCTCCTTGGAAATCCTATACAAGGTCACTATGGGTTGGAACTGAATTGATGGCACTTAGCAAAAACAACACCACCAACATGGGCAAAATATTGAATGATGCAGAAAGCATCAAAAGGAGATGGAAGGAATACACAGAGTAACTGTACCAAAAAGAGATGGTCTATGTTCAATGATTTCAAGAGGTAGCATATGATCAAGAGCCAACGATACTGAAAGAAGCTGTCCAAAGTATATTGAAGGCATTGACAAAGAACAAGACTCTAGGAATTGATGAAATACAAACTACAATCATTCAACAAAATGATGCAGCACTGGAGGCACTCATCTATGCCAAGAAATTCGGAAGATAATTACCTGGCCAACTGACTTGAAGCAATCCATAGAGAGGTGACTCTACAGAATGTAGAAATCATCGGACAATATCATTATTTTGCATACAAGTAAAATTTTGCTAAAGATAATAAGAAAATGGTTGCAACCATACATTGGCAGAGAACTTCCAGAGGTCCAAGCTGGATTTAGCAGAGAACATGGTATGAGGGATATCATTGCTGACATCAGATAGACCTTGGCTGAAAGCATAGAATACCAGAAAGATGTATACCTGTGCTTTATTGACTATGCAAATGCTTTTGATTGTGGATCATGACAAGTTATAGACAACATTGAAAAGAATGAGTATTCCTGAACATTTAATTGTGCTCATGAGGAACCTGTTCATAGACCAAGAGATTGTTTAATCAGAACAAGAGAACACTGAATTATTTAAAATTAGGAAAGATGCATTCCAGGGTTATATTCTTTCGCCATATTTATTCCATCTGTTTGAAACTACCAGCTTTTCCGTGGGAGAAAGATGAGGCTTTCATCGTCCGTAAAGATTTATAGCCTCGGAAACCCTGTACAGGGTTGCTATGAGTCGGAATCAACTCCACGGCACATAACCACTACCACTATTCCATCTCTATGCTGAGCAAATGATTTGAGAAGCTGAATTATATGAAGAAAAATGTGACATAAGGATTAGAGCAAGACTCATTAACAACCTGCGATATGCAGATGATACAACCTTGCTTGCTGGAAGGAAGAGGACTTAAAATACTTAATGATGAAGATCCAAAAGCACAACCTTCATTATGGGTTGTACCTACATGTAAAGAAAACAAAAAACCTCACCACTGAACCAATAAACATCCTCCATGTAAGTGGAAGAAACTTTGAAATTGTCAAAGCCTTCATTTTGTTTGGAACAGCCATCAACACTGAGGGAAGCAGCAGTCAAGAAATCAAATGACCTATTGCATTAGGCAAGTTTGTTTCACAAGACCTCTTTAGAGTGCTCAAGAGCAAAGACGTCAGTTTGAGGACTAAGGTGCACCTGACCCAATCCATGGTATTTTTAATAACCTCGTACGCATTTGAATGTTGGACAATGATTAAGGAAGACTGTAGAAGAATTGATGCATTTGTTTGGTGGTGTTGGAAGAGAATATTGAAAGTACCATAGATGCCCCTTCTTTATTTTCAAACCAGTTATGTTTACAATGTATTTTGGAAGAAGTACAGCCAAAATGCTGCTTGGAAGCCAGGGTGAAAATCATCACTCAAGATGATTTTCAGAGGTATACATCACTGAAATCCAAATAGAAACAAAGACTTCCACCATTGTTCCCTCTGTTTACTCTTGTCATCAGGAGACATTTTTAGTTTCCATTTCACACTTACTTTGGACATATTATCAGGACGGACCAGTCCCTGGTGAAGGATATCATGTTTGGTAAAGTGGAGGATTAGAGAAAAACAGGAAAACCCCCAATTAGATAGATTGGCACAGTGGCAGCAGCAATGGACTAAAATGTTGCAACAATTGTGAGGTTGTCACAGGACCAGGCAGTACTTTGTTCTGTTGAACATAGGGTCTCTATGACTTGGTACTGACGCAACGGCTCCTGATAACCACCACCGCAACAACTAAGGTTGTAGTTGATATCTACAAGAGATTTAGTCTGACACTAACTACTCTGCTACTCCATTACTGTTATCACCATTACAAGGAGAAATTTCCCTATATGCCTTCATTTTATAATTCTTCTTTAGGGCAAATCCAGAATTGTGCAATGCTAATTCCCATGAGAGAGGACTGAGATCGTTGAATGAAGAAAGTAGCTACATTCTCATTTCAACTTAAAATGGCTAGCTGAGTTGTGTTTTAATGCTCTTGCATTCCTATTTATTGTTAAGTACCCTGGAGTCGATTCCGACTCATAGTGACCCTGCACAGGGTTTCCGAGGCTGCAAATCTTTACAGGAGCAGAAAGCCTCATCTTTCTCCCGTGGAACAGCTGGTAATTTCGAATTGCTGACCTTGAGGTTAGCAGCTGATTCGTAACCACTATGCTACCAGAGCTCCCCCTCCTTAATTAGTAAGGCATCCTTGCTAATTAAGAATAAAATCCCTCTGATTGTCAAAATTAGTAAATACCTTATACCAAAATATTGCTAACTTGGCTAAAGTAGGGAAATCAATATTTTAAGGTATTTTTAAAAGACACCAATTTTTATATCTTTTTGATTATGTATTATTGAACTCATAATTTTACTTACTAGAGTTTATAACCAATTACAATTTAGAACTCTCTGACCAGAAAATATTACTTTTTTCCTTGCATATTTCCCCTCTTTTTCACCGCTTCTTTATTTTAAAGTCAGTTATACTCACAAATAAGAAGATAGATCACTTTCTAATCAAATCTGAAGGAAGGACCTTATTCTTTATATTTTTTGAATGATTCTGAAATTCTCTAGCAAAATTGAAAACCTGACAGCAAAATGCAGCATCTCAGTCATTGTATTTCTAAATGTGGCGTGAAACTTACTTTAGCTTCAGATAATGTCAGATGTGCCACTCAAGATGATTTTCAGAGGTAGACATCACTGAAATCCAAATAACCACAAAGACTTCCACCATTGCTCCCTCTGTTTACTCTCAGGAGACATTTTACATCAGGAGACATTTTTAGTTTCCATTTCAGTTCCTGTGACAAGGCTGTTAGTGTTGCTAAGGAATAGGAACATTTTATCATAAGAATTTGTAACCCAACACTGTCATTGATTTTATGAAATTTTATAATAATATATTCTGTTTTACTTGCACAGTATTCCAATATATCGTGTAGCATAATGTGGGTTGAAAGTCAGTTTTTATCCTGCTTTATCCACACAAAGGAAATCATTAAAATATATCATTGGAATAAAGGATATTCCAATGTAGTAGACCAATGCCCGTTCAGAGAACAGTGACTGTTTTTAATCTTTCAAATGCTGAATACACTATACTAAGGTGATTAGATGTATCAAAATGTATTTTGATTTAATGATTAAAGAGATCATGTTTTCACTTTGCTGTATATCAGCCACCATAGTGGGAAATTCCATAATTAGAATGTTTATTACAAACTTGAGTTTATGTATGTAACATTGAAGAGGAGATACATTTGCTGACTAATACATTGCTAGACAGTATTACTGATAACATGATTATACTTGGTTTTGGTACTGACACTGAAGTGATACTTAAATTTTCTATAATTGGATCTTAGATTACACATTTTAACATCCCTATTTTATGCATGAAGGAAGGGAGGTTCAGAGAAGCTGATCATAAAGATAATGATTCAAAGAACTCAAAAGAAAAAGTATTTTTTAAATTAGTAGTGTCTCTCATTTCCCTATATCTGAATTAAGTTATAAACATTCTTCTTTGATAGTCATTTTTTTTCAAGTGTATCATGTCCTATCAATGTAGGAACACAGAAAAATTTCATCACCCTAATGTTAAATATTTATTTCTGGACTTAAACAAGAACAAAAACTATACTAAGTGAGAAGTGGGGTTGCATTGACAATGAAGACTCAAGTGTATTGAGGTTTTTTTGAGTAGGACACTGAAAAGCTCAATGCAAAACATGGGGGCAAAGGAAACAAAAAAGTGCAAAGCTAAATCCTGAAAAATGTATCAGCAATATTTAATAATATCTAGGCATTTCCTTTGGCATGGATTGCATCTCATTGTAAAGAAAACAAAAATCCTCACCACTGGACCAATCAACAACATTCTTATCAATGAAGAAAAGATTGAAGTTGTCAAGGACTTCATTCTTCTTGGATCAACTATCAACCTTCACGGAAGCAGCAGTCAAGAAATCAAACGATGTATATTGCATTAGGCAAATCTGCTGCACAAGACCTTTTTTTTTTTTTATGGTTTATTGTGAATTATGTGATAGTTTCTATGGGAGACCATTAGTTTTACATTCATCCTATCGTGTATCATTTCATTGCCGTAGTTACAATCCCCTCCATGCATCAACAACCAACCAAAGGGTATCAAACAAGCCTGTCCCCTGGTCATCAGCACACAGCCCCTCTCCCTCTCTGGGTCTAGAGTTCCCCAACCATTGCCTCTCTCCACGTCATCTTCTCTGCCTCCATCTCTGGTGTCACTGCTTCTCTGGGTAGGGTCCTGCTCTCCGCTCTTCTCCCTTGATGGTCTCAGGGGCCTCTGCTCCTAGACTAAAAAGTTAATCACTCCCCTCCTTCTTACAAAACATCTACCTTGAATTTCCAGCCCTCACAAGCAGTCCTGATAACAATTATTCACTATTGTATCACAAGAGACCCAACCACATTTGACTTCATCAGCCCCGCCTAGACAGACTGGAGATTTGGTCTTCCTTCACGCCCTCTGAATCTAGGTTCCCTCTTGAAAGCTTGTAAGCCAGTCACTTCTTGCCTTTGAAGCTCCCCCATTTTGGGTAGCCAATGTCTAAGTTGCCCATCCCTGTCTACTCTGTGTATGGAGGGGGTGGGAATGATCCTTGCTGTAAAGATTTGTTCCCACTTTTGAGCTACTGCATCCATAGGTGTAGGTCAAGTTCATCAAATTGTATCAGATTACTCTTTTTTCCCCCCTCTTCTTTCTTTTTCTGGTTGAGCTCTGATCATCCAGTCATTGAAGCCAGGTCAAGTGGGTATTATCTGCAAGTGCGGTGTTCTTGTCCATATGCTCTCTCTTCTTATCAGCTGGACGCTTCACTCTCTACTCTAGTCCTCAGTGGCTATGTCACTGACTCTGGGCCCAAGAGTCCCCAGGTCTTGCCACACTGCTGGCCAACCCTGTCTCCGCCCAGGTTCACAGAGTATATTGAATGTTGTAGGGCTTAGCTTGCAGCTTCATTGCTGTTTTTACCTCACTTCTCCTTATCAGTGCCTAGTGTGGTCACCAAACACAGCTTGTATTCCCATTAAGTCTTAGTCTTGGAAGGGGGTTTACACTGAGGGGACCCGACCACTTGCCTTGATGTCTCCTTGGCAAGCAAGTTGTTTGTTCTTCTAGTAACAGTCGGTCTGCCTATATTGTTTTGTAATATTACTGTCGGTCTTTCTTTCAAGAAGTATCTTCTGTTCTTCTAGCCGCTCCAGGCTTGTCCTTTCAAGTGGAAATTTCCCATCTCTGAAGATCTGGATGTGGTTCAGGCTTCCACCTATTGTTGTTGTTGTTGTTAAGTACCGTAGAATTGGTTCCGACTCATAGTGACCCTGTACAGGGTTTCTGAGGCTGTAAATCTTTACGGGAGCAGAAAGCCTCATCTGTAGTCTTATAAAATGCAGAGGCTCTGCAGGAAGCCTCCTTCACTGGGTACGTTGTAGCCCTGTTTTTGGTATTCCAATCAGTTATAGACAGAAGATGGACTTACAAGCTTTCTATGGTGATGTTTCTGACTATTCTTTTCTCTCCCCCTCCAGTGTCTATTTTATAATATAATGCAAGGAAAACCAAGATTCAAAAGACAGCCGAGCATCTTAACATTATTTACCCTTTTCCCTCATTCTAACCATGTCTCAATCTCTGTATCCCAGAGCCCTGTTGTTCCAAGGTTGTGCATACATCATTATTTACCTCTGTCCCACTTAGCCCATGCAAACCTGACTAATTGTTCTCCCATCTGCTTTGTTCTTCCATTCCCCTCTCCCTTCTTGTATATTGCCCCCCTCCCCAGCACCCAAACTATCCTGTGTCTATTCCCTACCCTGTGCTCCACCTTCCCCTCCTTCCCCTAATGCCCTCCCGATCCCAGCAATCAGCAAAGAATCCACCCCCCTTTAGCATGGGTTCTTTTTCTTAGACAACACCTTTTGAAAGTGTTGAAGAGCAAAGATGTCAGCTTGAGGACTAAGGTGCACCTGACCCAAGCCATGATGTTTTCAATAACCTCATATGCATGCAAAAGCTAGACAGTAAATAAGGAAGACTGCAGAAGAATTGATGCTTTTGAGTTATGGTGTTGGAGAAAAATATTGAAAGTGCCATGGGCTGCCCATAGAACCAACAGATCTATGTTGGAAGAAGTGCAGCCAGAGTGCTCCTTAGAGGCCAAGATGTCCAAACTTCATCTCTCATACTTTGGACATACTATCAGGAGGGACCAGTCTCTGGAGAAGGATATCATGTTGGATTGGGTGGAGGGTCAGAGAAACAGAGGAAGACCCCCAGCGAGATGGATTGGCAAAGTGGCAGCATCAATGGACTCGAGAGTGGCAACAATAGTGAGGTTGGCCCAGGATCGGGCAGTATTTCGTTCTGCTGTGCATAAGGTCGCTATGAATCAGTACTGACTCGGTGGCACCTAATAACAACAGCAACAACAATGCATTTCTAAGATAGTGTATGACTTACCTAACTAATTTGATTTCTTTTTTCTTTTAATCCTTACTTCGAATGGCTCTAACAGATTTTAGATTTTATACATTATTTGGTAGATATGAAATCCTTGCTTTTTCTGGGTAATATATCATGTATTATTACCATATTTCTGATACTATAGAGTTAGTTATTCATTTGGATGCAGGTTCTTTGCCAGTTGCCAGAAACATTAAATGCATATGAATTTGGGGAAAAAAATCTTGGCTTCAGTTTGGAAGAAACCACTTTATAGTCTCACAGATGTATGGGCCTATTTGCTACTTCTTTGTCAATTCAAGAAAGGACAGGGAAGGAAACTGGCAGTTTTGGGGGAAGAAACAGATGATTACACACACAAAAAAGAATCATGAATTGGAAACTTCAGAAATGGCTCAAGCAGAGAAAAAAACATAAGGATTCCTAATTTTATATGATGACCTCAAAGAGATCACAGAAGATAAGATCACCCTAGCTTCAAAAATCTGGAAATACAAAGCAGAAAGAAGCAAAGTGGTAGTGTTGTTACTAAAAAGTGACAAAGAAGCCATGTTGCTATTTACCTAGATCCAACTATGGAATTTGAAATTTCCACATAGATTTCATTTCAGTTTCACCATAGTCTTCATTGTTGAAATGTTGGCTTTTCCAGACCTTCAGGAAAAAACCGTTAATGAGTCAGGTTACTGAAGAAGGAAGTTGTCTGGTATTCATAGGGGAAATTGCTTATGAGAGTCAGGAGATTTGTGTTCTGGTTTTAATTTTGTCAGTAACTTGCTGGATAACTTGCAAATTGACAAACCTCTTTGTTTATAAAATGAGGATATTATTTATTTATAAAATGAGGATATTGAACCAGATGATCTCTGAGTGCTTTAGTAGATTTTTGTGTTTATAGTAATTGTGGTTAAGTGTAGTAGACGAGGTTCTGACTCACAGCAATCCTCTATTGAGTTTCTAAGGAGTGGCTGGTGGGTTTGAACTGCTGTCCTTATGATTACCCGTCCAGTGCTTATCTTATAGCACCAGGCCTCTGCTTTCATAGATAACAGGTGATCTTGAAGGCATACTATATAATTTAAGGCAAGACAGAGTAAACTAATTCCATATGAAAAGAATTAAAAAAATTTTTTCCCAACTGAGGAGTTAATTCAGAATGTAGAACATGGTTTCTTAAGTGAGGATTAAAGAATATGAGATTATCACTTTGAATTGTTGTTGTTAAATGCCATCGAGTCAATTCCGACTCATAGTCACCCTGTACAGGATTTCTGAGGAGGACCTAGTGGGTTTGAACTGTCGACCTTATGGTTCTCAGTTCAATGCTTATCCTACAGCACCACACCAGAAGTCCATACTTTGAGTTAGACACTTATAAAGGGACATGTTGTTGTTGGGTGCCATTAGCCACCGTATGCACAATAGAATGAAACACTGCCTACTTCTGTGGTCTCCTTAAAATTGTTCTTACACTTGAGCCCACCACTGAGTTAATCAATCTCTTTGGCATCATCCTCTTTTTTGCTGACCCTCCATTTTACTAATCATGATGTCCTTTTCTAGGGACTGTTGTTGTTGTTGTTGTTCTTAGGTGCCAACGAATCGATGCCAACTCATAGGGCCTTATGCTCAGCAGAAGGAAACACTGCCTGATCCTGGGCCAACCTCACTATTGTTGCCATGCTCGAGTCTATCGATGCTGCCACTTGGCCAATCCATTTCGTTGGGGGTCTTCCTCTTTTTCTCTGATCCTCTACCTTATCAAGCATGATATCCTTCTCCAGCAACTGGTCCCTCCTGACAGTATGGGCAAAGTATGAGAGACGAAGTTTGGAAATCTTGGCCTCCAAGGAGCATTCTGGCTGCAATTCTTCCAACACAGATCTGTTGGTTTAGTGGGCAGCCCATGGCACTTTCAGTATTCTCTTCCAACACCATAACTCAAAAGCATCAATTCTTTTACAGTCTTCCTTATTTACTGTCCAGCTTTCACATGTATATGAGGTTATTGAAAATACCATGGTTTGGGTCAGGCGCACCTTAGTCCTCAAGCTGACATCTTTGCTCTTCAACACTTTAAAAAGGTCTTGTGCAACAGATTTGGCCTAAATGCAATATGCCATTTGATTTCTTGACTGCTGGTTCCGTAAATGTTGATAGTTGATCCAAGGTCCCTCTTAATTGGTGCTGTTATTGATAAGTGCCACAGAATCAGTTCCAATTCACAGTATCCTATGCACAACAGAACAAAACACTGCCAGGTCCTATGTCATCCTCATAATCTTTAGTACGTTTGAGCCCATTGCTTCTGCCGCTGTGCCAATTCATCTCATTGGTAGTCTTCCTCTTTTTCGCTGATCCTCTACTTTTCCAAAAATGATGTCCTTTTCCAGAAACTAGTCTCACTTGATAATATGTTTGAAGTATGAGAGATGAAGTCTGGCCAACCTGGCTTCTAAGGAGCATTCTGGCTATGCTTCATCCAACACAAATTTGTTCGTTCTTCTAGAAGTCCTTGATACTTTTAATTTTCTTCTCTAAGACCATAACTCAAATGCATCAATTCTTCTGCTGTCTTCCTTACTCATTGTTCAACTTGCACATGCAGATGAGTCAACTGAAAATACTATGGTTTGGGGCAGACACACCTGAGTCCTCAAACTGTCAGCTTTGCTATTTTAAAGAGGTCTTGTGCAGCAGATTTGCCTAATGCAATATGTCATTTGATTTCTTGACCAGTGTTTGTTTCCATGAGTGTTGATAGTGGATCCAAGCATTATGAAGTCTTTGACAACTTCAATATTTTACCATGATGTTACTTACTGGACCAGTTGTGGATTTTTGTTTTCTTTACACTTATGCCACTAGTCTGTCAGTTTGTTATACGTTGTGGCTTTTGTTTGTTATACGTTGTGTACCATTGCAATAATTTCTACATTCTGTTGAGTCAACTTTCTTTGGAATGGATACGAATATGGATGCTTTCCAGTCAGTTGGCCAGGTAGCTCTCTTCCATATTTCTTGGCATAAATGAGTGAGGGCCTCCAGTGCTGCATCAGTTTGCCAAAACATTTCAATTTGTGTTTCATCAGTTCTTGGGGTCCTGTATTTCTGCCATTGACGTCAGTGAAACTTGACCTTCTTCCTTCAATACCATTGTTTCTTAATCATATGCTTGCTACCTTCTGAAATGGTTGAATATTGATCATTTCTTTTTGGTACAGTGACAGGATTGCTATGGGTCAGAACCGACTCGACGGCACTTAACAACAACAACAACAAACATTCAGAAGTTGTACACCTCTCCTTCTTCCTCATCTGTCTTAGTCTGAAAGTCCTGCTGAAACCTGTCCATCATGAATGACCCTGATGGTATTTAACCTACTGGTGGCATAGCTTTCAGCACAACAGCAACACAACCAATCAGTATAACAAACAGTTTAGCCAGAAGAGGGTGGATAAAGGGAAGAATTATATGAGATTGAGAAACTTTGAATATAATTGAAGTTTATAGTGTCAGTGGTACCAAGACTGAAACCATCCATCAAGTACACAGACAATTTAGACTTGCAAAGTCAGTGTATTCAAATTTATACAAACTATTCTTCAGAACCATATTCAGTTTTTAGAATAAACATTTTAAAAAACAGATCTAAATGGGAAGAGGGAGTTACGGTGACTTTATGCATTAGGCAATAAACCGAAAAGTCAGCAATTTGAATCCACCAGCCACTAGATGAAGCTTTCTGTTTTATAGAAATTGACTCCCTGGAAACCCTTATCCAGTGTTGCTATGGGTTTGAGTTGACTTGCCAACAAATTGGAAGAAATTCTAAAAGTTGATTTACCACTGGTAAAAAGGGAATAGATAATTTAAATTTTGTAAAGAGGATTAAAAAGTGACCCATATTAAAAAAGTAAAGTTGAATTTGTCCAAATGTGGGGCTTCTTTCAGGTAATGGGTGTAGCCTGGCAATACTAAATGTAGACAGTTAGAATGAAAACAGAGAAACTTACATTAGAAAGCATTCTGTTTTGACTGCTAATTCAGAAATGTATGTAGTCAGCAGATTATGTCAGGGCTTTTAGCAGAATGATCAAAAACTTGAAACAAGCCCTTGGGTAGTCCACATTGGGAAGCCAGCAGAATACTTTGCATATCTCCAGAGGAAAATTGATAACATGCCTGGCAAATTGGGGTGGAGAATTGGGAATCCGATAGTGATCTCAGCTGACACAGGGAAGAGAATGCTAGACAAGTTTATAAGCTTAATAAAGAAATGGAAAGCCCATGTCAATGCCATGATTAAGTCTTATATTTTGAGTTCTGTCTATACTCTGGGCAAGCAGGTATAGTAGTTGGGAGTGAGGCTATCACACTGAGATCGTTTTCTATCTCCTTGCTCTCCCCCCTCTTCTACCCCTATTATAAATTTGTGGTAATTGACAAAAACAATTTGGTCATTCACAATAATTAGGTTTTGGGTAGACAATGGTGACCTCCAATAATTCAATTAGGGAAGGGGTATAAACAACATTCTTATCAATGGAAAAAAGAATGAAGTTGTTAAGGACTTCATTCTTCTTGGATCAACTATCAACACTCGCAGAAGCAGCAGTTAAGAGATCAGACAACGTATTGCATTGGGCAAATCTGCTGCACAGGAACTTTTTAAAGTATTGAAGAGCAGAGATGTCAGCTTGAGGACTAAGGTGCGCCTGACCCAGGCCATGGTGCGTTCAATAGCCTCATATGGATGCGAAAGCTGGACAGTGAATAAGGAAGATCGTAGAAGAATTGATGCCTTTGAGTTGTGGTGTTGGAGGAGAATACTGAAAGTGCCATGGACTGCCAAAAGAACCAAAGATCTATTTTGGAAGAAGTGCAGCCAGAGTGCTCCTTGGAGGCCAAGATGGCTAAGCTTCGTCTCTCATACTTTGGACATATTGTCTGGAGGAAACAATCATTGGAGAAGGATGTCATGCTGGGTAAGATGGAGGGTCAGAGAAAAAGAGGAAGACCTCCAACGAGATGGATCAACCAGGTGGCATCATTGATGGAGTTAAGTGTGGCAGCGGTAGTGAGGTTGTCCCAGGATCAGACATTGTTTCGTTCTGCTGTGCATGGGGCCACTATGAGTCGGTTCTGACTTGATGGCACCTGACAACAACAATAGGTCTTCTTCCCTATAACTTCGTTATGAGGTGATATATTATAATGAAAACAAGTCTCAGACAGAATTTTCCACACATTCAAATATTTTGTTTTAATGTTTATATAACCTGCTCTGTAAAGTGTGTCATTTTAAGCACTTATCTGCTGTAGGTTTATCAATGGACTGCTAATCTCAGGGTAGGTGGTTCATACCTACCAGCTGTTCCTTAGAAACCCTATATAAGGTATTGCTGTTGTTGTTAATTGTCAAGTCAGCTCTTACTCACAGTGACCCTCTATAGGATTTCCAAGGAGTGGTTAGTGGGTTTGAACCGCTAACCTTGTAATCAGCAGTCCAGTGCTGATCCTACAGTGCCACACCAGGATATGTTGTTGTTGTTGTTAAGTGCCGTTGAGTCGATTCTGACCCATAGTGACCCTGTATAGTGTTTCCAAGGAGCAGCCGGTGAGATTGAACCACTTACCTTGCAGTTCAAACAACTTTGCAGTCTGATGCATTAATGCACAGCGCCACACCAGGACTCCACACCAAGCTACAGACAGGGTAAATTAAGGACAGGTCCAGGCAAGTTCCCCTAAGACAAACTGTCTCCATGGGTTTACTCAGGACTTGTAACCTACTTTCAACTACATTCTTCCTGAGGGCAAACTGCCATTCCCTCAGCTTGCCTGGGAGTTGTCATAGCTACACTGCTGGTTTAACAATCAAAAAGAACTCAAATGATGTCTGAATTTATATCAAAATTCAGAATGGAATTAGAGCTCCTACTGTAGACCACAGGCTTCCACAAACCAGGTTTGTGGAAGTTTTAAAAATTTTTTAAATTTTAGAATTTAAATTTTAAGTTTTTAAAGTTTAGAATTTAAGCTCTGACACACTATTGACTTTTGGGCTAGCAGAGGAGCGCATTGCAACTGGGCCACCAAGGCTCCTATCTTGTTAAATACAACTAACCTTTTAATTAGAATCAGGTGACAAAATTGCCTTATTATAAACCATCCAAATAATTTGTTCATTATCTTAAACTGTTATTAGTTGCTGGGAAGTTCATTCTGATTCACGGCTCCCCTGTGTGTTACAGGGTAGATCTGCTCCATAGGGTTTTCTTGGCTTTAATCGTGATGACATTGGATCACCAGGCCTTTTCTTCTACCCCAATGCTGATATGTTTGAACAAGACTATAACATCTTGTTGTTAAGTGCTGTCAAACTGATTCTGATTTATAGCAACCCTGTACAGGGTTTCTTAGGAACAGTTGTTGGGTTTAAACTGCTGACCTTGTGGTTTGCAGTCCAGTGCTGATCCTAAAGCACCACACCTTAAACTAGAGCATTATCGGGGAACACTGTCGCTCTGCAGAATAAGCACTAG
Source organism: Chrysochloris asiatica (assembly GCF_000296735.1). Classification (NCBI taxonomy): domain Eukaryota; kingdom Metazoa; phylum Chordata; class Mammalia; order Afrosoricida; family Chrysochloridae; genus Chrysochloris; species Chrysochloris asiatica. The sequence goes on from NW_006408550.1 coordinate 7,403,480, forward strand.
ACTGTGAATTATAAGGTTGGTGGTCTAAGCCCAATAGGCATTACTTGGGAGAAAGATAAGGCTTTCTGCTCTAGCAAAGATTTTAAGCCTTGGAAACCCTATACAGGGTCGCTATCAGTTGGAACAGGGCTCTTAATATTGGCGACAACAATAGAGCATTCTTAATCTAAAGGCATAAGATATTGGACTTCCTAGATGTTGTTAGTTGCCATTCAGTTGGTTCACACTCATTATGTATCCAGAATGAAATGTTGCCTCGTCATGCACCACCTTCGTAATCATGGGTTTGTTTGAACCCATCTTTGTGACCATTCTGTCAGACCACATTTTTGAGGTTTCCCATGTTTTCACTGACCTTCTATTTTACCAAACACGATGCCTTCGTCTAGCAATTGGTCTTTGTTGTTGATGTGTCCAAAGTAAGCTACTTGAAGTCACCATCCGCATTTCTAAGGAACATCTATTTCATCTAACACAAATGTGTTACCTAAATACTTAGAGTCTGTCTATTCATTTAAAGGTGGAAAACAATCTTTCTAGTCAGTGTATGCATCTTGAATACTATTCATTTCACCAGAGAAAAATGCTTCAACATCACACCAAGCCTCTACTGCTGATTGGATATAGTGATACTTGAAAAGCTACTGTAGTAGCCTCTGGATTGTACATTTTTGGTTTTAGCTTTTCAAAGCTAAGTAACTGCCCATGAAGTATGTGTTTCTGATTAGGATACTTCAAAAGATAATTACCTGGCCCCTGTTGTTGTTGTTAGTATTGAGTGGGCTCTAACTTCTGGTAATCTTATGTATAGCAGAACATGGCATTAAACTGAACATTCACAAATCACATTGTCATTACTGGGCCATTTTAAAACAAATTAAAGAAAATTATTGTCCTGAAAGATTCTTTCTTAAAAACAAAGAAAGAAACAGTCATGTTGTGCATGAACTCCTTTAGTTTATTCTAAGGTCGGCATGGCAAGGGATGCAAGTCCTCAAAACATTCACTTAGCTTTGGATAATCAGAATGAACCATTACAACATTAGTTTAAATGGTAGGGTCTAAATCTCAGACTTCAGGCTTTTACCTTTAACAGGTGGTCTCTGGAAGGGACTTGACCACTCCTTGAACTCAGAGTAAGTCCCCAAAAGGTAGGCTCTGAAGTCAGTTTTGGCAGGCTTCTCGGTTTTTAGGAAGAGAATCAAAGAAATATTTTTCTTTTGCTTTCTTCTTCAAAAATGACCAGAAATCTACAGCAAAATCCTTGTTTGCTGTCATGTTCCCCTACAATTGGTATGCTTTCTTGCCAGTTAAGGAACTGTTGTATGACATATTTAGATCCACTGCCATAAAGTCAGTTCCTACACGTAGTGACAATAGAACAGAATGTAACTACGCCACAGGAGTTTTGAGGCTGTGAGTCTTTTTGGAAACAGACTGCTTGCCGCATCTTTCTTCCACCAAGCAGCTGGTGGGCTCACAATGATGACCATTCGGTTAGCATAACAATGCTTAACCCACTGTGCCACCAGGGCTCTTTATGCTATTTTTTGGTTTTGTTAATTTATATGATATTTTATTGCGATTAGAGAATTGTTGTATGACATATTTAGTCTTATTTACTATGTGTTTCAAGGCCAAGTTATTTAATTAAGAATTATGGGAATTGCTTGGAGACATGTTTATTTACTTATTTATTTCAACTTTTTATTGTATTTTAAAGTTTACAGAGCAAATTCATTTTCCATTCAACAATTTGTACACATTTAGTTACTTGTTTACATATGTGATTTTGCTTGGAATCCCCTCAATGGGTAGAACTTCCTACTTCCAACCTGAGGTCACCATTTCCACTCATCCTTTTTCTCTACCCCCTTCTGCCTTCTGAGCTTTGCTTTTGCCCTTTTGATCTCATGTGGATGATTATTCTGAAGAGTAATTCTCATGAGTGTTATTCACTTTATAGTCTTGCCCATTGTTTGGCTGCAAGATGATTCCCAGGGGTGGGTTCAGCTGAGAGCATCTAAGGGCCACAGTCTAGGAGATTCCACCAGTCTCTCAGACCAGTAAGTCTGGTCTTTTTTGTGATTTTGAATTTTGTTTTACATGTTTTTCTCCTTCTCTCTCCAGGACCTTCTATTGTGATCCTGATCAGAGTGTTTGGTAGTGGTATATAGGAACCATCTAATTATTCTTGTCTCTGGGTACTAACGGTTGTGGTTCACGTGGACCATTAGTCCAAATTGTTTCTGTAAGTCTGATTTTCTTTACTCTTCTTTGCTCTGGATGAGAAGAGATCCTTCCTCCTTGCCCCCACCCCCACTTTTTTTTAAATTTTGTCTTCAATGGTCGCTTGCAAGCTTTTAAGACCCTAGTTGCTAGTCACCAAACTGGGATGTAGAACATTGTCTTCAATAACTATGGTATACCAATTTACCTAGATGGTTCCCCCTAGTTTGTGGTCCTCAGTCTTTAAGCCCAATGACTCCTTCCCTAAAGGTATTTGGTTTTAGCTAAGAAATGTTCAGAACTTTGCTCCCTGTATGCTCTTCTATATCCTTGGATATACAAGGATGCTTCAAGTGGTTTGTGGAAAAATTCCATTATTCTTTAGTTCTATTTTCCCAGGAACCTTCTGAAACCCCCTTATGTTTGCAGAACATAAAAATACATATATAGACAAATAATGCTGTTTGTTCAGCAGTTTTTGGTCATTTGATTTGGCAATTTGTACTTCTTCCAAAGATCTAATCTTTTGGGCAAAATGCAGAGTATTGGTGGAGTTTTTGGACTTTGCTTCTTGGTTTTGCTGTTTTTTATTGTTATTGCTGTTGTTGAGTTTTTGGTACGTGTATGTATGGGTGTGGGAATGTGTGTGTACAGTAGGGAGAAAACTAGAAACAGTTCTATTTACCCTCACCCCTTTCCCCAGTAGAAATAAAACAACTTTTTTGTTGTTGTTAGGTGCCAACTCACAGAGATCCTATGTACAACAGAAGAAAACACTGCCCGGTTCTGGGCCAACCTTACAAGTGTTGTCATGCTTGACCCCATTGATGCTGCCACTTTGCCAATCCATCTCGCTGGGGGTCTTCCTCTTTTTATCTGACCTTCCACCTTACCAAACATGATATCCTTCTCCAGGGACTGGTCCCT
>NW_006408550.1:7407720-7420192 GCF_000296735.1 Chrysochloris asiatica
CAACCTTGAGGTCAAGTGTTTATGCTAAGGTGCCACACCAGGATTCCTTGACCAAATGTAACAGGCTAATTTTTAAGTTGGTAATTTTATATGGTTTGCAATGATGTTATAAATTTTGGCAGAGAAAAAGGTTCTCCACAACCACAAAGGAACTCTCGTAGAATAGTGGTTATGAGTCAGGCTGCTAACCTCAAGGTCAGCAGTTTGAAACTACCAGCTGTTCTGCTGGAGAAAGATGAGGCTTTCTGCTCCTGCAAAGATTTAGAGCCTCTGAAACCCTATGCAGGATCTCTATGAGTCAGAACTTACTTCACAGCATACCACCACCAGAACCACCACCACCACCACCACAAACACAAAGTTGGCGGTTCAAACACACTAGCTGCTTCTTAGAGACCCTATATAGGGTCACTATGAGTTGGAACCTACTTGACGGCACCTAACAACAGCAACAATGCTTTACCTTTGCTTTCCTTCCCATCCCTGTGAACCATAAAATAATGTTTCTTTCTGTGTATAAATCCTTTCTTGATTATTTATATGAAGTGTTTCATGGATTCTTTGTCAACAACAACAGTATTCCAGTGTGCATGTTCCATAGTTTGTTTGCTCATTTATTCATTCTTGGCATTTAGGTTGTTTCCATCTTTTTGCTCTTGTGAATGACGCTGCAATGGAAGTAAGTGTCCATGTGTCTGTCAATTCATGTCACTGTTCTTATTTCTCTAAGATAAAAGTGGGAGTTATTGTTTGATGCCATAAAATCAGTTCTGACTCATAGAGAGCCTGTATTTCTCTTTCAGAAAGCCTTATCTTTCTCCCACGTATTGGCTGGTAGGTTTGCACTCCTGACCTTGTGGTTAGCAGTCCAACGCTTATCCTAAAGTGCCACTGTTGTTGTTGTTGTTGTTAAGTGCCGTCGGGTTGGTTTCGACCCAGAGCGACCCTAAATAGGGTTTCCGAGGCTGTACATCTTTATGGGAGCAGATCGCCTCATCTTTCTCCCGGGGAGCAGCTGGTAGTCTCGAACTGCTGACCTTCTGGTTCGCAGCCCAATTCGTAACCACTACGCTACCAGAGCTCCTTAAAGTGCCACTAGTGCTCAAGATTTAAGAAGATGAGTCAAAAGCTATTGCTACTAGGATTCCACATAATACATGCACAGTTTATTCCAAACAAAACGTATCTCTGTGATCAGTGGATGACTGCAGACAAGTTTTCTCAGTTATACACTTGTCTTAGTCTTGCTTGTTGTTGTTACGTGTCACTGAGTTGAGTTGATTCTGAGTAATAGAGACCCTGTCTTGGATTTCTGAGGAGAGGCTGGTGGGTTTGAATTGCTAACCTTGCAATTCAAATTGACCTTGTGGTTCAGTGCATTATCCTATAGCACCACACCAGGACTCCTTAGTCTTATTGTTGTTGTTAAGTGCTGTTCCAACCCATAGTAACCCTGTATAGGGATTCCAAGAAGTGCTGGTAAGTTTGAACTGCCAACCTTGCTACTCAAACTAACTTTGCAATCCAGTGCATTAACCCACAGCACCACACCAGGACTCCCTTTAAAAAAAAAGGGGGGGGGGCAATGAAAAACAGTGCTTCCAAGGGGATGTACTGTGCTAGTGTGTGTGTGTGTGTGTGTGTGTGTGTGTATGTGGTTTAAATCAAGAATGGGTGTTTGATTTTGTTAAATGCCTTTTCTGTGCTAATTGACATAATAACGTAGTTATTTTCCTTTGTTTTATTTATGTGATGGATTATGTTGATTCTTCTTCTAACGTTTAACCATCTTTGTATACCTGGTATGAATCCCACTTGATCATGGTATAATATTGGGTTCTATTGTCTAGGATTTTGTTGAAAAATTTTGTGTGTATGTTCATCAGGGGGTTTATAATTTTTCATTTTAGTGATGTCTTTGACTTTAGTATCGGGGTTATGCTTGCTCTACAGAATGAATCTGAGAGTATTTCTCTTTGTCTATATTCTGGAATAGTTTGAGTGGAATTGGTGTCACCTCTTCTTTGAATGTTTGGTAGTCTTATCCAAGGAAGCCACCAGGGCCAGTACCTTCTTTTGTTTGGAGGTTTTTAAAATGACTTGTTCACTTTCTTCTATTGTTATAGGTCTGTGTTACTTTAGGTAGTAGTGTGTTTCTAGAAATTTGTCATTTTTTTCTAGGTTTACAAATTTGTTGGAGTATAGTTTTTCATAGTATTCTGTTATCCTTTGTTTTTTTATTGTTTCTTTTGTGACATTGCCCATTTCATTTCTGATTCATGTTATTTTTATCTTCTGCTTCCTTTTCATTGCTAGAATTGCCAGCGGTTTGTCTATTTTATTCTTTCAAAGAACCAACGTCTAGTCTTGTTGATTCTATTGTTTTTGCTTTCTGTTTCATTTATTTCGTATATAATATTTATTGTTTCTTTTCTTCTGGTTGCTATAGGCTATTTTTTGGACTCTCTTATTTTTAATTGTTTGAGTTGTTGGGTTAAGATGCTTATTTTGGTTCTCCTTTTTGATGCCTGTATTTATTGCTATAAATTGACTTCTGAGTCTTACTTTTGTTTTGTTCCAAAGGTGTGTTTTCATTCTCATTTGATTCTAGGAATTTATTTCATTTTTTATTTCTTCCATTATCCAGCGGTTATTCATTTTTCATGTATCTGATCAACAAAAATTATTATGAATTGGGTGAAGGTTTTTCATATATTTGATTTTAAAAGCTTGTTCTTAGTATTGATATCTAGTTTTATAGCATTGTGATCTGAGAAGATGTTTTGTAGTATGTCCGTGTTTTAAAATTCATCTAGGCTTGCTTTCCCTGTTGTTACGTGTTCTTGAGTCAGTTCAGATTCATAGAGATCCTGTGTAGCAGTGGCTGGTGGGTTTGAACCATAAACCTTGTGGTTAGTATCACACCAGACCTCCTTCCTTGCTTTTCCTACCTCTCTTCAAATACCTTCACTCATAATCCTAGTCTTTCTTCCTAAAGTAATCATAAATACCATTTTCTTACTTTTTTCCAGAAAAAAAAAATCAGATCTCTCTTTTTTTTCTCACAAAATGATCATATTTTGTACCTGAAAATATTTGAGAATTTATTTTAGAATTACATCCTATTAGCATATGTAAATATCTTATTATTATTTTTGATGACTATGTAGTATTCTATTATAGGTTGTTTTTGCTAAATGCCGTCTAGCTGGCTCCAACATACAGAAACCCTGAATAGGGTTTCCGAGGAGCACTGGAGGTTTGAACTTCTGACATTGTGGTCTGCAGTTCAATGTTGATCTGATGGTGCCTCACCAGGAGTCTATTATGTTACAGCTATATAAGAATTCCATCATATAGTTGTAGCATAGTATTTTAAGTTAATGTCCCAAAGGGATTCTAGCATGTAAGGGTAAGTCAAAAAGTATTGCTGAAAAATATAAAAATCTTTATTTAATGTATCAAAATATGAAGCTATTGTTTTTGATATATCCTTCAAATAGGTTTATCTGCATCTGAATGTGGTACTTCTCTCTCTAACCTTCCTTGAAGAATTCTCCACTCTTCAATTTATACCATGTCAAAAAAATAGTTCTGATGTCTTTGAAGGAAACACATCATATTCCTTTTAATTGCTCTTTAGTCTGAGGAACAAAAAGATATCTGAAGGGGCAAGATCAGGGCTGAGGATGAATGGGGTCAGGTTTCCAAACAAATACTCCCTGGCTACCCTCAAAGAATGAGCAGGTGCTCACTGTTATAATAGGAAAACAAAATGTCCTTGGTATGACATCCTTGACTTTTTTCTTACCAATGAAGGTCTCAATTTTCTTAAAGCTTCTTCATAATAAGTACCCATTAACCACATTGTGTCTTTTGACCACATCTACAAAGATCTATATTTTTGGTTTTACCCAAAGCAGTCGCCATAACCTTCTGAGATAACCTTTCTGCCTCAAATTTAACTGGCCCAGTAGATCCCAAGTACAAACCAGTATTTTGATTGGATCTTTTTCTGAAGGCATCTGAGTGAACCTTGGATAAGTGTTTTTCTATGAGAACTTTTCTCCAGTAACCCACTGATGACAGAACCATGTCTAAACACATTTTGTTTGGAATAAACCTGTGCGTGTATGAACTAGAAATCTAGCCACAATACTTTTGGACTTATCCTTACTTGTCTTATTATACCTTTGTCATGATTTCATTAGGGGTTCTTGGACCACGGAGTGTGTAGCTTTAAATTTTGGATAGATACTGCCAGTGTCCTCCAGAAACCAATTTAAACAGCTACAAAGAGTTTGTAAGCATGGCTTTTTCTCACCAGAATTAGATATATTAGAATTCTTTATTTTGTTAATCTATTTATGAAACATTTTTGCATTTGCATTTCTTAAATCATGAATCTGACATTGAAAAACCTTTGATAATTGGCAATTTGTACTTCTTTTCTATTAAAATACTCAAGAATATCTTTGGCATTAATTAAAAACAGCTGCAACAGAACATTGACAGAGAACTGAGAAGTTCAAGCTGGATTCAGAAGAGGACGTGGAATGAGGGAGATCATTGCTGACGTCAGATGGATCTTGGCTAAAAGCAGAGAATACCAGAGAGATGTTTACCTGTGCTTTATTGGTTATGCAAAGGCTTTCAGTTGAATGGACCATGACAAGTGATAGACAACATTGCAGAGAATGACTATTCCAGAACACTTTATTGTGCACTGACTCAATGGCACTTAACAACAACCACAACTAACTACATCTTTGGCATTTCCCATTTAGTTTATTTGTGTTTTTCTTTCAGATTTATATAAGTCCTTTGTAAATTAAGTAAATGAATAATTTTTCACAAGGTAGAGACAGTTTTCCCTATTGTATTGTTTGATTTTGTTTATAGGCTTAGTTTTTGTCAAACAGATTTTCCACATTAGTTTGACTGAGAACTTTAACATAAAAGAAATCTTTGCATGTATTTTGGTCTATATCTTGACTGATATATCTATTTCTTCTCAAGTATCAAACTGTTTACTTTTTGAAGTTATACTCAGGGGTACTTAACAATAACAATAATAGTGTCTTAGAATCTATTCTGGTTATAGCCCCTTTGATTCTTCCATTTTTAGAATTTTCAAGTTTATTTCCCAGGTGATTCTTAGTATAATTTTGACTAATCAAGAAAAAAATCCTTTTGGTATTTTATTTGGGAATGCTTCAATTTATAGATTGAATTAGAGAGAAAAGACATCGTTATTACATTGTGTCCCTGTACAAGGCCACAGTGTGCATCAAAATTTTGTTATTTTTGTTCCTCAGTATAGTTTTAAAGCTTTAGCTATATTTGTTGTTGTTGTTAAGTGCTGTCAAGTCAACTTTGACCCATAGCGACCCGCTATAGGGTTTCCAAGGAGCAGCTAGTGAGCTTGAACTGCCAACTTTGCAGTTGAAATGGCTTTTCAGTCTGGCTCATTAACCCACAGTTTCTGCATATTTTCTGTAAGTTTAAAATGGATTATTTTTCTATCTCATCTAGTTTATGTTAATGGTATCATTATATCCATTACATTTTTTATCTGGCTATTGCTTGAGCTTTGGAAACCTATTGATTTTTGTAGGGTTTTGTGTATGTCTCCCTATTGCCTTCTTGCCTGCATAGTTTGTTCTGAGTAGTCAGAGCTTAATCTGATTTGCTTGCCTTTATAAGTGGCATTTCTGTTCTCCCTGGCCACTTCTAGTATTCTCTCCTTGTCTTTGATTTTGGAGAGCTTGATTATTATAGTTCTTGGTGACTTTCTTTTGGGGTCTATCCTTCCTGGGGTACGTTCAGCTTCTTGAATGTTTATCTTCTCATCTTTCAAGATGTCAGGGAAATTTCCTTCCAGAAGCTCTTCAACTACCTCCTCTGTGGAATTCTCTGATTCTTCCTGTTCCAGAATGCCAATAATTCTTAAGTTGTTCCTCTTCATGTGATCCAGCATGAATCTTAGACTCTCTTCAGATTTTTTAAATCCTTTTTTCTGCTTGCTCTTCTTAGCAGTATTGAGAGAGTTGTCTTCCAGCTCACTAGTTCTGGATTCCTTCTCTTGTATTCTGTGCCTTTCTCCTTTCAGTGTATTGTCTATTTCTGATATCTTATTATTAACCATCTGGAACTCTTTTTACAGGTTTTGAAATGTTTCCAATGCTGTATCAATCTTATTTGATTGCTCTTGTAGTACTTTCCTGTCTTCTTCCTTATTTTCCTCCACCTCTTTTCAGAGCATTTGAATTTGTTTCCATATCATTCTTCTGAATTCTTTCTCAGCCATATCCAAAACCTGCTCTTCCTCTTCCAGAAAGCCTTTATCTGTCTCCAGCTCATTTGTCTCAGCTACTGTCTTCTGTTTTGGGACATGTTTTGATATCTTTTATTGTTTTTTGTTCGTCATTTCTAATAGTTATGTGTTTCTTTTTAATACTTAAGTGGATGTTTGCTGTTGTTTATTATTAAGTTTACTGGGTGTCTCCTGGTGAATACGGTCAGGAGATAGTCTTCCCTTTTCACATGCAATGCTTAGCAGGTGTTGTTGGCTCTTATCTCAGTTGTGCAATATTATTGGTTATATGGCCACGATTGCTATCTCTTCTTGGGTAATGTAGGGAGAAAAAGCTCCCACCTCCAGGAAAGATGTGTGATCAAAAAGACCAAAAGCAGAAGTAATATAAATACAGAGACAAAACCCACCACTTTGGAACAAAAATAAAGCTGTGGTCAATGGCCCCTTGCTACACAGGCTGTGTTTGTGCACAGTAGAAGCCTCCAGCAGTGGGTGAAGGTGTCTGCTTGCTCAGGCCCCTCCTCTAGTCACCACTGTGGAGGAGCACAGGTAGATATTGAGAAGTTAATGAGAGAAAGACTGTCCACTATTTTTGTCTCTGAAGGTCAGTTAGGTATCTGCATGTGCACAGCCCAATTCTCGAGATGGTTGAGTCCTTTTATGTGGGGGTTTTACAGATTGTTCTATGGTTTGTCTGTCAGGCCTGAAGTGTCTGCTTTTTTCTTGCTATATAGGACTGAGTAAGGGTTTTGCACAAGGAGCTCAGGTAGCGCAGTGGCCACAAATGGGGCTGCGAACTAGAAACCACCAGTTGCACTGCAGCAGAAAGATGAGGCGCTCCGCTCCTGCAAAGACCCACAGCCTCAGAAACCCTGCACAGGCTCTCCAGGAGTCGGAACTGACTCCATGGTGCACAGCCACCAACGGTCCCATATAAGTCAAATTTAGGGCTGTGTCTCTGCTGCTGACGTCATAAGTAGCATTAAAATGCCTTCTCTTTGTACTGTGGGAAAACTGTGGGACCAGTGCTGGACCTCTTTTTTTTGTGGGGAGGGGCTGAGCACCCACCCACCTGAAGGTGTCCAGGCTGGGCAAAGAAGGCATGACAGGGAGAAGAAAGGAAAAAATGTGTAGAGTCTCCCGTGCCTCTTTTTGCACATGTCGCTGCACCACTTTTAGCGCTGGTTCCCTGAGCCAGTCTGGCTATAGCCCCACCCTCTAATCTCTGCCAGGGCAGGATGGCTGCAGAGGGAGTCCCGTCTCTAGATTCCTAACTTGCAGTAGTTTCCTTAATATCATGATTTTTTCAGTTGCAAGTGTGGGAAACTGATGTCCTGGACCTATGGTAGATCAGGAGCTCTGGGGTTGTTCTGTGAGCATTTTCTCTGTGAGTTTCCAGTCCCTCTACCAGGGAACCTTCCCTACTTGGCTTTCTATACTGCTGCTTAAACCAAAAGGAAACCTATTGATTTTTAATGATAATCATATATCCATAGATTTATGATTTTTAAAACTATTATAATTTTTAGTGATCTTTAGAAACACATGCATACATGTTAACTGATTTTTAGCAGAAATAAAGAACAAAGAATTAGGTTATTAAAAATCCTTCGTCACAAGAAGGTGCTATGGATCATCTTAATTGGAAATAGTAGAGATATGGACATATATACGTTTATTAAATCTCTAGAAACCAGCGCCAAAGGGTAAAGTATCTTGTAAAAGTTTATTTCCACTACACGCTGAAATGGACAGACTAGATATGGATTTGTTATTTAGGAAATGACAGTGTTGGATAAAAGATAAGAATTGTGTCTACTTATAGCATTGTTACAGCATTTAAATTCTGCTTGAAAACCTAGGGTTTCTAACTGTGTTTGAAACTGTGATTTTGTGAACAGTTTGGTGAATTTCTCAGACCTTCTGACATATGATTTCAATTTAAGTCTGACAACATAATCTAATTAGACTTATTCTAGGTTTTTTATTAAGTCTTTTTTTTTTTTTTTTGACCTCTTAGCTTTCTTTATGAGCAAAGGAATATGAGGGAAAAAGTAGCAGAAATTGCATACTAACTGCCCACCTTTTGGTTAGCAACCAAGTGCTTTAAGCCTTGTGCTACCAGGGATCCTGTCTCCTCTAGCATTTTTTATTAAGTGCCATTGTGTCAGTTCCAACTCATAACAACCCTGTATCTGGTTTCCAAGGATTGGCTGGTAGGTTTGACTTGCTGCCCATATGGGTCAAACCAACCTTGTGGGTCAATGCACTGTCCTGCAATGCCACAACAGGACTTCTCTAGTACTTGTTGCTGCTGTTAAGTCCTGATGAGTCACTTCTGACTCACAGAAACCCGTGTAGGATTTCTGAGGAGCAGCAGGTAAGTTTGAGCTGTCAATGTTGCGGTTCAAGCCTACTCTAAGATCTAGTGGTTATTCTACAGCTCCATACCTACCAGGAAGGAGCTCTGGTAGCGTAGTGGTTACGAATCGGGCTGCGAACCTTAAGGTCAGCGGTTCGAAACTACCAGCCACTCCGCGGGAGAAAGATGAGGCTTTCTACTCCCGTAAAGATTTACACCCTCGGAAACCCTGTACAGGGTCGCTATGGGTCGGAACCGACTCGACGGCACTTAACAACAACAACAACAATAATACCTACCAGGACTCCTGAATTTGGACCTTTCCCATGCTAAACTGTGAGAAAGTACATTTCTGTCTGCAAAAGTCATCTGCTTGTGGTATTTGTATTTCTATTATAACAGCAGAAGACAGAACCAGCTGAGTACTTCACCGGTGCGCCACCAGGCCTCCTTCATTTGCAATTAGATATTACCAAAAATTGATCGGAAACTATGTTCTGTTTTATGTTAGCCCAAATCTCTACAACTGGAAAAAAGGGATTTGGGATTAAACAAGTAACCTCTTAAAAGTCCTACGAGAAAACTTTTAGAAAAAATGTGTTTCAAACTACTATGCTCCAGTAGCATAGTGGTTACAAATCGGGCTGCTAACCTCAAGGTCAGCAGTTTGAAACTACCAGCTGTTCTGTGGTAGAAAGATGAGACTTTCTGCTCCCGTAAAGATTTACAGCCTTGGAAACCCTGTGCAGGGTCGCTGTGAGTTGGAACCAACTCCATGGCACATAACCACCACCATGCTCCCACGATATGGGGAATCATACCTTAAAATGCCTAGAGGCTGGTTCTCAGGGATTCTAGTTCATTTCCTTACCCTTCGGACCTATCCCTGGACCCCTCTGCATCACTCTTAACATGCATGCATAGCACGCTCCGGAAGGAAAGGTTGTGGTGGAAAGGTTAAGGGATTGTCTGCTAACCCACCACTGGATCCACAGAAAAAAGACCTGAAGATCTGTTTCTTTAAAAATTATAGCCAAGAAAACCCTATAGGGCAGTTCTAGTCTGTCATATTGGATCCCTATGAGTTGGAATCAACTCCAGGGACTAAAACAATATACCTTTGGCTCAGTCACTTTAGGCCTGAAAAATCACTATTCCTAATTACATACTTAGAACAATAACTAATTCTGCTTCATTAACATCACAAAGAAAACCTATCCCCAAATGGGACTGTGTAGTTGCTGCTGTTAAGTGCTGTTGAGTCATTTCCGACTCACAGCAACCATGTTTCCAACTAGCGGCTGGTGAGCTTGAACCACCGACCTTGCCATTCAAACAGACCTTGCACTAACACATATAGCCATACTGTGGTTGTAGGTGCCATCGAGTCAGTACTGACTCATTGTGACCTTATGCACAGCAGAACGAAACACTGCCCGATCCTGGGCCAACCTCACAATTGTGCCAAGCTTGAGCCCATTGATGCTGCCACTTGGCCAATCCATCTCCCTGGGGGTCTTCCTCTTTTTCTCTGACCCTCTACCTTACCAAACATGACATCCTTCTCCAGCGAGTGGTCCATACTAGGACTCCACAAATAGGACTATAACCACAGGTATTGTTGTTAAGTGCCTTTGAGTCAGTTCTGACTCATAGGGACCCGGTATGGGGTTTCCAAGGAACAGTTGGTGAACCGTCAACATTGTGGTTCAAACTGACCTTGCAGTCCAGCGTTTTATCACCACACCAGGACACCTAACCACAGGTATAGGGAGAAGGATTTACAACATGTATTTTTTGTAAGGGGCACAATTTGCTACATTGTTGTTGGTTGTTAAGTGCCGCCGAGTCTGTTCTGACCCATAGCAACCTTGTATAGGGTTTCCTAGGAGCAGCAGTACAGTGCATTTACCCACAGCACCACACGAAGACTCACAGTTGATAACTGAAAGGCCAGCAGTTTGAGTGGACTGTGTGCCTGACCCAAGCCATTATATCATCTTGTCTGAAATAAGGAAGACCATAGAAGAATCAATGTATTTTAATTATGGCGAATTCTGGTGAATCTTGGAGTCCTGGTATGGTGCTGTGGGCTAATGCACTGGACTGCAAGGTTGCTTTGAACCTTAAGGTCAGCAGTTCAAGCTCATCAACCGCTCCTTGGACACCCTGTACAGGGTTGCTATGGGTTGGAACTGACTCAATGGCACTCAGCAACAACAACAATGGTGAATATTGAAAGTATCATGGACTGCCAGAACAAATCTGTCTTGGAAAACGTACAACCAAATGCTCCTTAGAAGTGAGTATGGCAAGATTTTGTCTTGTAATTTGGAGATGTTGTAAGGAGGATCAGTCCCTGGAGAAGGACATCATGTTTGATAAAGTGGAGTGTCAGCGCAAAAGATAAAGAGAAAGATATCCCTCCCCACCCCACCAATAAGATGGACTGACACAGTGGCATCCAACAATGAGCTCAAACATAACAGTAGTTGTGAGGATGATGCAAGATCTGGAAGTGTTTCAAGGACACCTAACAACAAGGACTCCATGGGAGAAAAAAGTTGGCAATCTGCTTCTATAATGATTTCGTCCTAGGAAGCCCTAAGGGGCAGTCTACTGTGTCCTGTAGGGTCACTATGAGTGGAGATTGACTGAAGGCACACAATGACAATGTTACAAATAATATTTTTTTTTGTGTAATGAACTTTCCCACTATTTTCTCTACTCACTAAATTCATCCTATATTTAAAGGACTTTTACTTAATATTTGTGATTGTAAAATAAATTTCCAAAGAAATGATTTCACTAGGTCTAGATCAATTGTTTTTGTTGTTATGTGCCGTCAAGTCAGTTTTGACCCATAGCAACCCCGAACAGGGTTTCTGAGGCTGTAGATCTTTACAGGAACAGAAGCCTTATCTTTCTCCCACAGAGCAGCTGGTAGTTTCGAACTGCTGACCTTGCAGTTCGCAGTCCGATTCATAACCACTACCCTGCCAGAGATTCTGGTCTAGATCAATAGGCTCTGCAAATTCAAAATATTGACAGAAATATATGAAGTAAAATAAATTTGTTAGAAAAAACACAGCAAAGCTAAGAATAAAACAACTTCCTTAAAAATTAGAATAAATGTGCAAGTCTGTTATGCAAATACAAAACAAATTCTAATTACTGAATAGAAAAAAATGAAAAAATTGGCCTATGTATTTTGTGAAAGAAAATAGCATTCTGTGTAGTAATCTTGCTTACATTTTATGAGAGATATATTTCTAAATAAGTTGTCTATTTTAGATCCGTTTCCTATTGTTGAAGTATTAGTAAATTAATTAAGGAAACTATTTGGCAGTTTGGGAGCATAAATAGCTATATTTTGTACTATCTTCATGATCAATACAGCGTACCCGCTGGAAGGGTGCTCACTGTTACTTTGTCCATAGAAGGTAGAATCGTACTAAGAACAGTGAATAGACTTTAGACACAAATGAATCACCATATTTGGGGAAATGGACAAAAGGATGGTTTTATCTGTGCAAACTTGAACCTCAGGGTATTTGATATGTAACATTTAATTTGTAGATGTTTTGCATAATTAAAATAAACCCCCAAATCCTGTTGTTAGTTTTGTTCTTTCTGTAAAGAAATTAATTTTAACCATTTTAAGCATTTTCTTATTTTAAAATAGTAAGGTTTTCAATATTAACTATATTAATTATTATATTAATTAACTATATTAATGAATATTAACTATATTAATGAATATTAACTATATTAATGAATATTAACTATAT
>NW_006408550.1:7420292-7445564 GCF_000296735.1 Chrysochloris asiatica
ATATAATGAATATTAACTATATTAATGAATATTAACTATATTAATGAATATTAACTATATTAATGAATATTAACTATATTAATTTAATGTGTTGCTTTAGATGCTGTTGGTTGAGTCAGTTCTGACTCATGGTGACCCTATATAAAATAGAGCTAAGCACTGCCTGGTCCCATAATCTTTCCTGTGTTTGAACCCATTGTTGTAGCCTTTGTGTCAGTCCATTTCACTAAGAGTCTTCCTCTCTTACACTAATCTACTTTATCAAACATGGTGTCCTTCTCCAGGAACTAGTCCCTCCTGATAACATGTCCAAAGCTTATGACATGAAGTCTTATCATACTTGCTTCTAAGTAACATTATTCTTCTGGCAGACCATGGTATATTTAGTATTAATCATGAATACCTCAATTCAAATGCATCAATTCTTCTCCAGTCTCCCTTATTCATTGTTCAGCTTTCATATGCATTTGAGGCAATTAAAAATACTATGGCTTGGGTTAGGCACACCTTAGTCCTAAAGTGAATATTTAAAGAGATGTTTTGCAACAAATTTGTCCAATGCAAAATGTCATTTCATTTCTTGATGGCTACTTCCATGGCCATTGACTGTGGGTATGACTGAGATATATTAAACTTACTAGTGGTGGTGGTTATGTGCCATGGTGTCAGTTCCGACTCCACGGCACATAACAACAACAAGTTGAGTTCTGATGATCAAGCCATTGAGGTTAGGTCAAATGGGTACTATCTGGAAGTTTGGGTGTTCTTGTGCATCTCCCCTCACTTCCTATCAGTTGGATGCTTCACTCTGTGCTCTAGTCCTCTGCACTTATATCTTTGCCCATGGGTTCAGGTGTCCCCAGGTCTCACCACACTTTGTACCAACAAGCCCTTCCTCTTCTCCCTTATCTCCTGGTCAATGGGAGTCTATGGAACATGGTTGAACTCAGCCCATTTCTTCATTGCTGCCTTTCCCCCTCTTCCACTCACCAGTAGACCAATGTGGTCATCAGCAAGCTTACATGCCTGCTCATGTGCTCCCGTTGAGTTTCAGTCTTAGAGGGGGTATTGTTCTGAAGGAACTTAATTGCTTGCCTTGATGGTTTCCGGGTAAACAACTTGCTTATTCTTGCAGTAGCCAATCATACTGCCATTTTTGTTTTGTTTTTTTCCTGATGATCTTTCTTTGAAGATGTATCTTCTGTTGCTCTAGCTGTTCCAGGCTGGTCTGCTTGTCCAGTCTAGTGGGAATGTCCAACCTTATAAGGTTCTGGGTGGGGCTCACTGTTCCACCTAAGGTCTTATACACTGCAAAGGCTCTGCAAGAGGCCTATTTCACTGGGCACGTTCTAGAACCTCTTTTAGGTATTCCAATCAGTTATAGGATGAAGATGGGCTTACATGTTTTCTGTAATTATGTTTCCCGACAGCCCTTTCTATCCCACTCAAGTGTATATTTTACCATAGTAGGCAAGGGAAACCAATATTCATGACAGTCAAGCACTGTAGTATTATTTCCCCTCTTCAGACTATGCCTCGATCCCTTTATCACAGAGCCCTGTTGTTCCAAGGTTGAACATGCCTCACTATTTACTTCTGTCCCATTTAGCCCATGCAAACCTATCTTAGTGTTCCTCTATCTACCTTGTTCTTCCACCCCTCCCCCTTCTTGTGTATTGCCCTTCCCAAGGCTGATTCTTATTAGGCCGAGGTTAAACCAAGCTCAACCCTCTATCTTCTTTGTCCTATTCTGATTCCAATCATCCCTCCCAGGATATTCTATTTCTCTGCTGGATATTATAATCCATTGCAGTGGCCACATAGAACTCACAGACAATACTTTGAGTCACAGTGTTTTTTTTGGGCGAACAATTCCGGGTCAGAAACAACTCATGATACAGCAGTGCTGGAGTCAGGAGTGCCTATTAGCAGTACTGCAAGCATGCTTCTCTTAACCTCAGCATCGCAGTCACCTTTGACCTCTGCCCTGCTTTGGCAAAAGTTACAAAATTCCTTTAATATTGTATGTAAATACCCAAATGGTCTATTCTGCAAGCCAGCCTCCTGCCCAAAGGCCATTTGCTCCTTCTGTGGAGTTTCACCCACCAGCATTTTTAATCTCTAAGGTTTATTGAGAAACTGCTATCCCTGTATAACGTCATGAATCTGAAGAAACAGGCTTCCCCCCACCAAAGTCCACTTGAGACATATGTGTCCCACATAAATGTATGAAAATTTATATTACCTGCAGAAGTTTTTCCCCTTGCTTTCAGTGTGACTTCCACTACTGAAAACACACAATATGAAAAAAAAAAAAATTCAAAACAGAAAATAATTTGGCCATAAAAGAGTTCAATCTAATAATTGGTTGTGGGCTACAGTATATTCATTAAAAAATACCTATACATCACTATTTTATTTGCTGCTATGAATGATCATATATTCCAGTTCTAGCCAATGAATTGTAATCAGAAATCATTAGCCAGGGCCCTCAGGAAAAGCACAAACTCAGCTAGTACATTTCCTAAAAGTGAAGCCGTCTAGAGAATGTGAGGAAGGAAGCCCATGCTAAGGGTGATGTAGTGGAAGAGATGAGAATATTGTACTAACTGAGGTTCCCTACCTCATCTGAGAAAAATGAATTCCTATAAAAGCCATAGTAGTTGTGTTTCTGTTACATGAAACTGATCTTAAATTCCTAACTGGTTCAAGAGATGGAGGCAGAGATGAGGACATGGAAAGACAGAGCAGCTGAGGACTCTAGACTCATGGAAAGAGAAAGACTGAGTGCTGGAGGCCAGGAGGCAGGCTTGCAGAACGTGCCCTTTGGTTTTTTAAATTATTATTTATTCCTGAGTGTTTTTGTGTACACCCCCTCCTCCAAAAAAATCCCCACTTTAACAGAGGGAATAGAAGCAAATACTGTTGAATGATGATGATCAGAGGAGATTGTAATCATTGTAACGAAATGATGGTGTAAAACCAATGTTCTCCCATGTAAACAATCACTCAATTCACAATAAATACTAAAAAAAAAAAAAACACCTAAAAAAAACTTAAATTCCTCTGGGTCAATTAATAACCAGGAGCATTTTGCTATTAGCAATTCACTCATCCTTTCATTCAACAAGTATTTATTAAAAACTTACTATGTTTACTACGTGTCAGGTACTGTTCTAGGTGCTTGGGGTATATAAAGCATTGCACAAAACCATCAACGATACCTGCATTCAACAAAGATACTTGCATATTATGAAACATAATAATATGTTTTATTAGAGATGGTTGTTGTTGTTATATGCCATGGAGTCGGTTTGGACTCATAGCGACCCTGTACAGGGTTCCCGAGGCTGTAAATCTTTATGGGAGCAGAAAGCCTCATCTTCCTCCCATGGAACAGCTGGTAGTTTCGAACTGATGACCCTGCAGTTCGCAGTCCAATCCGTAACCACTATGCTACCAGAGCTCCTTATTAGAGATGGTTGTTATTGTTGTTAAGTACCGTGGCATAGGTTCCGACTCATAGCGACCCTGCACAGGGTTTCTGAGGCTGTAAATCTTTATGGGAGCAGAAAGCCTCATCTTTCTCCCACGGAACGGCTGGTAATTTCGAACTTCTGACCTTGAGGTTAGTAGCCCGATTCATATTAAGCAATAATCAATAATATAAGTTAATTAGAAAACAGTAAGTGCTTTTGAAAAGAGAAAGCAGATTAGGATAAGGGACAAAGAAAAACAATGCGTTAAGGAGAAGGTAAAAAATGGTCCATAATAGAGTTGATATTGAACATAGGCTTGAAGGAGGTAAAGGATAATGCAGGTGGAGGTTGTAGTCAGGTTGAAGGTGGTCAGTAGTGGGTGTATTTCAGGAACAGCACAAAAGTCAGTGTGGTTATGGTGGAGTGGGTCAGGGAAAGCAGCCAGAGAAGTAATGGAATGGTATAGATCACATAGGGCCTTGTGGGTCACTGTAAGGACTTCGGCTTTTACTCTAAGTGAAATAGGGAGCCAGTCACTGAAGGGCTTTGAGCAGAGAAGGTTAATGTTTGAAAACCATCTTTCATGCTTCTGTGTTGCGAATAGACTATAGGGAAGAAAAACAAGAAATAGTGTAATTTGGAGGCAATTATAGTAATTCAGGGTGTAATAATTCATGATAAACTATGAGTCCTGGTGTGATACTGTAGGATAAAGCACTGAACCTCAACGTCAGTTTAAACCACA
Source organism: Chrysochloris asiatica (assembly GCF_000296735.1). Taxonomy (NCBI): domain Eukaryota; kingdom Metazoa; phylum Chordata; class Mammalia; order Afrosoricida; family Chrysochloridae; genus Chrysochloris; species Chrysochloris asiatica. The sequence continues at coordinate 7,424,517 of NW_006408550.1, forward strand.
AGGTTGGCAGTTCAAACTCACCGACCACTCTTTGAAAACCTTATTCAGGATCAATATGAGTTGGAATTGACTTGACAACACTTAAGAACAGCAACAGCAGTAACATACCAGTTGTATTTCTAGAGAGGTGAGAAGCGTTCAGATTCTTGACATCATTTGAAGGCAGGGCCATCAGGATTTCCTGATAGATGGAATGTGGGCTTTGAGAGAAAGAGAGAATCAAGAATGACCCCAAGGAGTGGTTGATCTTGCAGTCCAGGAGCGGAGAGCTCTGGGGCCATCAAGAGAGAAGAGTGGAGTGTGGGACCTTATCCAGAGAGGCAGTGACACCAGAGATGAAGGCAGAGATGATGACGTAGAGTGATGGAGCGGCTGGGGACCCTGGACTCACAGAGGGAGAGGGGCTGTGTGCTGACGGCTCTGGGGGGCAGACTTGTGGGATGTGCCGTTTGGTTGTTTAAATGGTTGTATATTCCTGAGTGCTTTGGTGTACACGCCCCCTCCCCCCAAAAAAACCCAAACAAAATAAAATAACCCGGAGGAAATGGAAGCAAATGCTGTTGAAGGGATTGCAATCATTGCAATTAAACGAAATACGATAGGATGAATATAAAGCTCATGTTCTCCCATGTAAACTATCACCCAATTCTCAATAAATCTTAAAAAAAAAGAATGACCCCAAGGCACCACGGTCAATTAGCATAGCATTGTCCACAAAGACAACGTACAAAAGTACATCCTACATTTGTGAATAGCGACTGGGCTCTTAAAAGCTCATAAGGGGTCATGTAGCATGTAACTCTTGGTCTCTCCCTATGCGGAGGAAAGAAGTGGTGAAAATTGAGTACATTTGAAATAATTAGTCAATGGACTAATGGAACATGTAAACATCAGTCACCATGAACAGAAAAACTAGATGGTGCTCAACTAACACTACCAACTGTTTTGAAAGGGTCTTAGATAAAGTGGGAGAAAATGTGAAACAAAATCCAAAATTATGAAAAAGACCAGGATTATTGGTCAGAATGAGTGGAGTAATCTGAGACCATGGCCCTCCGGCACCCTTCAGGTCTGGAACTGAATTCATCCTCTTGGCTCAATTTCCAGTCAAGTAGTAAGTGGGTATATGGTGGGAACAACCCTGGTGAGGTAGGCATACAGTTGAATGGTCAATCAATCAGGATCAGGAGAACAGAATTTAACTAAGGACAAAGTTCAGAAAGGCTTGAAAAGAAGGTTTAACGAAGATAAGAATCATAGGAAAGAAGTCAGATAACTGTGCTACATGGAGGGGATTACACTCATTGATATGAAATGAAATGTATGATTTGTTGAATGGAAAACTGATGATCTATTCTATAAACTTACACTCAATTCACAATAAAAAGGTTAAAAAAAAAAAAAAAAAGAATGAGCCCAAGGTATATAATGTGTTGTTGTTGTTGTTAGGTGCTGTTGAGTTGGTCTTGACTCATAGCGACCTGCGCAATAGAAGGAAATACTGCCTGGTTCTGAGCCATATCCACAACTGGTTTTGTTGTTTTTTTTGTTTTGTTTTGTTTCAACTCATTGTTGCTGCCACTGTGTCAGTCCTTGTAGTTGAAGTTCTACTTCTTTTTGCTGACCCTGTACTTTACCAAGTGTGATGTCCTTTTCCTGGGACTCTTGCGCCATGTCCAAAGAACAAGAAATGAAGTCTTGTCATTCTTGTTTCTAAGGAGCATTATGGCTGCAGTTGTTCCAAGACACATTTATCTGTTCTTCTGGCAGTCCATGGTACTTTCTACATCCTTTGCCAACACCATAATTCATATACCCTGATAACTTCTTTGGTCTTGCTTATTCACATGCAAAATGAGACCAGTGACTCGAGTTAGGTTTTCTTTAGTCTTCAAAGTGACATCTTTGCTCTTTAACATCTAATAGAGATCTTCTGCAGCAGATTTTCCTAGTGCAATATATCATTTGATTTATTGATTGCTGCTTCCATGAGCATTGATTGTGGATCCAATTAAAGTGAAATCCTTTACTACTTCAGTCTTTTCTCTGTTTATCATGATGTTGTTTCTCTATTCAGTTGTGAGGATTTTCATTTCTTTACATTGAGATGTAAATATTTTAAGTCCTCTTTTCTTCCAGCAAGTAAGGTTGTGTCATCTGTGTATCTCAGGTTAATAATGCTGATGCCATGTTCTTCTTCATAAAATCTTGCTTCTCAAATTATATGTTTACCATATATATTGAGTAAGTATGGTGGAATGATCCAACACCGACACACATCTTTCCTGATTTTAAACCACTCAGTATCTTCTTGTTCTGTTTGAACAACTGACTCTTGATCTATATACAGGTTCCTCAGGAGCAGAGTGAATTGTTCTGGATTTCCCATTGTTTTCAGTGTTATCCATAGTTTGTTATGATACACACAATTGAATTCCTATGCATAGACAATAAAGCACAAGTAAACATCCTTTTGGTATTTTCTGCTTTCTGCCAAGATCCAGCTGATACCAGGAATGATATCCCTCATTCTGCATTCTCTTCTGAATCTGACTTGAATTTCTGGCATCTCCCTGTTGATGTACTGCTGCATCCACTTTTTAACTCATCTTCAGCAAAATTTTACTTATATGTGATATTAATAATATATATTATCCAATGATTTCACATTTCGTTGGGTCACTTCTCTTTGGAATGGACACAAATATGGGTCTCTTTCAGTTGGTTGGCATAGATGAGTAAGTACTGCCAGTGCTGCTGCCTCAGTTTGTTGTAAGATTTCAATTTGTATCCCATCAATTCCTGGAGTTTTGCTTTTCACCAATGGCTTCACTTCTTCCTTCAATACCGTTCATTCTTGATCCTATGCTACCTCTTAAAATGGTTGAACATCGACCAGTTGTTTTTGTTACAGTGACTCTGTAACATCCATCTTCTTTTGATGCTTCTTGCATCATTCAGTATTTTGCTCACAGAATCTTGCAATATTGCAACCCAAGACTTGAATTTTTTCTTCTACTCTTTCAACTTAAAAAATGCTGAGCATGTTCCTTTTCCTTTTGGTTTTCTGACTCCAGGTCTTTGCATATTTTGTTATAACATTCTTACTTTGTCTCTTAGAGAGATAGGCTGTAGCATTTAAAAAATAATTTATTTTCGGTAGCTCTTATGTATGCTATATTGTAGGGGCTTGCTGCCTTATCTGGAGTCCAAGAAAACAGTGTCTGTGATGCATTAGAAAATTCCAAGGGTTAGAAACTCCAAGTTGAATGAATAAATCTTGGACAATTCCTCAATTAATGATGAATGGGTGTCTGCACTTTTGGGTTGCAGGAAAAACTAAACTTGGGCAATGACAAGTTTTACAAAAATCTTTTCCTTGAGCAAGAATGGAGTTAATTAATTTCAGGTTATCCTTTATGAGTTGCCTAAGGACCATATTTTTGTCCATTTGTAGACTTCACAGAACTTTATAACATCATGCACCTACAGACACAATTAATGTAATCCATTGAGAATTAGAGGCATGTATTATAAAGACTACAAAAGGTGTTCTCAGAACTAGGAAAATAAAGTGAAATTCTAAGAGCTATCTTACTTAAGCCTTCATGTAATTGATAGTTAGAAAATCTATGGATATTTTATTGATTAAAAGCTGGAAGAACAGGGTCTAGAAATGGAATTTAAATAGGATTAAATGTGAGAAGAGTTACAGCCTAACTAATGATATTAAGATATACCTAAGGAGGAGAATACTGAAAGTGCCATGGGCTGCCAAAAGAACCAATAGATCTGTTTTAGAAGAAGTGCAGCCAGAGTGCTCCTGAGAGGCCAAGATGGCCAAACTTCGTCTTTCATATTGTCAGGAGGGACCAGTCACTGGAGAAGGAAATCATGTTTGGTAAGGTGGAGGGTCAGAGAAAAAGAGGAAGACCCCCAACGAGATGGGTTGGCCAAGCAGCAGCATCGATGGACTCAAGCAACATTAGTGAGGTTGGCCTGGGATCGGACAGTGTTTTGTTCTGCTGTGCATAAGGTCACTGTGGGTCGGTACTGACTTGATGGCACCTAACAACAGCAAAAAGAACAGATTGCAGTCCTGGTGTGGCACTGTGGGTTAATTCGCCAGATTGCAAAGCCATTTGACCTGCAAGGTTGATGGTTCAAGCTTACCAGCTGCTCCTCAGAAACCCTATACAGGGTTGCTATGGGTTGGAATAAACTCAATGGCACTTAACAACAACAAGAAGAAGGACAGATTGATTTACAGAAGAGGGGACTTCTTAAAGTGGTCAGGACAAGGAGAGCTGGAGCAAGAATGTATATTTGTTTATTTCACATTCTGTTCTCTCTGATCAGACCATATAAATAGTTTTCTAATTGCTTGCATTGGAAAATGGCTTCTGCTCAGCTTGGGAAATTAAAAACTAGTTTATATAAAACATTTTTAGCCTAATCACATGTTTGAGACAAAGTTTGAACACTATTATTATTCAATGCTCTTGGAAGGAAAAGATACCTGCATATTTATGTATTGCAGGCATTCAAAATTTCATAGACTGCTCATTTCCAACTGTGGTCATACAATAAGATTAAGTTTAGGGTAGTCTTCCTCAGGATAGTTGGGCTGAAAATTAATGGAATGTCAATTTTTTGAATCATGTTCCTTATTTATTCACAATTCCTCAGAGAACACCTTGTGAAATATTTTCATTACTAGTTATAGTTTGACCAAACAAAAAGTATAATGCCTTGGACACAAATTCATAATTTCCTGAATGAATTTTCTTCCTAAGATTTTCTACCCCATCCATGAAATGGTGAAAACCTTTTCAACAAGGAGCAGTACTATATATTTTCAACCTATTTATATCTCCTTCCCTTCTGTTTGAAAGAAAGATTTATTTTGCTTCCTTTCTAAGTTTTACTCCTCTGCTTATGTTCCTAATCTTAATATTGATTTATGTTTTCATTAAATATTTATTTACTATCTATTTTGTACCAGCTACTTTGCCAGAACCAGAAAATATAAAAGTAAATAAGACAGAGTACCTTCCCTTATGGAGTTCCCAGTATGAAGGAGACATGGACTTACATGTGTAAGTATTTCACAAGAAATCTGGACAAGGACCTGAGAAATCACAGGTAGTGGAATAAGTGATTCAAATCTTTGTGATTTGTTTTCTAGGAGTGCTGAATTAGAAAATGTAATAGATTAAATCTCTGCTTCTGAGTAACTGTAAAGACAGTTCAGTTGATACAGAGAAAGAAACAACTTTATTAATATGCTTAAATATATGTTATGCTCTATTTTCATATGAAAAGGGCATGGCCTTTTAGATAAAATAGCCACACTGACAACAACAAAAATGTAAATTTACAAGTGAGCTTAAAGCCTGATATAAAAGCAATGTGAGGCTAAGTCTACAGAGCAAATTTGGATTTAAATCTGACCTGGCTTCAAAAAGGGAGAAGAATAGCGTTAATAAGGAACATAGTTGGAAGAGGAAATTTTTCTGCTCTTTTGAAAATGCTGCCACATGAAAGTTATGCTGTGAAATATAGGATATATTCAATCATGGGCTCTTTCTGTCAAAGCCCATAAAGGAAGAAAAGTTAGGAGTCTGAAGATGGAGTTAACCCTCTGGGGAAATACTTCACTAATTAAGTCAAAGCTTGTTGTTGTTGTTGTTAAGTGCCGTCGAGTCGGTTCCGACCCATAGCGACCCTGTACAGGGTTTCCGAGGGTGTAAATCTTTACGGGAGTAAAAGCTAGGTTTTGATAATTTGTTGTTGTTAAGTGCCGTCGAGTCGGTTCCGACCCATAGCGACCCTGTACAGGGTTTCCGAGGGTGTAAATCTTTACGGGAGTAAAAGCTAGGTTTTGATAATTTGTTGTTGTTAAGTGCCGTCAAGTTGGTTCCAATTCATAGAAACCCTGTATAGGGTTTCCAGCTGGTGGGTTTGAACTGCCAACATTGCAGCCCAAATGGACCTTTCTGTCTAGTGCATTATCCTGCAGGCCATACCTCGAGAACTATTAAAATGAGAAAAGATGCAGAAAAACGTTAGCACCAATACTTGAGGAGATATCCACTTCCAAAACTTGAGAAAAAGAACATTTTATATGGAGATTAGAATAAATGGATTAAGATTCACAATTATTATGGGTTAAAGATGATGATCTCTGATTTTACCAAAGTATTTGGACTGAAACATTTTCCCTAAATTATGTAATCCTCTAAAATACACCAAACCATTTTTATTTCTCCTTAAAATATTTAGTGTGTTATTTTAGTTATGTGCATAGAATGGGTTCCAGCTCACAGTGACCCTATGTACAGCTAAATGAAATGCTGCTTAGTCTTGACCCATCCTAACAACCATGCTATGTGTGAAGCCACCTTTGCAGCCACTGTGTAAATCCAATTTGTTAAGAGTCTTCCTCTTTTTAGCGGCTCCTCTACAAGCATGCTGTGTTTTATGGATCGAATTGTGTCCCCCTAGAATACATGTCAACTTGGCTAGGTGACAATTCTTAGTATTATTTAATTGTCCTTCATTTTGTTGTCTGATGTAGTTATCCTGTGTATTAAAAACCTAACTTCAATGATGTTAATGAGCACTAGTGTAGTACTGGACTGGTAACCACAATATAGGCAATTCTAATCCACCAGCTACCTACTCTTGGAAACTGTATACAGGATCACAATGAGTCAGAACCAACGGGACAGCACACAACAATGACAACATGATGTTAATGAGGCAGGATTAGAGGAAGTTATGTAAATGCGGTAGGATGCAATCTACAGGATTAGGGTGTATCTTGAGTAAATCTCTTTTGAGATATAAATGAGATTAAACAGGTGAGCAGAGACCAGAGGGACTTGACTACCACCAAGAAAGAAGAGTGAGAGTGTTGTGTGTCCTTTGGATGTGGGGTCACTGTGCTGAGAACCTCCTAGACACTGGGGAAGATTGTTGATAAGACACATGTAGGTCTCCAAGGAATGTCAAGCCCACAGATGTTGAAATGAGACAAGACCTTTCCTTCAAATCCAACAGTGGTAGAAAGCTTTCCTCTAGAGTTGGCATCCTGAATTTGGACTTCTAGCCTCATCTACTGTGAGGAATACATTTCCATTTGTTAAAATCAACCATTTATACTATTTCTGTTATAGTAGCACTAAACAACTAAGACATTACCCTTTTTCAGATACTGATCCTTCTTGATGTTGTTGCTAAGTGCCATCGAGTCGGTTCCAACCCATAGCAACCGTGTACAGGATTTCCAAGGCTATAAATCTTTACAGGAGCAGAAAGCCTCATCTTTCTCCCTTGGAACACCTGGTAGTTTCAAACTGCTGACTTTAAGGTTCACAGCCTGATTCGTAACCACTACTCTACCAGAGCTCCTTGGTCCTTCTTGATAACATACCCAAAGTGAACTGAAGCCTCCTCATCGTCACTTCTAAGGAACAATCTGTCTGCACTTCTTCCAAGAGAAATTTGTTTGTTCTTCTGGCAGTCCATAGTATAGTCAATATTTTTTAACAACACCCAACTTTTACTCAACACCAAAATTCAAAAACATCAATTCTTCTTCAATATTCCTTATTCATTATCCAGTTTTCATGTGAGTACGAAGCAATTAAAAATAACATGGCATGGGTAAGGCGCATATTACTTTTTAAAGTAACATCTTTTTTTTATAACATTGTAAAGAGATCTTTTGCAGTGGATTTGATATTTAGAGTATTAACTATAATATGGAGTCTTGGTGTGGTGCTGTAGGATTAGCAGTAGACCGTTCACTACAAGGCTGGCTGTTCAAACCCACCAATCACGCCTCCGAAATCCCATACAGGGTCACTAAGAGTTGGAACCAACTCAATGGTACTAAGAAACAACATCGACTATAATATAATAAAAATTTCTTAATCTTATTTTGCATATTAGAATTTGATTAGGTTGAACAGTTTTTCAGTCATTATGTTATGTGACTTGTTAATTCATTCATGTTCTTTCCCAACCGTGTATTGTGGGCTCTGTACCTTTTTTTGTACTAATTTGATAAGCAGATTTGTAAGAATGTTATATTCATTGCTAAAATGTAATATTCTAGTGTGAGTAAATGTTTCATAGATAGACCACAAAACTGAGTATATATATGAGGATGCTTCAAAAAATTCATGGAAAAATGCAGTGGAAAGATAATGGAAGTTTCTCATGAACTTTTTGAAGTCCCTGTGTATATGTTATATTTTCATAATGGAAAGTCATAGAAGCTATAATCTAGCTTCTCCCATTTATCTGTTGATAGATTACAGGAATTTCAGGTATATTACTAAAAAGATGCAACTCCTGAAGGGTTTTCCTTGCATTTGATAATCTTTATAATGACAACTAAAGTCATAGCATGAAAATTCAGTTAACTCAAAAACAAAAACACAAACAATAATATTAATGATTTCTTTATGTAATAACCTCAAAAAATAACATTAAATCCCCAGGGATATGAAACAAGTTCACTAAGATTTTAAAATATATATACCTTTATGATGATTTGAAATAAGTCAATGCTATTATTTTCAGTAAGTCCTTTGAAAATGGAATTCATTCTGCAAATGAAATTTCTGAATACAGTGTATAGGACAAATGAGATACCGTGCTTCATAATCCATTCTGCAACTTGCTAAAAGTTCAGGTCAAATCCTTCTATCAAAAAAAACCCTAAATAAGTAATGATACTTTATATTTGTATTAAGTCAGATTTCCCCCTATACTTAGAAATACCGTATCAGTCAAGCTTGAAGGCTGCATTACATTTTTCGAGGTGTCAAAGAAATAACAAGTTGGCCTCTGTGAAACATTTCAGAGCCCATGTAAGCATATCTTTTCAGTCTAACTGATAAGATCCAGCCCTTTCTCTTAATAGCGCTGGTGTTTCTTCATCTGTCATGCTGCTATGTAGGCAGCTGGCACCAGATGTATTTGACAAAAGTTAAGGTACGTTGGGTTCAGGATTGCTTCTGACACCCAGTGCATAGATAGAAGTTTCTCATTTTTAAATAGAGGCTGATCCTTAGCCAAGAAAACCTCTAATTCTAGGGCATCCTAACATATAATTAGGACTCAGTTAAGTTTCCATAGGTTCTAGTTTGTTTTACTCTGGCCTTTGGAAGGCAGAAGGTCTAGATTCAAAATGCTTGGTTCATAGAGTCATTGGACAGTCTGACTTTTCTTTAATTTTTCTTTTTCTAGCTCTCTCTTTCTTAGGTAGAATACAGGGTCCTTCCAATAGCTAGAGCGGTTAACTGAGGATTGCTAATTGCAATGCAGCAATTTATACCCCTACTTACCTTTTGCAATGGAAGTATGTGTCATTTTCTGTTGTATAATTTCTTATTTTAAAGTTGTCAGGAGTGAATTAGAGAGATCTTCTACCTGTAACTTTCTACTCCCCCTATCTCTCAAGCCCAGTTCTATGGCTTGATGCTTCTTGTAAAGAATAAACAACCCACTCTTCCCTCCACTTCTTCACTTCAGATGTACCCTTTATCACAACTGTTTCATATCTCCTAAAGAATTCAGCCACAGGGCCACTTCCACCACAAGATCTAGAGTCAAAGAAATTAAAGCACAAACCCTTTTTCCATTTTATTACCTAGCAAATTTATGTCACAAAAGAAGACAAAATCTTTCCATTTCTTCCACATAATAATAATAACCCATTTAACATTTTTATTTACTGGGGCTACTTTTTGTAAACAAAACACAACCATTAATTTCCATATTTTCAGAAGCACTGTTATTAATATTTTCCCCATACATCATATGTGTTTCTTGGGCTAATTTGTATGTATCTACATATTATTTTGGAACCAGGACAAACATACTTTAGAAAGTTTCGCTACTATGCATAGCATGAGGTTAGAGCAAATGAAAAATTGAAAAAGATTCAAGAGGTTATGGGTTAGACTGATACTTAAGTTAAGACCAACTACTAAAATGTGAAAAGAAGCAGAAGTAGATAATTTAAGAATTTCTTTATGCCTCATGAACAGCAGGTTAAAGTTCAACTGATTTTTTTGTAGAAATGGGCAGTGGGGAAACCTTCTTAAGAATGCATTACTGGAAAGCGTTTACCCAAGGTATAAAGAGCTGATAAAACTAGAAATATATCTACCCGGCAAGCACGTTCTGTGAAGCAGAAAGGGTGACCTGTTAATGGGATCCAGTGGTATTGGAATCTGATATACAACCTAGAGTTAAGATTGGATGAACTGGGTAATTTTTTGAAATGAACACAAGGGTTGGAAAAAGAGACTCTTCATCACTATTATATAATGTCAATATTTTCTCTGTGTGTGTGGGATTTTACTTGCTTTATTCTATTCATAGTTCCTGAAAACAGTTTATGAAATTGAACTCTTCTCTCTGAGGTGTGTGTGTGTGTGTGTGTGTGTGTGTGTGTGTGTGCTTAAACTAGAATGTCATTTCCATCTCCTATGGGTTTTTAAAGGCTGTCTCCATAGTGATGACCAATGAGAGGAGAGGATTTCACAGGTTTCTTTCTCAGTGTATGTGGTACAGTCATCTCTTTTTATGTCTTATTTGTTCCCTGTACGCCATTACTAGCTGCCTCCATGGCAACAGCCAATCAGCTCTTGCACATATTTCATTGCACCCTCTGTGTATGCTCCTCTGTGTGTGCCCTCGTGCACTTAGTGGCATCATAAAGCAACTGAGAGCAATACATGCCCTGCCTGTTGGTTTTGTGCCCCTGGCAACTTCCCCTTTCTTCCATACTCTCAGGCTAGCACCTATTACAACCACATTAAAAACTGCAGCTGCTTGAGTTGTCCATTCCCATCTAGTACACATTAATCTTCTCTGATTTAGGTTCCATGATATAAGGTGTTTCTATATTTGGAGACGTAAGTTTATTGGCTACACAGCTTTCAATGAGCCGCAACTTGTAAAATATCAAGTCCCAGTATAGGATTGCTGATAAGTCTAGCAGTGCTTCCTCACAAAAGGAAACATTTATATTTAAATATGTTGGCATTGTATGCTTTATTTAGCTTTGGATTTTCATTGTTTCGTAATCAAGTATTTGAGTGACTCCTTTGTATATGGTATCACATTTGTCCCAAGGGATACAAAGAAGCATTAAACATGAAATCTGTCCTCAAGGAGCTTGATAGTTTTGACAATTATCTGCTCCACCTGCCTTCCAGAGATAATTGCCTAATGAAAAGGACGAAATGGTAATCTCAAGTAATGGACCCATCAATTAATAATTTATTTAAAAATTATAAGCATGAGTAGAGGTGGCTGAAATTTCATATTGATCCTTTTTTTTTCTTTTAAAGGAGAAATCAAAAAGAATAAAAATATGATTTAAGGTAAGGCTATTTCATGTAAATACATAGTAATGTTATTAATGGGATATTAGATAATTACTGCTACTTCTCAACAAACATATTTGGGAAATGTATGGTTAAAAGATACAGTTCTTTTGATATGGTCTATATTATCCATGGATAAATAATTTGATGCCTCCAATAAACTAAAAAATGATTATTAAAGTTCTTATCATGTTGATAGTTTAATTTAGACTGCTGAATTTTATTTAGATAAAATAACCTTAGTCATAGAAGTTCCCAAATAAAAAATATTGTTGTTGTTAAGTGCCGTTGAGTCAGTTCCAATTTATAGCAACCCTGTATAGCATATCCAAGGAGTGGCTGGTGAGGTGAGTTTGATCTGGCGACCTTGTTGTTCAAACTGACCTTGCTTGCAGTCCAGTGCTTTATCCCACAGTGCCACAGCAAACTCAAAATAGTTGGCTCAAACTAAAACTATAACACAAGGCAGAATGAGCCCATACTGTCATTACTCAGTTTTTGAAATTATTTTCATTACTTTCTTACAGAAAATATTTACTAGCTCTCCCTAAGCTCTATAATGAGCTATAGAATTTGCAAGTTTACTCTTGAATCTTCATAAATATTATTTGATTGTAAATTAATTCAGAGCAAAGACCCTTGAATAAGAGCAATGCTAACCATTCAAGGTATAACACCATTTTTGAGAGTTCCACAGATTTAAAGAAATTGCGAACATTTGAAAGGAGAAAAATTTAAATATAAAATATTATCTTTTAAAATTTAGTTTATATTAAAAGAAGCAAAAGTGTAAAAAAGGCAAACGGAAGTGTTGTTGAGGAGTTCAGAAATATAAAGGCATTATTTATAGTTGCTGTTGTTGAGGTGTTGTTTAGTTGGTTCCAGCTCATAACAGAACACTGTGCACAACAGACCCAAATACTGTGTGGTCTTACACCATCCTCACAATCATTGTTATGTTTGAGTTTATGGATGCAGCCACTGTGTCTATCCATATTGTTGGGGGTCTTCACGTTTTTCTCTGGCCCTCCACTTTACTAAGCATGATGTCCTTTTCCAGGGACTGGTCCCTCCTGGTAACGTGTCCAAAGAGAGACAAAGTCTCACCATACTTGCTTCTAAGGAGCGTTCTGGCTATTATTTTTCCAAGACAGATTTGTTTGTTCTGGCAGTCCATGGTACTTTCGATATTTTTTTTGCCAACACCATAATTCAAATGCATTAATTCTTCTCTGCTATTTCTGATTCAATGTCCAGCTTTCACATGCATATGAGGCAACTGAAAATAATGGCTTGGGTCAGGCTCGCTATCTTAGGCTGAGTTCTCTGGAGTAGCAAAACCAGTGAAACATGTATGTATATATAAAGGAAAGTTTATATCAAGGAAATGATTTACACAGTCATAGAGGTAGAACAGTCCTAAATCTGGGTCAGATGAACCAAGATTGGAAGATCAGATGTCAGGCAGGCAAGCAGGCAGGCAGGCAGGCAGGCAGGTAAGCAGGCATGTAATAGAGCAGGTCGCTGACTGAAAGCTATAGGATGAGCCAGATGCAAGATCCAAACCCAAGAGAGAGCAAACAAGTTTTGCTTGAGCATCTAATCTATTGGAAGCAGGCCGCACCCTTGAGGAAACACCCTTTCAATTGATTGATTGCTCATAGATAGACCTCATCCTAGAGCTAATTACATTATATTAGATCTCATTATGGAAGCAAGTACATCTCAACTGCCAAACCACTGAGAATCCTTGCCCAGTCAAGGTGACTCGAAACCTTAACTACCACACTCACCTTATCCCTCTAAGTGACATCTTTTGCTCTTTAACTCTTTTTTTGCGGCAGATTGGCCCAATGCAATGAGTCATTTGATTTCTTGACTACTGTTTCCATGAGTACTGATTGTGGGTCCAAATAAAATGGCAAATTCAATCTTTTACCCATTTATCATGATTTTGTTTATTGGTCTACTTGTGAGGATATTCATTTACTTTATACTGAGTTATAATATATACTGAATGCTGTATTATTTGATCTTCGTCAACAATGACCTCATCTTGGCTTTCAGCAAGCAAGGTTTTATCATCTATATATTGCAGGTTGTTAATAAGTCTTCCTCCAATCCTGATGCCATGTTCTTCATATAGTTCAGCTTCTTGGATTACTTGCTCAACATAAAGATTAAATAAGGATGGTGAAGGGATTCAACCTGGTGCACACTTTCCTGATTTTAAGCCACCCAGTATCTCTTTGTTCTGGTCAAATGACTCCTTCTTGTTTTATGTACAGGTTCAGCCTGAGCACCATGAAATGTTCTGGAATTTACATTCTTCAAAATGTTGTCTATAGTTTGCTTGTTATGGTCCGCAGTCCACCTCTGGTCTTGTTTTGGCTAAAGATATTGAGCTTTTCCATCATCTCTTCTCACAGATGTAATCAATTTGATTCCTGTGTATTCAGTTCTGTCTGGTGAGATCCACATATAGTTACCATTTATGTTGTTGAAAAAAGGTATTTGCAATGAAGAAGTCTTTGGTCTTGCAAAATTCTGCCATGTGGCCTCCAGCATAATTTCTGTTACCAAGGTCATATTCTTCAACTATCAGGCTCTCCTCTTTGTTTCTACCTTTTGCCTTCCAATCACCAGTAATTATCAATGAATCTTGATTTCATATATGAACAATTTCAAATTGAAGAAGTTAGTAGAATTCTTCAATCTCTTAATCACTGGCTTTGGTGGCTGGTGTGTAAATTCAAATAATAGTTATATTAACTGTTCTTCCTTGTAAGCATGTAGATATTATCCTTTCACAGATTGTATTGTATTTCAAGATAGATGTTGAAATGTTCTTTATGATGATAAATATAATGTCATTCCTCTGTAATTTGTCATTCCTATCATAATAAGCTGTGGTGGGAGTAGTAGTGGTGGCTGTGTGTCGTGGAGTCGGTTCTGACTCATAGCAACCCTGTACAGGGTTTCTAAGGCTGTAAAATCTTTACCGAAGCAAAAAGCCTCATCTTTCTCTCACGGAATGGCTGGTAGTTTTGAACTGTTGACCTTGAGGTTAGTAGTCTGACTTGTAACCACTACGCTACCAGAGCTCCTTACTATAAGCCATAGATTACTAAATTAAAAATGGCCAATACTTGTCCTTCTCAGCTCACTAATGTCTAGGATTTCAATCTTTATGCATTTCAATGCTTTTTTTGATGACTTGCAGTTTTCCTATATTCACTCTTTATACATTCCATATTTCAATTATCAATGAATGTTTGAAGTTGATTCTTTTGAGTTATGTCCCATCAGCAAAGGAAGATCCCTATAATTTTGTTCTATCCACATCATTAAGGCTAACTTTACTTTGAGGAGGCAGGTATTTTTTGGTCATTATTTGAGTGCCTTTTCCCCTGAAGGGGCTCACCTTCTGGCACTGTGTCAGGCAGCATTCCACTGCTATTCATAAGGTCTTCAAGGCCTAAGCCCTCAGAAGTGGACCACTTACTTCTTCTTCCTAGTCTGTCTTAGTCTGGAAGCTCTGCTGAAACCTGTCCACTCTGGGTGACCCTGCTGGAATTTGAACCTCCGGTGGCATAGCTTCCAGCATCACAGCAACATGTAAGCCACCATTATGACAAGCTGACAAGACATGTAGGGATAAAAGCATTATTACATTTAAAATAGACATATGGGATTAAATTAAACAGAGATCTACACTGATATTTAATTCTTCCATTTTGATGATCTATAACTTTTAGAGTCTTTTTTAATACACCTCAATAAAATCTACTCTATTGTTACACTGCGGGATGAAGTACTGGACTGCATGTTCAGTTTGAACCACAAGATTGGTGATTGAAACTCATGAGCCACTTCTTGAAAATCCTATACAAGGGTGCCATGGGTTGGAACCGACTCAATGGCACTTAGCAACAACAACAAATTTTATTGTACTTGTAATTCCTTTTCAAACCCCAAAATAGAATTTAATTTGGAATTTGAGGCATGATTGAGGCATTATTTGAGCTATTTTCATTTTATTTGTATCCACAATAAGCACCCAGGAAGCGACAGTCAAGAAATCAAATGGCCTGCTGTAGAAGACCTCATTAAAATGTTAAAAGTCCAAGTAGTCCCACTGAGGACTAAGATGTGCCTGACCTAAAGTGCGGCATTTCAATCACCTCAAATGTATGTGAAAGTTAGACAATAAATAAGAAAGACCAAAGAATTAATGCCTTTGAATTAAGTTGTTGGTGAAAAATATTTAAAAAACCTTGGACTGCCTGAAGAATGAACTTGGAAGAAGTAGAGGCAGAATGCTCCTTAGAAGGGAGGGTGGCAAAACTTTGTCTTATGTCCTTTGGACAGGTTATCAGAAGGGACCAGTCCTTGGAGAATGACATCATGTTTGGTAATATAAAAAAGGAATACCCTCAAGGAAATTTATTGATAGTAGCTGCAGCAATGGGCTTACACATGGCAATGATCCTGAGGATGGCATGAGACTGGGCAGTGTTTCTGTTGTACAGGGTTGCTGTGAGGCCGTACTAAGTTGATGGCACCTAACAACAATGAACAGCAACAAAGAACATATCTAGTGATTTCTATCTTTTTGTTTTCTCTTAAACTTAGCAATAAATAATGCAATTGCACGTCATATATTTCCTAGAAACTGGTTATCAAATGGCAATAGGACCCCTTATAAGAAAATGCTCCAAAGAAAGCCTTCTTGTGAGGAGTAGGGACCTATTGAATGGGTTGTTATTCACTGTAAAGAAAAGCAAATATTAGCTCTTCACTGATTGCGTTTTCAGGTCAGCATGAGGGTCTCCCTTGAATAAAAGGTTGTAATTGTTCCTCCTAGCTAGATGTAAATTGGAGATGGACCGGACAGAAAAAGGTTAAGGAGCTCATATTCAAGAATACATCTTAGAGAATGGAAGTCCTTCTGTGCTTTCAATGAGCCTATAGAGAAACTCAGCAACTACAGACCAGGAAACATATTTTGTTGTTGTTGTTGTTGTTAGTTACATTCTGTTGAGTCAGTTCTGACACATAGTGACTTGGTGAACAGCAGAATGAAACTGTCCAGTCTTACATAAGCATTGCTGTTGTTGTTAAGCGCTGCCGAGTCATTTCTGACTCATAGCAACCCTGTATAGGGTTTCTGAGGAGTGGCTGGTGGGTCTGAACCACTGACCTTGTGGCTTAAACTGACCTTGTGGTCCAACACATTATCCTGTAGTACCACACTAGGATTCCTATTTAACTGTTGTAGTTGTTGTTGTTAAGTGCCATCGAGTCGTTTCCGACCCATAGTGACCCTGTATTAGGTTTCTGAGGAGCGGCTGGTAAGCTTGAAATGCTGACCTTGTAGTTCAAACAGCTTTGCAGTCTGGTGCATTAACCCACAGTAAGGACATCATAATATTCCTTGGCCTTTGTCTTTCCCCAAGCTTTTTTATTCTGTCATCCCTTTCAAACCCAGAGGCCTGTACATTGTCTTTGGAGATAGCAAAAAGCTGGAAGCTGCAGCAACAACCCTTTCTGCTGCCATATCAGTGGAGAGAAGATTCCTGAGGGTGAGAAAAAGGTAGAGACAACTTTAGTAGGGGAATTACCAAGGTCTTTGTTGAGAGATAAGACTAGCACAGAAGTTAGCCTGGGTTACCAACTCAGTGAGGACCGGGCAGTGTTTCTTTCTGTTATGCATAAGGTTGCAATGAAACAGCACCTAACAATAGTACATCATTGGGAATCCATGATGCATTCAACTGGGATGACAGTATACACCATTAAAATCTTTATCACTAACTTTTAATGAATCTTGAGATTCAGTCATTGAAAACATAATCTATTTCATTAAGATATTGACTCACTCAAAATGCTATCCTCAGAATTCCATTATTGTGATTCAACCCAGATTGTTTTTCAGTTCCTGATGTTATGATAAAGTAATAATATTATTGCATATAGAGTTGTTATTCAGCAATGCTTGAGTATCCAAGTTGTTTCAAAACTTTTTGATGCTTTTCAAAAGCAACTTTATATTCCTAACCCTATTTCAGCAACTTCTCACATGTGCCTCATTTTTTTGTTCCCTAATTTTGTTTCTTTCTGCTGCTATATAAAATTACCAGCTAGGAACATTTACAATCATTCTTTGGTTTTCTCTCTTTGACAAGTGTCGTTACACACAATTGTCCAATATCAGCTCCTGTCTCCCATCCTATCTTACCTGCAGGTGTTCGGTTCTATCACACTTTTATTTTGGATATTAAACTGTCAGGTAAGATGAGTGATGTTTCTAGTGTTAAAAATTGTTCTTTTCTTATTGCACAGTTTTTTTTTTTTATCATGTATCCACATTTCTTTCTGCTTCAGTCTCCTGAAACTATGATTGAATCTGAAGTTATGCAAGACCAGAAGTCTTTTAAAGTTTATGCCCTTGATACAGTTATGCAAACAAGTACAAAGTTATTCCCAGCAGCTAATGCTAGCACTGGGATTCACTTGAGTTAACAGTAATGAAGTTTCTATTCCTATTTTTCCTCTAGTTTTTACACTGGTACTGTAATGCCATTGATTAATAAGTAAACAATAATTGTTACCCAATTTTTACTTATTCATTGTGAATATCTTTTTAAACAATGTAAGACAACTAGACACATAGACCTCATTAGATGATCTATACAGAAATTTAATTGATGAAATTGCTGATGACATTTCACTGATGACAGTGAAAACCTCAATATCATCAACCAAACAAGGCCAGGGGAAGACTGTGGAACAGACCATCAATGGCCCATATATATATATAAGCTGAGGAAAAGTAAAATAAGTCTACAAGAGTCTCAATATGACCTTGAACATATCCCACCTGAATTTAGAAAGCATCTCAAGAGCAGATTTAATGCATTAGACACTAATGACCGAAGACCAGAAGAATTGTGAGATGACATAAAAAACATAACAGAAGAAAGCAAAAGGTCATTAAGAAGACAAGAAAGAAGGAAAAGACCAAAGTGGCTATCAGAAGAAACTGTGAAACTTCCTCTCCAGCATAAAGATACTAACGTAAATAAAAGAAATGAGGAGATTAAAGAGCTGAATAGAAATTTTTAAAGGGCAGCTCCAGAAAACAAAATAAAGTATTATAATGAAATGTGCAAGGACCTGGAGTCAGAAAACAAAAAGGGAAGAACATGCTCAGCATTTTTCAAGCTGAGAGAAGTGAAGGAAAAATTCACCCTTCAACTTTCAGTATTGAAGGTTTCTAGCTTAGTGGTTAAGAATTGGGCTGCAAACAGCAAGGTCAGCAGTTTGAGACTACCAGCTGTTCCACGGGAGAAGGATGAGACATTCTACTCCCGTAAAGATTTACAGCCTCAGAAACCCTGTACAGGGTTGCTATGAGTTGGAACCGACTCCATGGCACACAGCCACCACAGCCACCATAGGCAAAATATTGAATGATGCAGAAAGAATTAAATGAAGATGGGAGGATTACAGAGTCACTGTACCAAAAAGAAATGGTTGATGTTCAATCATTTCTAGAATGATTTCTAGAGGTAGTCAACGGTACTGGAGAAAAAAGTTCACGGTGCACTGGCAAAGAACAAGTCTTCAGGAATTTATGGAATACAAATTGAAATCTTTCAACAAACTGATGGAACACTGGAGGCATTCACTCATCTATGCCAAGAAATTTGACATGGCCAACTGATTTGAAGAGATCCACATTTGTGCCCATTCCAAAAAGAGGTGACCCAACGGAATGCAGAAATTATCTGGGACAATATCATTAATATCACATGCAAGTTACATTTTGCTAAGGGTAATTAAAAAATGGCTGCAACAGTACATTGACAAGGAACTGCTAGAGGTTCAAGCTGGATTCAGATGAGAATGTGGAACTAGGTATATAACTGCTTATGTAAGATGAATCTTGGCTGAAAGCAGAGAATACCAGAAAGATATTTTACTGAATGCAAAGGCTTTTGATTGTTTGGATCATAACAAGCTATGGATAGCATTAAGAAGATTGGGTGTTTCAGAACACTTTATTGTAATCATGAGGAACCTGTGCATAGACCAAGAGGCCATATTCAAAAAGAATAAGGGGACACTGAATGATTTAAAATTAGGAAATGTGTGCACTAAGAAGACTGTATTCTTTCCCCATACTTCTTCAGTCTGTATGCTGAGCAAATAATCTGAGAAACTAGATTATATGAAGAAGAATATGGCTTTAGGATTAGAGGAAGACTCATTAACAACCTGCGATATACAGAAGGTAAGACCTTACATGTTGAAAGTGGAGAAGGACTTAAAATACTTTCCGATGAAGATCAAACACCATAGCCTTCCGTATGGGTTTCACCTCAATGCAAAGAAAAGAAAAATCCTCACTACTGGATAAAAAAATAACATCATGATAAATGGAGAAATGATAGATGTTGTCAAAGACTTCATTTTGCTTGGATCAACCATCAACACTCATAGAAGCAGCAATCTAGAAATCAAACAACTTATTGCATTAGGTAAATCTTCTGCACGAGACCTCTTTAAGGTGTTCAAGAACAATTATGCCAGTTTGTATGTCTGACCCAAGTCATGATATTTTCAATAGCCTCATATGCATGTGAAAGTTGGACAGTGAATCAGGAAAAACATAGAAGAATTGATGCATTTGAGTTATGGTGTTGGGGAATAATATTAAAAGTACCGTGGACTGCCAGAAGAACAAACAAAAACTGTGTTAGAAGAAGTACAGTCAGAATGTTCCTTAAAATCCAGGATGGCGGGATTAGTCTCTCGTTCTTTGGACATGCTATCAGAAGGGATCAGTCCCTGGAGAAAGACATCATGCATAGTAAAGTGGAAGGTCAGTAGAAAAGAGGAAGATCCTCAACAATATGTATTGGTGCAGTGACAGCACAAATGGGCTGTAGTGTAGCAATAATTGTTCATAGGGTCACTAAGAGTTAGAACTAAATCGATGGCACCTAACAACAACAACAATATAAAAAAATGATTACTACTACTATTGTTGTTGTTGTTAAGTGCCATCGAGTCAGTTCTGACTCAGAAACATCAGGTCTGTGTTAGAGGAAGTACAGCCAGAAGGATCCTTGGAAACTAGGATGACCAAGGTTCGTCTCTCATAGTTGGGACATATCATCAGGAGGGATCAGTTGCTGGAGAAAGATATCATGTTTGGTATAGCGGAGGGTCCGAGAAAAAGGCGGAAGACCCCAAACAAGATGTGTTGGCACCGTGGTGGCAGCAATGGGCTCAGGATTAACAACAATTGTGAGGTTAGCCTAGGATTGGGCAGTGTTTTGTTCTGTTGTGTATAGAGTTGCTATGAGTTAGTACCCATTCGATGGCACCTAACAACAAAAACATAGGATTTCCAAGATGTAGTAGGTGGGTTTGAACTGCCAACAACTTGTTCACAGTCCAGTGCTGCTCCTACAGTATCACGCTTTTATTATTATTGTTATTTGTTGCTGTTGTTAGGTGTTGGTATCGACCCTATGCACAACAGAACAAAACACTGCCTGGTCCTGGGCCAACCTCACAATTGTTGCCACGCTTGAGCCCGTTGATGCTGCCACTTTGCCAA
>NW_006408550.1:7447054-7447823 GCF_000296735.1 Chrysochloris asiatica
ATTGGATCTTGATCATATGCTACCTCTTGAAATAGTTTAACATCAACCATTTCCTTTTGGTACAGTGATTGTGTATTCGTTCCATATTCTTTTGATGCTTTCTGTATCATTCAGTAATTTGTCCAGAGAATCCTTCAATAATGAAAGTCGAGGCTTGAATTTTTCCTTCAGTTCCCCCAGCTTGAGAAATGCTGAGTGTGTTCTTCCCTTTTGGCTTTCTGACTGCAGATCTTTGCACATTTCATTATGATACTTTCAATATCCTTCTCCAATACCATAACTCAAATGTATCAATTCTTCTACAGTCATCCTTATTCATTGTCCAGCTTTCGCATGCATATGAGAATATTGAAAATATCATGGCTTGGATCAGGCATATAAACTGAAATAATTGTTCTTGAACACCTTAAACACATTCAACAGATTTACTTAATGCAATAAGTTGTTTGATTTCTAGATTGCTGCTTCCATGAGTGTTGATGGTTGATCCAAGAAAATGAAGTCTTTGACAACTTCTATCATTTCTCCATTTATCATGATGTTATTTTTTGATCCAATCTGGCATACTTTGTCTTTGTAATGCACAGAACACTCATCCCAGAACTGAAGAGCTTGTTTGGAATCTTAGTTCTGAAGAACTTGAAGCCTCATCATAAGAGTCGATGGCAAAGAAAAGATTACCCAGGCCAGGCTAGAGACGGGAATTTACTGGAACCTCCTCATCCTCAGCAAGCATAGATATAAATGTGTTGTTGTTGTTAAATTCTGT
>NW_006408550.1:7453016-7455529 GCF_000296735.1 Chrysochloris asiatica
CACCACGTATAAACTGAGGCAGCACTGGAGACACTCATTCATCTATGCCAAGACATTTGAGAGACAGCGACCTGGCCAACTGATTGGAGGACATCTATATTGTGTTCATTCCAAAGAGAAGTGACTCAATGGAATGTGGAAATCATTGGACAGTGCCATTAATATCACATGCAATTACATTTTGCTAAAGATAATTAAAAAAAAATGGCTGCAACAGTACATTGACAAGGAGCTGCCAGGAGTTCTAGCCTGAGTTGGATGAGGATGTGGATCGTTAGACAGATCTTGGCTGAAAGCAGAGAATACCAGGAAAATGTTTACCTGTGCTTTGACTATGCAAAGGCTTTCAACCATGTAGATTACGACAAGCTATGGACACCACTAAGGAGCTTTGGTAGCATAATGGTTACAAGTTGGGCTGCTAACTTCAAGGGCAGCTGTTCAAAACTACCAGCTGTCCTATGGGAGAAAGATGAGGCTTTCTGTTCCTGTAAAGATTTACAGCCTTGGAAACACTATGCAGGGTCTCTATAAATTGGAACCAACTCCATGACACACCACCACCTCCATCACCATGGACAACATTGCAAAGAATGGGTATTCCAGATTACTTCACTGTGTTTATGAGGAACCTGTATATAACCCAAAGGCAGTTGTTCCAACAGATCAAAGGAACAATGAATGGTTTAAAATTAGGAGAGTTGTGCACCAGGGTTATATTCTTTTATCATACTTATTCAATTTGTATGGTATAAAAATAATCTGAGAAATTGGATTATATGAAGAAGAATGTGGCATCAGGATTGGAGGTAGACTCAAACTCAAATCCATATGATAGTCATATGATACGACCTTGCTTGAGGAAAACAAAGAGGACTTGAAATACTTACCAAGAGTAGAGAGTCTAGCCTTCATTATAGGTTGCACCTCAATGTAAAGAAAAGAAAAATCTTCGCAGCTAGACCTATGAATAACATCATTATAAATATAAAAGGATGTTGTCAAAGCGTTCATTTTGCTGGATCAACTATCAATACTGAAGAAATCAAGTGATGTATTGCATTAGGCAAATTTGTTGCACAAGACCTCTTTAAAGTGTTCAAGAGCAAGGATGTCAGTTTGAGGACTAAAGTGCACCTGACCAAAACTATGGTATTTTCAGTAGCCTTGTATGCATGTGAAAGTTGTACAGTGAATAAGGAAGACTGTAGAAGAATTGATGCATTTGAGTTATGTTGGAGGATAATATTAAAAGTACCATGAACAAACAAATCTGTGTTGTAAGAAGTATAGCTAGGGCAGAGATGGGGACATGGAGAGAGGGAGCAGCTGAGGACTCTAGATTTATGGGAAGAGAGGGACTAAGAGATGGCGGCCAGGCGGCAGACTTGCAGAATGTGCCCTTTGGTGGTGTAAATCATTATATATGCCTGAGTGGTTTTTGTTGTTGTTGTTGTTTTGTTTTTTTAAAAAGAGTTAAAGTGAATAGAGAGAAATACTGTTAACTGAAGTACATGGTTGATTGGTTATGTACCGTGGAGTCGGTTCTGAGTCATAGCGACTCTGTACAGGATTTCTGTTGCTGTATATCTTTATGGGAGCAGAAAGCCTCATCTTTCTCTCATGGAACAGCTGTTAGTTTTTGAACTGCTGACCTTGCGGTTCGCAGCCCGATTCGTAACCACTATGTTACCAGAGCTACATGGAAGGGATTATAATCATTGTTATGAAACAAGGTGTATGATTTTTTGAATATAAAACTGATGATCTGCCCTGTAACCTTTCACTCAATCCACAATAAAAACCTTAAAAAAAAAAATAGCCAGAAAGTTCCTTAGAAGTCAGGATGGGGAAACTTCCTCTGTCATACTTCAGGTATACTATCATGGGGGGACCTTTCCCTGAAGAAGTTTGAGGGTCACAAAAAAAGGAATACTCCCAAAGAGATGAATGTGTACAGTGTCAGCGTCAATGGGCACAAGCATAACAACTGTAAGAATAAGGCAAGATTCAGCAATGTTCATTCTGTTGTGCGTAGGGTGGCTATGAGTCCGAGCTGACTCCATGGCACTGTCTCTCTCTATGTATGTACTCTTGTTGTTAGGTGCTGTCAATGCACTTGAGGACACGGACTCAATGGCATGTAACAACAATATATGTTTATTCATGAATCCTATATATGGAATCCTTGGGTGACTCTGTAGGATAAGCACTGGACTGCAAGATTGTTTGTACTGCAAGGTGGGCCATTCAAACTCTTCAGCAGTTCCTTGGAAACTCTATACTGAGTCATTCTGAGTTGGAACCAACTAGACGACACTTAACAACATATATATACATACAGTATATATATAGTAGGCATATGTGTATATATATAGTCAGTGTGTGTGTGTATATATATATATATATATTCGATATATATGTATGCTTATATATACGTATGTTGTTGTTGTTCTTAAGTGCCATCGAGTCGGTTCCAACCCATAGCGACCCTGTACAGAGTTTCCGAGGGT
>NW_006408550.1:7455904-7464743 GCF_000296735.1 Chrysochloris asiatica
GAGCGAGCGCTGGTAGCGTAGTGGTTACGAATCGGGCTGCGAACCTTAAGGCCAACAGTTCGAAACTACCAGCGGCTCCGCGGGAGAACGATGAGGCGTTCTGCTCCCGTAAAGATTTACAGCCTCGGAAACCCTGTACAGAGTCGCTATGGGTTGGAACCGACTCGACGGTACTTAACAACAACAACAACATATATATATATATATACACACACACAAGAGAAAGATTAGGTTTTCTAGTGTAGTGGTTACGAATCGGGCTGCCAACCTCAAGGTCAGCAGTTCGAAACTACCAGCCTTTTCCCAGGAGAAAGATGAGGCTTTCTGCGCCTGTAAAGATTTAGTGCCTCGGAAACCCTGTGCAGGGTCACTATGAGTCAGAACCGACTCTACAGTACTTACCAACAACAGCAAAGGTTTATAGCCTTGGTAACCCTATACAAGGTTGTTAAGAGTCAAAACTGACTGGATAGTGCTTAACAACAATAACATATATATGTGTATATGGAGCACTGGTAGTGTTGTGGATTATAAATTGGACTACTAATTTCAAGATTAGTTGATTGAATCTAATAGTCGCTCTGTGGGGGAAAGATGAGACTTTCTGCTGCCATGTATATGGTTTCCATGGCTGTAAATCTGATGTGCAAACAGGAAGCCTCATCTTTCTCCCATGAAGCACCTGGTGGGTTCCAACCACCTTCCTTGTTAGCAGTCCAGTACTTATCCTACAGATCCACCATGTTCCATATATATAATGGTGGTAGTGGTGTTTCGTGGAAATGGTTCCAATGCATACCGACCCTGCATAGGGTTTCCAAGGCTGTAAATCTTTATGGGAGCAGAAAGCCTCAATTTTCTTTCACGGAATGGCTGGTAGTTTCGAACTGCTGATCTTGAGGTTAGCAGCCAGACTCGTGACCACTGTGCTACCAAAGCTCCTATATATATAATATGTGCATATATTTTATATTTATGTGAAATTTGCTCAAGCACCAAGGTCAGCTTTTGTTTTGCTTTTTACTTACTCTACACTTTTGAGGCGCTCTCCCTTTTAAATCAATTTTACTTGAACTGTATTGATTATACAACTGCTCTGCACCTCAGATACTATTTTAAAAATCTAGGACTGACAGAAAACAGTGAAAACCAGTGACAGGAGTAGAATATTCAGTATTGATATTGGAAAATAACTGTGAGAAGCTTTGGTGTGTTAGCATACTTTAAACTCAATATGAATCAGCCTTCAAAGACTGTTTATTGAAAAAGAGAATCTATGTAAATTGGGAAACAATATTGAATTTATTACCATTTAGTTCTAAGGGATCAAATAAGCAGGATGTTTTTAAATGGAGAAGTTAAAATCAGTTAAATTATAGCACTGTATTTTACACCCAGACATGTAGGAACCCCGCAGAAGCCTGAAGATCCAGGACCATGTAGAGATAAAGGCAACATTGCCTGGCAAAAACACTTTTTATCATGAACCATAATGCTTGTATAAAATATTCTTTACTGCATTCTCAACTCTGGGGAGTCCATATTTTACAACTATCGTGGTATTTCTTTCACCCCTTTGCCTCAGGACATCTTTCATCTTTTTCATCGGTTGAAGGTGAGAAATGCCATGTGCTGATCACTGAGAAGATTCCTGTATCCCGCTCTCACTCCCAAATTCTAAAGTTAAGCTGAACTGGATTTTTAAAAATATAATAAATACATATAGAATGGAACATTTGCCATTTCAATTTTCTTTACCTGTGTATAACTTTGTGACATTAATTACTTTCCTCATATTGTTCAGACATCATCACTATTTGTTTTCATATTTTTCCATCAGCGTTCGCAGAAGCTCAGCAAGGAGCATTCCTTCTCCTCCCTCTCCCACTCACCTTTGGTAGGAATTAATAAACCTAGGACTCTATACACTTGCATATTCTAGATATTTCAGAGGAGAAGTGAAATCATATGCTATTTGTCCTTTCATGATGGGTTTATTTCACTCAGCACAATGAACCAGTACACTCCCACCACTGCTGCCACTTCGTTGTTGTTGTTAAGTGCTGTCTAGTTGGTTCCAACCCATAGTGACCCTGTATAGGGTTTCTGAGGAGTGACTGGTGAGCTTGACCTGCCGACCTTGCGGTTCAAACCAACTCTGTAGTCCAACACATTAACCCCCAGCACCACACCAGAACAACTCCTATGCCACCACTACTGCCAACCTTTCTTGAGGTGGATCCATACACCACTACCACCACCCCTTCCTTCTCTATGTTGGCGCCCAATTTCATGATTCTTCCATGTTGTTGCATGTATCAGGATATCATTTCTCTTTATGGCTCTACTATGAGTTTATCTGCTCCTCTGTTATTGGACATTTAATCCATTTCCACCTTTTGGCTATTGTGAATAATGTTACAATAAACATTGATGTACAACTCTCTGTTTGCATTCCTGGTTTTGGATGTATACTTAGAAGTGGAATTGCTGAATTATATGGCAATACTATATATAACTTTTGTAGTAATCACCAAACTGTTGCCCACAGTGACTTCACCATTTTATAATCTCACCAACAATGCATGAAGCTTCCAATTTTTCCTTATCCTCATTAACATCTGTTAGTTTTTTGTTTGTTCATTTTTTAAATTGTCTTAGTGAATGTGAAGTGGTATTTCATAGTAGCTTTAATTTTCCTCTCCCTAATGACTAATGGTCCCTTGGAGGTATAAACAGTAAATGAGCTCAGCTGTTAACTGAAAGGTTGGAGGTTCCACATAATCCAGAGATGACTTGGAAGAAAGACTTGGATAGCTACTTCTCTAAAATCAGTTATTGGAAACCCAATGGAAAACACAGTTCTACTCTGACACACATGGGGTCACCATGAGTTGGAATCAACTTGATGGCATTGAGCATCTTTTCATGTGCCTGTTCACCATTTGTATTCCTTCTTTTGCTAAGCTGACTTCCATTTTGATGATCGATATTGTGAGTTATTTTTTCTTTCTGTGTCTTTATGGGTGTTTGAGTGACAGAGGTGAGAAAAGGCTGCATGTAGAGCAACTAAGAAATGTTCTTATATCTGTGTCTATATGCAACATGGACTTGTTAGCTGCCCCTGAGTTGGTGGTCCCCAACTCATGGTGACCCCATACACGATGGAACAAATTGTTGCCCATTCCTGTATCATCCCTCATGATTAATCATGAATTGGTCCATTGTGACCCAGAAGGTGCTCATTGATTTAGAAAACAGTAATTGAAGGAAGAATGACAAGAGCAAAGAAGAAAGTGCAGAGATAACTATTTGCAAAACAGAGCAGGCAGCTGATCTCTTGGCATGAATTGAAAGGCACTGAAAAGGCTGACATTACACAGAGCCTGCAATTCTCACCTTGGATTTATGAATAGTTTAGATTTGGGCATTGAATGCTGCTTCAAAATGGAACTTATTCTGGAGAGAAGCCACAATGAAAATCCAGTGCAAACCAGTATAGACAAGTTAGACTGATTTTTCACCAGCTTGAGAGATTTAGCACAGAAAAAGCTTTGATTTCTGGGAATGAGGGATGGAAAATGAAGGTGGGAAATTTCAAAACTTGGAGTGTTTATATTTAGGGTGATCAGAGCAGTCAGGAGAAGGATGGTGGGGGTGGAGCACCTTTCTGAAATTGGGAGCCAGCATAGAGAAGGAAGTGTGGAGTTATATGAGTCCTCCTGAAGAAAGGGGGGCAGTGGTGATGGTCTGTGGGTTGACCTAGGGAAGTGGCAGCAGTGGTGGGGGTAGACTGGTCCCACTAGAGAAAGGGTGGTGGTGGTGGTAATGTGCAGGTCCTCTTAGAGAAGGGGTGGTAGCGGTGGTGGTGGGTGTGTAAGTTAACCTAGAGAAGTGGTGGTGATGGTGTATGGGTTCTCTTAGAGAAAATATGGCTGTGGTTTGGGGGTCCACCTAGATAAGGTGGTGATGATGTACGGGTTAACACAGAGCAGGTGTGGTAGCATATAGATCACTGGCAGAGAAATTTCTCTTCATGACAATTTCACAGACCAGTGATGGAAAGAGAGACAGTATTACTTATTATTACCTTAGTGTTTTTTCTTTATGACTGTTGTTGTTA
Organism: Chrysochloris asiatica; assembly: GCF_000296735.1. NCBI lineage: Eukaryota > Metazoa > Chordata > Mammalia > Afrosoricida > Chrysochloridae > Chrysochloris > Chrysochloris asiatica. Next base: position 7,460,028 of record NW_006408550.1, read on the forward strand.
ATGTGCTGTTGAGTCGGTTCTGACTCATAGCAACCCTGTATATGGTTTCCAAGGAGCAGCTGGTGAGCCTGAACCGCTGACCTTGCAGTTCAAACGGCTTTGCAGTCTGGCGCATTAACCCACAGCGCCACACCAGGACTCCTTGAACTACCTTTGTTGTTAATTGCCTTCCAGTCAGTTTTGTCCCATAGCGACCCTGTACAGGGTTTCCGAGGCTGTAAATCCTTACAGGAGCAGAAAGCCTCATCTTTCTCCCGCAGAACAGCTGGTAGTTTTGAACTGCTAACCTTAAGGTTCACAGCCCGATTCGTAACCACTACACTACCAGAGCTCCTTGAACTGTGTAGGGGAGCAAAAAAAAAAAAGAAAAAGTAACATTTTTTTCAGATGGTTGCCTGCAGAATTTTCCAGAGAATGGTCAGCTGTCACAGTAGTTGCCTTTGGAACCTTGAGAAAAAGCCAGTTCCTTGCCTTAATTTTTGCATTCCTGAGATTTTCACTCTAGAATTCTGTGTCAAAGTAAGAGAATTGCAAGAAGCAAAGGAAGGAAGAAAAGAGTGTTGTGGCAAATAATGGCTCAATGTTTATGGGACCCGCTTCTCTCTACAATTGCCCTCAGGTCTATTAACTGCAAGGTCGACAGTTCAAACCCACCAGCTGCTTCATGGGAGAAACATGAGGCTTTCTGCTTCCACAAAGATGTGCAACCTCGGAAACCCCACATAGGGTCTGTGTGAATAGGAATTGACTCGGTGACTATGGGTTTGGTTTTTTGGTTTGGTTTATATACACCCTTGTCTTTGTTTGTATTGTTAGTAAGTGTCATCAAGTTGGTTCTGTCTCATATCGACTTTGTATAGGGTTTCCTAGGAGCGGTTGGTGAGTTTGAACCGCCAACCTTGTGATTCAAACCGACCTTGTGGTCCAGTGTATTATCCTGGAGCATTGTAGCTGGGTACATTCCTGCAGATCAGCAGAAGGGATGACTAGATTAGTGTGCAGAAAAAGAGCCCTCCTCTTCCATCTTGGAAATGTTCTCTCTATAGAAATACTCCACTCACTGTGTTTACAGTGCAGGGTCTGTGGATTAATTTAAATAGAAGCAGATTGATAACATAATTTCTAACACTGTACTGTACTACCCCATCTAACTGAATTATACATAGATATACATCACAACTCGATGCTTCTATTATATCTATAGATGTACAAACACATACACTTTTTTTTTTGTAATACCACAAAAGAATAATAATAAATAACAGATACAAAATCCTTTTAAGGAGTTAAATTGTATCTTTTATTTGCAGAATGTTGTTGTCAAGTGCCATCGAGTCAGTTCTGACTCATAGCCCCCCTGTATAGGGTTTCTGAGGAGCAGCTGGTGAATTTGAATCACTGACCTTGAGGTTCAAACTGACATGCAGTTCAGTGCTTTATCCCACAGCACAGCACCAGGACTCCTTCATTTGCATAGCAATTTTTTTCCCCCTTGCAGGTCACTTTCACCAGTGTATTGTCTTTCCTTTACACATGTGGAAATTGGAATTCAAAGGATGTCTTTGTAGTTGATAAGTGCCATTGAATCAGTTTGGAATCATAGTGACCTTGTAGAGTTTCCAAGGAGGAGTTGCTGGGGAGCTTGAACCTCTGACCTTGCAGTTCAAATCGACCTTGCAGTCCAGTGTATTAACCCACAGTGCCACGCCAGGACTCCGTGTCTTTAATGGTAGCTAAAGAACGGAGCTCTGGTGGCGCAGTGGTTAAGAATTGGGCTGTGAACCTCAAGGTCGGCAGTTCAAAACTACCAGCTGCTCTGGGGGAGAAAGATGAGGCTTTCTGCTCCCATAAAGATTTACAGCCTTAGAAACCCTGTTCAGGGTCACTGTAGGTCAGAACTTGGCACTTAATAACAGCAACAACAAAGAACTGAAAGTCAGGTTTTCAGAACCTAAGTACAAGGATCTTTACTACCCCAGGCTTCTCCCAACGCATTTGACAAAACTATTAGAAATAGCAATCAAGACAATCTTAAAATAAGGAAGCTGAGGCGTTAGAAGCATGAAGGGGGAGGTGTCTATTCTTTAGTGTTATGTTTGGATCTGCTAGGATAAGAATCTGTTAGTAATAATACTGTCAAAAGGAGGAAATTAGTTTTTTAAAAAATTAGCTGTGGTAAGAGTAGAACTTGACCTTTGTTAATATGCACACATTAGCATGATCTGATTTACATAGGTGTTAGCCCTAGGTGTTTGGAAGAGCAGCCCAGAGAATAACCTCAGATCATTACAAACCTGGAGGCGTCGCTTCTGTCCCTCTCTGAGGATTTTCAAATAAACATTAATTAGAACTGCACCAATTCAGGAATGGCTGATTACATAATTTTGTAAACCTGTCACTATCCATAAATATTTCATGAAATACAGAAATACATACAGCATTTTTTATAGCTTTATAAAGGTTTTTTTTTTCCTGTGAAGTAAAAAACAACATTCCTTATATAGTTCTCAGGTCAGGAAAATAATACTTCTGGAGCATAGAATTATACCTTGTGTTTCAGATATCATGGTTAATCTTCCTGGCTTTATATTTTGGGTATAATGTGGCAGAAACTGGTAAATGCTTATCTGCTGACAGACTTCCTCTCTTACATTATGGAGGGAAATAAGATGATGTGATGATATAAGCGTAATGCAGCGTTCTGCAGAGTTCAATATCCTGCAGTTTCTTTGTGCTCTTTCTGCTTGGTCTGCAAGTTACTTCTAGGCATCCTGAAAACCCACTGATCATGGAGAACTTCACATTAACACTGGGCACTGTGAAATATACCGACAGAGCCTAGAGAGTCCTATTAGTCCACACTTGCTTAATGCCTTTCACAGTATCATCTCAATTTTATGGATGGCAAATGTGAAGAAGAAAGTCAGGCATTGCTCACAACTGAAGAAGAAGACAATGCCAAACTCAACCTAGAAATGATTGGCTAAGTTAGTCATTCACGCAAGCAATATTTACACAGCACCTAGTAAGTGCCAGGTTTCTTTGTTTTAAATGTTAGTCTAACTTCAAACTCTAGATCACATTCTTTTTTTATAATGTCAGGCTTCTAGCAGTCTTCCGTTTGGAAGGAATTTCTAGGGATTTGAATCAAATTTCCTACCTCTGAGCCCGACTTCATGCATAGAGCTTCAGATAGTTTTCTCCAGCTACAATCCAGAGTTCATCACAAGACTGTCATCATTATTAAAGTTCTTTCTAGTGTGGTAGAGGACTGAGTTCCTTTCCTGTTTCTGACTGATAATCTTACTCCAATAGAGTCAGGATTATAGGGTGGTCATGTGGGAGGGTTCTGGAATCAAGGTCTTTTGTTCAAATCTCAGCTGTGCCACATTTTTCCTCCTTCATAGTGTTTTGACTTCTAAACCTTGATCTCTCCATGTTCAAAATGGGGATTCGTAGGAATTGTGCCTAAATTGATAGGCAAGTCAGGGAGTTGGTAGTAGCTATTCTGGATCCAGATCAATCTGTAAAGTTGAGAAGAGGAAGAATCTAGGTCACAACAGGGACTTTGTTTGAGTCTGAGGAGTCTTGGTGTGGCGCTGTAGGTTAATGCGCTGGACTGCAAAGTCCATTTGAATTGCATGGTCAGCAGTTCAAGCTCACCAGCTGCTCCTCAGAAACCCTATACAGGTCGCTATGGGTCGGAACTGACTTGATGGCACTTAACAACAACAACAACACTTAGTGATCAAATTAAAATCATCTAGAGCTTGATCACATTTTATTGGAATGTTCACTCTCAAACTGGTTTGTTACTAATATAAATTGTGCCTTCCCCTCCACCCCCATATAAAGATATGCTTACATCCTAATCCCTGGTATCTGTGAGCATGACCTTGTTTGGAACTGGTTCTCCAGTTGTTATCACTTAACTTGGGGTCATACTGGAATAGGGTGACTCCTAAGCCAATCTGAGTGGTATTGTTTTGAAAGAGAAGACACGCAGAGAGACAGACACCATGTGGGCATCAAGTGACCCTGAAGCTTTGAGCTAAGAAATTCCTGAGACTAGCAGAAGCTGGAAGAGACAATATAGGATCATCTCTTACAGACATTGGAGGGAACACGGCCAACTTCCCTCCAAAACTGTGAGACAATACATTTCTGTTATTATAAGTTACGTAGTTTGTGATATTTTGCTATGGCAGCCTTAGAAAATGAATACAGTTCTTTTGGTGGCTCTCTGGACTCCCAGTTGTTCTGAGAGGACCATCATTTTATTTCAGTAGTGAGTTTCTCAAACAATCCTTGTTTCTGACCTACTCTGATAGGATATAACAGTGGATTCTGAAATCCTTCAGGTGACCTTGGAACTCAATGGAGTTGTCCAACAGCTGGTTGTGACTAATCCAGTCAGTGATTAATCACAGAGCCAAACAACAACTTTTGTGTACCAACCTTGAAGTGGAGAATATATGTCAGACTGTAATAAGCAGATAGAGGCCAACTGTAGCTTTCAAGAACAGTTTATAATGTGAGTGGTAGGAATTATAAGGAATAAGGGAATTTAAGGAAATAAATGCCTATGCATTTTCATATTGAAGGAAAAGAACCTAAAATGTTAGTCTATAAATGATAAAAGTAAGATTATTGTATTTCCTAATTAATAGTGTCTAAATCGAAGTTTTCGGGGAGTAGCTGGTGAAACCCTATACA
>NW_006408550.1:7465868-7479044 GCF_000296735.1 Chrysochloris asiatica
CTTTGTCTATTTACTCTCGGATCATATGAGTGAGACTAATGTCCCTAGACATTTGATTTACATGTGTTAATTTTTAGGGTGCATAAAAATAGTAAAACATGGCCTTTTTTTTCAGGGGATAACTTCTCTGAAAAATCATGGATTAGCACAATAGGGCATCATCCTTCACTTCTCAGTTAACTTTTATAGTATACCCCTTAAGAAGGTTATCTTTACAAAATATTCAACAGCTTCTTTAAAACCTTTCTTTGGAAGAATTTACATTGCCATTTACCACCTGTCTGTCAGTTTCTTGAATGTGGTGGCTTGCATGTCGCTATGACGCTGTACTTTAAATACGGTCGCCCAAGGTAGGCAAATTCCAGCAGAGCTTCCTGACTAACACAGACTAGCAAGAAGCAGCTGGCAATCTACTTCTCAAAAAATTGGTCAGTGAAAACCTTGTGAATAACAGTGTAATATTGTCTGATATAGTGCCAGAACATGAGCTCCTCAGGTTGGAAGACACTCAAAATGCCACTGATGAAGAGCTGCCAGCTCAAAGTAGAGTTCATTTTAATGACACCAATAGAGCAAAGGTATCAGGACCTTCATCTGCTGAAGTGACATGCCTCAAAACGAGAAGAAGCATCCACAAACATCCATTAATAATTGGAATGTGGAATTTGTGAATTACAAATCCAGGAAAAGTGGATGTTGTCAAAAAAGTTACGGAAGGCATAAAGATTAATATTCTAGGAAATCATGAACTGAAATGAACTGGTATCTGCCGTTTTGATTCAGACAATCATTTGGTCTTCTATGATGAGAATGATAAATTGAAGAGGAAAGACATCACATTCACCATCAAAAAGAACATTTCAAGATTTATCCTGAAGTACAACTCTGTCAGAGATAGGTTAACATCCCTAACTCTACAAGGAAGACCAGTTAATATGAACATTATTCAAATTTAGAACCAACTACTAATGCTCTGGTAGCGTAGTGGTTATGGATCGGGCTGCGAACCTTAAGGTCAGCGGTTCGAAACTACCAGCCGCTCTGCGGGAGAAAGATGAGGCTTTCTACTCCTGTAAGGATTTACACCCTTGGAAACCCTGTAGAGGGTCGCTATGGGTCGGAACCGACTCGACGGCACTTAACAACAACAACTAATGCCAAAGATGAAGAAACTGAAGATTTTTACCTTCTGCAGTCTGAAATTGATCAAACATGCAATTAAGATGCATTGATAATGACTGGTAATTGGAATACAAACGTTGGAAACAAAGAAGATCATTATTTGGAAAACACGGACTTAGTGATATAAATGACACCGAAGATTATAGGATAGAATTTTCCAAGACCAGTGACCTATTCATTCGAAACACCTTTTTATAGCAACATAAATGGTGAGTATAAACATGGATCTTATGAGATGGAATATTCAGGGATCAAATTAACTACACCTGTGGGAAGAGATGTTGGAGAGGCTCAAGATCAGGAGTCAAAACAAGGGCAGGGTCTGACAGTAGAACACATCATTAGTTGGTTATATGCAATTGACATTGAAGCTGAAGAAAATTAAAGTTGAAGCTTAAGAAAAATTTAAAAAGCCACGAGAGCCAAAGTATATATAAAGTGAATATACCTTATTTTAATTCAGAGACAATCTCAAGAAGATATTTGACACATTGAAAACTAATAATCAAAGGCAAAACAAATTGTGAGATGACATCAGAGATTTTTATATTTGAAGACAGTAAAAGGCCATTAAAAATACAAGAAAGAAAAGATCAAAATGGATTCTACTAAGATTCTGAAACTTGCTCTTGAACATAGATAAGCTAAAGCAAATGGAAGAAATTATGAAGTAAAAGAGTTACACAGGAGATTTTAAAAGGTGGCTCATGAAGACAAAGTAAAAGTATTACAATGAACTATGCTACCTGGAGGTAGACAACCAAAGGGGAAGAATGCATCCAGCATTTCTCAAGCAGAAAGATCTGAAGAAAAATTCAATCCTTGAGTTGTAATATTAGAGGAGTTCTAGTAGCGTAGTGGTTATGAATTGGGCTGTGAGCTGCAAGGTCAGCAGTTCGAAACTACCAGCTGTTGCGCGGGAGAAAGATGAGACTTTCTGCTCCCATAAAGATTTACAGCCTTGGAAACCCTATGCAGGGTCGCTATGAGTCAGAACCAACTCCACACCACATAACAACAACAATATAGGTAAAATATGGAATGACACAGGAATTATCAAGAAAAGATGGAAGGAAGGCACAGAGTCATTGTACCAAAAAGCATTGATCAATGTTCAGCCATTTTACGAGGCAGCATATAATCAAGAACTGATGGTACTGAAGGAAGAAATCCAAACTTATTGAGGCATTGGTGAAAAACAAGACTCCAGGAACTGGTGAAATACCAGTTGAGATGTTTCAACAAACAGATATAATGCTGGAAGTGCTCTCTTATGTATGTTAAAAATTCAGATGACAGCTACTTAACCAACTGACTGGAAGATCCATATTTGTTCCGGTTCCAAAGAAGGTGATCCAACAGAACACAAAAATGATTGAACACTGTCATTACACTCAAGTAAAATTTTGCTAAAGATAATTTTAAAATGGCTCCAGCAATATATCAATAGGAAATTAACATAAATTCAAGCTAGATTCAAAAGAGGATGTGGAAGGAGAGATATCATTGCTGAGTTATGATGAATCGTGACTAAAAGCAGAGAATACCAGAAAGATGTGTTTCATTGACTATGCAAAAGCATTCTACTATGTGGATCATAACTAATTATGGATAGGATTGTGAAGAATAGGAATTTCAACACACTGAATTGTGCTTATCTTAGGCTAGGTTCTCTAGAGAAGCAAAACTACACACACACACACACACACACACACACACACACACATATATATTCCTGGTATAGTGTTGTGGGATAAGCACTGGACTGCTAACCTCAAGGTCAGCAGTTCAAACCCACCAGCTGCTCCATGCAAGAAAGATGAGGCTTTCTGCTTCCATAAAGATTTGCAACCTAGGAATACCTATATAAGGTCACAATCAACTTGGTGGCACTGGTTTTGGGTTTGGTAAATATATTCAAAGATGTTTATATTTAAAAAAAAAAAATGCTCATAGTTGTAAAGGTAGGCATGTTCCAAGTCTGTGCGTCAGATGTCAGGATGAAGGTATCTTCTGACTCACATAACTGCAAAGGCTGATGAACCTAATATTGGCAGATCAGAGGGCAGGTTGTTGGTTGCAGAGGTGAAAGAATCCAAGGTCAGCATGTTAAAATGTCAGGCTGCTGACAACCCCAGGATCAACATGCAATCTGGCATTGATCAAGTCCAAAGAACTGGAGGCCAGGTGACTAGCCAGATGCAGGGTCCAGATCCAGAAAAAGGAAAACAAGGTTTTACCCTAGCATCCAATATGTTAGAAGCAGACCACAATTCAAGGAAAATTCCTTTCAATTGATTGGCTTCTCATAGCAGATCTCCTCATAGGATGATTGCATTATATTAGATCTCTTTTGGGGGCATCTAAGAAGTATGAGTATTTCAGAACACTTAACTGTGCTCATGAGGAATCTGTACATAGACCAAGAGGCAGTTGTTCAAACAGAACATGGGAACACTGAATGGCTTAAAATTAAGAATGGTGTGTGACAGGGTTGTATTCTTTCACCATACTTATTCAACCTGTATGCTGAGCAAATAATATGAGCAGCTGGGTTATATGAAGAAAAATGTGGCATCAGGATTGGAGGAAGACTCATTAACAACCTGTGATATGCAGATGATGCAACTTTGCTTGCTGAAAGTGAGGAGGACTTAAAACATTTACTGATGAAGATCAAAGAGCACAGCCTTAGAAATGGATTACATCTCAATGTCAAGAAAACAAAAATCCTCACCACTAGACCAATAAACAACATTCTTATCAATGGAGAAAAGATTGAAGTTGTCAAGGACTTCATTCTTCTTGGATCAGCTATCAACACTCATGGAAGCAGCAATCAAGGAATCAAAGGAAATATTTGCATTAGGCAAATCTGCTGCACAAGACCTTTTTAAAGTGTTGAAGAGCAAAAATGTCAGCTTGAGGACTAAGGTACACTTGACTCAAGCCATGGTATTTTCAGAAACAGTGAATAAGGAAGACTGTAGAAGAATTGATGTTTTTGAGTTATGGTGTTTGAGAATATTGAAAGTGCCGTGGGCTGCCAAAAGAACCAACAGATTTGTGTTGGAAGAAGAGTAGCCAGAGTGTTCTCTGGAGGCTAGGATGGCAAACTTCATCTCTCATACTTCGGACATACTGTCAGGAGGGACCAGTTACTGAAGAAGGATATCATGTTTGGTAAGGTGGAGGGTCAGGGAAAAAGAGGAAGACCCCCATAAAGATGGATTGGCCAAGTGGCAGCATCAATGGGCTTAAGTGTGGCAACAATGATGAGGTTGGCCCAGGATCGGGCAGTGTTTCATTCTGCTGTGCATAAGGTCGCTATAAGTCGGTACCAATTCGATGGCACCTAACAACAACAATCTTAACTGACTGCAAAGTCATTTAAACTGCTAGGTTGGCAGTTCAAGCTCACCAGCTGCTCCTTGGAAACCCTATACAGGGTCGCTGTGAGTTGGAACCGACTCCACAGTACATAACAACAACAACAACAACAGGGTTCTATAAAAACAGGAAGAGAAAAAGGTAGTTACAGGAGATTAAGTTAAAACAACAACAACACAAAAGACCTTCACTTTGGTAACTAAAAATTGTCAGTTATCTGTAGAGCACAGAAATAGTGAATGCCTTTTCATTATAACTTGGGAGGATCACACTTGACGTTACTAGTCTGTGTTCAATCACTTCATATGGAAAAAAATGGAAGTAACTAGAAAACTTTTAACCAGAAAAACAAAACAAAACATCAATAAACAAACAGAAAAGGAAAGACTGATAAAATTATAAAAAAGTTTGATAATTTCTAAATGGAAATACAGATAAGAAAAAAACAGCAAAGTATTCGATAGTTATATGCAATAGAGTGAAATTAAATATAAGTAAACTTGAAAGTGGAATATCCCAGAGGACAATCTGATGACAAGCAGTGAACATTCTACTACAGAGCAAGAGCCCCATTGCTGTTGTTAATGTGTTGAGTGGGGTCTGACTCATAGCAATCCCATAGAGGGTTTTCAAGGAGCAGTTGGTGGGTTTGAACCACTGACCTTGTGGTTTGCAGTCCAGTGCATATTCTACAGCACCATTCCAATAGAACAAGAAAATCTGAGCATAAACTGGGGATACTCAGAGAACTTTTCAAATATACAATGCTTTTTCAGTTATGGGGATAATTCCTTGATTTTTTTTTTTTTTTAATTCCTGTCATTTATATGCTTCATTTCTCATGATATTTTTTGAATTATCATTAATTTTTTCTACTACCTATTTTTTTGGAGTCCTGGTGTGGTGTTACAGGTTAATGTGCTGGACTGTAAAGTCGGTTTGAATAACAAGGCTGGTGGCTCAAACTCACTACCCGCTCCTTGGAAATCCTATACAGGATTGCTGTGAGTCGGAACTGATTCCACGGCACTTAACAACAAAAATAACAACCTATTTTATGGCTAACACACTTCTCTAATGAGATAATAAGACACCTTTAATCATTTGTTTAATACCTGTTAGAACTTAAGTTTATTATTTTTTCCCTAGTGTTTGACCAGGGATAACCATTGCTACCACAGAAAATAATGCCATCTTCTATTTGTTGCTGATGTTCAGTGTTATCAAGTCTCTTCTGACTCACAGTGACCCTATCTATGCACAACAGCACAAAACACTGCTGGGTCTGGTGCCATCCTCATAATTGTGGTTACATTTGAGTCCATGGTTGCTGCTAATGTGGCAATCCATCTTGTTGGGGGCATCTTCCTCTTTTTTGCAGACCCTCCACTTTTCCAAGCATGATGTCCTTCTCCAGGGACTGGTCACTCCTGATACTATGTTCCAAATACTAGAGATCAAATCTAGCTATTCTTCCTACTAAGGAGCATTCTGGCTACACTTCTTCCAAGACAAATTTGTTTGTTCTTCTGGAAATCCATGATACTTTCAATATTCTTCTCCAACACTATAACTCAAATGCATGTCATCTTATACAGAGAGTTACAAAAGTAGTATTTCCCTGATAATACTATAAAAACTTGATTACTAAATTTTAAAAATGCAATTTAATAAATGGCATATTCCATAAAGTCAGTTGTTTTATGCTCATGAATGAAAGCACATTTTTCCACACCAGAGACTCCATAATGGTGGTTATGGTCTCCAGTTAGCCAGCCAAGTTTATTTAATTCACTATGCAGTTGAAATGAAGTGTTCTATAAATCAGATACATTATGGGTTAATAGACCCTTTGGGGGAACTGATATTGAAGGCAGTGAATAATCAGGAAACTGAGTGGCATTATACATTATTTCTAAGGGAATTAACTTTCAACTCATGTCTCAACTATAACATACTTCAAGATATTGAGAGACTGAGACAGAAAAGAAGGAAGAACATCAAATGGAATTCTGTTTTTGTTAGGCCACAGAGACTGTGGTAACTCAGAATGTTGTTATGTGCCGAGGAGTCGGTTCTGACTCATAGTAACCCTGTACATGGTTTCCGAGGCTGTAAATCTTTACGGGAGCAGAAAGCTTCATCATTCTCCTGCGGAACAGCTGTGAGTTTTGAACGGCTGACCTTGCAGTTTGCAGCCCGATTCGTAACCACTACGCTACCAGAGCTCCTTAATAAGGGGAATACAGGGGAGCAAAAAGAGAATCTTGAATACTTTTGTCATGTGACCTCCAGCATAATTTCTATCATCAAAGCAAAGGAAGGTTCTGAAAGCTTTACTCTATTCACATCATTTTGTTCAACTTAATTTGAGGAGGCACATTTCCCCAGTCACGTTTTGAGTGCCTTCCAACATGAGGGTTTCATCTTTCAGCACTATAACTGACAATGTTCCACTGCTATTCGTAAGGTTAACTGTTCAGAAGTTGTCTGCCTCTCTTTCTTCCTAGCCTCTCTTAGTCTAGAAGTTCCACCAAAACCTGTCCACCATGGGTGACCTAGCTTTCAGCATCACAGTAACACATAGCCACTATGGTACGAGAATCTGACCCACAGTGGTTGGTGGTGGCAAACCTACATGTATAATCACTTAGAGAGTAAACACAATTCTTAAAACATTTAATTATAATAAAAATCAGTATAATACTAGGGAGCTTCAAAAAGTTCATGGAAAAGTTTCATTATTTTTCATTCTGTTTTTTCACAAACACTTGAAGACCCCTTGTAACACAGTGTTCAGTATTCTTGCATTCTCTTATTTAATATTCACAACAGGTTTGAACCACAAGATAGGTGGTTCAAGCTCACCAGCCACTCCTTGGAAACCCTATGGTGGTGGTGGTTTTGTGCCGTGGAGTCAGTTCCGACTCACAGCGACCCTGTACAGGGTTTCCGAGGCTGTAAATCTTTTACGGGAGCAGAAAGCCTCCTCTTTCTCCCGTGGAGCAGCTGGTAGTTATGAACTGCTGACTGTGAGATTAGCAGCCCGATTCAGGGTTGCTATAGGTTGGAACAAGGAGCTCTGGTAGTGTAGTGGTAACGATTCAGGCTGCTAACCTCAAGGTCAGCAGTTCAAAACTACCAGCCGTTCTGCGGGAGAAAGATGAGGCTTTTTGCTTCCATAAAGATTTACAGACCAGAAACCTTATACAGAAACCTTATACAGGGTCTCTGTGAATCAGAACCGACTCCACAGCACACTAGTACCACCACCATCCCCACCACCATAGGTCAGAACCACCATCATAGGTCAGAACCGACGCCATGGCATGTAACAACAGTTATTATCCTTATTTTGCTGTTGTTGTTAATTGACACCAAGTTGGTTCCAACTTATAGCAACCCAGCATAGGGTTTCTGAGGAGTGACTAATGATTTTGAACCACGAGCTACTCCTCGGAAACCCTATACAGGCTCGCTATGGGTCGGAACCGACTCGATGGTACATAACCACCACCACCACCACCTAGTGGTTCCAGCTGTTCCACGGGAAAAAGATGAGGCTTTCTGCTCCCGCAAAGATTTGCAGCCTCGGAAACACTGTGCAGGGGCAGTATGAGTTGGAACCGATTCTACGGTACTTAACAACAACAACAACCTAGTGGTTCAAACTGAGTTTGCAGTCCTATGCTTATCCTAAAGCACCACATGAGGACTCCTGATTTTATAGGTAAGGAAACCAAGACTTAGGGAAATTAAGTTACTTGTCCAAATTCACAAAGCAAGTGAAAGAGTCAGAATTCTAATCCAGGATAGTTACTTAGAAGGAGTCCTGGTAGCATAATGGATTAAGAGCTGGACTGTTAATGGAAAGGGCAGCAGTTCAAATCCATCACTTGCTTTGCAGGAGAAAGATGAAGCTTTCTACTTCTGTAAAAAGATCCACAGCCTAGGACACCACCACCGCACTTAAGTGTTATTGTTAATTGCCGTGGAGTCGGTTCTGACTCAGAGTGACCCTGTATAGGGTTTCTGAGGAGTGACTAGTGAGTTTGAACTACCAACCTTGTGGTTCAAACCAACCTTGAGGTTGAGTTCTTATGTGATGGCTCCAGAATTCTTAAGCATTCTATATATACTTGTAAAGTGCTGTGGAGTTTGTTCCTACTCTTAGTGACTCTGTATTGGGTTTCCAAGGAGCAGCAGATGGGTTTGAACTGCTAGTCTCATGGTTAGCAGTCACTGCTTATCCCACAGCGCCACACCGGGACTAACATACTATAATTACTAGTGTTTTAAATGCTAAAGCACATTATAAACAAATAGAATAATGTTTGCTCTCAGAGAAAACAACTGAGTGGAGAAGAGAGATTTAGAATGTCCACAGAATAGATAGATTCTTTCTTCAGTTAATGCTTTCATTTCTTTGTCTCTGCAGTGGAATTGGGTAACAGGCTTACGTTTCTGTCCAAGCTGGTAGTTGGAGGTTGCAGAAGATATCGAATGTACACTTGCAGGCACAGGTTTCTAGAGTCTTGTTGTCAACCTGCAAGTCAAGGGTCTGGCACCACTGTGTCATTTATAAAAAAACTGTCATCTATTTACTTGATTGGAGGGTGTAATATTTACCTAACTTCTCAGACAATCATATTACTCATTTGTAGCACACATCCTTAGAGAATTTGTGTTTTCCAATGGATAGGGAAATTCTCTGTTTAAAAAAAAAACAACAAAAAAAAAAACTCTCTCTCTCTCTATATCATCTCAGAAATAAAATCTGAAAAAGAGATTTGCATTTTTCCTATTTTATCCAATTCAACCTCAACCTGGCATTAGCCCTGGCAAAGAAAAGAAGCCAAATTATGCATATGTTGGGGGGAGCAGCTTGTTAGAAACCCATTAACTTTTAACTATCAAGATTTTAACCACTGAGGGTATTAGGTTAAAACTATCACTTAAGAAAATTGCAAAATGCCTCCCTTGGGAGGAAATTAACTAAATTCTGTGGAGCTAAGACTACATACATACCAACTCACAACTAGATGGAACACACTTTAGCAGCACTAATCAATTAAACCTCATAATCCTGTTGAAATGGAGGGCTGGCTTTCCTGAGAGGTTACTCAGTTGACTTATATAACTTTTAACTGCAGATGCCTCACTGGGTCTTGATCTTGGACAAGTAAGAAGCTGCTGCTGGTTCCTGTAATCAGCTACAGGCAGCGGGAGCTGCAGAAGGTGTCTAGATCCCCCAGGTTTTAGCAGTGTTGTGGGGTTTCATCCTTTAGTTTTAGTTAGCAGATAAAGCATGTATTGGTCCTACTCCAAACTGTCTCTGGCTGTTCTGTAAAGTGCGTAATGTCTCAAGCCTGACTGCTTTATTAAGCCAATCAGATTTAGGGTGGCTGTGCTAGGCATCTCGTGTTGCTATCACAGAAATCCCACAAATGGGTGGCTTTAACAAATAGAATATATTTTCTCACAGTTTTAGGAGGCTAGAAGTTTGAATTTAGGATGCCAGCTCTAGTGGAAAGCAGTCTCTTTCTGTCAGCTTTGAGGAAGGTCCTTTGTTTCTTTTAATCTTCTGCTCCTGAGGTATCTTCAGCTCTCTTCCTCCATGTTTTCAATTGCTTGTTTTTTTTTGTATCTTGTAACATCTTCAGTGCTAATATTGTCTCATTAACTTAACAAAGAAAACTCATTTCCAAATGGAATTATAACTTTACAAGGCACAATTTTGAGGGACACAATTTAATCCACATCAGTGGCCTTGTTGTTCTTAAGTGCTGTCGAGTTGGTTCTGACTCATAGCGACTCTGGATAGGGTTCCCAAGGAGCTAGTGAGTCTGAACCACCGACCTTTCGGTTCAAAGCAACCTTATGGTTGAGTGCTTATCCTATAGCGCCATACCAGGACTCCCAACAGGCCTTACATGAAATTAAAGAAGGTAAATACTTTGGTGGTATGATTTACAAGGTTCTTAGCTATAGTTCAAATTTACCAGTTACTCCTTGGAAATCCTGTACAGCGTCACTGTGAGTTGAAACCACATCGATGGCACTCAACAACAACAGAAACATCCTGTTTATATTTGGCATGTGTTAGGAAGCCTCATAATATCTTGGCGTGAGATGGGGAGAGATTTTTTGGAACAATCATCCTGTTTGGATGAAATTCCTACTTCAGCTTGCTCTGATTTTCTAGTTTTTACCATTCCTTGCTTTAATGTAGCTTGTGCTCCTGCCCTGGCCAAGTGAACCCACTAAAGAGGCCTTCAGCTCAGTATGCTTGATTTTGATGACCAAGATTTTTCCTGCTTTTCTCATCCAAACTCTGCCTATTCAAATTTGATTCCTCAATGTTTAACCAAGCTATTCACAACTGGGAACTCATTCATAACTAAACCGCCTTGCCTCAGCTTTTGTAGGGCTAATCCTTAAATCTGACTTTCAAGGCCTTCCTGTCTCAAATCAAGCATTACCTTGTCCCTACCAGAAGCCAGGTTTGCATATGCATGCATCCGCTGTTACTTTATAGAGCTGTGACCTCCAACTCACCTTTGTCAGATTGAAACATGCATCTATAAACTCTTGATCATTCTAATTATCGTGCTGTCTAGTCTTTGTTTTCATCAGAGAAATAGTTTGAAGCGCAATATTAATGAATACATTCAATAACTATTAGGCACATAAGAAGATCTGGTAGCATTGTAGGATAAGCACTGGACTTTTAACCACAAAGTTGACAGTTCAAACCCACCAAGCCATTCATGCATAAATGGCTCCAGCTCAAAGTCCAGGAGTCTATACCGGTTCCTGTTTTTCCACACTGCTCACATCTAGCCCATCAGCAAGGCTTGATATGCACCTCCAGTATATATCTCCATTTCCCGTGCTCACACCTTTCTACATTCCCATTGCAATTACCTTGGTCCAATCTATCACCTTCTTATATTTTTCAGAGTAAACTTCCTTGCTGTGTTCATTCCTGCTCACTTCTAGAAGAGGCAAAGTAATCTAATGCTTTCCCATGATTTCCACTTAATCTGTACCTTATTCCCTGGAATTCACAATCCCCTAGACAAAACACTCTTCTTTGTGTCCTTTTATGTAAAAATTATTCCCATCTTGGTCTTTCACGTATTCTGTTCCTCTCTCTCTAGAATGCTCAGCCATCATGTCCTCTCGTGGCTGCCTTCATCATCTAATTCACCTAGTATCAGCACATTCTTCAAAGATGCCTTCTTAATTTCACCTTCAGGGGCTTCTCAGTAAACATATGTGGTGATGATCTGCTTCCCCTAAAGATTACAGCTTAGAAAACTCTATGGGGCAATTCACTTTGCCACATGGGGTTGCCATGAATCAGATTTGAATTGATGGCACCTAACAACAACAACAACAATCCTTAGCACTCTTATTCACATTCACCTCTTTTGTTTTTTATTCTTCAAAACATGTATTACTCTGAACTTACCATCCTATTTTATTTGTTCACTTGTTTATTGCCTATAGTCTAGTGTGCCATAATGCAAACTTGCTATTCACATCTGGGTCCTAGCAAAATAACCGAGTCAGTAACAACAACATTTAGTCCATTAGGTTTATCTGGGCAGATGATTCCCGAGTGGGTTATCTCCAAACCACATATGAAAAGGTGTTTTATCAATTGTTAACAGTGATGGACTTTTTATTAAAAAGCACAGAAACAAAGACGCCTATTTCTGATTGAATCATACAATTTACAATGACAACCCTGTCAGCATTTCATTGATCAATGAGGCTGTCCTGATTTACAAGTAACTAGGCTTAAGTTTGGGTTAAAACAAGTCTTAGGGACATTGTCCTCTTGATCGTCAATGCCATTTTCACTGTAACAGGATTCCATTTTTGTTTCATTTAACAATCCCCAAAAACGGTGCCTGGTACACAGGTGGTGCTCAATAGCTATTTATTAAATAAACAGTGTGAAATAAAACAAAAGTCCTTACTTTCACAGAACTTTTAGTTAGACCAAAATAAAATTTAAAAAGGGGTAAATAATGAATAAATATAAATTGTGGTAAATTGTATTACGTAGCGATTATGAATCGGGCTGCTAACCTCAAGGTCAGCAGTTCGAAACTACCAGCCATTCCGCGGGAGAAAGAAGAGGCTTTCTGCTCCCGTAAAGACTTACAGCCTCGGAAACCCTGTATAGGGTAGCTATAAGTCGGAACCGACTCCACGGCACATATCCACCACCAAGTTGGTACGTAGTCATGGAAGACCTTTCTCCATAGGTGACATGAAGAAAGTGACTTGGAGGCAGTTAACCATTAAATATTGGAGGCAACAGTGCTCCTCCTGGCGGATGGAAAGGGTAATGCAAAAGCGTCAGCATACCTTGTATGTCTGAGAGGAATTCGGTGGACGGAGTAATAAGAGCTGAGGTCTGAAAGGAATGGATTACAGTAGCAGGATTATTTTATTACGCATATGCCCCAATAGCATAGACAGTAAGGTTCACATACATTGAAAGGCTTCATGGGTGGAAGGTGCTGTGTGTGACCTAAACTGGTCCCGGTGGTGGCTGTGTGCTGTGGAGTCGGTTCCAACTCATAT
>NW_006408550.1:7480164-7481456 GCF_000296735.1 Chrysochloris asiatica
TGTTCTGGTGGATTCAATCAGACTATACATAGAAACCCCAGAAAAGATGCAAAATTGTGAAGAACAATCAGATAGTAATTATACTTGTCTTTCCATTTACTCTAAGCAGTCACTATTTATACTGTCAGCATTTTAATCCAGGGTTAAAAGGAAATGAGTTCATTTAATTTAGACGCTTTTGTTTAAGTAATCAGATTGTTTGGGGCATCTTGGTAGGCAGACTGACTCAGACTCATAGCAATGTTACAGGGAAAACAAAACTGCCCCCCAGGGGTCCTGAGCTGGCAATTTTTACAGAAGCAGACTGCCTCATCATTCTTTCATTCTTCTATACAGTAGCTGGTGGGTTTGAACCACCGACCTTTTGGTTAGAGTTGAAAGCTTAACCCACTGTGCCATGAGGGATTCAGGAGCACATTGTTGTTGTTATTAAGTGCCGTTGAGTAATTTCCGACTCATAGTGAACCTGTATAGGGTTTCTAAGGAGCAGCTGGTGAGTTTGAACCCTCAGCCTTGTGGTTCAAACCGACCTTGTGGTCTAGTGCTTATCCTACAGGGCCACAGCAGTACTCCACCAAGAGCAGATTAGGGCACTGCCTGACTTTTCCAGTCTCCTGTAGAGAGAAAAGTAAAAAGGGGACCATCTTCATTCACATTTGTGTAACCCGTTAATCCTCTGGAATACTTTCTACCTTTTCTTTGCTGTTACCAGGAGTACTAATCACACCTCTGTCCTACAAGAGAGGACTATTGCCTTCTACTGATTAAGAATAATCAGGTGAGGAAAAGTTTCCACACAAACAAAGGTTAATTATAGGAAAGAGACTTTCAAGGAGAGACAAAGAGGGCTTAATGTAACACTTAATCCCCATCTCCCCCAACAAAGGTTTTGTTTGATTTTTTAAAAAGTTCTGGGTGGGGAAAAGGCATTATGTTTGTTAATAGGAATGTTGTTGTTGTTAGGTGCCATTGAGTTCCAACTTATACCAACCCTATACACAACAGAATGAAACACTGCCTAGTCCTGCTCCCTCCTCACAATTGTTACGTTTGAGCCCATTACTGCTGCCACTTTGCCAACCAAGATTATTGGAGTTGAGCGGATGTTTTCCTCTTTTTTCCTGACCATCCACTTTACTGAATGTGATGTCCTTCTCCAGGGACTGGTCCTTCCTGATAACATGTCCGAAGTATGATAGATGAAGTCTTGCCATCCTGACTTCTAAAGACTATTCTGGCTATATTTCTTCCATTGTAGATCTGCTTGCTCTTCTAGCAGTCCATCGTACTTT
>NW_006408550.1:7482921-7495387 GCF_000296735.1 Chrysochloris asiatica
CCTGTTGATGTACTGTTGTAGCCAATTTTGAATTGTTTTTGGCAAAATTTTCCTTATATGTGATATTGATGATATTGTTCAATGATTTGCACTCCTTTGGGTCACCTGTCTTTGGAATGCACACTCACTTGGCCAGGTAGCTGTCTTCTAAATCTCTTGTCATAGATGAACCTTAAAGAGTTCAAGTGCCTCCAGTGCTGCATCAGTTTATGGGAAAATTTCAGTTTGTGCTCCATCAGTTTGTATTCTATTCATAGGGATGGTGGTGGGGGTGTGCTTTGGAGTCGTTTCCGACTCATAGTGACCCTGCATAGGGTTGCTGAGGCTGTAAATCTTACTGGAGCAGAAAGCCTCATCTTTCTCCCATGGAACAACTGGTATTTTAGAACTGCTGACCTTGATGTTAGCAGTAGGACTTGTAACCACTACACTACCAGAGCTCCTTATTCATAGGAATAGGTGGGAATTCCTGGGAAGTGGTCCATTTAAGAAGGCATGCTTATTGGGTATATGCACAGTTTTTCTTCAAAATGAATTCCACCCCAGAGGCCTTCTATAGGGGCAGACAATATTTATTATGGGATGTCACACATGGTTCTTTAGTACTCTGGTTCCAGCCCCTTTCAAGGGCTGGTGTTCACTGCCAAGAAAAGATAATCCTTCAATGTGAGTAAAACCAGTTAGCTTGCACATAGAACAATGCACAAATCTTACAGTAGTCTGTATACAGTAAATACACCGTAAAAGGGGCAAGTCTTGTGATTACTGTTTTCACCTTCTAAGAGGCCCCCTGGGTTCCTAATCTTAGAGAGACTTGGAGGGAAAAAGTAGCAGATGATGGGGATTGGGTCACATGAGGGCCTTAGTTAGTCAGAGGATTTTCTGGTGTGTGTGTGGAAGGGGTTGGGCAGTTATGGGGCTATAGTTCTTGGAAATCACCCACCACTGAGAATCCATTCAATGAATATTTATTCAACACCTACTGTATATGTCCTAAGCACTGAATCAACTGCTGGGGATATGGTAAAGAGCCAAAGAAACTCTCTGTCCTTGAGAAAAAGATTCTGCTTTCCTAGTCACACTTTCCAAGAGGTCACCTAGGTTCCCTGCCTTACAATAATCTAGTTGAGAAATAGCTCTCTCCCTTCCTTGGGGATGTAGTGTCATTCTTACATCCTAGTCCTGGTGTGGCACTGTGGGTTAATGCATCAGACTGCAAAGCCATTTGAACTGCAAGGTCGATGGTTCAAGCTCACCAGCTGCTCGTTGGAAACCCTATACAGGGTTGCTATGGTTCAGAATTGACTAGACGGCACTTAACAAAACAACAAGTCCATTTTTAGGAGAGGGGATCAGGAATGAAAGGTAAATTTTAACTTCACCCTGTGTTGATGCTGAAGTGCTAAAGGTGAAGAATGTAATCCTCAAGTAGCCTATATTCTAGGGGAAGAAATGAACAAGTGAAACATACATAGGGTCATGTTTAGAGCATGCCTTAGGTGGTCTGAAGCTGTGCTAGGTGTTGTTGTTAAGTGCTGTCGAGTCAATTGTGACCCATAGCAACCCTGTGTAGGGTTTCCAAGGAGCAGCTGGTGAGCTTGAACCACCGACCTTGCAGTTCAAATGACTTTTCAGTCTGACGCATTAGCCCACAGCATCACACCAGTATATCTAACCTAATTTTGGGAGGATGAAGAAGGCTTCCAAGAGGAGACAACGCCAGGAGTTGGTTCTAAAGACTGTAGTTTGCATAGCAGACAGGGTAGTAAAAAGCACTCCAGGCAAAAGGAACATCTACACATAGATTAGAAGGTGAGCATGGAATATTGTTGTTGTTAAGTGCCACTGAGTCAGTTCTGACCCATAGCAACCCTGTATAGGGTGTCCAAGAAGTGGCTGGTGAGCTTGACTCACTGACCTTGTGGTTGAAACCGACTTTGCAGTCCAGCACATTAGCCCACAGCACCACACCAGGACTCCATGGAATATTAGAGGACTTGTAAGAACACCTTCACCTTGTGTTTTACATATCTAGTGCTGCTGCAATGGAATACAACAAACAGAAATAGATTTCCTCACAGTTTGTTTTTATTGTTAAGTGCCATCAAGTAGGTTTTGATTCTTAGTGACCCTGTATAGGGTTTCCAATGAGCAGCTGGTGGATTTGAACTATTAACCTTACAGTTATCAGTCCAGTGCTTCTCCCACAATACCACACAGGGAGTCCTTCTCACACTGTGGAAGGCCAGATGTCTGAATTCAGTGTACCCGCCCTAGGCTTGCTCTGTCAGTTCTATAGGAAGGTCCTTGTGTCTTTCAGCTTCTTTCCTTGATGGCTTGGCATCTATCTTCCTCCATCTGGGCTTTCTTCTTCCTTGTTCAAACTGCTTTTTAAAAAAATGTTAATCTCAAAAAATCTTGATTTAAGACACACCCAACACTACTGTCCCATTAACGGCCTCATTACCATAACAAATAAATCTATTACCAATAAGACTGCTGTCTAATTAACGTGACAAATAAAACCTATTCCCAAATGAGATTACAAACACAAGTATAAAACCCTTTGCCACGGAGTCAATTCTGACTCACAGTGACCCTACAGAACAGAATAGAACTGTCCCATAAGATGTCCAACCAGTGGTGCTGTAGGATAAGCACGGGGTCACAAGGTCAGTTTGAACTGCGAGGTCAGTTGTTCAAACTTATCAACTGATCCTTGGAAACCCTATGTAGGGTCCTGATGGCACTTAATAACAATAACAACAACAACAACAGCCTTTCAGTTACAGCAAAAAATGCTAACTGATTACACTGCAGTGAGGATTTTCTTGGGTCCTGGTGTGGCGCTGTAGGATAAGCAATGGACTGCTAACCACAAGTTTGGCAGTTCAAATCCACCAGCTGCTCCCAGAAACCCTGTACAGGGTTTCTATATGTCAGAACTGACTTGCTTACACATTAACAACAACAACAACAAGAGCAGCAATTCAGGGTTTCCACAGTTGTAATCTTTACAGCAGCAGACAGCCAAATCTTTCTTTCCTGGAGTGACTGGTGAGTTCAAATTGTTGATTTTTGAATTGGCAGCAAACACTTAACCACTGTGTCATCAGAGCTCCTCAAGCCACAGATATAGGCATTAGAATTTGCAACAAATAATTCTGGGTGACACAATTCAATCCATGATGTCGCTCATGCGATGCAAAGAGTGGGCAGTGAAACAGTGAATGAGACTAATCAAGGACCAGATTCAAAGAGCTTATAAAAAGAGTTTAAAGTTTTTTTCAAGAGCAATGGGGGAGCCACTGGATGGATGGAGGTAGAAAATTGAAATGATTAGATTTTCACTTTTAGAAAATCACTCGAGTTTGGAGAATGGACTGGAATAAGGCAGAGAGAACACTTAGGAGCATATTACAAAAATTAAGCAGAAACGGATGCCAGTTTATATTGCAAAATTATGATATGGCATAATTATAGAGTTCTTCTTGTCCTCAATATTAATAGACTTTATTTTTTAAAGCAATTTTAGGCTTACAAAGAATTACAGAGTTCCCATTGTTCATTGTTTTCCCTATTTTTAAAATCTTGCATATGTCATTGTGTTGTTAAGTTGCTGTTGAATCGGTTCCAATTCATAGCAATCCTGTATAAGGTTTCTAGGAGTGCCTGATGGATTTGAACTGCTGACCTTGCGGTTAGCAGACCAGTGCTTATCCTACTTTTCCCCCTTCTAGCCTAGATGTGGAGGCTCCCAAGATACTACATTATCCCTTGTTGGTGTTCTGAAGCTCCTGCTCATTCCTTTGTAAATATTCTTGCTATTAAAGTCTCCTCAAGTTACATAGTTTGAATGTACCATCTGTTTTCTGCTGGCACCCTGACTGATCCACAAGAGGATGATAAGAAGCAGATCGATGCAACCAATTGTCAGATGGTGTAATTCAAAGGATCCTCTGTGATATAGAATTCAGGAGAGGGAGTAGTTGGTGACAGTTCCTGTAAGTAACACATTTGAGAGATGTTTTGAAGATAGACAAGGCAAAAGTCTTAGGTAAATAAATGTGTTGTGTTAAAAAAAGGAGAAATCAAACTCAGATCTGTCATAGAGTAAATATACAAAAGATGCACAACATCTTTATTACTTCATAATGTAATTTTTGACCAGTGGACTGGCCATCAATTTTGAATACATCCAGAAATGATTAACTCAAGGAAGTTGACTATAAAGACACTTTATATTATTAAATAATTCGTACAGATTGATTGAAAAGCCCATTTTTTTCTTTCTTTTCCCCCAGTAATCCATGCATAAGATTCAATAATATTTTCTAATTCTCCCCACAAGGCTGCTAAGTGGGGATATCTACACAGAGATCTGGGCTTATCTAAACCTCCTGCTGATTATTCAATTCTGACTCAGTAGTCTAACAAAACAGAGTAGAACTGCTCCATAGGGTTTCCAAGGCTGTAAATCTTCCCAGAAGCACACGGTCACATAGTTCTCTCCTGGCGCAACTGGTGAACCACCAACCTTTGGGTTAGCAGTCAAGTGCTTAACCAGTTTAGGGTTGGTGTGCCACCAGAGTCAAGAAAAGGAACCTTTTATTACTGGCTGGCATGTGAAACCTAACATGGACTGGAGATAAAGCAGGCCAAATAGCTTCCTCTGTATTTTCTCCTTTAAACTCATGCCCACGTCTTGGATTGTACTTCTCTGCTGGCAGAAAAGGGAAGTCCCAGGGAGCTCAGGGAGTTGACAGGTATGGGGAAACTCTGGACTCTCTTTCTTCAATTACATTGGCACACACCCACAAAAGACAAAATGAGAAAGTCTCAAGGCAAAGAATCCTAGATGAAAGACCAACCATGTTAGAAGTACTATGGCCCACAATGGTGCTCTTGCCCCTGGCCAATCTATGTTAGCATCATTTCTTAAGGGAAAGGTTAGGTAGCAGCAGTGTAAAATGTCTGTTTTCATAAATGGGAATTACAACAACAAGGAGCTCTGGTAGCAGAGTGGTTACGAATCGGGCTGCGAGCCACAAGGTCAGCAGTTTGAAACTACCAGCTGTTCTGCGGGAGAAAGATAAGGCTTTCTGCTCCCGTAAACATTTATAGCCTCAGAAACCCTGTACAGGGTTGCTATGAGTTGGAACTGACTCCATGGCATATAATAATAACAACAATAACTTTAGTAAAAAAATCCTTAAGCATATATATCTGTAGTAATGTATACATGTACAGTTAGTTGGGTCATAAAAACAATCGTACGGAATGAGGCCAACTAACCTGTTTTCACTAACCAGTCAAAATAGCTAAAACAGATATGCACACAAGCATCTTTTAAGTCATAACCAATGTTTCATGTTATACAGGTTTATTATCTTGTTAAAGAAGTGAAAGTAGCTTTTACTAGGAGACACAAAATGACATTTACCATTTACTCCTTTTGCAGCAAATATAGAAGGATATTACAAAGTTTTCCTCTTTGAGACATAAAGATTTTGTTTCGTACAGATCCACATTATCTCTCAGCTCAGAAATAAACACTGACATGTTGGTCTGGGCTACAGAAATTTTAGGCAAATTTTGAGGAAAAGGGGAGTTCTCTGATATTCACCACTGAAATTAGGTTGCCATCAAGGTGCCATGTCCAGCAAGCTGTCCTCATTTCTACAGTTGGTACTTTTTACTTTTCCATTACTAGGAAGTTGACTCACAAATGCCTTTCTTCACTTCTTTGAGCTTGGCCTGACTTGAACCTCACACCTTGTATTAGATGCTTAGGACTGGTGTGGCACTATAGGATAATCACTGGACTGCTAACCTCAAGGTCAACTGTTCAAACTTGTCAGCTGGTCCTTGGAAACCCTATAGAGGCTCTCTGTAAATTGGAATGGTAAGGTGGAGAGTCTAAGAAAAAGAGGAAGACCTCCAGTGAGATGGATTGGCAAAGTGACAGCATCAATGGGCTCAAGCGTAGCAAAGATTGTAAGGTTGACCCAGGACTGGGCAGTGTTTCGTTATGTTGTGCATAGTGTCACTATGGGGCAGTACCAACTCAATAGCACCTAACAACAACAACAACAACAATAAATAAGTTGAAACAGTCAATGACACAAAACAACAATGGTAACAGATGACCATAAAGTGGGTGGCTTAAAAATGACTGAAATTTATTTTCTCACAGTTCTGGACACTGAAAATCTGAATTCAGCATGTCAGCAGCGCTCTGCTTTCTCTGAAGACTCCAGGGAAAGATGCTTTCCTGTCTCTCGCAGCTTCAGGTAGTCCTAGAAGCTGTTCCCTGGTTTGCAGTAGCTGTTCACATGAAATTCTTCTCTGTGTGAGTCTATGTCTCTTCTCCTCTTTTATAAGGGGTCTACTCACATTTGATCTGAACTTACCCTAGTTCAGTATAACTGATAATATTTTCAAAGACCTTGTTTCCAAAGGTACCAGAGGTTAGGGCTTCAACAGATCTTTTCAATCAAAAAACTTCCTTCCACATCATCTAAAGCACTTGCTCTACACAATCAAATTAAAAACTGGTCGAAACTTCCATTTTTAAACTCCCTGAGCTTCAATTTGTTAATTTACAGAATTAACTGAAACAGCAGTTAGTATTTTACTAAATGTTGGGCACAATGCTAGGCTCTACAAATACACTGTTTAGTTGAATTCTTACAAGTTCACACAGTAGGCACTATTCTCCCATTTTATTGATATAAAACCATGACTCATGGAGGTTAGGTAGCCAGATTGAGCTTACTCATTTGCCATGTGGCAGAGGCAGAGTTCAAATTTAGCTCTGAATGATGCTATGTTATATATGTATGGAGCTCTGAGGACATTTACTGGACTCAGCTACTTAGGGCTTTGTAGACTAAGTTTATATGTAACTAGGGCCTGACCCAAGCCATGGTATATTCAATAACCTCATATGGATGCAAAAGCTGGACAGTGAATAAGGAAGATCATAGAAGAATTGATGCCTTTGAGTTGTGGTGTTGGAGGAGAATACGGAAAGTGCCATGGACTGCCAAAAGAACCAATAGATCTGTTTTGGAAGAAGTACAACCAGAGTGCTCCTTGGAGGCCAAGATGGCTAAGCTTCCTCTCTCCTACTTTGGACACATTGTCTGGAGAGAACAGTCGCTGGAGAAGGATGTCATGCTGGGTAAGGTGGAGGGTCAGAGAAAAAGAGAAGGATCAGCCAGGTGGCACCATTGATGGAGTTAAGTGTGGCAGCGGTAGTGAGGTTGTCCCAGGATCGGACATTGTTTTGTTCTGCTGTGCATGGGGTCGCTATGAGTCGGTTCCGACTCGATGGCACCTGACAACAACAACAAAGGGGTTACTATGGTTAAAGAAAAGTTTTTGGAAGTAATTATCTTTCACTAATTGCTTTAATAAGGAGCTGTGGTAGCGTAGTGGTTACGAATTGGGCTGTGAACCGCAAGGTCAGCAGTCGAAACTACCTGCCGCTCCGCGAGAGAAAGATGAGGCTTTCTCCTCCCTTAAAGATTTACAGCCTCGGAAACCCTGTTCAGGGTCGCTATGGGTCGGAACCGACTCGACAGCACTTAACAACAACAAATTGTTTTAATATTGTTTTCATTCTGGTTTGATTGATAAAATGGGTTGACACCATTTTTCAGGCTTATTTTTGACAAAAAGATGAGATTCAGTTTAATCTGTCCTGGTGTGATGCTGCGGGACTTCAAGGTGGGTTTGAGCCACAAAGTCGGAAGTTCAAGCTCACCAGATGCTCCTCGGAAACCCTATACAGGGTTGCGATGAGTGAGAAATGACTCTACAGAACGTAACAACAAAAACAACAATCTTTGTTTTGACTGAACTGATTATTTTTGACAATTTTCTATGATCATAACC
This sequence comes from Chrysochloris asiatica, assembly GCF_000296735.1. Lineage (NCBI taxonomy): Eukaryota > Metazoa > Chordata > Mammalia > Afrosoricida > Chrysochloridae > Chrysochloris > Chrysochloris asiatica. Next base: position 7,490,824 of record NW_006408550.1, read on the forward strand.
TGAAGGATGGTATTAAGAAAAAAGAAAAGAAAACTTGAGGCAGGAGGGAAAGAATCATTAGCTTTGTATGAAGAGAAAATGCATACATGTGTATTCTTTGAATAAGATTAACAGTCCATGCTACATTTGCCACCAGAGGGAGTCATATGAATAGTATAATATATTGACAAAAGAAAAAGAAAAACCATTAAATATTTTCTCCCAGTTCCACCGCTATTTCAACTATCCTTTAAAATTTGATAAAACTATGGGAAGAACTATGGAAAAGGATTTAAATATCACTTGGCTTAAGAACAGGAGACACATTTATGTTTAAATCAGCTATGCAAGGTTTAAGATAAATGTCAAAACAAACTCATTGACATTTTTAGATTTTAGCAACACCAATATCAAGCTTTACTGAAACTGAAAAATCAAACTGTGACCTCCTTTTCCCCCAAATAATTATCTATTGCCAAAACACTGTTCTCCAAAAAAAATGATGGAATCAATAATTTAATCAGTAATTTTATTAATGTTTTATTAAGGAGATATCACTCTACTTTTCTCTTGCCTATACCTGGATGACTCCTAAAAGTACAAGGAGAAGAAACTCAATAGGTAGAAAGACTCAGTATCCTTTATAGTCTTTTAACCTACTTGCATGCTCTGAAACCCAGGGCCATATTGTCTCAATTGGTAAACCAGGAAAAGATGGATTATTTATTAATTGTTGTTGATAAGTGCTATAGAATGCATTCTGACCCACAGTGACCCTGTATAGGGTTTCCAAGGAGCAGCTGGTGAGCTTGAGCCACCAACCTTGTGGTTCAAACCAACCTTGCAGTCCAGTGCATTAACTCACAGCACTATACCAGGACTCCATTTATTAATTGGTTGGTTTGTAATCCACTTTGTTTTGTATCTAATTTTAGAATTGATCAATCAATAGCATTTAATGGAATCCACTATTTACACAGAAATAAAACCTCAATTTAAGTCAAGATTCCATGACAGTAAATCTTGGAAAGATGAATTCTGAAGATTGTACCTTTACATAGATCAGGGAGTTTCAAAAGATAGTTCCTGGACCAGTCTCATCAGCATTACCAAGAATTTGCTCAAAATTAAAATGTTCAGTCCTCAGCCTTGGCCTCTTGATGCAAAGTCCAGAAGGGCAGCAGCCTATATACTTTGACAAACCCTCCAGGTGATTCTGATGCATGCTAAACTTTGAGAACCCCATAGAGACACTAGATAATCTCTTAAAACGAAGTCCAGCGACTCATGTAAATTGGAGCATGTGCTTCCTGTGTTTCCTTGTAATAGTTATTTTCTTATGGATAATTAAACATTTTTAATTAAATGCATTATCATCGAAAAGGATGCTTAACAGTAACAACTTTTGTAACACCAAATAGTTATAGATTCAAGAAAGTCAATTAAAAAATATTAGATACTTTTTAGAGAAGCAAAAGTAAACAATATATTGTTCTTTGTGGCTTTTGAGTTGGTTTTGATTCATAGTGACCCTGCACAACAGAACAAAATACTGCCCAGTTCTGCACCATTCTCGCAATTGTTTTTGTTTGAGCCACTGTGTTAATCAGTTTTGTTAGTGTCTACCTCTTTTTTACTGATTGTCTACTTTACCAAGCATAATATTCTTCTCTAGCAACTGGTTCCTCATGGTAACATATTCAAAATATGTGAGGCAAATCTTGTCCACCTTGCTTCTAAGGAGCATTCTGATTGTACTTCTAAGACACATCTGTTCACTATTCAGGCAGTCCATAGTATATTCATTATTCTTAACCAACACCAAGCAACATGTACTTTTCGTTAAACGAGAGAAATTTCTGCTTTTTTCTATCTTTCTCACAAATGTTACATGTGCCCAAAGATCACAAAATACTAAGTTTTCCATTTTTAATTTTGAAATGATATGATTGTTTAGGGAATTTAATAGAAGACGCTTTCTAAACAGTAAACCTAATAAGGACACATGTAGATTTGCTAGAGAACTAGAAACAAGAGTCATATTATGTGATAACTTTTCTCTTGTACTTCATTTTATTTTTTTCCAAGAGAGATTATACTTGCTGAAAAAATTCCCAATTTAACTCTGAGCTTCCTGGCAGGCAAGGTGAAAAGGGAACATATTATGCTACATGGCTTTGGTCTGTGATTAGACAATGCTTCTTAGTTTTGTAAGGACACAAAGCTTGTCTTGGCATGAAATCTTTTTTTTTTTTTTAAAGTTTTTATTGTGAATTGAGTAATAGTTTACATGGGAGAACATCGATTTTAAACTCAGCCTATTCGTATTTCATTTCATTGCAATGATCACAATTCCTTCCATGTATCATCATTCAAAAGTATTTGCTTTTTTCTTTTTTTCTGGATGTACACAAAAACACTCAGGAATATATAATAATTTAAACAACCAAAGGGCATGTTCTGCAAGCCTGCATCCTGCCTGCCAGCACATAACCTCTCTTGTTCCATGATAGAGTCTTCTGCTCCTCTATCTCTCCATGACATCATCTCTGCTTCCATCTTTGGTGTTGCTGCTTCTCTGACTAGGATCCTACATTCTGATTGTGCTCATCTCCCTTGATGGTCCTAGGGTCCTCTGTTCCTGGACTGTAAGATTAATTACTCCCCCCTTTATGTTACAAAACTTCTACCTTTACAGTTGTAAGAATCACAATTAGTCATGATAACAATTACTCACTATTGAATTGTAAGAATCTTATCTGCATCTCCTTTCATCAGACCTGTCTAGACATGAGACATGATGAAAACTATTCAGTGGGGATTCTACCTCTCCCCTGCACACTCTGAAACTAAACTTCTTATTTATTTATTTATTTAAAAAAATGTTTTATTGTGAATCACACGACAGTCCACATGGGAGAACACCAGCTTTACATTCATCCTATTGTATACCATTTCACTGCCATGGTTACAATCCCCTCCATGCACCATCAAGGAACAAAAGGGCATACACTTCAAGCCCGCCCCGCCCGGTCCTCAGCACACAGCCTCGCTCCCTCTCTGGGTCTAAAGTCCCCAGCCGCTCCATCTCTCCAAGTCATCATCTCTGCCCCCATCTCTGGCATCACTGCTTCTCTGGGTAGGGTCCCGCTCTCTGCTCTTCTCCCTTGATGGTCCCAGGGACCTCCTCTCCTAGATTGAAAACTTAATCATTCCCCTCCTTGCTACAAAACGTCTGCCTTTACATTTCTAACCCTCACAATCAGTCCTGATAACAATTATTCACTATTGTATCACAAGAGACCCATCCGCATTTCATTTCATCAGCCCCGCCTAGACAGATTGTATACTACTCAGTGGAGATTCTACCTTCCTTCACGTCCTCTGAAGCTAGGTTCCCTCTTTTTTTTCCCCAATGTTCTATTGTGAATAATACGATAATTTACATGAGAGAACCTCAGTTCCATATTCATTCCATCGTATATCATTACATTGCCATGGTTCCAATCCCCGCTATGCATCGTCTTCCCACCAAAGGGCATATCCTAGAAGCCCGTGCTCTACACTCCCCACCCCCCCACCTCAGTCCTCGGCCCACAGTCCCTTTCCCCATCCAAAGTCCCCAGCCACCCCATCCCTCCACGTCATCATCTCCGTCTCCATCTCAGGAATCCCCGGTTCTCTGGGTGGGGTCCCGCTCTCGGCTCTTATCAGTTGGTAGTCCCAGAGACCTCTGCTCCTAGACTGGAGAAATAATCGCTCTCTTCCTTGCTACAGAACATCTACCCTTGCATTTCCAACCCTCACAATCCATCTTGATAACTATCATTCACTACAGTATCGCACGTAACCCATCTGTATTTCATTTCATCGGCTCCACCCAGACAAATTGGATAGTACTCACTGGTGATTCTGCCTTCCTCCATGCCCCCCAGCTCTAGGTTCTCTCTTGAAAGCTTGCAAGCCAGTCACCTCCTGCCTTTGTAGTCCCCTCCCTCCCCATTTGGGTATCCAATGTCCAAGCTGCCCCTCTCTATCCACTCTGTGTGTGGAGGGGGTGGGAATGTTTCTTGCTGTAAGGATTTGTTGCCTGTTTTGTGTCACTGCATTCCTATGCATAGGTCAAGTTCATCAGCTTGGATCAGCTCAATCTTCTTTCCCCTGCCCCCTTCTTTCTTCTGGTCGAGCTCCGATTATCCAGTCACCCAGTCCCGGTCATCTGCAAGTGTGGGTGCTCCTGTGCACATATCCTCTCTTCCCATCAGCTGGCAGCTCCATTCTCCACTTGAGTCCTCCGTGGTCACGTCACTGACTCTGGGCCCCAGGAGTCAGTCCTCAGGTCTCCTCGCACTGCTTGCCAACCAGGTCCCCAACCGGGTCCACAGAAGCCCTCTGAATATTGTGAGGTTTGGCTCGCTGCTTCATTACTGCGTTTACCCCATTTCTCCCCAACGGTGATGCATGTGTTTACCAATCCGAGCGTGCATTTCCACCGAGTCTCAGTTTTGGAGGGGAGGGGGAGAGCCTACGTTGGTGGGACCCGACCGACTGCCCCAGTGTCTCCTAGGGGAGCTACCCATTTGTT
>NW_006408550.1:7497132-7501574 GCF_000296735.1 Chrysochloris asiatica
TCTGCTTGTCCTTTCAAGTGCGAAAGTCCCACCTCAGAAGGTTCTGGATGAGGCTCAGGATTTCAACTAAGGTCCTATACACTACAAAGAAGCCTATTTCACTGGGCAAATTCTAGAACCCCTTTTAGGTATTCCAATCAGTTACAGGCTGAAGATGGGCTTACAAGCTTTCTGTAACCATGTTTCCCGACATCCCTTTCTATCCCATTCAAGTGTCTATTTTGCAGTAGTAGGCAAAGGAAGCCAATATTCATAAGACAGTCAAATATCTTAACATTATTTTCCCTTTTTTACTCATTCTGTTTATATCTCAATCCCTGTATCACAGAGCCCTGTTGTTCCAAGGTTGAGCATACATCACTATTTACTTCTGTCCCATTTAACCTATGCAAACTTGCCTAAGTGTTCCCCTATCTACCTTGTTCTTCCACCTCTTCTCTCTTCTTGTGCATTGCCCTCCCAACACCCAAACTATGATGTGTCTGTCCCCTACCTACCCTATACTTTACCATTCCCTCCTTCTCACCCCTGGCAATCAATAAATATATATATATTTTCCCCTTTTAGTATGGGTCTTAAGCTTTTACAATAATGGTCTTATGCAATATTTGTTCTTTTGTGACTGACTAATTTGGATGTATTATCTATTTTTTTTTTTTAACAAGGTGCCTGAATTAGTTTACAATAGACTATATATTTCATTTAGATAAAATGCTTCATTATTATTTAAATATTTAAAAAGGTAGTTGCAAACTATGTGATGTAAAAAAAAGAAAAAGCAACAACAACAACAACAAACCCCTGGATTATTACTTTAGCTCACTCAATAAGTATTAAACTGCTGACACAGTAATTAAAAAAAAAATCATATTATCTATTTCAGATATAGTTAGTCAAGCACAAAACTATCAATTAGATTTTTTAAGTGGATGATTCAATCAATCCTTTGTGATTGACCTACATAAATATAATTGATTTCTCTGAACATTTAAAGCTGGCCTTAGAGATTGACCTGAATAATTTTGTTATAGTTCATTGCATATAAGACACAATGAAGTAAGCACACCAAGAAAATAGAGTTGGAAAGATTTAGTTGATGTCCATGAAATTAGATATCCTCAAAACATCAAACTAATATTGTTATCATGCCTTTGAGTTGACTCCAACTCATAGCAACCTCATACAATACAGCACAATAAAGCAAACGTTTCCCAGTCCTACAGCATCCTGACAATAGTAGGTATGTTTAAGCCCATTGTTGCAGCCACTGTGTCAATCCATCTCATGGAAAGTCTCTCTCATTTGTACTAATGCTGTATTTTATCAAGTACGACCCTCTTCTTCAGGGACTGGGCCCTCTGCTAACATGTCCAAAGTAAGACAAAGACTCACCATCCCCACTTCTAAGGAGCATTCTGACTGTACTTCCTCAAAAAGAGATTTGTTGGTTCTTCTTTCAGTTCATAGTATATTCAATATTCTTCACTAATACCAAAATTCAGGAGTATCATTTCTTTGAACTTCCTTTTTCATTGTCCAGCTTTTGTATGCATATGAAATGATTGAAAAGACCATTACTTGTGCATCTGCTTTATTAACGAATTAAAGAGATGTTTTGTAGCATATTTGCCTAATGACATGTTGTTGTTATTTAGTATCCTCAAGTAGGTTCCTACTTATAGCAACCCTGTATAGGGTTTTTGAGGAGTGGCTTGTGGGCCTGAACCACCATCCTTAGGGTTAGCAGTCCAGTGCTTACCCTTCAGTGTGCCCAATGACATACATTGCTTAATTTCTTGATTGCTGCTTATAGGTCCCTCTAATTATTTGTCTTTCCTCATGTATATATAAAAGATAATATTAAGAGAAATTATTTCTCCTATCTGCAAAGAAAAAAATAAAGTTGCATGCATTTTGTTGGAGCTGGAATGGATGGATGGATGCCTGAAGTTGTTTGACTCTACTATAAGAAACAATTTTGATTTTTCTTACTGTTCTTGAAAGGGCCAAATTCACATAACAAAAACAAAGTACTTGACTGGGAATTATCAATCTGTAGTCAAATTTCTGAAATATTAAAAATTGAAGAATAAGTCCACAATACATTTTCACAACTTGTCCTTTGTGGGCTCAAAATTGGAAACTGCTGTTTAGTCTTTGAAAATTATCATCACCATCGTAGATGGTTGCTGATCAAAGTTCTTTGGAGAGGTGCACATGGTTAGAAGAGCAGTTTCACATCAGGAAGTCAAGGACTTGCACCCTAGACTTTAATCTGAACATTGTTTTGATGTGTTATCTTGAAGGACCACCATTGCTTTGTCAATTTGTCATCCTGTCCTGGCTTGTGTGTTGCTGTGATGCTGGAAAAAATACCACCTATATTTTAAATACCAGAAGGGCAACCAAAAGAAAAAAAATTCAAGGGAAGTTAAAAAACAAAAAAAAACCAAGAAAAAAGAAAAGGTGAACTACTTCTGAATGTTTAACCACTGAAAACCTTATGAATATCAGCTAAACATTTTCCAACATGGAGTCCTGGTATAGCGCTGTAGAATCAGCACTGGACTACTAGCCATAAGGTTGGCTGTTGAAACTCACTAGTCAGTCCTTTGAAATCCTAAACAGGGTAGCTATGAATCAGAACTGACTTGACGGCGCTTACACCACCACCATTCTCTGATATCATCCCGGAATACAGTCCATCTGGTCGGAAGACACTCAACAACGGTGGAGACCTACTTTCTCAAAGTAGCTGGCTGACTGACTGTGTTCCATCAAATCGATTGTGACTCATAGCTATCCTGTATTGGGTTTCTGAGGCGGTAATCTTTACAGGAACAGAAAACCTTATCTTTCTCCTTCAGAGTGGCTAGTGGTCCTGAACTGCTGACTTTTTGATTAGTAGCCCAACATATAACCCACTACACTATCAAGGCTACAGCCTTCAGTATGGATTGCACCTCAGTGTAAAGAAAACAAAAATACCCAGAAATGATTGAACATTGACCAATTCCTTTGGTACAATGACTCTGTATTCCTTCCATCTTTTTTTTTTTTAATGCTTCCTGTATCACTCAATATGTATTCATATTGATTCTTAAAGAACTAGGGAAGATAATTAATTTAAAAATATCTTACTCATTGACTAAGCAAGCAGTATATCTTGGCTAAGAAAAAGTTATCAGGTTTGATTTTGCCTCTATCATTTATAACACTGGTGGCTGTGGTGGTTGTGTGCCATGGAGTCAGTTCCAACTCATAGCAACCCTGTTTAGGGTTTCTGAGGCTGTAAATCTTTATGGAAGCAGAAAGCTTCATCTTTCTCCTGTAGAACAGTTGGTAGTACCAAACTGCTGACTTTGAAGTTAGCATATAGACTTGTAACCACTACACTACCAGAGCTCCTTTATGTAGCATTGGACAAGCATAATTTAATTTCTGCTTCTGATCCCCATAACTTCATCTGTAAAATACAAGTAGTACTAATTCATTCTTCATGTGGGATGATATTTGACAATGCAGGAGAAATACAGCTATTTTTAATTAAATGTGTTGAGATTTATTTCATTATCTCCTAAAATGTGAAGAAAAAGATCTTAGTTTATGGTTTCTGAATATATAATTATGTCTGGGAACATGCCTCTTGAAATTTGAAGAAAAGAAATTTTACTAATCTTTCATTTTATTTACTAATTGTTATTTAGTGGCAAGTGTGTTCTAACTCCTGTGACAACAAAACCACCTTAAATGAAGAGGGTGTTTTCTATTGACAAATAAGCACCCTTTTGAAAAATCCACATTTACTACTATAATTTAAAATTTTTCAAATTTATGAATTATCAGGAAATGGAGAGGACATTTTGTTTCCTATTTTATTTTGATTTACATTTTGGCACATTCTTGATATTTCAGTTTTAAGAAAATTATTATGGGGCTTCTCAAAGACTATTGTTCCAGTGAATGAAGACACACACCTTATTTTTTTCTCTGGAATTAAGACTTTCTTGGTAAGGAAGAAACACTGCCTGGCCCTGCACCCTCCTCACAATTGTTGTTAAGTTAGAGTCCACTGCTGCTATCTCTGAGGGTCAAGTCCTGCAGATGCTAGGGAACCACAGGTTCAATTAAGAATATAAAACTATAAAGTAGCTTGGGAGCAGCACTGTGATGTGGAGCTTTTATCTTTCTTAAAAAGAGGAGAAAGCAAAAAATTGAGACTAGTGAGATGATTTATAAAGCAGATGAATTTGATTCCAGTTACTAGAGAGGTATCTTTGAGTATAAGAAAATCCTTGCAAAATGGAAATGGTACATTATAACATGACTTGTGTGTCAGTTTGTCATACTGTGGTGGCTTGTGAGTTGCTGTGATTCTGAAAGCTATGCCACTGGTATTTTAAATACCAGCAGGGTCACCCATGGTGGACAAGTTTCAGATG
>NW_006408550.1:7504338-7514631 GCF_000296735.1 Chrysochloris asiatica
AGAGTGTCTTCTTAATTCCATATTTAATTATTTTAAGCGGAATTTATGTCCCCAGAAAATACAATTTTGACTGTGCTGTGAAACTCAGCTCTAAGTCAAAGGGCAAGCAAATGATCATTATTTAAGGAAAAATATAATATCCCTTCATAAGATTTCTTATGATCAGATAATGTTGAAAGGTAGGGATGAAGCTGTTAAGCATTTTTGAAGTAAATACCTCAGAAACCCTATATAGGGTTGCTATGAGTCAGAAATGAATCGAGGACACTTAATATCTTTCAGAATATTTGAAAAATAGTTTCTCCTAAAATTTGGAATTATTCTTATTTACAATTTGATTTTCACATCCTGTTTGCCTGATTAGAAGAATATTGTTGTTGTTGTTAAGTGCTGTCCATTCAGTTCCAACTCATAGCAATCCTGTGTAGGGCTTCCTAGGAGTAGCTTGCTGGGTTTGAACTGCTGCATCCAGTGTTGATCCTACAGCACCACTCCACACAAATGAGATAGATGTTAATGATTTATGAAACCTGTCATATCAAAAGATGAGGCTCTTACTCGGCTGTCCTTAATGTCCACATGTGTTCAGTCACGATGCCTGTGAGGCTGAGTCAATGCATTGTTTGGCTTTCTCCTGAGGCCACAGGCATGTGTTTTTAAGACCAACAGTCAGACTAAGTTCCAGTCTAGGATTATGAACTAGAGTGACCTAACACAGTCCTCATACTTGGACATATTGTCAGGAGGGAACAGTTGCTGGAGAAGGATATCATGTTTGGTAAGGTGGAGGGTCAGAGAAAAAGAGGAAGACCCCAAATGAGATGGATTGGTCAAGTAGCAGCATCGATGGACTCAAGCGTGGTAACAATAGTGAGGTTGGCCTAGGATCAGGCAGTGTTTCATTATGCTATGCATATGAGTCGCTACTGACTCTATGGCACCTAAAAACAACAACAAAAAACACAGTCCTGATGGGGCACTGTGGGTTAATGTGCTGGACTACAAAGTCAGTTTGAACTACAAGGTCGTGGTTCAAGCTCACTAGCTACCCCTCAGAAACCCTACACAGGGTTGGCATGGGTCAGAACTGACTCGGTGACACTTAACAACAACGTGGACATTCACTACATCAGAATCACGCTTTAGAGGCAACTTGCTCATTTCTTTAAATGCTCATTTGTCTACCCATTCACCAGCAACTATTCATTTATTGGAGCCTTATATTTATCCTCTTCCCATTTCTTTAAAAATGATTTTGTTTTAAAATATCATTTCTAAGAGATGGAATTTAGTTGTTTTAGCCAAGTTTGCTGTTTGTTCTTGGATGCATGTTATTAGTTTTACCTTTTATGCTATCATCTTCCAACTGGTAGGTACATTGATTTTGCTTCTTCCTCGGTTTCAAGCAATTTTTCCAAGAGCTAGAAGAAATTAGTTGAGAACTGTTAGTAACTTCTGGCCAATGTATGCCCATATACAATTATTAGATCACCTTAAAAAAGAATTTACAAACACATGTTGTTGCTGTTAGGTGCCTTTGAGTCCATTCTGACTCATAGTGACCCTGTGTAAGGATTCTAATGAGCAGCTGGTGGGTTTGAACTGTTAACCTTGAGGTTAGCAGTCCAGTGCATATCCCACAATCCCACACCAGGATCCCCTCCTCACATAGATAAATATAATTATTCTGCTTATATATCTTTTGCATTGTTGTTACTCTTGCTTGCAACTGGGTGCTTGTATGTCTATATGGAAAAACGTAGACACAATGATATAAATTTATACTGAATACTTGTTGTTGTTGTGAAGTGCCTTAGTGTCAATTCCAAATCACAGCAACACCTGAACTCTGCCTCATCAGACCAGCAGGGTAGGTCCTGTCCAACTCTGGAAGGTCAAGAATTTCTTCCATAACTGTCCAGCCTGCTCCCAGCTGCATTCTGGACCCAAAAACTTTCCTTCCTGGAACAAGCACCCTGACTTCGGCCACTTTCTGAGTGGGCACAAACTATTTCTGAATCAGGTACCCTGACCTCAGATAACATCTAGGCCTGAAAGGAACTCTATCTAGGGCTGGACACCCCCTTCTTCTTCTCACCCAAAGAATTCTTTGACTGACAGAGGGTGAGGTGCCCTGCAACCCACAGTTTTTCCCCTGCCTCACTTTTCTCCATTCTTTGTTTCCCTTTTCTTTCCCTTCCCTTATTTTTCATCCTTTCTTTCTCTGCTTTTCTTTCCTTCTTCTCTTTTATCTTTCTTATCTTTTCTCTTGGTAGTTTTTCTTTATGATTGTTTCCCTTCCCCTCCCTCATTTTACTTATTGTACTGTTTCCTTTTCCTTTGTTGTTATTTTATTTTCCTTTTTCTTTATCAAATTCTTCTTATTGCTGTTGTTTGTCTACTTTCCCCCCCATGTTTTTTTACCCCTCTATTGCCATTGATTGTTTTTCTTGTTTTTCCCACTCAGGACCATATTCTCAGGGAACACTGAGGTCACTTGGTGTAATATAGTCCACTAAGACAATATTCCCCATTATACTTTGGTGGAGCATGACTGGAGCCTTAAAAGCTCATCAACAGATACTTAAAGTGCAACTATTGGTCTCTCCCTGTCTAGAAGAAAGAAGAGTGATGAAAATGAAAGATACATGGAAATAATTAATCCAATGGACTGATTGACTACACAAACCTCAGTCTCCATGATACTGAGGACAGAAGAGCTAGATGGTGTGCTACTACCAATTGCTCTGAAAGGGATCACTCTAGATGGTCCTGGATACAGTGGGAGAAAATGTAGAACAAAACTCATAATAATAAAAGCTACCTCTCAGATAGATACTGGTGGGACCCCTGAGACCATGGACCTTGGTTGCCCTTCAGATCTGGAACTGAACTCACCCATGGCTCAATTTTCAGCTAGACAATAGGCAGATTTCTGAAGGGGAGCAATGACGCTAGTGAGGTATGCTGCTCACATTAGAATAATCAATAAGTTGAGATAAAAATGGCAGCATTAACCCAACAACAAAGTTTGGAAGGGTGAGGAAACAAGGAGGAAGGGAAATAGGAACATAGGGAAGATGTGGAATAAGGCATGTTACCTTGAAAGGATTGTAATCTCAAAATGTGTTTGAGCTGTTGAATGTAAAATTGATCATCTGCTTATAAATCTTCACCCAATTCACATAAAAAAAGTTTAAAATCTCTTATTTAATTCCCATCAAGATTCCTTTTTTCTACTTTGAATGTTATGAAAACACAATAGAAATAGCTTAGAAATGCATTGTCACCTTAAAGTAGCATTTTTGTCAATTTAACCTTGATTAGATAATTTAACAAGCAGGAAGCAACCTTATTAATCACACCAAAAACTCTAAATATTGATATACTTTGGTTAATGTTCCAGGCTGTTGGCCAAAGATCAACCTACCATCTGCTTAGCATGCAGAAAAATCATTGTTGTTCTTGTTGTTAGGTGCCATTGAGTCAGCACTGACTCAGAGTGACCATATGCACAACAGAATGCAACACTGCCCTGCACTGCGCCGACCTCACAATAGTTGCTATACCTGAACCCATTGCTGCCACCACTGCGCTAATCCATCTCATTGGGGGTCTTCCTCTTTTTTTCCAACCTTCCACTTTACCAAACATGATATCCTTCTCCATGGACTAGTCCCTCTTGATATTATGTCTGAAGTATGAGAGATGAAATTTGGCCATCTTGGCTTCTAAGGAACATTCTGGCTGTACTTCTTCCAACACAGATTGGTTTGTTCTTTTGACAGTCTATGGTACTTTTAATACTCTCCTTCAACACCATAATTCAAATGCATCAATTCTTCTACGGTCTTCCTTATTTACTGTCCAACTTTTGCATGCATATGAGATTATTGAAAATAGCCTGGGCCCTGGAAGTCCTATGGGGGCAGTTCTCCTTGGTCCTACATGGTCACTATGACAGCAGTGAGTTTGCTTTTGGTTTGGTGTTTGTTCAAAATGTATATTGTTATTGTTAAGTGCTGTCAAGTAGGTTCCGACTCATAGTGAGCCTATATAGAGTTTTTAAGGAATTGGTGGTGGATTTGAACTGATGACCTTGTTGTTAGCAGTCTAGTACTTATCTTTACAGTGCCACACCAGGACCCCTCAAAATATATAGATAAGTATTTAACATGGGAAATTGCTATTTCCTGTATACTACTTAGTTCCTATGTGGAATGATAGAAATTTTTAAGTGTATTAAAAAGTCTCTTTATTTATTGCCTTTACTTGTATTTTACTAAATCATGCATAAGGTTTTGTCACTCTTTCCCTTTTTCTTTTATGTTTCTTCTAATATTTATTGAAATGTAATTTTATGCTTGCTGATTCTAATAATAAATAAGGCTAGCATTGTGTTTGTTTTTGAATTTCATTTTTTTCCTAATAATTTTTAATGTATTTTATTGAAGTATTAATCTACAATGTATTGGGGAATAAGAAAAAATTGGCCCCATCACAGATAGTTTGAGGAGCACTGGGCAAGGACCCAAACCAAAACACTCAAACTCATTGCCATCAAGCCAATTCCAACTCATAGTGACCTTATCTTATATAGGGTTTCTGAGACTGTAAATCTTCATGGGAGCAAAAGCCTCTTCTTTCTCCCACAGAACAGCTGGTGGGTTTGAACTGGTGATCTTGTGGTTAGCAGTCCAATGCCTAAACCACCGCATAGTCAAGACTTCTAGAAATATAGAAATAATTAAATAAATATTTATCGAACCTATTAAAAACTAGCACTCCCAAAAAAATATAGATAGAATCAGAGGCTTTTAAGTTTTTTACATTATTTTAAACTACTTTTAATAGCAAATCTTTAAAATATTATGGAACGTTTGTCATGAGATGATAGTACCTACAGTCTACAAGTTGCTTTGTGTGATATTATCAGTAGAAATTTCTGTGTATTTGCCTGGAATGGAAGATGCTACATTGTCTGTTATTGCACCATTGGGTCTAAGGGCTTAATAGACAAAATAATCTCTTCAAATTATAAATCAGGTTTTACTACCTGCTTCCTTACTTAAAACTCTCCTGATGGTTTTGTGTCACGTTTAGAATAAAATTCCAACTCCCTTTAGTGACATGATTTGTACCAGCCGCTCCGCGGGAGAAAGATGTGGCGTTCTGCTCCCGTAAAGATTTACAGCCTCGGAAACCCTGTACAGGGTCGCTATGGGTTGGAACCGACTCGATGACACTCAACAACAACAACAACATCTTACTTCATCTCAAACCAAGCTTTCCAAGGAACTTTCCCAGTCTTGTTTATGTGCCTTGAACAAGCCAGGCATGTTCTCACCTCAGAATGCTTGCTTCTTCTGTTCTTGTTCCTTCTGGGTGATATGCTGAGCCCAAATCTTCACGTAGCTGACACTTTCTCATTGTTTGAGATTTCAGATCAATATGCTGGAGAATCTTTATCCATACCTCAGTCACTCATCACATGAGCCTCTTATTCATGGCACCTTTCTTTATCTGAGGAGTTTTGGTGTGGCACAATGGGTTAATGAACTGGACTACAACGTCGGTTTGAACTGCAAGGTCGGTGGTTCAAGCTCACCAACTGCTCCTAGGAAACCCTATAAAGGATCGCTATGAATCAGAACCACTCCACAGCACTTAACAACAACAACAACAATTTATCTGAAAGGAGTCCTGGTGTGGCGCTATAGCATAAGCACTGGACTGCATGTAAGTTCAGTTTGAATCACAAGGTCTGTAGTTCAAACTCACCAGCCGTTCCTCAGACCCCTATACAGGGTTGCTATGAGTCATAAACAACTTGACAGCACTTAACAACAACATCTACAACAGTCTTTATCTGAAAGGAGTCCTGGTGGTGCAGTAGGTTAAGCATTGAACTACAAACCAAGAGGTGGACAGTTTGAACCCACCAGAAGCTCCACAGGAGAGAGATGAGGCAGTTAGCTTCCATAAATTTACAGCCCTGGAAACAGTAGGTAAGAATTCTACTCTATCCATTAGGGTCACGATGAACCAAAAGCAACTTGATGGCAGTGGGTTTTGGTTTATCACTTTCTGAAACTACTTGCTTATCTCTTTCCTTGCTTATTGTCCTTCCTTTCTATTAGAATGCAAACTCTACGAGAATGGGAATTTTCTCTGTTATTCATGTCTGTGTTATCAAAACCTAGAATTCTGGGAAGAATACTAACTTTAAGGAGACTCTCAAATATGTTTAATGAATAAATGGATTTTGTAAGAGCCATATTATTGAACAAGCAGTACAGAGCAACTTGAATTGGCAAAGGTGAGAAACGTGGTGAAGACATCTTATTGCAAAAATGAATAGGCCAGTTGATCCCCTTTTGTTCTTATAAAAGTATATAGCAATGGGGATAAACTTCTCAATAAATATAAAAGGTAAATCAAAAAGTGCTACCACTAGGATTACGGTTCATGTGCAGGAGTTTATTTCAAACAAAACATATTTAGACATGTCTCTATTGTGAGTGGATAGATGCAGACAAGATCTCTTGGTCATTGTCTCATTGTGGTTATTAGGTGCCATCGAGTCATCTCTGACTTATAGTAACCCTATGAATAACAGAACTAAACACTGCCCAGTTCTGAGTTATCCTCACAATTGTTGTGTTTGAGCTCTTTGTTGCAGCCACTGTGTCAATGAATCTCATTGGGACTCCTGGTTGTTGTTTTTTTTCCCCACTGATCTTCCACTTTACTGAGCATGCTGTACTTCTCCAGGGATTGGACAATTTATGAAAAGTACAAGAGGTGAAGTCTGGCTATAATTGATTCTAAGGAGTATTCTAGCTGCACTTCTTCCAAGACAGATATTTATTTGTTCTGGAAGTTCATGGTACTTTCAATTTTCTTCACCAACACCACAATTAAAACACATCAATTCTTCTGTGGTCTTCCATATTGTCCAAATTTCACATGTATAGGAGGCAATTGAAAGTAAAAAGCCTTGGGTGAGGCACACCTTAGTCCTCAAACTGACATCTTTGCTCTTTAACACTTTAAAGAGGCCTTGTGTTGCAGATTTGCCTAATGCAACATGCCATTTGCTTTCTTGACTACTACTTCATGAGCATTGTCTGTGAATCCAAGCAAAAGGAAGTCTTTGATAACCTTCAATCTTTTCTCCGTTTATTATGATCTTGCTTATTGGTCCAGTTGTGAGGAGTTTCCTTTATGTTGAGGTGAAATCCATACTGAAGGCTATAGTCTTTGATCTTCGATTATTTCAAATCCTCTTTGCAAGGTTGTGTCATATACATATTGCAGATTGTTAATGACTCTTCCTCCAATCCTGATGCTGCATTCTTTTAAAATAATTTAGCTTCATAGATTATTTGCTCAACAAATAATACAGATTGAATAAGTATGGTGAATGGATACAACCCTAACACACATGTTTCCTAATTTTAAGTCATTCAGGACCCAAAACATCGACCAAGTGTTTTGGGTACAGTGATTCTGTATTTCTTCCATCTTCTTTTGGTGTTTCCTGCATTATTCAATACCTTGCCTATGTTGTTGTTCGGTACCATTGAGTTGGTTCTGACTCATGCACAATAGAATGCACAATTCTATGCACAATTCTATGCACAATAGAATGAAACAGTTCCTGTACCTACGCTATCCTCACAATTGTTAAGTTTGAGCCCATTGCTGCTGTCACTGTGTCAATCCCATCTCCCTAGGGTCTTCCTGTTTTTTGATGACCCTCCATTTTACTGAGTATGATATCCTCCAGGGACTGTTATTCCTGATACCACGTCCAACGTATGAGAGATGAAGTCTGGCCATCGTGGCTTCCAAGGAGCATTCTGGCTGTACTTCTTCCAACACAGATTGGTTTGTTCTTCTGGCAGTCCGTGGTACTTTTAATATTCTTCTCCAAAACTATAATTCAAATGCATCAATTCTTCTATGATCTTTATTATTCATTGTCCAACTTTCACATGCATATGAGGATATTAAAAACATTATGTCTTGGGCCAGTTGCAGCGTAGTCCTCAAACTGGTTTCTTTGCTCTTGAACACTTTACAGAGAGGTCTTTTGCAGCAGATTTGCCTTAATGTAATACGTCATTTGATTTCTTGACTGTTGTTTCTATGAGTGTTGATTGTGGATCCAAGTAAAATGAAGTCTTGAACAACTTTAAACTTTTCACTGTTTGTCATTATGTTATTTATTGGTCCAGTGGTGAGGATTTTTGTTTTCTTTACATTGAGGTGCAATCCATACTAAAGGCTGTGGTCTTTGTTCTTCGTCAGTAAGTATTTTAAGTCCTCTGCTTTCAGCAAGCAAAGTTGTATCACCTGCATATTGCAGGTTGTTAATGAATCTTCCTCTAATCCTGATGCCACATTCTTCTTCATATAACCTAGCTTCCAGATTATTTGCTCAGCATATAGATTGAATAAGTATGGAGAAACAATAAAGTCCTGGAACACACATTTTCTTATTTTATATCATTCAGTGTCCTCTTCAAGTCCTGGTGTGACATTATAGGATAAGCACTGGACCTAAAGGTTGGTGGTTCAAACTGATCAGCCACTCCTCAGAAACCCTATATAGGGTCACTATAACTTGGAACTGACTTGACAACACTTAACAAGAACAACAACAATATTCCCTTGTTCTGTGTTAATGATTGCCGTTTGGTCAATGCACCAATTTCTTATGAGCGCAATTCAGTGTTCTGGAACACCCATTCTTTGCAATGTTATCCATAGTTCGTCATAATCTTACTGTTGAAAACCTTTGCATAAGTCCAAAATTTTTATTGCATTTTAGTACCATTTCCTCTATAAAAATATTTACTTTAGAGCACACGTTCTTAGTCTCGAACCCATAGATGTTTCAACTGGATGCAAAATTATGAGTACATACATTAAAAAAAAAAAGTATCATAATTATCAGAAGATGCTACATAAAGTCATTATTCCTAAAAGCTCAAGAACTTATTTTATATGAACTCCAGAAAACATAAGTAGGAAATCCTCGGAAATAATGTATAGTCTGTGATATTTTGACACCAGTTTTTAATATACCCAAAGATGAAGATAAAACAAAAAATAATTCTATATAAATAATTTTGAATATATCTCTGATTTAATTTTCCATCAAGATGCAGTAAGGTAGATAAAGACAGTTAAATGGCAGGTTCTCTGAATATGGGATATATTCTGTATTTAATTTTGTTGTTAAGTGCTATCAAGTCAGTTCTGGCTCATAGTGACCCTACGTACGAGAGGATGAAATGCTGTCCGTCCTGCTCCATCCTCACAATTGTTGTTAAGCTTGAACCTATTGTTGCAACCACTGTGTCAATCCATCCTGTTGAAGCCATCCTTGATTTTTCACTTTACCAGGCATGAAGTCTTTCTTCAGGGACTGATCTCTCCTAACAACATGTTCTAAGTACATGAAATGAAATCTCACCATCCTCGCTTCTATGAAGCATTCTGGCTGTATTTCTTCTCAGTCAGATTAGTTCAATCTCTGGCAGTCCATGGTCTATTAGTATTCTTTCTCAACATCATAATACAAATGTGTCAATTCTTCTTTGTTTATTTCCCCCTGGTCCAGCTTTCATATGCAGAAGAGTCAACTGAAAACACCCTGGCTTGGGTCCAGCACAAAGTGACATCTTTGCTCTTTTACACTTTGAAAAGATGCTTTGCAACAGTGAAACAATATAATTGATAAAGCTTACTGGATTGATTTTAGATAAATCAAGATATCAACAAAAAATAACATGAGATTATTTTCTTGGTATATGAAAAATTCCTTTGTGAATTATTCTAATAGCTCTAACCATGAACTCAACTGTTGCAGAACTTACAGTTTACTTTGGTTTTCATTTTAAACTTGAACTTGGACTTTTTAAATGTAGGGACCAGAAGAACTACTGTCATGATTTGTAACACTTCATGTTCATTGTTTGATTTTTAGTAGAGGGTGTGCTAAATAGACTTATTTTTTTAATCTCATTTTAGTTTAGAAACATTGTTTAGATGTATTAAATCCATTCTAATATATTTCACACCATTAAACAATATTGCACACACAGCAGTTTCTATTGTTTCATTTTAACATTTGTGATAAAGAATAATGAAAGTGTTTCTTTGAGAAAATCTATTTTGAGTATGCAATACATTTATCTTGTAGCTATAGCATGCTAGATGTTAATTGGTTGGTTGTTAATTGCCTTCAACATTGTATTATGAAATGGGTAAAGATATATA
>NW_006408550.1:7514871-7522760 GCF_000296735.1 Chrysochloris asiatica
GAACCTATGCACAACAGAACAAAACACTGCCCGGTCCTGGGCTAACCTCACAATTGTTGCCATGCTTGAGCCCATGAAATATATATACATTTGACTGCAAATACATTGGACTGCAAAGTTGGTTTGAACCGCAAAGTCGGCGGTTCAAGCTTACCAGGTGCTCTTTGGAAACCCTAACCAAGGTTTCTATGAGTTGGAATTGACTCAACAACACTTAACAACCACAACATACACATATATGCATATTCTTTTCTATTTTAGCCTTTTAAAACATACATAATATATCTTCTATAATTTTTTAGAAGATTCTTACCTAGGTTTTTGAGGTCATTATATGATATTAATAATGTGAATTTTATGCTTTTCAGAAGTTTGAACCTTTCCTCTTTTAATTTTTCTAGAGTTTCATGGAATTGTCTTCTAGAATTCTAGAGTAGGCCCCTATTTCATATGAGATGTGTATATAAAGAACCCATAGGAGACGTTCAGGAAGCCCCATATGTTTGCACACACAAACTAGCTGATTGAAAAAGATGGAAACATAATTGGAGCATCTAATAACTTTGTCTTAGTCATTGCACCAGCGATTCTTTTATTCACTCTAGCCAAGATATAGTATGTAAAACCAGAGATACATCTTCCCCCAAAATGAGAGGAAAAGCTTCAAGCATTCCTGAGGCTATTCAATGTTTTTCCATGTGTTCCTTTAACAAAAACGAAGCATTTAAGAAACCTACCAAAAAAGTTGCTACATGCCATACTGGCGTAACAGTGCCTTCCACTATGTCAAGCATTTATTGTTTTATAATCAGTCGTGGTGTGACACTATTCAAATCCACCTTAGAAATGCTTTATTGGATGGCTGTGTGTCAGAACTGGCCTGACAACCTACTACAATAACAACAACAATCAGAGCAGAGAATAATAACTGTCACGAAGTGTTTCTGGTCACTGATGTCTGCTCTTTTATGTTGGACCTAAGCCGACTTTATATGGCATATATAAAGTATCTTATGGTGTTGAGGTTGTTTTCTGCTCAAGAAAAATAGCATCTGTTGGAAGGAATGCAACTCACAAATCAATAATGAAGTTTGCTTTTTTCCTGTGAACCCCTAAGTTCTACAGTTACTTCTGTTGTCATAGTGTTATTATTATTATTATAATTTACAGTAAATAAACCTCTTAGGGATATGTTGTTATTGTTAGGTGCCATCAAGTCTGTTCTGACTCATAGTGACACTGTGCACAACGGAACAAAACACTGCCTGGTCTTGTGCCAACCTCACAATTGTTCCACTTGAGCCCATTGGTGCTGGTACTGTGCCAATCCATCTCATGGTGGGTCTTCCTCTGTTTCTCTGACCCTCCATTTTACGAAGTATAATGTCCATCTTCAAGGACTGCTAACATGTCCATAGTATGAAACACAAAGTCTCGCTATCCTGGCTTCTAAGGAGCATTCTGGCTGTACTTCTTCTAACACAGATTTGTTTGTTTTTCTGGCAGTCCATGGCACTTTCAATAACTCAATATAACTCAAAGGCATCAATTCTTCTACGGTCTTTGTACGGTCCAATGTTCACATGCATATGAGGCCATTGAAAATACCATGACTTGGGTAAGGTGTACGTTTAATCCTCAAACTGGTATCTTTGCTCTTCAACACTTTAAAGAAGTCTTGTGCAGCAGATTTGCCTAGAGCAACACATCATTTGATTTCTTGACTGCTTCTTCCATGAGTGTTGATGGTGGATCCAAGTAAAATAAAATCTGACAATTTCAGTGTTTTCTCCATTTACCATGATGCTATTTATTGGTCCAGTTTTGAGGATTTTGATTTCTTTACATTGAAGCGCAATTCACATTGAAGACTGTGGTCTTTAATCTTCATCAGCAGGTGTTTTAAGTCCTCTTCACTTTCAGCAAGGAAGATTGTATCATATGCTTCAAGTCTTTTTTGAAAACAAATTTTATTTTTTCTAATTGCAATGATCACAAGTCACTTTTATTATCAAAATCCAAAATCACCAGTTAAAGTTATTACTTTTGTGTGGAAAATAGCAACACAAAGATAATTAAGACATGATATCTTTTGAAAAAAACAAAAACAAAAACAAAAATGATTAGTAGGTATAGAAAGGGCTATGATAGAAATGTAGATAAATAGCTGTTAAGTGCCCTGGAGTCAGTTCTGATTCAGCGACCTCTATACAGGGTTTCTGAGGATGTAAGTCTTTATAGGAGTAGAAAGTCTCACCTTTCTCCTGCAGAACAGCTCATGGGTTTATGGTTTATAGTCAAGTGCTAATTTATCTTACAGAGCACCACACTTACTTAAGGAGGGTGGTGGTGGTGGTGGTTGCATGCTTTTGAGTAGGTTCCGACCCATAGTGACCCTGTATAGGATTTCTGAGGCTGTGAAATTTTACTGGAGCAGAAAGCCTCATCTTTCTCCCATGGAGCAACAGGTAGATAACTCAGAGTTTTGAACTGCTGACCTTGTGGTTAGTAGTCCAGCTCATAGTCCACTACATTACCAGGGCTCCTTCAAAGGATGTTGCTGTTGTTCTTAAGTGCTGTTGAGTCAGTTCCAACCCACAGCGACTCGTCTAGGATTTTTGAGGAGTGGCTGGTGAGCCTGAACTACCAACCTTGTGGTTCAAATCAGCATTGCACTCCAGTGCATTAAACCACAGAGATTAAATGTTTTTAAAGTATATTGTCTGATGGGATCTGTAATAAAAATGAGAGGTATGGCAGGAAATGGAGCAGCATTGGATATATGGGATGAAATTATATAGACATTTATCTGTAGTGTTAAATCTAAAGATGTTAAAATCATCTAGTAACCAAATGGAGAAGAAAATGTCAGAGGCATGACATGAGGGAGATTCTGGTTCCATGGTTGAATTCTAGTCTTCTCTGTAGAAACCCAGGTTCAGTTCCCAGCCATGAACAGCCTAATGAATAGCGGCCACCTACCTGTCAGTGGAGGCTGGCATGTCACAACAGTACTAACAGGTGTCAGTGAAGCTGTCAGACTAAGATGGGCTAGAAAGAAAAGCCTGGCAATCTACTTCTGAAAATTAAACATTGAAAACCTTATGCCGTTGTACATGCGGTCACCACGAGTTAGGAACCAACTTGATGGTAGACAACAATCTGGCATGATTAGATTTTATAAAGAAAACATTGACAGTTATTTTAGAAGTAAGGGCTATGTGATAGCATCAAATCTCCCACTTCGACTATCTCTACATCTTATTAGCTCTAAAATTCTCTTACGCAGTTGAAGAAAAAATGTAAGAACAGCACTCATTGTTGAGAAACAAAACCTCTCTCTGCTCTTCACCTTTTTAAGAGATATTTATTTTAAAGGGGAAATATGCCAACTTCAAGCTTGAAGAGATCTTATAACCCCATATGGCTTATATTCTCTGTGTTCCACATGAGAAAACAAAGTCCCATATAAGCTGCATTATAACCGGTTCTGCAGGTTCCTCTCTGCTTATTTGCTCTAGTTGGTGAGAGCAGATCAAATTGGGAATGCTGCTCAGCTCACCTGCATTATGTGTATAACAGAAGATTTCATTAGGACAAATGGATGTCTAAATGAATTCTGATATTCCTAGAGGGGAAAGATGGGAGAACATTTCATTTGATTTGAACTTGATTTATTTTTTTCTACACCATCTTCTGCATAAAAGAGATTTGTTTGACAATGGATCCACATTGTAAAAGCCAACATTTCTGACAGGGACATAGCAGCTAGGAAACATATTCTATATATTAACACAATACAAAGTTATAGCTGGTAGCTCTCTGCTCCCTTTTATATGAATAGGAAAATAACTTTTCTTTCCTATATTTACTTTGCAGTCCTGGTATAGCCCTGCAGGATAAGCACTGGACTGTTGACCTCAAGGTCAGTGGTTCAAATCCATCAACCACTCCTCAGAAACCCTAGACAGGGCTGCTATGAGTCCAAGACAACTTGATGGCACTGTGAAAATAACAGTATTAACTTTACAGACAAGCCTGCTGCATCCATTTTTAACTATTTTGAATAGTTATATTGAGCAGAAGAAATGACATGGCAAAACTTTAATGTACATCAGTTGATGTATTTGGCTCATTTCCGGTGTCTATTCTGCATATTAAAAATAAACTCTTTTTCTAGAAAAAAATATTTTTGATGTTATTTAGTTTGGCAACCAGAAACCTGGTGTGGTGCTGTAGGATCAACATTGGACTTTGAACCATAAGGTCAGCAGTTCAAACCCACCACAGCTACTTCTCAGAAGCCCTATTCAGGGTCACTGAGTCAGAACCCACTCAATAGGTCTTAACAGTAACAACAACATGGTGGAGTTGGGTCCAGATTATATAGGACTTGAAGGTAATGTTGGATTTCATCATGAGAATTTTGAGAAGGAAAGTGACTTGATTTAATTTTTATCTTTCAAAGATACTCTGGCTACTGTGTGGAGAATAGACTGGAGTTGTAGAGAGGGGTGGAGGCGGGGGAGGGGATTAGGGAAATATTTTAGTAAGCTATCGCACTGATCTGATAGCATAGTGGTTACGAATCGGGCTGTGAACCTTAAGGTCAGCAGTTCGAAACTACCAGCCGCTCCGCGGGAGAAAGATGAGGCTTTCTACTCCCGTAAAGATTTACACCCTTGGAAACCCTGTACAGGGTCGCTATGGGTCGGAACCGACTCGACGGCACTTAACAACAACAACAACAATCGCACTGATCTAGAACAAGAGAGATTATTGTTGTTTGTTCTAAGATAGTATGGAGGAAGGGATTAGGAGTAGTTAAATTCTGTATGTGTTTTGAAGGAAAAGGCAACACGATTTGCTGATACGTGGTAGCAGATATTATAGTGAGATTCTGGTAGAAAAAAATCATAATAATTATATAGTCAAAGCAAGCATGTTTGAATTGATTCACTGAGAATAATACTCACATCCAAAAATCTTCATTTCTTTAACTTGAGTGCTCCTGGCATCTTCCTGCTAGTCCCATTTTCTGTTTGACCTAAATAATGCTGCATAGAAATGACTTGCTCAGCCTTCACTTATACCAAGAAGGCACGATCAACATCTTAGACTCCTGCAAGATGTAATTGTGGAGCACTGTATTACAACTTGTATTGCAGCAAATTCTATTTCAATTGTTTTTAGCTTTAAAAAATGATACTGAAGTTGTCTGAAGCCATGTTACCCAAAGGATAGATACTAGTCTTTGGGTAATATTTCAATCAAATAAAATGATCATACTTACGCATTCAAGAACTAGTACTATTTCTAGTGATAAGGTAGGTGTGGTGAAGTGAATTATCAAATGTCTGTTCTAGCCGTAGTCTGAACAAAGTTTCTGCACTGCTGGGCCCAGGTAGGAGAAGGTGGGAGAAGATACTGACAGGATAACATGATTCAGCAGTGGATGCTATCTGAGTTAGTTGTAATTGTAAAAACTTGAAACTCTAGCATTTGTATAAAATGACCCAGTTCAGAAGCAGGAGTGGGGGAATCTCACTACCGTCAAAGAGTCAGGAGTGGAGCATGTTCCTTCAGACCCCAAGATCCCTGACATTGAAGATCCTCAACCCAGGGACAGAAAGCCGTACCACTGGAGGAGTGGCAAACGAACAGCAGTAGTAGAGCCAAGAGCAAGCACATGAAACAGCAATGGATTTCCTAGCCCACAGAGCAAGTAAAGCAGAATAACTTTGGGCAGGAGTTATTGCTTTAGAGTATGAAATCTTAACCCTTTTTTTCCCCTTACATTTAGTTTGTTACCAAACACTCTAATTATTTTGTATGACTGCACCCTCTTTTTCCTTTAAAAAATATAAAAAACTTTCCTTTAATTATTTGATATATGGTTTGAAACCAGTTGGGAATAATGAATTTTGACCCTTACCTCACAGCACTAACACAATAGAATTCAGATAGATTAAATTAGTTAAATGCAGTTTTAAAAAAGAATTTAACCAAAAATTACCACCACCAACAGAAAAAATATAGATATTTATTGAATTTTCTGATGTGGACTTTCTAAACCTAAAGGCAATCAATCAGGAAGAAATCAGAGAAGAAACTTTACAAGCTAAAAAGAACATATTACAAAAACCACAAAGCAAATGATAAAAAAAGGAGATATTTACAGCAAATATGATAAAGGATTGATATCTTTATAATAAGAATCTCATAAAATTCAATAAGAAATAAATTAAGACCCCCAACAAATAAGTGGCAAAAGATAATTTGGTTGCAAAGGAAACAATTCATGTATTAAAATATTTTTTCAATATTAAAAATTAAGTGCAATTAAAAAAATGAGATCCTTTCTTTGCCTATGTAATTAGCAAAGGTATTTTTTTTTTTAAATATTTTATTGTGAATTATGTGATAGTTAACATGGGAGAACATTGGCTTTACATTCATCCTATCGTATATTGTTACATTGCCTTGGTTACAATCCCCTCCATGCATCATCAACCAACTAAAGGGTACATCCCTCAAGCCTGTCCCCTGGTCATCAGCACACAGCCCCTCTCCCTCTCTGGGTCTAGAGTTCCCAGCTGTTCCATCTCACCACATCATCTTCTCTGTCTCCATCTCTGGCTTCACTGTTTCTCTGGGTAGGGTCCCGCTCTCCACTATTCTCCCTTGATGGTCCCAGGGCCCTCCACTCCTGGACTGCAAAGTCAACCACTCTCCTCCTTTTGCTACAAAATATCTGCCTTTACATTTCCAACCCTTACAGTCAGTCCTGATAGTAATTATTCACTATTGTACCACATAAGTGCTATCCACATCTCTTTTCATCAGTCCCACCCAGACTGATTGGATACTACTCAGTGGAGATTCTACCTTCCTCTATGCCCTCTGGATCTAGGCTCCCTCTTGAAAGCTTGTATTATCTGCAAGTATGGGTGTTCTTATGCATATGCCCTCTCTTTTTATCAGCTTCATTCTCCACATTGTAGGGCTTAGATCACTGCTTCCTTGCTGTTTTGTCCTCACTTCCCCTTATAGGTGGTCAGCCACGTCATTAGTTTTAATAGAGAAAGAAGTTATAGAATATTTAGTTTTAGAGAAAATAAAGCAAAGTTACAGAGAATATTTTAGGCCACAATAAAGTCTGAATTTTCTAATGGGAAGCAAATTTGAAAAATTTTAGCCAGGGATGATATCATAGAAATTACACTTAAAAAATAAAAGATGAATCTTACTATTGAGTGGAAAACAGATTACAGTGGAGGCAGCAAGTCTGAACCACCTGAGACTAGTTAAAAAGCTGATATGGTACTGTTACGGAGAAAGAGTTGTGGTTTAGACTAGGCTTATAGCAGTAAAGATACTTAGAAGTGCTTGTAATCTCTAGCTATTTGGGCAGCAAAATTAACTGAACTTTCTGGAAGAGTAAATTATTTATTTAAGATTGATTCCTAGAGGTGGAAATATAGGATTAGAAAATATGAATACTCATAAAACTCTTGAATAATTGACAAATAAATGTCTTCTTTTAAATGAATGTACCAAGTTGTGAATCCTGCATAAAAAGAAGGCTCACCTTACCACACTCTTAAACATCGTTGAGTATTCTTCTATTTAAAAGAAAACCTTTGGATCACTACTGTAAATGACTAAAGAAAGAACCCATACTAAAGTGGGGGAAGGGGATTCTTTGCTGGTTACTGGGATGTAGGGAGTGGGGTGAGGAAAGGGAGGGGAAGGTGGAGCACAGGGTAGGGAATAGAAACAGGATAGTTTGGGTGCTAGGGAGTGGGGAAATACACAAGAAGGGTGAGAGGAATGGAAGAACAAAGTGGATGGGAAAATAATTTGGCAGGTTTGCATGGGCTAAGTGG
>NW_006408550.1:7524927-7542795 GCF_000296735.1 Chrysochloris asiatica
ATCTGGAATCAGAAAACCAAAAAGGAAGAACACGCTCAGCATTTTTCAAGCTGGGGAAACTGAAGATTCTTGAATGATGCAGAAAGCATCAAAAGAAGATGGAAGGAATACTCAGAGTCACTGTACCAAAAGAAAGTGGCTGATATTTAACCGTTTCAAGAGGTAGCATATGATCAAGAGCCAATGATACTGAAGGAGGAAGTTCAAGGTGCATTGAAGTAATTGATGAAGAACAAGGCACCAGGAATTGATGGAATAAAAATTGAAATCTTTCAAGAAAGTGAGGCGGCACAGGAGGAACTCACTCATCTCTGCCAAGAAATTTGGAAGACATGGTCCCTATATGCTGACATATAGGGACATCTTTTCTTTTCTTTTTTTGCCCAAATGAAGAATCGATGCTTTTGAGTTATGTTGTTGGAGGAGAATATTGAAAGTGCCATGGGCTGCCAAAAGAACCAACAGATCTGTGTTGGAAAAAGTGCAGCCAGAGTGCTCCTTGGAGGCCTGGATGGCCAAACTTCATCTCTCATACTTCAGACATGTTGTCAGGAGGGACCAGTTGCTGGAGAAGGATATCATGTTTGGTAAGGTGTAGGGTCAGAGAAAAAGAGGAAGACCCCATTTCCTTTTGGTACAATGACTCTGTGTATTCCTTCCAAAGTTAGGGTTATTCATTTCTACCTTTTGCTTATATATCTAAAACATAAGTGAAAGAAAATGTTAGGAAGCATATAGTTGATAGTGTTAAATGTTACAGAGAGATCAGGTAATGCAAGAGAAGAAAATGATTTATTGAAGTTGGTAATTGAGTCTTTAGTACGAATAATTTCAGAGGTGTGCTAAGATAGACAGCAGATAGTAATGAACTGGAGAGAAAAGTGAGAAAATTAAGTCTGAATACAAGCTCTTTCTAGAAGATTGAGGAACAGAAACAAGGTGTAATAAACAGGAAGTGAGGTAGTTGTGTTGGCTTTTTGTTTTTGTTTTTGTTTTTGTGGGGCATGGGTGTTAAGGTAGGAAGAGGCTAAGACTGGGCAGAAGAGTAAGGCTTGTTGGAGCAAAGTCTAATGATGGAGCATCGTAAAGAATAACAGGGAATGGATTTTGTAGGAAGATACTTTTCCTTTTGATACTAAAGTAGAAAAGCTAAGGATGTGTATTGTAAAGTGCTGTCTAGTAGATTCTGACTCATAATGTCCCAGAATAGAGTTTCTGAGGAGTGATTGATGGGTTTGAGCTGCTAGTCTTGTGGCTAGCAGTCTAGTGCTTATTCTCTGGAGTCTGGGGAATGTGAAGAGATGTCTGATTTCAAAGCTAACAAACCCATTTTTGTCTTTACCAGTACTACACTTTTAGAAAGCAAATTGAGACCTTTCAGTTTATTTGAAAGCATCCTTCACCAGTGGCTAACAACTTGATCCTTTGCTGAGATTTTGCCATGTGGTGTCAGTTCACCTTTTTAGCACGTAACAGTGTATTTGGGAATGTGGTGTAATAGATCAATACAGGCATAATTATTCTGCACATATTCACAGAAAGAAGTGCATTAAAAATACTTCAAATCACTTAGTGAATTGGGAATTTAAGTTTTGTTTGGAGGAAGAACAGTGATATGGAACCAACCCAAGTGGTTTGTTTCTCATTACATTGAGGAATCATGAGACATTTGAGTATCTCAGACCCAAGGCCTGAATTGAAACCAAACTCATTGCTTGCTGTCAACTGAAGTGTTCCAAAGCCTGAAAAGCCTGAGCATCTTTATTTAGGTACCAGGCAGAGTGTGACACTCTTCAAGGATGGAATTATGCATTCAATTAGTTTATTAAATCTTCTCTAACTGCTATTTGGGGACAGCGGTGGTTCCATATGATAAACACTGGACTGTGAACTACAAGGTCTGCAGTTCAAGACTGCCAGCTGCTCCATGGGAGAAAGATAAGGCTTTCTACTCCAGCAAAAATTGGAGGCCTTGGGAACTCTATACAGGGTCGCTATGAGCTAGAACCAATTCAATAGCACTTAACAATAATTGCTTTTTAAAGAATTGGTGGTGTAGTGGTTATTTTGGTCTATTAACCAAGGTCAGCACTCAAATCCAATAGCTCCTATGTGGGAGGAAGATGAGAGGTTTCAGTCCTGTAAAGATTTATAGCCTTGGAAACCCTTTACAGGGTGGCTATGAGTGGGAATTGGTCTGATGGTACACAACCACCACCATCATTACCAGGTACTATTGAAAAGTGCGGTGGTGGTTCTGTAGGATAAACACTGAACTGCAAACCAGAAGGTCAGTGACTTGAGCCCAACAGCTTCTCCATGGAAGAATGATGAGGTTTTCTGCTCCAGCAAGGATTCACAGCCTCGGAATGGGGTTGCTCTGATTTGGAACTCACTGGTTGGCACTTAAACAACAACTGCTGTTTAAGGAGTCTGGTACCACAATGGTTAAACATTTCACTGATAAATGAAAGTTTGGTAGCTCAAACCCACCCATCAACTTTGAGGATGAACAATCTGGCGATCTGTTCCCATAAAAATGATAGTTCAGAAAACGCTATGGGGTAGATGTACTGTCACATGGAGTTCTTACGAGTTAAAATCGACTCTGTGATGCCTTAAACAATTATAACAAGAACTACTATTTATTATCTGCCCTAAAGGAGCCATAGTAGTGCAATGGGTTAAGCTTTGGGCTTCTAACTGTAAGGTTGGTAATTTGAACCCACCTACCACTCTGTGTGAGACTGAGGAGACTGTCTACTCCTGTAAAGATTTATAGTCTCAGACACCCTTAAAGCAGTTCTGCTCTGTCCTATTGCATATCCGTGGGTCAGAATCTACTTGATGGCAGTGGGTGTGGATATTTAGGTTATTATGTAGAAATTGCCTGCAGTGAAAACCAACTTCTGAAAGTGTTATGTAAAGGCTGATATAGCAGAAGAGGCAATGTAGTCTAGATTGTCCCCTTTCTGTTTTGTTTTGTTTCTTTTCCCCCTTCCTTTTTTGTCAAAAGAAGCACATCGCTAATAGAAATAAATAAATGAACTGTATGTAGGCCAAATAGGATTATCTTCCTAATGACATTAATGCAAATTACTTTTAATAGGATTTAATCTCATGGGTCTGGAGTAATAGAGAAAGAATCATCTCAGCTATTTAAGCAAAATGTACTTAAGTGGTGTATAAGGATTCTAAATAATAGCATTCTATAGGTAAAGCAGTTGCAGGACACAATTAAAGGTCATCATTCAAAAAAGGAAATTATGTTCAATCATATTTAGTTCCTTTATATCAAATTGAGGAGCCTTGGTAGTATGGTAGACTAAGTGTTGGGCTGCTAACCTAGAGAGAGGTTGGTAGTTTGAACCTTGCATCCTTTTCCTTAGAGAAAGATGAGCTCGTCTGCTTCCTTAAAAACGTCTATGCTCAGAACACTATGAAGCAGTCTACTCTCTCCTATGGGGTGGCCGTGGGTTCGAGTTGACTTAATGCGTTTGGTTTGGTTTCATAATATTTTTTGTATGTTTTTTCTTTTTTTGTGTGAAAAAGTAGGAAACGGACTAAAATGTTTTTATACAGCACTATCCTTAGCAGTGTGACACATTGAAGCTCATGTTCATGAATAATTTTCCAATGGGGATCCTGACAATGGAAAATGTAGTAAAATTTGATAAGAATTTAGAATTTGATAAAGATGAAATTTCAAACCTTCAGGGGAAAATAGGCAATTCAATTAATGGTGTTGGGACAACTGGCTATTTGGGAAAAGATTATTTCTTTACCTTACATATACCCCCAAATTATGTTAAGCATAGTATACATATTAAATAAATAGCAAAATATTTATTGTGGGAATCTTGAGCTCTGGAGTGGCACTATAGGATAAGTACTAGGTTGCTAACTGCAGGGTGGGCAGTTCAAACCCACCAGCTGTTCTTATACAGGGTCACTATGAGTTGGAACAAACTCAGTGATACCCAACAACATGGGAATCTTACAGATTCTTTATGAAATATGACTCATAATTACAACTGACTTGTTCATAATGCATATATTGCCTTTGGCCTTTAGTTAACATTGTCTCATTACACATAACACATCAGTGACCCCTTTCTCCAATATCCTTGTTGTTGTTGTTATGTGCCGTGGAGTCGGAACCGACTCATAGCGACCCTGTACAGGGTTTCCGAGGGTGTAAATCTTTACGGGAGTAGAAAGCCTCATCTTTCTCCCGCGGAGCAGCTGGTAGTTTCAAACTGCTGACCTTGCGGTTTACAGCCCGATTGGTAACCACTACGCTACCAGAGCTCTTCCAATATCCTAGATCACTGTATTTGAATTACAAAGGTCCAAATTAGACTGTTCACTTTAAACCATGCATTTCCCTTAAGCATTTCCTTTTTTCTTCAGACTGGAAAAGTGGTTTTCCTATGCATAGAGAAAGATCGCACTACTCATCTGTCAGTTTTTGTATTGTGGTGGCTTGAGAGTTGCTGTGATGTTTGAAGCTATGCCACTGGCATTTTAAATATAAGCAGAGTCACCCATGGCAGACAGGTTTCAGCTGAGCTTCCAGACTAAGACAGACTAGGAATAAGAAGAGAGTGACTTCTTCTGAATATTTAGCCACTGGAAACCTTATGAATAGCAGTGGAACACTGTCAGATAGCACCAGAACACTGAATATTGAAACATGATGAATAGCACCAGATTACTGTCAGATATAGTGCTGGAAGATGAACCCCTTAGGTTGGAAGGCACTTAGAATATGAATGGGGAAGTGGAGCCTCCTCAAAGTAGAATTGACCTTGATGATGGAGATGGAGTAAAACATTCAGGACCTTCATTTGTTAATGGAGCATAATTCAAAATGAGGAGAAACAGTTGTAAACATCCATTAATAATCAGAACACAGAATGTATGAGATATGAATCTAGGACAATTGGAAGCTGTAAAAAATGAAATGAACCACATAAAGATTGATAACCTAGGCATTAGTGAGCTGAAACAGACTGGTATTCGATGTTTTGAATCTGACAATGCCATGAATAACAAATTGAAGAGGAATAGCATCACATTTATCATAATCAAAAAAATCCAATATCTGTCTTGAAGTGCAATGCTGTCTATGTCTATAATAGGATAACAACCACATGCATACAAGGAAGACCCTATCCAGAGAAGCAGTGATGCAAGAGATGGAGGCAGAGGTGATGACGGGGAGAGACGGAGTGGCTGGGGACTCTGGACTCTAGGAGGGAGAGGGTCTGTGTGTTGACGCCCAGGAGGTAGGCTTGCAGGGTGTACTGTTTGGCTGTTTGAGATGCTGCAAGGAATTGTAATCATTGCAATGAAATGAAATAAGATAGGAAGAATGTAAAGCTAATGTTCTCCCACTAAGCTATCACATAATTCATAATAAAAGCTTGAAAACAAACAAACAAAAGGAAATGGAAGGAATACACAGTCACTGTTCCAAAATGACATGGTTTAAAAGTACCATGAATTGCCAGAAAAACAAATGTGTTTTGGAAGAAGTTCATCCGGAATGCTTCTCAGAAACCCGGATGGCGATACTTTGTCTCATGCATACGTCAGGCATATTATCAGAAGGGATCAATCCCTGAAGAAAGACTTTATGCTAGGTACAGTGGAGGGTCTTGAAGAAGCAGAAGATCCCCAACGAGATGGATTGGCATGGCAGCAGTAACATTGGGATCAGGCTTAACAATGATTATGAGGAAGACACAGGACAGAACATTGCTTCCTTCTGTTGTGCATAACGTTGTTGCTAGATGGAATGACTCAACTGCCCCTACCAACACCAAGAACAACACCATGGGTAGATATTTGTTGTTGTCATTAAGTGCCGTGGAGTTGGTCTGACTCATAGTGTCTCTGTGTAGGGTTTCTGAGTACAAGCTGGTGGGTTTGAATTGCTGACCTTGTGATTAGTAGTGCAGCGCTTATCCTACAATGCCACACCAGGACTCCATTCATAGATGTATATAAGGAAGAAAAAAGACCCTAGTGGCGCAACGGGTCCGTGCTCTGCTGCTTGCAGTGAAAGATCAATGGTTGCAACCTCCCAGCCACTCTGTGGGAGAGAAATGTGGCAGTCTTGTTTTCAAAAAGATAAAAAACAAACAAAAACATTCTAGTAGACTTCAGCTCATGGTGACTCTACAGGAGAGAACTGCCCTTTGATGTTTTCCAGGCTGTAAATTCTTATAGAAGCAGACTGCCATATCTTTCTTCCATGGTGCAGTTGACTGATGAGTTTGAACTGCTGACCTTTCAGTTAGCAGCCAAGTGCCTAGCCGCTATACCACCAGGGCTCTCCATAAAGATTGTTGTTGTTAAGTTGATTCCGATCAAGGTGGGTCTGAACTGTTGACCTTGTGGTTTGCAGTTCAGTGCTGATCCTACAATGCCACATCAGAAGTCCTTGGAAACCCTATGGGCAGTTCTATTATGCCCTACAGTACCATTATGAACCAAGATTGACTTGGTGACAGTGGGCTTTGTTTTGTATATACAGAAAGAGGAAGAGAGAGATACTAATTTTAAGGAATTGATTCACATGATTGTGGGCTCCAGCAAGTCCAAAATCCTTAGGGTCACCTGGAAGGCTGGAAAACTCAGGCAGAATTTCTGTTATGATCGTGAGACAGAACTCCTTCTCCACTAAACCTCAGTTTTTGCTTTTAACTGATTGGAAGAGACCCACACATTTTAAAACAAAAACAAAAACACAAACCCATTGCCAGACAGCTGAATCCTATTCACAGCAATCCCGATAGGAGAGAGTAAAGCTGCCCCATAAGGTTTCCAAGGCTACAAATCTTTACAGAAGCAGACTGTCATGACATCCTCCCACGGAGTGCCTGTTGGATTCCATTGCCCACCTTTCTTTCTGTTAGCATCTGTGTACTTAATAACCTCTGTGCCCCCAGGGCTCCTCCACATACTTTATCAAAGGAAATTTCCTTTATTTGAAGCCAACTGATTGTCATCGTTAATCACAGCCACTAAATACTTGCATAGCAATATCTAGCTTATGTTTGACCATACAACTGGGCAACATAACCTAGTCAAGTTGACATCATTGCATCGTTGCTACTAGGAATTGGGCAAAGAAATGTACTCTCCAGTTTTGCTGCTTTAACTGGGAATTGCAACATTTTAGGAGTCTGTGTGGAAGTTCGGCAATTGGCTATTGGAGCAGAATCCTTGCCTCCTAATGAGGCAGTGCTGATGCCCAAAGTTTCTCCTGTGTAGCCCTGGTGTGGATTCCTCCACTGTCTGGGGAAGTGAAGGCCTGACAGGATGGGAAGTGTTGACAACAGCTCTGTACATCATGGTACAAAGTAGTCAAGTTATTACATTCCTTCCATCATCAGAAGGAGTCAAGCAATGTAGAGCAAATATTGGTTACGGTCTAGCCCTCTGCCTTAAAGTCTTCATTCATTTATTCAGTGAATATTGGATGAGTATCTAGTTGGATTTGGCACAGTGATGAGCAAGAAACAAGATATTGCTCCTGTTCTGGTGAAATTTTGAATTTAGATAATTATCTAGAAATGAGACAATTTAAACAAATTCATATGTAAGTAGGAACTTTAAAATTGTGAAGGAAAAAATACAAAAGAGCTTGTTTAAATAGGGGACAGGAGGGGTGGTGTGAAGTTAGCTCAGATTTGAAGGTCGGTAGGTGTCAGCCAGCTGAGAGATGAGAGGTAGAGTAGTTTAGGCTGATTGTGCTTTGACTTAATCTTTTTCTAAATGTCAAAAAACGAGTGTGATGGGCACCTTTAAAATTACAACATGGATCATAAAACAAGAAGGAATCATTAAAAAAAATTTACAAAGAAATCAAAGTAAAATTTCTCATGTCATCTTTCATATGTTCCTGCAATACTAGCTTCAAAGGTCATGGCATTTTATATAAAAATTTCCCCTTAATCTTTCTGTTACCATTTTTATGGAACTCTAAATAGCAAGTTTTCGTCACTAAATTCTTAGATCTTACTTTTGAGGAACTCCTTGGAAAACCAAAAGTATAAAAGCTGAGTATTTTATTTTTTCTGAATTGCTAAAAACCTTGATATTCTGAATATTGTCAGCGTTTCCTTAAAGAGTGTTAAGGCCTTTTTCTAACTGATTTCTAGTCTCCCAGGACTATTGTCCATTTTATCTTTGAGACACATTTTAGTGAAAGACTATTTGTCCTTAATAACTTTTATATCTGGACATATTTTAATTGTGGTACCTCCTGTTGGATCGTCTTGTGGCCTGAGGGTGAACTTCTCTTTTGGTCTTGTAGTGAGAACAGCCTGAGAATTCAGGATAGCATGACAATGCTTGTCTCCTGGCTCAGCATATTACACATTTGCCATCCTTTGCATTATTTCCACCTCTAACTTTGCATTGAGTGACTTGTATATAGTCATTTTAGCAGACAGTTATATGCACACAGGTTGTGTTAATGCATATATAAATGTCTAAACACCCAGACACAAAGCAGAAACTGTAGTCAGTTATCCAAAGACTTTGTGTGAGGTAAACATGTACAATTACAGTTTTCACCTGCTTCTCCATACTACTGGAATGGTAAGAAGACTTTTAGACCAAATTTAACTGCCAGGGAGACTGGATCTTACATCTTTAATCACAGTACCATTTTTGCTAAGCCCACATTTTAATTGTTCTATCAGGATGGTGCAAGGGGCTTGCATTTGAATACTAGCCAAAAAGTTGATGGTTTGAACCCACCTAATGGTACCATCCACCACTCTTCTGTCAGTTAATCATACTGTGGCAGCTTGTGAGTTTCTATGATTCTGAAAGCTATGCCACCGGATTTTAAATACCAGCAGGGACACCCATGGTGGACAGGTTTCACATGAGCTTCCAGATGAAGACAGACTAAGGAAGAAGGAGTGACAAACTAATTCCAAATATTTAGTCACTGAAAACCTATGAATAGTAGAGAAACACTGTCAGATACAGTGCTGGAAAATGAGCCCCTCAGGTTAGAAGGCACTCAAAATGTGACTGGGGAAGAGCTGTCTCCTCAAAGTAGAGTTGATCGTGATGACGTGAATGGAGTACAGCCTGTGGGAGAAAAGCCTGTGGGACTTTCATTTGCTGATGGGGCACAACTCAAAACAAAGAGAAATAGCTGTAAACATCCATTGAAAATCAGAACATGGACTGTATGTAGTATGAATTGGGGAGAATTGGAAGTTGTCAAAAATGAAATGGAACGCATAAACATCGATATCTTAGGCATTAGTGAGCTGATGGACTGGTACTGGCCATTTTGAATTTGATGACCACATAATTTACTATGCCAGGAATGACAAATTAAAGAGCAATGGTGTTGCATTCATTGTTAAAAAGAACATATCCAGATCTGTCATGAGGTACAACGCTGTCTGTGATAGGATAATTTCCAGTGCCTACAGGAAAGCCCAGTTAATACCACTATTAATCAAATGTATGCACCAACCACTAAAGCCAGTGAGGATGAAATAGAATTCTAACAACTTCTTCAATCTCAAATTGATCAAACATGCAATTAGGATGTATTGATCATTAATGGTGATTGGAGTGCAAAGGTTAGGAGTAAAGAGGAAGGATGAATAGTTGGAAAATATGGCCTTGGTGATAAAAATGATGCTGGAGAACGCATGATAGAATTCTGAAAAACCAGTGATTTGTTCATTTCAAATACCTTCTTTAGACAGCATAAGAGATGACTATACACATGGACCTTACCAGATGGAATACATAGAACTAAAATTGACTACATCTGTGAAAAGAGATGATGGAAATCTCCATATCCTCAGTCAAAACAAGGCCAGGGGCAGACTGTGGAACAGACCATCAATTATTCATATGCAAATTCAAACTGAAGCTGAAGAAAATGAAAACAAGTCCACAAAAGCCAAAATGTGACCTTGAATATATCCTACTTGAATTTAGTGATCATCTTAAGAACAGATTTGATACATTAAACACCTAAGACTGAAGACCAGCAGAGTTGTGGGATGACATCAAGAACATCATACATGAAAAAAGCAAAAAGTCATTGAGAAGGCAAGAAAGAAGGAAAAGGTCCAAATGGATGTCAGAAGAGACACTGACACTTGCTCTGCAGCGTAGAGATGCTAAAGCAAATGGAAGAAATGAAGAGGTCCAAGAGCTGAACAGAAAATTTCAAAGGTCAGCACGAGAAGAGAAAGCCAAATATTACAACAAAATGTGCAAAGATCTGGAGTCAGAAAACCAAAATGGAAGAACACGCTCAGCATTCCTCAAGCTGGGGGAACTGAAGAAAAAATTCAAGCCTCAACTTTCATTATTGAAAGAGCCTCTAGGGAAACTGTTGAAGGATGCAGAAAGCATCAAAAGAACATGAAAGGAATATACAGAGTCACTGTACCAAAAGGAAATGGTTAATGTTCAACCATTTCAAGAGGTAGCATATGATCAAGAGCCAATAATACTGAAGGAGGAAGTCCAAGATGCATTGAAGGAATTGGCAAAGAACAAAGCACCAGGAATTGATGGAATAAAAATTGAAATCTTTCAAGAAAGTGAGGCGGCACAGGAGGCACTCACTCATCTCTGCCAAGAAATGTGGAAGACAACTATCTGGCCGACTGATTGGAAGAGATCTGTATTTGTGCCCTTTCCAAAGAGAGGTGACCCAGCGGAATGCAGAAATCATCAGATGGTCTCTTTGATATCCCATGCGAGTAAAATTTTACTAAAGGTAATACAGTAGTGGCTGCTAGCATACACTGACAGAGAACTTCCAGAGGTTCAAGACAGATTCAGAAAAGGCCGTGGAACAAGGGATATCATTGCTGATGTCCAATGGATCTTGGCTGAAAGCAGGGAATACCAGAAAGATGTTTACCTGGGCTTTATTGACTACCCAGAGGCTTTCGATTGTGTGGATCATGACAAGCTAGGGACAACTTTGCGAAGATGAGTATTCCAGAACACTTACTTGTGCTCATGAGGAATCTGTACATGGACCAAGAGGCAGTTGTTCAAACAGAACATGGGAACACTGAATGGTTTAAAATTTAAAAAAGTGTGCGACAAGGTTGTATTGTTTCACCATACTTATTCAACCTGTATGCTGAGAAAATAATCCAAGAAGCTGGGTTCTATGAATAAAAATGTGGCATCAGGATTGGAGGAAGACTCTCTAATCACCTGCCATATGCAGATGATACAACCTTGCTTGCTGAAAGTGAAGAGGACTTAAAATATTTCCTGATGAAGATCAAAGAGCACAGCCTTCAGTATGGGTTGCA
The DNA here is from genome assembly GCF_000296735.1 of Chrysochloris asiatica. NCBI lineage: Eukaryota > Metazoa > Chordata > Mammalia > Afrosoricida > Chrysochloridae > Chrysochloris > Chrysochloris asiatica. Next base: position 7,536,267 of record NW_006408550.1, read on the forward strand.
TCTCAATGTAAAGAAAACAAAAATCCTCACCACTGGACCAATAAACAACATTCTTATCAATGGAGAAAAGATTGAAGTTGTCAAAGACTTCATTCTTCTTGGATCAACTATCAACACTCATGGAAGCAGCAGTCAAGAAATCAAACAACGTATATTGCATTAGGTAAATCTGCTGCACAAGACCTTTTCAAAGTGTTGAAGAGCAAAGATGTCAGCTTCAGGAGTAAGGTACACCTGACCCAAGCCATGGCATTTTCAGTAACTTCATATGCATGCAAAAGCTGGACAGTGAATAAGGAAGACCATAGAAGAAGTAATGCTTTGGAGTTATGGTGTTGGAGGAGAATATTGAAAGTGCCATGGGCTGCCAAAAGAACCAATAGATCCGTTTTGGAAGAAGTGCTGCCAGAGTGATCCTTGGAGCCCAAGATGGCAAAATTTCGTCTCTCATACTTTGGACATATTGTCAGGAGGAAGCAGTTGCTGGAGAAGGGCATCATGTTTGGTAAGGTGAAGGGTCAGAGAAAAAGAGGAAGACCCCCAACGGGATGGATTGGCCAAGTGGCAGCATTGATAGACTGATGTGTTACAACAGTAGTGAGGTTGGCCCAGGTTCGGGCTGTGTTTCGTTCTGCTGTGCATAAGGTTGCTATGAGTCAGTACCATCTTGATGGCACCTAACAACAGCAACAACAATGGTACCATGGAATAAAGGCCTGGCAATCTGTTTCTGTTAAGATTACAACCAAGAAAACACTATGGAGCTATAATCTACTCTTAACATGTGAGATTGCCATGGGTCAGCATTGACTCAATGGTTACAGGTTTGATTTGGTTTGGTTTCAAGACTAGTAGCTTCTACATTTATTAATTTTAAAATATTATCTGCATCAAGATCCCTGTTTTACAAATTCTGGATACCCTCGCCTCTGAGGCACTTAGTACCCACCTGCTGCATTGTACTGTTGCTCCTTGTCATGCTCTGTTTACCTCGTCTACAAAGTCCTGCAAAACCCTTCCCAGAGCATTTCTTCCATCTTTTACACCTTAATTCAAAACTCATGTTTCTATCCCAACTATTATTGTCAACATACTTTGAAATAGTGAAATATTTCATGAATAAATCAGCTTGCCTCTGATTTTCCCTGTATGTTTATAATCTCTGTCATGCCTGTTTCTGTTCCTTGCTTCATAATTCCCAAGTCAAGAATTTACAGACATTGACTTTTATGCATTCGCATCTTCTTCATCAATCTGAACTTCTTGGTGTCTGTTCAGTACTTTTCGATGTATCATAACATGTTTTGCATCTTTGCCATTTTGACACGCCCATCACAAAAATAGTAAGTTACTCACATTGTCTATTTCTCTATTCCAATTTTGTTGGAGAAAGGGGCAAAGCAGGGCTGTTGGATCAATACCCATTCCACTTAACCTCAGGGGTTCTTGTTATTGCAGAGACATTGTGGAACTTTTCTTTTTTTAAATGTGGTAAATATATGTGTTACAAAACACTTATTATACCATTTTTATAGCAACTCTTCTGTTCCATCTTCCCTCTAATCAAATTCATCTCAAATTTGGTAAATCCTTTCTCTTCCAATTTGTTGAGGTTAAGCCTATATGACTTAGTGAACTTAGTGTCTAAAAATGGAATTCATTGCATTCCTTCCACGAAAGACAAAAAGAACCTTTTAAAAATTGTATTTCTCATTATTGTCTGTGCAGTCCGTTAATAAAAGCCTTCAAATATGAACCCAAATGTGCTGTTCTGTGAATATTTCCTTTATGTTTATTTTAAACTGCTGTTCAAGTAGAATATATACCACTCCCAAAATGTGCTTTACAATTTCCCTTCTTTATGCCTTGTGTGATGCTACTGGCTGAACACTGGGCTGCTAATCACAAGGTTAGTGACTGAAACCCACCAACTGTTCCTTGGAAATCTTCTACAAGGACCCAACTTGATGGCATTTAATCACAACAACGAAATTTTATGCTACCTGTTTTTCATTCTTCATCTTCTATATCAATAATTTCTACTTTTTAAGACTCAACACAAATGCTAGCTCTACAAAAAGTCATTTCTACTTAGCCAGCTGGTAGAGCCACTCCCTCTGCCTCTTGGTGTATATTCCAGAATATGATGGTGTGGTACTGTGAATTTACTTGATATGGCTTTTCTATCCAAAATTGTCTTTGTTGTTGTTAAGTGCCATTGAGTCGGTTATGACTTATAGTGACCCTATATAGGGTTTCCAAGGAGTGACTAATGAGATTGAACTGCCGACCTTGTGCTTCAAACAGAACTTGTGGCCTAGTACACTATCCTTCAGCGTCATACCAGAACTCCGACCAAATGATTGTTGTTAAGTACCACAGAGTCGGTTCCAATGCATAACAACCCTGAATATGGTTCCCAAGGAGCCACTTGTGAGTTTAAACCACCAACCTGTGGTTCAAACTGACCTCATGGTTGAGGGCTTTTCCTACAGTGGTAGGACCATGCATATAAGGTATACAGGACTTTAACACTGGGACTAGTTAGTTTTGCAATCCCGCTAGATTTAAAAGGAGCCATCTCAGAAGCAGGAACAGATGATCCAGGAACATCAAGAAAGAAGAGCCATGAGCAGAGCACGAATCCTCTCTGGAAAACTGGCAGGAGCAGAGGAGGTAGCCTGGCGAGAGCAAGCAGCTGCATGTCTCCTGGCCCACGGACTGAGTAGAGCTGAGTGTCTAAGGGCAGGAAGCTGGTTTGCAGAGTGTGCCATTTGAGCATTTGTAGACTGGCTAATAGAACTGTGTAGCACTTGCCTGAGCTGTTCAGAGGCCGAGGGGGTCACATGACGAAGGTGTACCTGCAGTATGGCAATGAATAGGCATTTCCCGACTGGAAAACAGCTGCGTCCCAAACTGTTTCTAATCCTAAATTACTTAATGAACCTAGTAACTGTGAGTATTATCTATACATTATGTGTGGCCATTGCAACTAATTATTGAACCCAGATGTGAAGCAGAGTGCTGTCGGAAGTTAGTATCAGCAGATGGCAAAAAAAAGGTGGGTGGGTAGGAACAATTGACCTCACAGGAATCAGCCTTAGGCATATTTTGAGTTTGATTCTCCTTCCTCCTTGTAAAGTCAGAGAAAGTCAGACATGGTCTCACTACTGTGTTTGTGGATGGCAATAATTTTATTATAAAGAACAACACGGAAACAAACAAAAACCCATTGGGAATCTAATACCCAAAGCTTGTTTTTTAAAAAAATAACTAAGGAGTCCTGGTGTGGTGCTGTGAGTTAATGTACCAGACTGCAAAGTGGTTTGAACTGCAAGGTTGGTGGTTCAAACTCACCAGCTGCTCCTTGGAAACCCTATACAGGGTCACTATGGGTCAGAACCAAATTTATGGCACTTCACAACAAGGTACTTTGGCTTTTCTTATTGTAAAGTACTTTCGAACTCAAAGCAAAGTTTTGAGGGTAGCTTAGAGAGCAGGTCTGTTTCTTTCTCTGTATGTAGGTAAGCAAAAATGTGCAATGCTGTCAAAAGGATCCATTAAGAGTATGTGTCTATAACACATTTTATAGACTGGTTTTGAATGCTATTCATTGCTTCTCAGAAGTTTTCCATATTTTGCCTTTATCCTATTTGCAACAAGATATACTAACATAGTTCTGGAAAATGTGTATACAAAATGAAGAGGATAAATTGTGGACTTCTAACCCCAAAAAAGCAGCTGTCACTTAAGAAAGCAAAGAGATTCATGCCAAACATTGTTTTATTCTTTTTATTTTTTAAGGCACAACAACGCACTGTGTTAAGTGTATTAATCAGATAAACCTTTTCTGAGGTATGCTTGGGCATTGCAAGAGCGGCTTCTCCCTATTTATTCTCAGAATCTTCTTATTCTTTCGTTAGCATCTTCCCTTATTCCTGTTGCCTAACTGGGTTTGGGTTGTAACACTTAGCATTTTCTTTTTGATAGACTTTAGCCATATATTATTGAGTTGACAAGGCATTGTGCAGTTGGTGAGTAGAGTAAGAAGTTCTGAATTAGATAAACCCAGATTTGAATGCGAGTCCCACTACTTACCTCCAGTGACTTTGAGGAAATCATTTAACTTTACTCAGCCTCAATTTCCTTATCCTTAAAAAGGTGATGATAACATATACTTGGCAGAATTGTTGGGGATTTTAGATGAAATTGTGTGTGTAAATGCCATCCTACAGTGCCTGGCACATAGTTGTTGCTCACTACATTGTTGTTAGGTGTCCTTGAGTCAGTTCCAATTCTTGGCGACCTTATATACAACAGAACAAAACACTGCCTGGCCCTGTTCCATCCTCACAATCATGGTTACACTTCAGCCCATTACTGCTGCCACTGTGCAGTCCATCTCATTGGGGGTCTTCCTCTTTTTTGCTGACCATTCATTTTACCTAGCATGATGTTCTTCTCCAAGAACTGGTCCCTCTTGGTAATATGTCTGAAGTATGGGAGATGAAGTCTTGCCACCCTGGCTTCTAAGGAGCATTCTGGCTACAATTCTTTCCAACACAAATTTGTTTGTTTTGCCAGTAGTCCATGATACTTTTAATATTCTTCTTCAACATCAAAACTCAAATGTATCAATTCTATGGTCTTATGGGTGGTAATCTATTTTTATTAAAGGAAACATAGGATAACATTTTAATTAAAAATTTACAAGTCCCAATTTGCCCATGAATTCCCTTTAAAATCCTAATGAATCATAACACGAACCCAAGCTTACCTCACTGTATCCTTCACCGTTATGTGCTATAATTCCAAATTATTTCTGGAGTATACTTTCCCTGGGATGGTGGAATTGAGCACCTGAGTTTCATAAACCTTTGCTTAGTTTGGTGGTAGTTGTTACCTGCTGTTGACATATGGTAGCTCCATGCCTGAGTTTTTGCTTTTTCCAGAAGTTCATATAAACGGAATCTTGCAATGCACTTAAGTCTGTTTCCTTTCATTAAGCATATGGATTTCAAAGTTTATCCAACTTGTTGTAGTGGTTTGTTAATTTTTGTTGCTGAGTAGAATTCCATTGTATGGGTGTACCAAAATTTGTTTATCCATTTACCAGTTAATAGATAGTTGAATGGTTTACAGCTTTTTGTTGATCATAATGAAGTCCTTATAAGGATTTGCAATTAGAATTTTGTGTGGGCATATTTCTTAATTTCCCTTGAGTAAATATGTGGCAATGGGATTGCAGAGCCATATCGTAAGTGTGTATGTTTACCTTTATAAGAAATTGCCAAACTTTTCTAAAGTCATTGTACCAATTTTTTTTTTTTTTTGCACCAGTTATGTACGAGAATTGCATTTATTCTGCATCCTTACCTATATTTGGAATGATCAGGTTCTTTTTGTTTAGTCATTTTATTAAGTCATCTGTCACATTCATTTGTTGTTTTTTGGTACTGTGGTTGATTGTGCATTGGTGTGATGCTGGAAGCTATGCCACCAGTACTTAAAAAATACCAACATGGTCAATCATGGTAGACAGGTTCAGTAGAGCGTCTAGACTAAGACAGACTAGGAAGAAGAAGAGGTGAACCACTTCTGAAGGGTTAGCCAACATTGGCTGATATAGTGCCAGAAGATGAATCTCACAGAATGGAAGGAACTCAAAATACCACTAGGGAAGGACTGCCTCCTCAAAGTAGAGTTGTCCATAATGCTGTGGATGGAGCAAAGCTTTCAGGACCAATATATACTAATGTTGCACAACTCAAAATGTGAAGAAACAACTATGAGCATCCATTAAAAATTGGAACATTGCATATACAGAATATGAATCTAGGAAAATTGGAAGTTGTCAAAAATTAAGTGGAATGCATAAAGATTAATATCCTAGGCATTAATGAACTGATATGGACTGGAATTGGCCATTTTGAATTGGACTGTTGTACAGTTTACTGTGCCAGGAATGGCATGCTGAAGAGGAATGGTGTCACATTCATAGTCAAAACAAGTATTTCTAGATCCATCTTAAAATATAATGCTGTCTGTGACAAGATGATGTTCACACACCTACAAGTAAGATCAGCTAATAACAGTACTATGCAAATTTATTTTGCAGTTGTTAAGTGCCATTGAGTTGGTTCTGACTCACAGTGGCCCTCTGTACAATAGAATGAAACACTGCCAGACCCTATGTCACAATTGCTGCTTGAGCCCATTGTTGCTGCTACTGTGTCAATCCATCTTGTTGGGGGTCTCCCTCTTTTTTCTCTGTCCTGCCACTTTACCAAGCATTATGTCCTTCTCCAGGGACTGGTACCTCCTGCTAACATGTATGAGACAGATGTATGACTTCTAAGGAACATTCTGATTGTACTTCTTTCAACACAAATTTAGTGTTCTTTTGGCAGTTCAGAAATTTTTTCTTTGAAAAATTTCTCTAACACCATAACCCAAATGCATCAATTCCTCTATGTTTTTCCTGATTCATTGTTCAACATTCACATGCATATGAGGCTATTGAAAATAC
>NW_006408550.1:7544345-7545708 GCF_000296735.1 Chrysochloris asiatica
GATGGACTTACAAGCTTTCTATGGTGATATTTCTGGCTATTCCTTTCTCTCCCCCTCAAGTGGTATGCCAGGGAAACCAAGATTCAAAAGACAGCCAATCCTCTTAATCTTAACATTATTTCTCCCCTTTCCCCCATTCCAACCATGTCTCAATCCCTGTATCCCCGAGCCCTGTTGTTCCAAGATTGTGCATACATCATTATTTACCTCTGTTCCACTTAGCCCATGCAAACCTGCCTAATTGTTTTCCAGTCCACTTTGTTCTTTCATTCCCTTCCCCCTTCTTGTTTATTGCCCCCCTCACTAGCACTCAAACTATCCTGTGTCTATTCCCTACCCTGTGCTCTACCTTCCCTTCCCTCCCCTCCTGTTACCCCATCCCCACGTCCCAGTAACCAGCAAAGAATCTCCCCCTCCTCCTTTAGTAAGGGTTATTTTTTTAGTCTTTTATAGTAGTGGTCCTATGCAGTATTTCTCCTTTTGTGACTGACTAATTTCACTCAACATAATGTCTTCAAGTTTCATCCATGTTATGCAGTTGCTAGCAGCTTCCTTGTTATTCAAGGTAGCATAGTATTCCACTGTGTGTATGTACCACAGCTTGTTCATCTATTCTTCAGTTGATGGGCATATATTTGATTTCTTGACTGCTGCTTCTATGAGTGTTGATGATGGATCCAAGCAAAGTGAAGTCTTTGAAAACTTCAATAATTTTTTTTTCCATTTATCATGATATTATTTATTGGTCTAGTTATGAGAATTTTATTATTTTTTTTACATTAAGGTGCAACCCATACCAAAGGCTGTGGTCTTTGATATTCACTAGTAAGTATTTTATGTTTTCTTCCTTTCAGCAAGCAAGGATGTATCATTTGCAAATTACAGGTTGTTAATGTGCCTTCTTCCAATCCTGATGCTACATTATTCTTCATGTAATCCAGTTTCTTGAATTATTTGCTCAATATACAGATTGAATAACTATGGTGAAAGAATACAACCTGGCACACCTCTTTCATGATATTAAATCATTCAGAGTCCCCTTGTTCTGTTTGAATGACTGCCTCTTGGTCTATGTACAGGTTCCTCATGAGCATGATTAAGTGTTTTGGAATACTCACTCTCTGCAATGCTGTGCATAGCTTGTCATTATCCACATAGTTGAAAGCCTTTGTATACTCAATAAGGCACAGGTCTCAGAGGACTTCTGGCACTTCCCTGACCAGGCAGCTTAGGTAGGACAGGCTCCGCGGAAAAGGGGCAGAATTGCACAAAGGAAACCTCCATCTAGCAGACAGACAGCCTTTGAGCAAACATAAGATCTTATATTTTAACATTCTGAACTCGGTTTTTAAAAGATCAAATT
>NW_006408550.1:7546311-7578129 GCF_000296735.1 Chrysochloris asiatica
GCCCCGAGGCCCAACCCGCCTTGTTGCCCAGTCGCCGAGGCCCAGGGCCCCTGAGGCCCAACCCGCCCTCAGCCCGGTCCCCGAGGCACAGGGCCCCCCGAGGTCCAATCCGCCCAACCCGCCCACCGGTGCTGTGGGCTAATGTGTCAGACTGCAAAGTCATTTGAACTGCAAGGTTGGTGGTTCAAGCTCACCAGCCGCTCCTTGGAAACCATATACAGGGTCACTATGGGTCGGAATCGATTCTATGGCACTTAACAACAACAACCTTTCAGAAGTAGTTAGCCAGGCCTGTCCTCCAAGGTGATTCAGAGTGAGTTTGAACTGCTAACTTTATGGATAGTAGTTGAATGCTTAATTGTTTGCACCACCCAGGGACTCATCCTAATAGGATAACTAGTCACAATTTTGATCCTCATAATTTTGACCCTGGTGTGGCACTATAGGATTAGCACTGGACCACAAGGTCGGTTTGAACTGCAAGGTCCATGGTTCAAATCCACCAGCCAATCCTGGAAACCCTATACAGGGTTGATATGAGTTGGAACCGACTCACCAGCACTAAACAGCAAGCTAATTAGGAGATATAAAAAGATTTCATGATTTTTTTTTTTTGTACTTTAACTTTTCAGAAAAATATTACAGAAAAGAGCCCCAATAGATATTTGACAATACTTTCATAATGAACAGACATTTTCATACTGTGTTTTAATAGTTACAGAAAAGATAGCATCATCTTATTAGTTTGCTTTACAGGCTCATGATACTATTTTTAGTGGAGTGAATATTTAGTGTTTTCCTATTACTTGATTCCCTCTTTAATTAAGAAGATTTTCAAAGACGTATATAAGCAGAGTCATATTTTTAAAAGTTAATTGACCATTATTTTATAGATTTGGTAGTTGTATATTTATGTGCACCCAATTGAATAATAACTTAAAGGTTTGGGAGATTTTTTGGAAGGTTATTTTGCCTCTTTTTTAACAGAGTCATTTAATACAATATTACGTTTAAAATTATTAGCCACTTTAGTACAAATGCCAAATGTCAGTAGAATTATCTTATTTTTTCCCCCAAAATTAAATTACTCTCTTGTAACCTATTTTGAAGAGCACAGGGCAAAATTTGGTGTTTGAAATGTATTGTTTGTTTATAACAGGGTTGCTATGACTTGGAATTGGCTCAGTGTCAGTGGATTTTTTTTTTTATTATTGCAATTAAATGTCACTAACTAATTAGAGAAAAATCTGCTGACCCCATTCATACTGAGCCTATGAACAGAAAGTATATGATTTGTTTTAGATAAGAACCAGTGAATTTAGTGTCCATCAACAATGCCAGGTTGGCCACCTTTGAATGGTGCCAGATGGACATGGGAGATTTTATTTCTTATTTGAATGAACAGAACAGAGAAACAGGTGCTACAGGACCATTCTCTGGGTGCTGCAGGGAACTTGGCTTCCATTTTCATCCTATCATTAGTTCATGTTTTGAAACTGCTAAGGGTGAGGGATAGAAGGAAAGGGTGAATGGTCACCAATTAGGACCACCGATGATCTGTGTTAGTATTGTAACTATTGCTGTGATGAAATTAAGGTCACAATCAGGATTTCAAACTCCAAATACATAATGTATCCGAGATATGAGAGTCAGTCAGCATCAAAGGATTTCGGAACAAAGAGAGATTTTAGTCATCCTCTCATTTGGCTACAGCTTTACCCGAAGATAACTGGCTAGTTAGCGGCACAAAGATAACTGGATCCCACGTTTGTTCCTGACTTTGAATCAGGAACAAGGATCCTGACTCAAATGTGCTGGCAAGGGACTCTTGCCATCATACTTTATTGCCAAACCACTAACAAAGAGGTTGATAACAAATATCATCTGTTGACTTTTCTTTCCTACACTATGAATTTGTAATACAAACAAACAAACAAAAGAAGGGAGGAACTGCTTGTTGGCATGTGTGCTTAGAGTCAGCTTTTCCTTATTTGGCAGATTGTCCCCATCAGTTTTCATAAGGACTTTCTTCTTTGGATATTAACATATTAGAAAGAAAAATATTTGCAGCCTAATTTAAATGTTCTAATTAACAGCCATTATTATTTTTAATATAATCTGATTGCATTGCAAACATTGGAGAAAACAATTAAAGAATAAGGCAAGCTGACAACAAAAGAAAAGCTATCATAATCATCACACTGCTGATCTCTTCCAGATCATTCCATAGCATGGATATTTTCCTGGAATTAAAAAAAAAAAAATCCCAATCTTCTCCTCTAGGTTATAATGATTTGTTGTTGTTGTTAAGTGCTGTCAAGTCGGTTCCAACTTACTGTGACCCTGTATGGCACTTTTGAGGCTTTATGTCTTTCTCCCATGGAGTGGCTGGTGGCTCAAACTGCTGACCTTGTGGTTCACAGTCCAGTGCTTATTATATGGTGCCACTGCCATCAAGCTCGTACCTAACTGACATAAAACCTGAACAAAAGAAAACTCTGTCTCAATATAGCATTGCTGAAAGACAAGCTATAGAATATAAAGTGTACAGAAAAAGAAGCATGCATAAATGTGTCTTGGTTTACAGTCAGAACTTTTACTAAACAAACTTTAAGTGGGTAAAATAATTGTGTATTGCTTTCTTCATATTCCTCCTTCCCTGCTTGTTATTCCTATCATTCTTGGCTTGATGGTAAGTCTGCCTGGTTTTCAGCTTTGCACTAGTTAAATCATTTGCTCTTCTGAGAAAGACTCTGTTCAGACTGCCTGACCCCTTTTGTAACTCCTACCCTACCAATCATTCCATCCCACACCGCCTGGCCCCACTTAGGAGCTACTGTGGACAAGATTAGCTACAGGAAGGATTCAAGTCCTTCTTTCCTAGTTTAGTACTGGAAGACTCTGCCCACCTCACTCTTGTTAGCTGTGTGACTGTAATCCAGGACTACTATTCTGATATGAAGAGTTGCACCTCAATATAAAGCAAAATGAAACAAAACAAAAACCCTCACCACTGGACCAATAAACAACATCTATATAAATGGAGAAAAGGTTGAAGTTGTCAAAAACTTCATTTTTCTCAGATCACCCATCAACACTCATGGAAGCAGCAGTCAAGAAAGGGACGTATTGCATTAGGCAAATCTGGTGCACAAGACCTCTTTCAGTGTTCAAGAGCAAAGTCATCACTTTGACGACCACTAAATTTGCACCTAACTCAAGCCATAATATTTTCAATAACCTCATATGCATGTGAAAGTTGGACGGTGACTAAGGAAGACCATAGAAGAATTGATGCATTTGACTTATGGAGTTGGAGGAGAATAGTGAAAGTATCATAAAAGGACAAACTGATCTGTGATGAAAGAAGTACAGAGAGGATGCTCCTTGGAAGCCAGGATGGCCAGACTTTGTCTCTCATACTATGGACATATTATCAGAAGAAACCAGTCCCTAGAGAAGGATATCATGTTTGGTAAAGTGGAGGGACAGAGAAAAAGAGGAAGCCCCCTAACGAGATGGTGGCGGCGGCCATGGACTCAGGTGTAGCAATGATTGTGAGGTTGGCCCAGGACAAGGCAATGTTTTGTTCTGTTGTGCATAGGGCTACTGTGAGTTGGTACTGTTGTTAGGTACCAACTCTATGGCACCTAACAATGACAGCTATTCTGATAGAATTTAATTTTTCAGAATAAGGATAAAAGTGCAGAGGATAAGCATTTGGTTTTGGAATCAGGAAGACCTAGTTTTAAAACCTAACTCCAATTCTTATTACCTGTTTGATTGTAGGAAAGATACTTTTCTTCTGAGTCACAATTTTTAACTATTAGAGATGTAACCTTATTGTTGTTGAGTTGATTTCAACACATAGCAACTTTATCGTAGAGAGTAGGTCTTGCCCGCATCGTTTTTAAGGCTGTAAATCATTACAGAACACACTATCACATCTTTCTTCCACAGAGCAAGTAGTGAATTCAAACCACTGACCTTTAAGTGAACAACTCAGCACTTAACTACTGCACCACCAGGGCTTCTCCCAATTGGAGATGGAGACCTAAATGGAACAGAGATGATTGTGGCAGAGAATGTGCACCAGGACACGGTGTTTATTATGATGCAAGGGGTAGAACATGGAGTATATGGGCCTGAGCTTGGAAGACAGCCAGCTATACATTTGAATCCTGATAACTAGCAAGTTACTTCCTTCCCAGAGGCTCAATTTACTCATCCATAAAATGGGATTAATAATGTTGCCTGTTTCATGGAGAACGTTGTGAGGTAGTAGCTCTAAATCACTTGACACTCTGTGGTACACCTGGAGAGGGACTGCAGAAAGCAAGGCTACATTATACTATAGTACACTCCTCTAGCTTTACTGCTGTGGTCTGCTTCTCCCTCAAACACCTCACAGAAGTTGAGTGCATTAGAGCCCCAGACCACTGGCAGTTGGCATCCTCTGTTTGAACTCTGTGTTGGATTTCTTCCCCAAATTGACAGCTAGGTCTATTCCCCAACTCTCCCCCATCTCACTGACAAACTTAATTTCAAGTCCTTAGCAACCTTCAATCTTTCCTGTCCTGCTACAGTTACGGGGGGGGGGGGGGGGGGAGGGGTATAGTCCACTGTCAATGACCCCCTGACTTTGTCCTCTTCATGTATACCTAATTGACTCGTTTTGACCCTGAACGTTTTGTTTTCAAACTAACATCCAACCTCCTCTTTTCACCTGAAAGATATTTCTCTCCAGTATTTCCTTCTACCAGGGTCAGGTTCTTATGCCACCCAGAAAAACAATAAACAAATTTTACAACTATTCTGAGCTGATAAGAAAAAGCTCTTGTAAAATGCCATTGAGTCAGTTCCAACCCATAGCAACCTTGTATAGGGTTTCTGAGGAGTGTCTGGAGGGTTCGAACCACCACCCTTGAGGTTAGCAGTCCTGTGCTGATCCTACAGTGCCACACCAGGAAAAAAAGCCATCTGCTGTTTATTCATCAATCACTATGTTCTGAGGCCCTCCGAGGTACCAAACACTGTAGGAGATTCTTTGGAATTCAATAGTGAATTAGATACAATAGTTGTCTCTATGATGCTTATAGTTTAGAGGGAAAGACAGAGAAGTAAACAGATGGTTAAAACAGAGTGTGATAATAATTTCCATGTCAGGAAAGCACATTGTAGTGGGTGGGGGAGGTTGGATCTAACTAAGACTTGAGGGATTAGTAATGGTTTCTGGAAGAAGCAATGTCTTAACCATGAGAGAGGAGTGGGTGCTGACCAGTGTTCCAGGCCAAAGCAAGAACAAAATCTCTGAAGAGAGAGAAGGCTTATCTTGCTGATGATAATGGGAAATATTCAGCATGGCTGGAGAATGGAGTGTAAACAGAAGATTGAAAACAAATTAGGTGATAGAAGTATGTAGGGCCCAGGTTACAAATGCCTTCAACACTATGTAAAAGAGTTTTTAGATTTTATACTAAGAGCATTAGGGAGTCATTCAAGGATTTTAAAAGGACAAACACATTATTAAGTTGGTTTTAGAAAGCTCATTTTGGCTGACGTACAGAAAATGGTTTGGAAGGAGGGCAATAATACGTACTGAGTCTAGTATGTATTGAGTTTGAGGTACCCAAGGAATATCAAACAGTCTATCTGGTTAGAAGGCTTTTGCAGCTAATCCAGTGAAGTAGAGAACATCTGCAACTATTCATCCATTCATTATTTATTGAAATAATTACTTATTGATTCAAGAAATGCTCATTGATTCTGTGTCAGGTGTTATGTTAGATTATAGGGATTTTGGTGAACAGAAGAAATAGGGTGCTATCCCCTAGTGGTGGATTCTAACTGGCTAGGGCCATATGGAGTCCTGGTGTCACACTGTAGGGTTAATGCTCCTGACTGCAAGGTCAGTTTGAATTGCAAGGTCGGTAGTTCAAGCTCACCAGCCACTCCTGGTGTGGTGCTGTACAATCAGCACTGGACTGCTAATCACAAGGTCAGTGGTTCAAACCCACAAGCTGCTCTTTGGAAACCCTATACAGGGTTGTTATGAGTCAGAAATGATTTGATGGCACTTAACAACAACAACATAACTGTAATTAAGAGAATAACTTCCCAAGTCTCCATAAGGTCTAATTCTGAATGTATCACATGTCCTCTCTAGCCAATGTGTTAGTTCAGTCGTTCTTGACCTTGTAAATCACCTTAAAAACTTTGAATTGACGTGGTTGATCATCTTTCTTCCCAGGATAATTTTTTTTCTCTCCTTATTTCATAGCTTCTATAAGTTTTGGGATACGTGAATGTATATATCTGCATATTTGTGTGTATACATTCATTTAAAGTTCTTCCCCACACACTGAGGGCTTCCTATATGTGAGGTAGACACCTTACATGCATTTAGGATCTTTTTTCAATCATTTGGGTACAGTTCATGAAAATAGGGTTTATTGTTATTTTATGGGTCCATTTTTCTTGAATCTAGTGGAAATAGGGTAGTGTATATAAGTGAAAATTTCGTCATGACTATCTTAGTTAGATTAAAGGGTTTTAGTTGAAATAATGGAAGAAACTGACACAGCAGAGTTTCCCTCAGGTCACTTTAGGAACGAGGAAACTAAGGCCAAGAAAGGTTGGATGACATCGAATTACCATTCAGATCTTCCAACTTTTGATAGAAATGTAGTTACTTTGATATACTATAATACTTAGGAAGGCAACTTCAAAACTATGACAGTATAATTAATTTAAGAGTAAAAATATCAAAATAACGTGTATACATCTTTAGCCACATAATACCTATGAATTTATGTTTTTCTTCTTAGAAATTATGTTCATAACAAAACCAAGGTGACTTCTGAATTGATAACATATAGAAACTGGGAGACAAATGGCTTCTGAAAAGGCTTTCTGATGACCAATAAAAATAGTTTAGCCAACCAAAACTTGCTGCTCCCTTTAAATCTCATTCTACCCGATGGCTTTATAATTCCTTGTATTTCATTGAAACAATGGGATGTACCATAATAAGAATTCAAGCTGTTGTGATATTATTGCCTTGGAATATTCATAGACTCATAAGCTTTGACACGATTAGGTCTCAGACTCCATTTCCCTATTAATGCATCCCTGACATGGCATTTATGCTTCAGAATTGTCTCTTTATTTCCATAGACTTCAAACAGCTGTTTGTATTACTCATCTCACAGCACCATTGATTTCATCAACAAGAATCACGACCTTTGTTCTGTATATTCTCTTCTATTTCTTTGGTGCGTGTGACTGAGTCACTGGGCTCGGGGGTCAGGATGGGGCAGGCAGCCTTGGTTTTGTGGCTCTCGACTATTTGCCCTAGCGTGCTATCCACTGACACAGGAAATTATTGAATCCCAGTAGATTTATATATATTTTTTATTTTCAGGTATATCCCTTACAGAGAGGAAACACCTAACAGTTTCAAGCCTGCATGCCGATGACAACAGAAAAAGAGAACTAGAAGGTGATATTTTTCATTTGCCTTCTTTTAAAGTGGATGCAGGAGGTGAAAAAAAAAATCTTAAAGTGAGTGAGTGCAGTTTAATTGTATCTCAATTTCTCAAAAATCATTCTCATGAAAAGTTCTGACATAATATGAAAGTTCAACATGAAAGCAATACAAATTTGTGCAAAATAGCAGCGTGCATGTTTGTTTACTTCTTTAAAAAATAAAATCAAAAGAGAAATATGCTTGCAATGGTCATGACCACTCAAAACAACCATCTGGATTTCTTGCCCCCAAAACATTTCCTCTTATTGGTGATGTGTTTGGAATTGATATAATTTTTCTTGAATCTGGCTGAAATAGGGTAGACTGGTCTTAGCCTTTAGCCCTTTGGTGAAAAGATGACAGGTGAATTGTTGGGTGAACTAGAGTGGGCCCTAGAGAAATAACATGTGTTCATAAATTTCTTCTTTCCAGAATCCAGTTTGTTCCTCATCTTATCCCCAACTCAATGTCTGCTTTTTAAAGTTTCAAAAATTAAAATTTAACTATGGAATAAGACCAAAGTGTCAGTGGGTCACTTCCAGTCATCTCAAGTCCATAGTGTTGTACCATATAGTACTTACTACCACTGACTGTCATGAGGAATGATTACAGCCTGTTCCTCTTATATGCTGGTCCAGCACTTCCTTTACTTATTATGAAAAAAAGGTTGCTTTAAGATAGTTATTTCAAAACTAAAAAAAAAAAAAAAAAAAAAATTTCCATGTGGTCTTTCATTTTTTGGCACCTTTCCTTGCAATTTAGACACTAATGCCAGTCAAATCAATAATAATTCATTTCCTTCCTATTAAGTACAGCATATACCAGATTACACAATGTAATAGATGGGTACTGTTGCTATGCTTCTGAAACTTAACTTTTACCAGGAAACCTTGGGAGCTGGTCAGTCAAATGATTTCACAGAGTCACTGCACAAAACCACACACCACCTTGTTTGGGTCTAGAAAACTTCTAATCTTTTACTGAGTTGGAGTGCCCAGAATTCAATTAGGGTTGGTAGGATGAAGCATTTACTTTCCTGAATAGGGAAACCAATTATACCAGATATGGGATGACTTTTTCTTTAAATCTGTAAAAATCTAAAAGTGAGGGAGAGAATATTAACTCTGTCAGTACTTTTTAAATGATGAAATTATTTTTTAGATGACGTAATCCACTTTCTATATTGATGAAATATATATGATAGCTCTTTTATATTTATAAAAATAGTGCTATATGAAACAGATATTGTGAATTATTCACTACTATATCATTGCATTAAATACAGTGGAACATAATGTTGTTGTCAAGTCAGTTCCAACTCTTTATAGGGTTTCCAAGGAGTGACTGGTGGGGTTGAACCACCAACCTTATGGTTAGCAGTTCACTACTTATCTACAGTGCCACACAATGAAATATATAATTGCTGTCATTGTTGTTAAGTGCCGTAGAGTTGGTTCTGACCCATAGCAATCCTGTATAGGGTTTCCAAGGTGCATAAATATTTGTTGACTGAATCCCCTTAAAAATAATGAAATGATCTTCATGATGCTTCCTGAATAAACAAATTTAGCCAAGTTCAGTTTTGCATGCTTTGTGACTTAGAGAAAGACAGTACTTTCAATATTCTGGGCTAATAAAATAAACTTATGATTGTTTGTCCAAGACCCTTACAATAATTTAACTCTCAGGAGAACGTTTAAACTGAAGGTTTTAATTTTAAAATAATATTAGTTCTAGAATTTGACTTCTTGAGAGATATCTCTCTTTTTTTGTTGTTTTGTTTTCTAAAACAACAACAAAAAAATTGTGAAATCATTCTATAGTAGGTCAGTGAATCCAGCCACCTAGGTTTACTTATTACAGATGAATACCTAGAGTGTTCATGACTTTGACAGATTAAAGAGATTGCGAACCTTTCTACATCTACGTCCACTGACATCCAAAGCATTCCCATGCAGATTTGAAATAACTATATCCATGAAAATAACCACTTAATAAAAGAAGAAGTGGTTTCATACCCCAAACTCAACAGCACAGCTGTTGTTGTCAACAGTCTATAATCTATTCAAAATGAAAAAAAAAAAAAGAGATTCTAAAATCTCCTTGAATATAGACTAAATACTCAGTGGCTATTAGGTTAATATTCTTAGTACATAAAGAAGGGAATATAAAATTATAGACTCATAGACTTACTGGTGTTTAAGAGGAATTTTTAACTAGTGCATTTAAACCATCTGATAAAAATTAGGTTACTCTACATTTGACAATTATTTTTCAATTATGGGAAAAATAGACAAAAGTTCAGATAATATTTGTTTATGCTTAATAAGCCTAATTCTTGTTCTTGATCGTATCCTTAGTGTTATAAAGTGCATTACTATACTTCATATATCCCACTACTTAACTGAGTTCCAAATGTGACATTTTTGAAGTTGTGATCTACTAAACAGAGTCGACTTTAGGCGCTTATAAAAGCAAGTCCATATTTTCTAACAACAGTATTTTACATCAGCATTGGAAGAAGACTCATTGACAACCTGAAATATGCAGATGACACAACCTTGCTTGCAGAAAGTGAAGAGGAGTTGAAACATTTACTGGTGGAGATCAAAGCCTTCCATGTGGGTTGCATCTTAATGTAAAGAAAAGGAAAATCCTCACAACCAAACAATAAATAACATCATGATAAATAGAGAAAAAGTGAAGTTGTCAAAGACTTTATTTTACTTGGATCTACAATCAACGCTCATGGAAAAGCAGTAAAAAAATCAAAAGACGTATTGCATTAGGCAAATTTACTGCAGAAGACCTCTTTAAAGTATTAAAGAGCAAAGAAGTCACTTTGAAGACTAAGGTGTACCTGACCCAAATCATGGTATTTTCAGTCATCTCATAAGCTTGTGAAAGTTTGACAATGAATAATGAAGACTGCAGAAGAATCAATTCATTTAGAATAGGGTGTTGGAGAATATTGAAAGTACCATTGACTGCCAGAAAACAAACAAAATCTGTGTTGAAAGAAGGACAGCCAGAATGTTCCTTGGAAGTGAGGATTACTTTGAAAATGTGCCAAGAATGACCAGTCTCAGGAGAAGAACTTCATGCTAGGTAAAATTTAAAGTCAGGGAAAGAGGAAGGCGATTATCAAATCTTGTAAAACCATACACAGACTATAAAAAGCCTAGGCATGCAGAGAACTAAGAAATTGTTGTTATTGTTAAGTGCCGTCGAGTCGATTCTGACCCATAGTGACCCTGTATAGGGTTTCCAAGGAGCAGTTGGTGAGCTTGAACTTCCAGCCTTGTAGTTCAAACAGCTTTGCAATCTGGTGCATTAACCCAAAGCGCCACACTAGGATTTTAGTGTGTGTTAAAGTAATCAAAGATGACATTTGAGATGGCTGTATGGATTGAACTAGAGTGATAGACTGGGGAAGAGAGAGAAGTGTGTATCTGTGTGCTGGGGATAGGAGTGTGTGTGTTTATGGGGTGAGGAGAAGGAATGGAGAATGGAGGAAGAATCTGGATAGATGAAACCAGAAATCTATTATAAAAAGTTTTGAATTTGGTCCCATGTAGACAATAGCCAGTGAGGGTTCTTGAGCAATGACATCAGTTTCTAAACCATTTTAAATTTTGGTCCCATCCTTTTTCTTTTTTTATTGCCTTCAAACTTTTAACTTTCCTACTCATAAGATTGTTTTTCCTTACCTAGTGCCACTGGCATCACTGAACAACCCTACCATCCTCTCTAATTCCTTCTATAGCGTCTCTTTGGTAATTATATACAATTGTCCTTTGACATCTTGTTTCTACTACTGATGGTGAAGTGTATTTATAGACTTCTCTGTATTTCACCACAGAGAAGCATCTACGGTAGGAAGTTGGACCTGCAATTTCCTTTAAATTTCTCCACTGTTTATTATGCTGATCATTCTATAATTGATCATGATTATCAAGGTAAGTATAGTTTGTTTTTTTTTATTGAAAATAGAATATTCTTAAATAATTAGGAGACTCCATTCTGCCATGTACATACAATTTCAATTGCTTTTAAAATTACAAGAGTGTAAATCTTTTTCAGCAAGACTTTAATATAGTAGAAATGTCTTCCTCTTTCCTTATTTTCCTTTCCTGAAAATGACAGTTTTTCATGCCCATAATGGAATTACAAAGTTCTGGTACTGCAGAAAATGCTCAAGATCTTCCAGGCATAACAAATAATAGTACCACAGAGAAGAATGCAGGTTCTTTCTGCATTGAAAGAGTAAGTGGCACTATATCTGAAAACATTGAGGCAGTAGGTATGCAGAGTTCCTAATGCATTGTGGGTAGTATATCAGGACCACATAGAAATGGGAATATTTGTGGCTCTGAATTCGGACGTGTATGAATTTCCCTATGCGACCTACCAAGCTCTTTACTAATTAGTAAGAAATATCTGCTGAGCTAAGAATACTGTATTTCATTCATTCTCTCAAAATATTTGTTGCTAAGTGCTGTTGAGTTGGTTCCGACTCCTAGAGACCCTGTATAGAGTTTCTGAGGAGAGGCTGGTGGGTTTGAGTGAGTGGCCTTGGAATTAGCAGCCCAGAGTTTATACTATAGTGCCACACCAAGACTTCAAAATATAACAAGCCTCAAATACCTAAAGTATTTGATGAATCAAAATATTTAAAAATTGTTTTATGAAAATGAAACCTGGTTGTTTCTGTATATCAGAAATTGTAACTGGAGAATGCCCCATTCATTATAGTCACTTAAATCTAAACTGATTAAAAATAGGAATTAAAAAAAATTTACAGTGATAGGAACATACTTTTGCACTTAGCTGAATTTAAAAGCCAATGTTCTTGTTTATGAGAAGCATAGCAAAGGTAACTATAAACAAGAAAACAAGATTTATGCTTATTTTATGTCTTTAAAATTAAAACCTGTTAATACCTTATTTAACTAAAGTACTGAGTATGTGCAACTGCTTGTATACAGTAGGTATCTGTTCAAAGATTGGTCATTCTGTAATTGTAAACATACAAACTCCCTAAATTTTATGTTTCATAGATTTGAAACAGAAAGTTGAAATAGGTTTGGTGTCTTCAATAAGAAAGCCATTAATTATTTATAACTGAAAATAGAACATTAAAAAGGAATAGAAATACACAAATAGCCATAATTTGGTTATTTGAAATTGAAGCAGATCATCACGTCTTTCTGATTAAAATGAAAAGTGCTATTATGAAGTTAGTGCATGAATAAATTAGAAATCCATTGGAAGATGATTTTCATGTGCTGTGGAGTCTTCAGTATAGAGATCAACAAGCTGGGACCAGCTCAGGTCTACAACTTCTTAGGTAGGAACCTAGTTAGTTGAAACATACATAGAAAGTGGCTCTCAATGGACCAATATCAGCTGTGGGAAGCTATATTGGTTAAGGTTAACCAGGTCATTAATGTCCTGGGGACATCAGTGACCCAAATGAATAAACCATAGATTTTTTCCAAGCCAAAAAGAAATGTAAGAGATTAACCTGTCATTGCGGAGTGCTAGTGTGATGCTCTAGGATAAATGCAGGAGCTCAAGTTTGGCTTGAAACACAAAGTCAGCAGTTCAAACTTACCAGCCGCTCTCCAGAAACTGACTCAATGGCATGTAACAACAACAATCCCTCATTGTAATTGAGGAACCTAGTGTCTAAGGGGCCACAAGAATTGGCCCTATAGTTTATCTGCAGCCCAGCTCTGGACTCCAAGACTGCACAAGATAATTAGACTGTGTGGTATCATAAGATAAAGGGTCAGTTTGAACCACAAGGTTGGTGGTTCAAACTCACCAGCCACTCTTTGGAAATCCTATTCAGGGTTGCTATGAGTTGGAACCGACTCTGTGGCAATTAACAACAACCAACAATGTTGCCTGAGCCACAGACACATCAAGTTGGAGTTGGGATGACAACAACTATCACTATAGAAATAGAGTCTTCTTGGTACCAAAACTGATAAAGTAAGAGGTCAAATACAAAGAATGGAGCCCACCTGGGATGAAATCAGGGCGATTCAGGCAGGTGAAACAATGACTTAAAAAATGAGGAAGCTTCAAAAAGTTTGTGGGAAAATTCCATTTAATGTTTTAAAAAAAATTAAAGACATATCCTTTAATTTCATTTATCCACAAAGTTTTTGAAGCTGCCTCATACAGTGAAGGATGGCCAGGTGTTGATGACCACATATGGGTATACAAAGACCAAGCAAGCAGAAGCTAATGAAGTAAATCAGCCACTTTATTCTCCATTGACCACGTATGAGGGGCTTCATAAAGTTCATTTCCATTCCATTTTTCCATGAACTTTTTGAACACCAGGCTTACAGGAAGGTCTGGGGAGATTTCAGGACAAGGGAGTAAGTTTAATTGGTTTGAACTGGGAATGGTGATCATGGAAGGTACTTTTAAAGGAAAACTTAACAACAGACTTCTCAAAAGGATTTTACACAACCTATAAGGAGCTCTGGTAGCATAGTGGTTACGAATCGGGCTGCGAACCTTAAGGTCAGTGGTTTGAAACTACCAGCCGCTCCGCGGGAGAAAGATGAGGCTTTCTACTCCCGTAAAGATTTACACCCTCAGAAACCCTGTACAGGGTCGCTATGGGTTGGAACCGACTCGACGGCACTTAACAACAACAACAACATGATATACCATAGGTTTAAAGTGTTCAAGAATAAAAATGTCAGTGTGAGGACTAAGGAGTACCTGACCCAAGACGTGGTATTTTCAATAACTTCATATGCATGTGAAAGTTGGACAATGAATTAAAAAGACTGTAGAAGAATTGATGCATTTGAGTAATGGTTTTGGAGGAGAATAGTAAAAGTACCAGGCCCTGCCAAAAGAGCAAATTAATCTCTAATGGAAGAAGTACAGCCAGAATGCTCCTTAGAAGTCAGGATGGCCAGACTTCGATATTATCAGGAGAGGCCAGTCCCTGGAGAAGGAAATGATGTTTGGTAAAGTGGAGGGTCAGTGAGGGAGAGGAAGACCCCCCCCCACCCCCAAGATACAACAGATTGGCACAGTGGCAGCACCAATGGGCTCACAGGCATAGGACTGGGCAGTGTTTCTTTCTGCTGTGCATAAGGTCGCTATGAGTCGGTACTAACTCAACAGCAACATGATAAATCATATATTTTTTAACTGCACTTTATATGGAATGTGACAAAACTGATTTATATCTGAAGAATATAAATCAGATCCAGGTAAAATTCTCTACATCATGTGAGTTTCTATTATCCACTTTAAAAATTTGTACATTGTTTTTCTAAGAAGTCATTTAAAAAGTCAGATGTTTCCATGATAATAGTATCCGGTGTGGGTGCAGGAAGAGGCATTAGGTAATCTATTACTATTCTTTGCTTCCTTGGATTATAGGATTTTCAATGGGAAGAGAGGGAGGAGATGGTGAGGTGGAGCCACATGCTGAAGGCTTGGAATTCTGCACTTGCTCAATCACTTCAGCTCCTGTTAGTCTCGAGCCTTCTTCAGTGATTTTGCTATCAGCAATAGCAGTAGTAGTAGCAGCAAAAAGAATAATAGCCAACATTTGAATGCTCACTAGTAACTTAACTTTTCTATGCTTCCGTTTTCTCATCTGTAAAATGGAATAATGATGGCACCTACATATTGTGATGATTAAATGAATTAGCATAGGACAAAGTGTTTAGAACAGTGTTTGGTACATTGTTGTTGTTAGGTGTTGAGTTGGTTCCGACACATAGCGACCCTGTGTATAACAGAGGGAAACACTGCCCAGTCTGGGACATCTCCACAATTGTTTTGTCTGAGCTTGGCACATTGTTGTTGTTATTAAGTGCTGTGAAGTCAGTTCCAACTCAGAGCAACTGTGTATAGGGTTTCTGAGGAGTGGCTGATGAGCTTGAACTGCCAACTTTGCAGTTCAAACTGACCTTGTAGTCCAGCACATTATCCACAGTGCCACATCAGGACTAATATGTTGATGTTGTTAGATGTCACAGAGTCAGTACTGACTCATAGCGATCCTATGCACAACAAAACAAAACACTGCCCGGTCCTGGGCCAACTGCACCATTTTGCCATGCTTGACCCCACTGATGCTGCCATTTTGCCAATCCATCTCGCTGGGGGTCTTCTTTTTTTTCTCTGACCCTCCACCTTACCAAACATGGTATCCTTCTCCAGCGACTGGTCCCTTCTAACAATATGGCCAAAGTTTGGCCATCTTGGCTTCCAAGGAGCACTCTGGCTGCACTTCTTTCAACACAGATCTGTGAGTTCTTTTGGCAGCCCACAGCATTTTCAATAGTCTCCCTCAACACCGTAACTCAAAAGCATCAATTCTTCTATGGTCTTCCTTATTTACTGTCCAGCTTTCGCATGCATATGAGGTTATTGAAAATACCATGGCTTGGGTCAGTGCACCTTCGTCCAAAAGCTGACATCTTTGCTCTTCAACACTTTAAAAAGGTCTTGTGCAGCAAAATAAATAATAGTTATTATTATTATCTTATTTAGTCTTCAAAGCAAATTTTCACAAGTCATAATTGCTGCTACATATTTTTTCATTTACAGGTAGGGAAACTAAGTTTCAAAGAATTTAACTTGAGCTAATAAGGGACAGAATAAGGACTTAAACCTTGAAATCCTGCATTTTTTTTAACCATTTTTCTATGCTGGTCCTTCCCACCTAGTTACCTAACCTCCATGAAATGTCTCTGATTAGTGGATCACTGTATTGAGCACCTGGTGTCCTGGTGTGGCACTGTGGATTAATGCGCCAGACTGCAAAGCCATTTGAAATGCAAGGTTGGCGATTCAAGCTCACGGCCTGCTCCTCAGAAAACCCTATACAGGGTTGCTATGGATCGGAATTGACTCGATGGCACTTTACAACAATATTGAGCATCTAGCAAGCTTTCCATCTTTTGCTCTTTTTATTCCCTCAATTAAAATTTCCTAATAATTACCCTCAAGACTTAGTTCAGTTGCCACCTTTCCTATCTCACCTTCCTTCTATCACTTTCACAGAGTTAATTGCTTGTCTGTGTTCCTGTAACACTTATCTCACAAATCTCCATTACAACATTTATCACATTGTCTCATAATTTGTTTATGTCTCTGCTGCTAGATGGTGAATGATGAGAGAGCCAGCTCTTTACACATAGTAATAAGTAAAAGTTGCCAGGCTGTCTTCTAAGGGCATCAATAAGATGGCCTCATTGTCTCTTCCCAATAATTCTAGGACTGATGTTGTTAGTTGCTGTCCAGTTGATTCCAACCTGTGGGGACCTTATGTGTGCAGAGCAGAATGTCTCCAACAGGTTGTTAAGGCTGTGACCTTTTGGAAGCAGATCACTAGGGCTGTCATCTGAGGTATCTGTGGGTGGGTTCAAACTGACGGTCCTTTGGTTTGTTGTCGAACCCCTCAAGGACATCTATATGACCTTCTTTTTTACCATCCAAGGACATATGTACTGCCCCCTTTTTGTTGATGAAACAGAAAAGTTAAGTAACTTGTCCAAGATCACACATGTAGTAGCAGTGGTATTGGTTTTGTGCCACCAAGTTGGTTAAGACTCATAGAATAGGGTTCCCCAGGCTGTAAATCTTTATGGGAGTAGAAAGCCTCATCTGTCTCCTGTAAAGCAACTGGCAGAGTAGAACTGCTGACCTTTCGGTTAGCAGCCCAACTCACAATCCACTATGCTACCAGGGCTCCTTACACATGTAGTTTTTGTTGTTAAGTGCCATCGAATCACTTCTGACTCAAACAGACCCTGTATAGGGTTTCTGAAGACCAGCTGGTAGGTTTGAACTGCTGACCTTGTGGTTCAAAGTCCAGTGCTGAGCCTATAGTGCCATATCAGGAATCCACACATGGAGTAGGCACTCAATAAATGTTGAATTGAATTATGTCAAGTAAATATGCTTCCTGGTGTTGCGCTGTAAGATAAGCATTGGACTACAAGGTCAGTATGAACCACAAGGTCAGCGATTCAAGCTCATGAGCCACTTCTTGGAAACCCTAAATAAGATTGCTATGAGTTGGTACTGACTCCACGGCTCTTAACAACAACAAAGATGCTTACTAAAAATGATTTTAAAAATTCCTTTTGTCAGAGGAGAAAATGAACTTCCAGTTCAAACATTTTTTAACAAAATGGAGGAGAAATAACAAATTATTTTTATCTATTTACCTGTTTAGTAATGTTTTTCTTTCTTAAAGCTATCAATAGAAACAACTAAGTAACCACAGGGTCACTGTGAGTCTCAGTTGTTGATTTTGTTTTTAGTTCAAACTTACTTATCAATGCAGACTTTTGATTTTTTAATATTATAATGACTTTTTCCCATGGTATAAAAAATTCCTTCCTTCCTCATTTCATGATTTCAACTGCTCATAGGAGTTAGATGATATTTTGCCGTTTATTCTAAACTCCCAGTACACCAGGACATTATAATTACTCAATTTTCACATTTGTGTGAAGGCTGCTGTTTTCAAAACACAGAATGAAAAGAATTGCTTTTTGCTTCTAAGCCAAGCTTAGAAACCTATGTATTTCTGAGGCTAATATTGTTCTGTGCACCAGAGGGATCTAGGGGTTAGATGTGAATGCCAAGCTAGATGTGAGTAAGTCCAGATACCAGACCACCTGTGGCTTCTTTGAGGTGTTTCTCTACAACCACTCAAAGTGAAATTCTTTGGAGAATCTCTGAAAGACTTTTAGGCTGGTCAATTCTTTTCTGCCAAGGATTTGCATGTCTACTGCAGATATACTGAATCCGAATCTGTGTTTTTAACAAGAGGCTCTATAAGAACAGCTGGGGATCTTGTTAAAATGTAGATTCTGAGTCAGTATTTGTTGTTGTTTTGAATCATAGTGACCCTGTTTGTACAGGATTTTGAGGCGCCAATACAGGCCAGTGCTTATCCTGCAGTGCCACACCAAGACCCCTTGATTCAATATACTTGATTTAAAAAAAACTCACAATACATTCTCAGCATCAAACTAGAATGAACAGGTTCAAAGCCCCACTTTGAGCATACAGCCCCTGTATTTATAACTGCGGATCTGGTGGGAGGGAAACTGGCTTTTAACCAAAAGGGTTGAGCTGCTAATGGACATAATCCCTTGGGCAGAAGATGGCGGAAAAATTCCTTCCCAGTTAAAAAAAAACCTGGTCTTATTTATATAAATTAAAATATTTTGGCTTTAATATATTTCTAAGAGCTTGTTACATTGCAGCCTAAGGCAAAAAGAGATAATGGTTCAAAGAACCTTTCCTACATTGTTCCAATTTTCAATATGTTTTGTATTTAACTGTTTTGAATGATAGTAAAAAATAATCCAATTACAAGTGTCATCTTCATTTTAACCACTGTATAGACTGATCAGGAATTTGTGCATCAAAATTGAGCAGTTCTATCATTTTAATGTGGTGTAAAAAGTTTTTATCTGAGTGAATTCAGAAAGTTACAGGACACTATCATGCCCACAATTGAGAACAACAAAAATTTCAGCAATAAACAATGACCTTAGTAGATCCTACAATTTCCATTCAAAACATTTATAAGATCATATTAACAAACATGAAGGTAAAGTAGTTTTGCATAGAAAAATTACAAGATTTTGGAATCATAAATAAATAACCCACAATTCTGTTACCTATCCACCATGGTCAATATATTTAAGCCAGTATTTGAAATGTCACCATTTATCATCCGACTTTCTTTCTTTCAATTGTAAAATGGAATTAATGTAAGCTGCTTTTTGTCTTGATAATAATGCAGTCTGTTACATGTGGAATAAAATAGAGGATGGAACAAAGTAAATGAATCTAATGATGATTCCCCCAAAGTAGAGTTTTGGTTTTGTTTGCAACTGTTTTACAGTAATCTCATTGCAACACAACTACTTATTACATGGCTTAGCTGATATGACATATGACTACATAATTATAAATATGTTTCATTGTATTTTCAATAAAACAGTTTTGTAAGCCAAACAAGTCTTTCAGCTGATAGGGGATTAGAGTGTTTTGTTGTGCCCCTAATAAGGAGCAATAGAGATGTTGAAGGAGTGTAATGCTTCAATAAGAAAAGATATCTACTCTGTATCACAAGCCTATTACAACTTGGGAGGTCTCCTGGGAATCATCACCAAATTACTCATAGAAAGTTTAGGCTTTGATTGCAGTTCACCCAGGCATTCTCATGCTAACTTGATGGAAGGTAGGAGTAAGAAAGAAACAAAAACAAACAAACAAACAAACAAACAAACCTCCAAGTCTCTTGAAGGACTGAATCTCTCTTATGAAAGTAGACAATCAGGACACTGATTCTGGGAGGAATTCGGACATTCACGTTTTGCTGTTATTTTGTATAGAGCGGTAGCTACTTTGGAACTCAGAGTTCCAAACTATAGCATGGTGAGTCATCCAAGTTAAGTGTGGGTGAAAGATGCCTGCTGCTTTGAATAAACTGGGGGTTCCCTCTAAGTTGAAAGAGATCTGATGTACAAGAGATCCCAAGGAACACTGGGAAAAGATGGGAGATAAGGCACTGAAGGGAGAATGGAAACCAGTCAACTTGTGACCACTAACACTAAGTCCATCTTACAAATATTGACTACCATCACACTTACAGCTTATTCATTACTATTACACATTTATTTGCCTGTCTTTCCCACTAGACTAAGAAATCTCCATGAGAGATGGTCTGTCCTGCTTTTCACTGAGCATCAAGCCTAGTGCCCAACGTCTTTTCATTGAATGAATGAATAAGTAAATTAACTATTCAGTAGCATTCACAGAAAGAGAGGCAGATGGATTAGTGACCTTATCAGTACTTTAACAATGACAAATCAGCTAACGTCAATGGAAAAAGGCTGGTGTTGAAATCTAACATTCAGTTAGATCATTCAGTCAATAGGATGCCCTATCTACAAATAATTTTCCATCTGGTCACTATGGTTAGTTTTGTGTTATTTAAATGGGATCTCTGTGGGGAACTGCGCCAGTTACTCATCTTCTGCCTCAGTTAGTATCAGCATAAGAGTCCACAGTCACAGACTGCATTTCTAACTTCAGTTGGGCATCTTATATATATACCCACCTTGTATGAAAGGAACCAGATGAGACAATACAGATATATTCATGCACACATATCACCACTATTAAGGAAAACAATTTTAAGATCATTCAGTTTAGATGTGTAATTATACCAAGAGAGACACATTATTATTGATAATGAGTCTTGCTCACAGGAATGCTGGACTTCCCGGTGAGAGTATCTTTTATGAGTTGAAGATTAGTAACATTTTCAAGTGGAATTAATTACCAACTATATTGAATATTGGAATGGGTGCCAAAACAAATAATATGATCTGGTCATTAAAACACTAAGCAACTCCTTCATTTTATATGCTACTACTGGTGTGGTGCTGTAGGACAAGCACTGGGCTGCTAACCACAAAGGTGGTGGTTCAAACTCACCAGCTACTCCTTGGAAAACCCTATACAGGGTTTCTATGAGTTGGAATCAATTCCGTGGCACTTATCAACAACAAGCAACTACTGTTTCTATTGGCATTATCTTGCCATGGCTTGCCCCTTTACTTGCAAATGTCGATTTTGTTAGGGGGAGGCACATAACCAACCACTACAACCACCAGGCTTATATCAAAGCCACAATAACTAACATTATTCACTAATCACAGGGGCTGATTGATCGTGCACCAAAACTCTGGAATTCTATACTCTGCATGGATAGATATAGCCAGAAAGTCTCATTTGGCTCTTGCTCTTGACTCTTCAAACCCCTTAACTCATGCTTAATTTGTGCTTTAGCTTTGTTTGTTTGTTGTTATTTTTTTGTCTTTGCAGTAAAGGCTAGTATTGATAGAACCTGGTCTCTCAGGCCTTGAGATTATTGCTAATTTTTCTACTGCTTGCTGATGATATTTAAACTTTTAAATGAGGTCCTCCATAAGTATAGTAATTGCAATTATGTCTCTATTGTATTAACTTTAGTTAGAGCCATAATGTTATCAAAACATCTTTTGATAGCATTTTCTTTATTATAGTTCAGATAATAAAGGGACGCATATTCTAGATTCAACACACTGTTGTGCATTAATTTTTGTCTTACATCCAATCAACTTTGGTATAAAGTAAATATGAGGTCAAACAGAGGACTCACTAAAATCATGGCTTGTGCTATCCTTACAGGAGCAAAACTGAATAGTTGCATATATCATTAAAATATTTTAGTGACTTATTTTCCCTTATTTATATTTATATTGGTTTTCTCTTTAACAAAGTACTATAGCAATAAAGAGTTCTGTTCCATTACATTCCTCATCTTATTTTTCAAGTATAAAAACCAAATGAAACAACAACAAAAACCAACATAAAACAAAAGCCATAGCTACTTTTTTTTCTGGATTGTCATAATGTTAATTGAAACCATCTTCTTAAAATTATATATTTAGAATCTAAAATTTTTGCTATTCCCAAAATTGAAATGTGGTATTTATATTGAAGTTCTGAATCAATCAGCTAAGTAGGCATATATCTCTCTAAATATAACTAGTATATAAGAATAGAGGGTAATTATGATAAAGTTACCAAATAATGCTTTTGGAAATAATATAATTGATCAGTTTATCAAAAGGCTCTCTAGCATCCATACAATTCTAGTTCTAGAACACACAGCTACAAAAATCAAAAATCAAGAGACCACAAAAATAAATAATAAAGCTAGTCTTCCTAGTTTGTGTTTGTTTCCGAGTCCAAAAAAAAGCTAAATGCCAAAAATGTAAAATTTTATTCCAAGAAAAGTAACAGGCTACACGGGTAAATTTTGGCAAATGCAACTTTATATTGAAATTCACACATCTGTATCTTAAAGAATGAGACTCACAGACTCTAATGTATTTCTAAAATACCAGAAATAATGTTATAAGCTTTCACAAGTTAAAACTGAAATAATTTAAACGACCAATACACTTAATGTGCAGAAAGTATAAACAAGACTGTGCCTTCAGTAGAATGAATGCTTCATAAATTGTGCAGGATGTCATACTAAGGCTGTGGTCTCCCTCTGATAGCTGACTTAACTATAAACATTATCATCTGTCTGCTTCTTAGAACACACTAGAATGGGTAGCACACCTTGAAAGAAAATCTTATAATCCCAGTGATGTGCACCTTAATTTTTCAAACTGTGTGAAAAAAAAAAAAAAAAGGAAAACGAGTATTAAATAATCTTCCATGCACTTCCAGATGCTTGACCATGACCAATTACTGACTCAATTTCTCTTGACTATTTGCTCCAGTGCTAAATAAGATGAAAGATACTAGATAACCCTTTAAGGCAACATGTGTTTATTCTGCATTATTAGGACTGCTCAATTGTGACCAGTTGGTACCATTAATGTTGCCTCCCAGACCAATATCTAGCATTCATAAAATAGAAATGTATTGGAAAAACTTTATACCAACTCAACAAAAACCACATAATACAGTTCAATGCTAGCAATTTCACTAGTCGGTAAAGAAAGTGGTATTTAAAATAGTAATAGAGTAGTACAAAAACAAAAACAAAAAAAAGTAAACTCAAATTGGAACCAATATACTGCTTTGGAATGCTTCCCAAAATTGACAAGATGTTTTTTTGTAAGTGTGATAATCCAATAGTTCATGGCAGCTCTTTAGTGGATTACAGTACTTCAAAGTCCCCCAATATTTTAGTCTTTGCAAAACAATAATAGTATGAAATGTTTTAGTCTTCAAACTTCTAAAATTAGGTTTTTTATCAACACATTTACCTCATGTCAACTTAATTTATTAAGCTGTCCAATCCTAATTGGTTTTGATGTTTTGATCATATGTAGTGATAGACTCAGCATTTAGCACTGATACTCAGCACCTGCTACTTTGCACTATCAAGTTTTCAACCACATAAAGAAACTTAGGGCAGTGGTTCAGTCCTTTCTTAATTACAAACCTTCACCAGCAGTCAGCAGGATCACTTTGAGATTTAAAATAAGATTATAGATTGCAGGATGTTGCTCAAATCCTTGTAACTGCTGCTGATCCCATTCTTGATTTTCTTCTCAAGATATGGCTACAGGCCACAATTGCTTAGTAGAGAAGGTTAGTGTTTCACAAGGCTAAAGATGTACAGATGCTCCCTCATATAACACAGTAAGGTTCCCTTGGTAACCTGGATTTTCTGCAGTAAAGAAGGGTTGTACTGAAACAGCGCCTCAGCTCCCTGTTGGAGAAAATGCAGACAAAAGGATTGATTCCTGCTTGGGCAAAACTCATCCAGACAGCGGCTGTTAGAAATCCCCCTGGTACTACAGGCCCTCTTGCAAAAACTCTCCAATAACAGGCCACCAGGTAGGGGCCCCACAAGGTCAGGAAGAGAAAAGTCATTATATAGAACATTCTGCTGATTCTCTTTTCCATTTTGAATTCGTCTAAGACCAAAAGCCTTCTTCTGCCCGTAGTGTTTGCATTTTGCCTGATGCCCAGCAAGGTGGGTGGTGTGGGACCCCTTCCAAATCCTGCTAGCCAGTTGGCAGCTGCCTGGCCACTGGCTCCCGGGCCATGGAAAGTCCAGTTCTGGCTGACTGCTGCTACAAACTGGACTGGCTTCATTTTCCTTCTGTTGTGGACAAAAAATATCAGCTTGAGGTAGACAAGCTGTGTAGCTAGGAGGATGAGAGCAAGCAGCAGCATAAATCCTAAGGAATCATTAGCCCTGAAGGAGCGGTGTTGGAAGGTGCATTGATCTTCCTCCCTAATGAAAGAGTATGTGCCCACATCTAAAACTGGGGGGAATGCCATGGCCACAGAGAGAGTCCACACCATGCAGATCACAGCCAAACACGTCCAAAAGGTCAGCCTCTTTGTATAGAAGCGGTGGTGGGCGATAGCTAGGTATCTGGTGACGCTGATGCAGAAGAGCATGAAAGCAGTGTGGAAACAGGACAAAACCCCCAGAAAGGCAATCACTTTGCAAGTCAGAGTCCCATAAGTCCAGTTAGAGCCATTTTTGACAGAGTTGAATACAAATGGGAAGCAAATTGCAGATCTGAGGATATCTGAGCAGCAAAGATCCAACAGGAAGTAGTAAGGTGCTCTATGCAAGGTCTTATCTTTCACTAGCAAAATGGAGATCAGAAGGTTGCCCACCACACTGACTCCTATTATGAAACCCAAGGAAGTCAGTTTCAGAAAGGCTGTTAGAGGAGACAGATTTTGCAAAATGTTGTCAGCTGCATGGCTATAGTTCGCCATAGATGGATGGAGGATAAGGATACAGCCTCAGTCAAGTCTCATGATCTAGATATAAGAACAAGGAATGCATATATCCATACATTTTACTGAAAATGTAATCCACAAACAGAACTGATTTGATCTGCAGTCATGCTTCCTCTTTTCTTCCATTTGGTTTGCCATCAGAACATCTGAAGAAACAAACAAACAAAAACTGAGCTATCAGTTCTTAAGTTAACAAGCAGTGATGTCAGTGCTAACATAAAGCTGTTCATTTATGGGAAAGCAAATAAAGTTTCCATTTGGAATCAAACAATTTGCTTTGGTAAATATTTTTGCCTGAGATTTCAGAGAATTGGTGTGTTTCATTTTCTGAGCTAGGTGAAGTTAAAAAACGTCTCTATTTGGAAGACACATTTGATTGGGTAACTTTAGGGTAAAAGGAATAAAATGTTCCACAATTGCAAAATAAGCCAGTCCAGAAATTAATCACCTGTGTTGCGATGCAATCTACAAAATTGTTAATAGAGGACAGAGAAGAAATTACCTACATTCATTTGAAGTCTGTTAGTATCTGTCAACGTTTTAGAGGCACCTTCTCTGCTGATATGGATCCAATGAATCCCTGCAAAATTTATGCCTTTTAACTCCAGTACCACTATTCATTCCACATATTATAACAACAGAAGAGTATTTGTGGATTCATCTTAAAACATGATTCCAGCATTAGACTTGGAAATTGATAGGAACTTGTCCCAAGATTTGCTGTGCTTTAGTCTTTTGTCTCTCTCTTTCACCCTACCCCCTTCTTTTGGCAAATCTTTTCTCTTTTAAGCCCACATGATTATTTTGAAAAAAGGTTAATGTAAATACTGGCCAGGGAAACACACCCAGAGGAAGAAAGAATGCACTTTCATTTGTAAACCTTGGCTACCAGGAATCAAATGAATATAATGAGAACCTATATTTCTTGGGCAATGTAACCTTTTTCATTTACATTGATGGTCTTTGTTGCAAATCTCGAGTGGCTTTATATAAAAACGAAGTGCACAGTGTCTCCTGAGTGCTCAGGAGCCACACCAGGGAAATCAGCTTCCTCTGTTATTCCCACGAAGCATGTTTCCGTTGGCACTTCTCACTTGTCGGGAATATGCTCATGGAAGCCCTGGCAAAGCTGCGTTCGATGATGCTTTTAATTTCCCCACCAGTACATCCCCGGGTAAATACCGATCGCATCATGCAACATTACGAAACCTGAAATCCGCCACCCCTGGATTTATAATGGGGGGTGGGGGAGAAGGGGAGGGAGGAGAGACATGCATTACATACGCGAAGATGGGGAGAGATTGCTTCTGTGCTGCAAGGGATACCGTTGCCCGAGATTCGCAGTCGGATATTTCTCAGTCTTGCAACGCTCTCCAGCAGTGGAGCTCTTAATAAGTCCTGCTAAAGATGCATTGTCTGAGTGTACTTCCATTATGCAGTTTATTGTCAAAAAACCTCAGGGAGGGCTCTTGCCTGGTGAACCTGCAGTTTCATCGACACTGCGAATCCCCCCCCCCCTCGCTACCCCCCCGCAACTTAACCCAGAGTATATCCTCCTACCTGTTGGTTTTGGATATCCCGACAGACTATAGCTTCTTCTTTCTATAAATTGCTGATTTTTTTTTTTTTTTTTTTTCCCCTTAGTGCCTTGACTGAGCATCCAGGCAGGGCTCGGCGGCGCCTGCGCGCTGGAGCCTCCTTGAGCTCCAGCCGCGTCCTCCCCTGTCGCAACGGCACCGTCTCCCCCAGTAACGCAGGGGCCGCGCCGGCGGTGGCGAGGGCGGCGGCAGGGACAGCTCCAGGCTCGGTGGAGCCAACGGGAGCCGACCCGTTCCCAGAGTTGGCTAGATTGATGGAACGGCCTGTCTAGTTCAACTGGCAAAATTAGGTTTTTGTCCTCTCGTGGCTGCCTCTGAACTTTTCCTTTCCCGCATTCCAAGTGGGGGCTTGGAGAAGCTGATTCAGGACCTCAGGCCCATCCTCTTCCCTCAGGGTAGCGCACGCAGAAGCCACGGTGCCGGCGTCGTCCGCCCCCTCCCCTGCTTCCCGGAATCCTCGTTTTCCCCCAGCGTGTTTTTCCTTTCTCTTTTAGAGTAGTCCAGAGCATTGACAGCTTCTTTTAGGTATCTTCTTTAATGATTTCCCCAGCTGAACTTTGACTATGCAGGTTACCTGGAACAAAAGAAAAGAAAAAGCAGAGTTAAGAGAAAGTCTCAATGGAGAGGGAAGCAGATTAGGACCACCCTGTTTTTGTTAGTCATCTCTTCTCAATGGATGCAAATAGACATTTATAGGGAGACACGGAAGTTCAGAGCACAACCAACCGCACAATGATTTACATCGCCTCTATATGAACGAAAATGAATCAGGAGCACAAATATTTTAAATGACTTGACTATTCCTCGCCTTTCACACCACTGAACAACAGGCTTTCTGTACAAGTACGACTGACCCATAGATGGGTAATGTCAACACAAGTGTTGCTGTGTGAGTTTCCTTTTTCCCTCCTTTGTTACTACGGATGAAGAATACTAAGGACTATAACGAATACATAAAACTTACACCCGTCCAAAAGGTCCGATGAGATCACCAACATCACATAGCCTGACACCTGGGAGTTTAGGGATGCCTGAAGGATCATGCATTTCCTTTTTTCACCATTTCCGAAGAGTTTAGTTTGTGGGGGTGGTAATACTATTTAAAAAGACAACTCCTTTCTTTCCCCAAACCCCGCCAAGAAAAACACTCCAAGTAGACATGCATTCATGAATTCCCAATGTAAAGAGTCAGCTTTTCTTCCTGCATGCTTATTGTTTTATAATAATCTTTTAATGAAACACACACAAAAATAAAGATCTTCTCTACAGTAATAATTTGATCTCGAGGCAGCAGTAAAATACCTCATGGCTGGGTGGTGAGATTGTGACATTCGGGAGAACTCAAACCAATCAGCATGCAGATAATATGGGTTAATTTACATATAGTATTCCTATTGGACACACGGAGGTAAAGCTTTCTCTGTTTAAAGCTTAAAAATGAATACTTCACTGTCATGATGTCACAGTCATTATACAAAGCTTTATGTTATATTGGTAATACTGAAATGATGTTACACTTACCCAATTTGTTTTTGAATTTTCTAAATTTATTAAAAAATAGAGAATGATTTATTTAAGAAAGGAATATGCATAAGGAATTTAATTTTGGCATTCCTTTAGCCTAAAAATAAAATCAATACTTCAGGAATACTGGAAGTAACTTGATGTCATTTCCATTTAAGAAGAAAATTCAAACTTTTTGTAAAGAAAATGAATTTAAAAGAACTCAAGATTGTGATGCTGACATCTTCTATGTGAAATGCCAAATTTATTTTTATGGAACTAAAAATCAATTCGATTTGTCCATTTTTTAAATTCCCAATTAGTGTCTCAATGTATTTTGCATAGTTAGTATTTCCTGAATTTTAAAATTAAGACATCTATAGAAAAAGAGCTTAAATAAGATTGTTGGAGATTCATGATTGGCTAGATCTCATATAGACTGCTGTTGTTGTTAAGTACCTAAGTACCAGTACCGTGGAGTCGGTTCCCACTCATAGCGACCCTGCACAAGGTTTCCGAGGCTGTAAATCTTTACCGGAGCAGAAAGCCTCATCTTTCTCCAGCGGAATGGCTGGTAGCTTCAAACTGCTGACCTTGAGGTTAGTAGACCGATTCGTAACCACTACGCTACCAGAGCGCCTTCATATAGATTAGTGAAAAGCTATTTAGAAGTAAATTAAAAGGGTGACTGAATTGCCAGGCCGTGATGCCATAATTTACTCTGCCAAAAGGTATAGGGCCAATATTCAAAGGTTTAACTAGCCTTATGCTTTAAGAAGCAGACGTTGATTCTTAAGAAATAAGGGGTGAAGAGTATGTGTGTATGCACTATTGTTTCATGTCTACATTTAAGAATATATTAAAAACCCACTGCTAACGAGTCGGTGCTGACTCCTAGCAACCCTGTAGAGGATTTCTGAAGCTGTAAATGTTTACGGGAGCAGAAATCCTCATCTTTCTCATGAGAAGCAGCTGGTGGATTTGAACTGCCAACCTTGCAGTTAGCAGTCCAATGGTTATCCTACAACCAATAGGGCTCCTTTTCAGAATACGTCAGAGCTATTTATTTATTTTTTTCCCTGTTGCATCTGAGTGCAGTTACTTACCAGTTCTTCAGTTTTTCCAGCTGTTAGATGAGAATGTCATTTTCTTGCCTCACAAGGGGGCTCAAGAAATTAATGAGATGTTTTCCATTTAGTTTATTAACACAACTGGAGAAAACATAGGAGTTGGCATCTTTCCATCAACAGAGATTTTAAAAGATATTTCTGATAGCTAACACAAGTTTCATATTATTTACTAGTTCTCATATATTAAATGATTGCATCAAATTTTCAGATCCTAATCTTCTAAGATCTTAACTAACTTCTTTGAGTCTGGGTCACAAAAGAGAGAGAAAAAAATATGGAATAAAAATGAAAGGATAAAGCAAAAAATACCAATAAAGTACCATACACCTAAATCCCCGAGTTTGAAATACTCAAAAAGTTTTGCAAGCTTTCTGGCGTATTACATTCGCTGTCCTGATCAGTATATTAGGAGGACTGATGCAATTTACTTAACTTAGTTTTTATAAAAACATATATATGTATATACATAATTTTATTTTAAATAAACAATTGCCTTCTTTTAAAATGAATCTGACATTTCAGTTTTCATAAGTGATTCACAGATTCATGTTAGGCAATGCATTTGTTCAATACATTGTTTATGTGAAAATGGGAGTCTGGAAATAAACACTCCATGATCAATTCAGAGAATGATAACATTCTAAGAAAAGACTTTTAACTGTTCTTTACATTTTTCATATTTATCAATAAAGCTTGCCATTAAAACTACAAAACGATGCCTATGGGGTTCTCAACTGTTAACAAAATCTAAAGCTATATATGAGAAAGTGTCTTTTATACATTTTTGGAAATAATCTTGGTAAGAAAATCTCATTAGGGGTTGTGGCATAGAGTGACATTCTAAGAAATTATTCAAAAAAAAGTAACTAACTTGGAACAAATGCTGTCATTGATAGGTGATATCAAGTTGATTCTGACTCATAACCACCCTGTGTAGAGTTTCTAAGAAACAACTGGTGGGCTTGAATCTCGGACCTTGCTGTTAGCAGTCCAGTGCTTATCCTATATAGAAGCACACTAGAACGTCAAATGAATGACAGAAAGGAAGATTTTATTTCTACATTTTGATAATGGTTTTCAACAGTCAAGAAATCAAATGACACATTGCATTAGGCGCATATGCTGCACAAGACCTTTTTAAAGTGTTCAAGAACAAAGACATCAGTTTGAGGACTAAGGTATGCCTGACCCAAGCCATGGTATTTTCAATAACCTTCCGACTCCATGGCACATAACCACCACCACCACCACCACACGCATGTGTGACTTGAGCCGTGAATAAGTAAGACTAGAAGACTTGATGCATTTGAGTTATAGTATTGGAGAAGAATATTGAAGTACCATAGACTGCTAGAAGAACAAACAAATCTGTCATGGAAGAAGTAGAGCGAGTGCTCCTCAGAATCCAGGATGATAAGACTTTATCTTTCATACTTTGAACCTGTTACCAGGAGTCCCTGGAGAAGACATCATGCTTGGTAAAGTGGAGGGTCAGTGAAAAAAAGGAAGACCTCCAATGAGACGGATTGACATAATGGCATCAGCAACAGGTTAAAGTGTAACAATTGTAAGGATGGCGTAGGATCAGGCAGTGTTTCGTTCTGTTTTACACTGGGTCGCTATGAGTCAAAATGGATTCAATGGCACCTAACAACAAGTGTACAATAAAGGAGAGCTCTGATAATGTAGAGGCTTATGGTGTTGGGCTACTAACTGCAAGGTTAGCAGTTTGAGCCCATCAGCTCTATAAGAGAAAGATGATGCTTTTTGCTCCCATAAAGATTACAGTCTCAGAAATCCTATATAGGGCCACGATGAGTCGGAACTGACTTGAGGGCATGTGACAGCAGCAGTAACAGTCTACAAAAAATGACTCAGTGAGATCTGAGTAACTGAAGTGTTTAGGGCATTATATTTAATTTACTTGAAGACTAGAACCAAGAAAGAGCACACCAGCTTTAAAAAATTGTATCAGGAGTTTGGAATAGCCATAATTGTGAACATTTTAGATGGTAAGATCTCTTTATAATTTTATTGAATTTTAAAAAGATTAAGAAGCTGGTATCTTCCTTTGCAAATGAAGAAAATTTACTTTATCAGATTGATCTCTCTACTCTGCCACATGTTTCCAAAGCGTTAATATAACTTATTATTTTTTTAATGTTTTATTGTGAATTATGGGATAGTTTACACGGGAGAACATTAGTTTTACATTCATCCTATTGTATATCATTTCATTGCCATGGTTACAGTCCCCTCCATGCATCATCAACCAACCAAAGGGTATACACTACAAGCCTACCCCCGGTCATCAGCACACAGCCCCTCTCCCTCTCTGTGTCTAAAGTCCCCAACAGCTCCATCTCTCCATGTCATCATCTCTGCCTCCATCTCAGGCATCACTGCTTTTCTGGGTAGGGTCCCGCTTTCCACTCTTCTCCCTTGATGGTCCCAGGGACCTCTGCTCCTAGGCTGAAAAGTTAATCACTCCCCTCCTTGCTACAAAATGTCTACCTTAACAATTCTAACCCTCACAAGCAGTCCTGATAACAATTATTCACTATTGTATCACAAGAGACCCATCCGCATTTCATTTCATCAGCCCTGCCTAGACGGATTGTATACTACTCAGTGGAGATTCTACCTTCCTCCATGCCCTCTGAATCTAGGTCCCCTCTTGAAAGCTTGTAAGCCA
>NW_006408550.1:7579513-7591107 GCF_000296735.1 Chrysochloris asiatica
AACTTCCTTGTTTTTTTCAAGGTAGCATAGCATTCCATTGTGTGTATGTACCACAGTTTGTTTATCCATTCTTCAGTTGATGAGCACTTTGGCTGTCTTCATCTTTTTGCTATTGTAAATAGTGCTGCTATGAACATTGGTGTGCATATATCTTCTTGTGTTGTGGCTTGTTTTTCTTGTGGGTATATACCCAGTAGAGGAATTGCTGGATCATAAGGTATTTCTATTTTCAACCTTCTGAGGAAGCGCCATATTGCTTTCCAGAGAGGTGGGACCATTATGCAGTCCCACCAGCAATGCAGGAGTCCCAGTCTCGCCACATCCCTGCCAGTATTTATTTTCCTCTACATTTTTGATCTTTGCTGTTACTGAATATAACTTATTTTTTATTTTAACACTAACCTCTATAGGATCTTCTAAGATCTAGGCTTTAATAAACGTAGCCATTTACCTTGTTTGATTTTTGTGTGGATAATTTCCTTCTGTCCCTGAACTTTAAGACGTGTCCTCTTGTTATTTTATTCATTCAACAAACATTTTCATTTTTGCACAAACATCTTCATTGGTGTGGTACTGCAGGATAATGTGCTGTACTGCAAGGTCAGTTTGACTCACATGGCTGGCAGTTCAAACCCACCAGCCGCTCCATGGAAACCTTATACGGGTTGTCCTGGGTCAGAACTGAGTCTATGGCACTTAACAATAATAACAAATCTTGCATGGTCAAAAAATGTGCTAAATTCTCCAGGAAATGTATAAATCAGGAGTTAAGGCCTTGAACAGGTTGTTGCATCTGTGTAGCCTGAGCTAACGGAGGAGAAAGGGATGAAGTGAATAGAAACAAAAGGACAGATCTGATTGACAAGGAGAGGTAGAAGCCTTATCTCTTATCAAGTGAGTCCTGGTGTGGTGCTGTGGGTTAATGCGCTGGACTGCAAGGCTGGCATGAACTGCGAGGTCGGTAGTTCAAGCTCACTAGCTGTTCACTTGGAAACCTTATACAGGGTTGCTATGAGTCGTAATTGACTCGATGGCACTTATCAACAATAGTAACAACAATCAGGAAACGGAAGCAAAGATACTGAAGAGTAAAAATTGAATCTAAGATTTACAGCTTGAATAACTGGGAGACAGGGTGATTAGGAGGTGTTGCTAACCAAAGGTAGCAAAATTAC
Organism: Chrysochloris asiatica; assembly: GCF_000296735.1. NCBI lineage: Eukaryota > Metazoa > Chordata > Mammalia > Afrosoricida > Chrysochloridae > Chrysochloris > Chrysochloris asiatica. Next base: position 7,580,689 of record NW_006408550.1, read on the forward strand.
TTTTAAAAGGGGAGATGGTCTGAGAAGTAAGACCATGAGTTAGTTTTAGACATGTGACTGTGGAATGCTGGCAGGACATTCACGGGGAGATGTTTTGGAAACAATACAAGTGAGAGCCAGGACTCAGGACATACCTGTAGGTGATGCTGGAGCTGCGGGAACTGCTGAATGGCACTGGTCAGGAGAGACTGGGGAGAGAGAAGATGGGTAACGTTAAAGAAACGAGCCCTTTCTCCTCCCTATCAACATTCTGAAAAAACTAAGGGGATGTTGACATTTAAAAACAAGAAGGATCACGAAAGGAAGAAAACCAGTGTCATTTACCCTGGAGGAGAAGAGGATTTCAAGGAGGGAATGACAACCAGTGTCAGTGGTGTCTATGAGGTTTAGGAGAAACAGAAGGCATCATTGAGCTTGGTGGTGAGGAAATCATTAGCAACCTTTGAGAGAGCAGTTTCAGAAGGGTAAATCAGACAGTGAGAGATTAACATGTGAGGACCACAGGTTTAAAGGCTTAGAAGGTCAGGCTAAGAAACTATTTTGCTATTAATGACAGCACTGTCTTAGTGATCAAGCTTTTAATGGATTCCCTTGATGTTTTATGAACAAAGTGATAATTATTTAAATAAATGTAGTATGCCTTCTTCTTTAAAACTCTTCAATCAAGAGACTGTGAATGCAAGTCTCTTGAGTAAAGCCTGGTAAAATCTTAGAGCACTGAGAAAAAGTCCATGGTCTGTTAAAGTAGCCTAACTGGCTTCATTCTCCTTGGTCTTTTTAAAGATGAAGTTAATCCTAACCATGGGATTCCTGGTGTGGCACTGTAGGATAAGCACTTGACCACAAAGTCGGTTTGAACTGCAAGGTTGGAGGTTCAAACTCACCAACTGTTCCTCAGAAAACCCTATACAGGGTAGCAACGGGTCAGAACTGACTCTATGTCACTTAACAACAATCACAACAACATGACAAAAAGAAAGGCGATCCACATCGTGTGTGTGTTTTGGGGGCCATAGGTCTGGAGAAGGGAAGCAACTGTTGGTAAAATGATGAAACAATGGAAAGTTAATTTAATATTCAGATTAATGGCGAGTCATATATATCTTACATGGATTGTAAATTTTCACAGAATAAAAATGCAATACAATTTTTTAAATGTTGGAAGTGTAAGACATATTTTTTTTCTTTTATTATTTAGAAGTTACCTCTACCTTATAGCACATTAAGGCTATTATTCTGCGTATCAATTATATAATAGTATTAGGACATTATTACTACTTAAGTTTTTGTAGTGTGTAGCATTTTGAGAAATGTGAATAATTATTAATGGCTGAAAATAAAGTATATTCCCTTAGTTGCTAATGTATGCCCTTCCCATGTTGACTGTCTGGAGTCCTGGTGTGGCGCTGTGGGTTAATGCACCAGACTGCAAAGCTGTTTGAACTGCAAGGTCGGCGGTTCAAGCTCACCAGCTGCTCTTCAGAAACCCTATACAGTATCGCTATGGGTCGGAACCGACTTGACGGCACTTCACAACAACAACAACAACATATTGACTGTCTAGTCCCATGTTCAGATTTTCTGATTAGCCCTTCTACTTTCACTTCTCTTAATTCTAAAACTTTTTAATTTTCTCTTTGCAGAGATAAAACAATAGAGAAAAAAACCCCAAAATCAGCATCCCTTCACAAATTTTAATTTTGTTAACATTTGATTAAAAAGTATGACCTAATCAGTCTAATTTTGCATTATAAATAACTTTATTAAAAATAAGCACTGGAGACAACATTATTTCAATCATTCAAAAAACATCCTATTTTCCATTAGAACTGGAATCCTACGAGAACATGAACAGGGTTTTAGTATTCCACTGTTCTTTCTTGGTGCCCAATAAGAGCCTGAAACAAAGTAGAAACTTAACAAATTATATTGCTTGGATGATTTTGACCTACTATATGAATATAGTTGTTGTTGTTATTAAGTGCAGTGGAGTCAGTTCCGACCCATAACGATCTTCTATAGGATTTCCGAGGAGTGACTGGTGTGCCTGAACCAACAACCTTGCAATTCCAACCAACTTTGCAAGTCTAGCTCACTAACAATACCACACCAGGACTCACTTGATAAGAAATACGTCTTCTATCTCCTCTTTTCAATCAGATCTGTCCTTTTGTTTCTATGCATGTCTCCCTTTCTCTTCTACTAGTTCAGGCTACACAGATGCAACAACCTGTTCAAGGTTGCAATAGTACATTAAGAGGGAACTGCCATAAATCAAGTGGGATTCAGAAGAGGACGTGGAGCAAAGGATATCATTGCTAACATCAGTTAGATCTTGACTGAAAACAGAGAATACCAGGAATATGTTTAGTTATGCTTTATCAAGTATGCAAAGGAATTTAACTGTGTGGCTCATGACAAGCTACGGATAATATCGCTAAGGATGGGTATTCCAGAATACTTAATTGTGTTCATGAGGAACTTGTACATAGACCAAAAAGCAGTCATTTGAACAGACCATGGGGATATTGGATGGTTAAATCAGAAAAGGTATGCCTCAGGGCTGTATTCTTTCACCATACTTATTCAGTCTGCATGCTGAGCAAATAATCAGAGAAGATGGACTATATAAAGAAGAATGTGGCGTTAGGATTGGAGGAAGACTCATCAACAGCCTACAATATGCAGATGATGCAACCTCACTTGCTGAAAGTGAAGAGGACTTAAAATACTTACTGATGAAGATCGTAGACTATAGCTTTCAGTATGGAGTCTACTTCAATGTAGACAGAACAAAATTCCTCACAGTTGGGCCAATAAATAATGTCATGATGAACAGAAAACAGATTAAAGTTGTCAAAGACTTCACTTTGCTTGGTTCTACAATGAAAACTCATGAAAGCAGCAGTCAAGAAATCTAACCACATAGGCAAATTTGCAGCACAAGACCTCTTTAAAATGTTCAAGAGCAAAGATATCAGTCTCAGGACTTAGGTGCACCTGACCCAAGCCGAGGTATTTTCAATCACCTCATATGCATATGACCCTCCATTGTAGGGTCAGAGAAAAAGAGGAAGGACACTCCCCCCCCACCCCTCCGGTGAGATGGATTTGCAAAGTGGAAGCATCAATGGGCTCATATGTGGCAACAATAGTGAGGTTGGCTCAGGATTGGGCAATGTTTCATACTGCAGTGCATAAGGTAGCTACCAATTTGATGGTACCTAACAACAACAAAAACAACATATGCATGTGAAAATTGGACAATGAGGGAGTGTATAGAAGAATCCATGCATTTGAACTACGGTGTAGGAGAAGAATATTAAAAGTATCATGGACTGGCAGAAGAACAAACAAATTTGTATTGGAAGCACAGCCATTATGCTCCTTAGAAGCTAGAATGGTCAGGTTTCATCTCTCATACTTTGGACATGTTATTAGGAGAGACCAGTCCCTGGAGAAGGACATCATGTTTGGTAAAGTGGAAGGTTAGCGAAAAAAGGGATAAAAGCTACTGATGTTTTGTCATGTTGTTGAGCACCTGGTTAGGAGCTCAAAGCATACGACATCTGCTCTTGGCTCATAATCTCCATGACAGACATTAAATGATGGATTGGCATTGTGGATCAGCAATGGGCTCTAGGGTAACAATAGTGAGGATGGCCCCAGACTGGGCAGTGTTCCAATCAGTTATGCACAGGGTCTCTGTGAGTGAGAACTGACTCACTGGCACCAAACAACCACAGTTTGAAGGCTGGGGGAGTGTGGTGTCTCTGTGGGATAAGCACTGGATGCAAACCACAAGATTGGTAGTTTGAGCCTACCAGTTGCTTTGCAGGAACAAGATGAGGTTTTTGCTTCCACAAAGATTGACTACTCAGAAATCCTATATGTTGCACTATAAGCCTGATCCAACTGAACGGCACTTACTAACAACAATAACATAGGAAGGCTGAGAATCGGATGACACAATAGTATTTGACTGCTAACCAGTAAGTTCAAACCCACCAGCAGCTTTTTGGAAAAGACCTGGTGATCTGTTGGAGTGAAGGTTACAGTAGAGGAAACTACAGCAGCTTTAGTAGAATCACTAGGAGTCAGAAATGATTCAACAGCTCACAACAACAACAACAACAACATATGAGGGTTGCTATCCTAGGCACTGTGAAGTGGATTAAACAAAGAAAAACAAAAAATCAGACAGTGATCCCGGCTCCAACAGAACTTTTATGTTTTCCTTAATGTAATAAGGTTGGAATAATTGTTTGTATTATGGGTTGAAAATTTTCCTGGCCAAGGGTGTACTCTGGCTTTGGAGGAATTTTATTTGCTTCTTGGTCTTATTACATTAGCATTTACATGACTCCTTATTTGCCTTACTACTCAGTAATTTCAAACCATTTTCTAGTAACTTAATGTGTGTCATGCGAATTATGAGCCAAGATCAGATGTTTTATGCTTTGAGTTCCTAACCTGGTGCTCAACTACATGACGACATATCTACAGTTTTTATCTGACATGGGACTTCCGATCATTTATTTTTTAGGGTGGTGTGTCTTGAGGAAAATTAATCAAAACAGATTTATCAACATAGAAGACAAAAGCTCTGTCACATAAAGAAAAAAAAATTCAATGATGAATATTTTATGTCCTAATTGTGCCTGTGGATTTTCATACTTATCAATAAGACAGTAAGGAAAGGGGGTGAAACAGGAACTTGTCATTTTGCTGCATAGAAAAGACACCTCACCAGGATGGTAGTGCTCACATGTAAATATCACAGTTATTTTATCTAGCTGTTTCTGTACCTGCATTTTAGAAAGACATTCCTTTTCCTTCTTTATCAGGCATAAATTAGAGTTAATGATAAGAAGGCCTTATATTAAATACTGCTGATTCATTTTACTAATTGAATACAATAATAAAGCCACCAGCTAAATCACTCTTTAAGTCCTCTTAGCTCGAACAAAGGCCAGGGCTCATGATAGAGTTTATAATTTCTGGAACAAGAAAAGCCTAGAACCATGTATCCAACAAGTCCAAAGAGGGTGACAGCAGTGTCCTTTGAGAAGGAGTCGGTGAATGGGGCTGGGTGTAGAAAATTTCATCCAATAGAATGTTGGTTAGGATTGCCTTTCTTCTTTATCGGATTCAGAATCACAGTATCCTGTATTGGTAGTTGGTATGTGATTTATAATCATTGTTATCTGATGGGTTGTTCATCACTCCCAGGCAAAATAAAAAACACTATTGCATGCAAGCATTATAAAAAATGTGAATCTTGTTTTAGATATTCAAAATAGCAAATGTCTTACATCTAAACACTTGATCACCTGTGCTTCTAGTTGAATGGTATTCTGCTGGAAAGGGGCTGCGCAGGTGAACAGGCTTAGGAGATGGGGTGGGAGGTGTGGATGACCCCATGTCCAGAGTGCCAGTATTTGAAGTGTATTTTTTTATTACAGATTTCATATTACCTTAATCCCCAATTAAAATGATAGACTACAGCTATAATCCTGGCATTTTCACAACTAAGTAGCTAACTGTACAAGCAGTTTTCTAGGGAAACTGGAAAGCTACAGAGCAGTGGTAGGTCACACAGCACATGATTTGTGAGAATTCAGAATTCAGAAATGTCCTTGTATTCCTTTATTTAAAAGATGGGAGCTCTGGTGGTGCATTGGGTTAGCATTGAACTGTGGTTTGAACCTACTACATGCTCCTTGGCAGAAATATGAGGGAATCTGCTTCCATAAACACTTATAGCCTCAGAAAACCCACGGAGCAGTTTTACTTGGTCTTACTGGACCACCGTAAGTTAGAATCCACTCGACAGCAGTGAGTTGGGTTTGGTCTTTAGTACACGCGGTTTCTTCTCTCATCACTGTAGGGTTGGGCCGTTGAACTCTTGTACTGCTGTCATGTCAGTCTACTTGGATTAATTCTCTTGGTAATCACAAGTCTTTCTAAATTCTGTCTTTTCCAGAAAGTTCTTGTAAAGGAACACTGGATCTCTTATAGTTGTTTCATAATAGATCTGGTCAGTTATCTAATAATAACAATGAATTTGCCATATGCAATTGAAAATTGCCTATCAACTAGGTGTTTACTAGTTCAGATTTGTTCTATGTGTAGGGACAGATATCTATACAAACTAGCATTTTCACATGCATTGGTCCTCTGCACCCAAAAAAGTTAATAAACTCCTTGGATATGTGGACTCCCAGTTCTAGGAATGCTTTCCACTATGCCTTGTGTTGTTGCTAAGTGCTGTTGAGTTGGTTCTGACTCATAGTGAACCTGTATAGGGTTTCTGAGAAATTACTGATGAGTGTGAACCACCAACCTTGGAGTTTAAACCAGGCTTGCAGTCTAGTGCACTATCCCACAGTGCCACTTTTAACATTCTGCCTCCAATAATCCATGACAGAACATCACCTAAACTTCTTCCCCTCACACACACAAAAACCCTTTATCAAAAACAAATGTAAAATGCCCAATTTTATCTTGGGACTCTTCAAAATTTTGCTTTTCAGTGGCGGATCAGATTATTTTTTGTTTACTCCACTGTTAATCCTCATAAATTCTAATGGGCTATAAGCACATAAATCCTTGGCACTTGGTTGAAAGTCTAGGAATCATGCAGAGACAACACTTTTGTCTACAGACCATTTGTAATCCACTGTATATGTGGTTTGGTTCTGGTGTCATCTGGCATCCAATAAATGAGATTCTTGCTGGGGTTCCATGATGAGTCTTACTATTAGAGGAGAGCTAACATAAAATGAAATTTGGTGAAGATGTGGTTTAAATAGTTGACCCTACTCACAGACGATATTCAAAATTTGTTTTGGTCAAAAGTAAAAAATAAAGATCATTATTGATACAGGGCAACCCCACTCTCAAACTTGCATATAATATACACATATGCACAGCATGTAAGTTTTTCTCCCAATCATGCTGTTGTTGTTGTTGTTAAGTGCCACTGAGTCGGTTCTGACCCATAGCGACCCTGAACAGGGTTTCCGAGGCTGTAAATCTTTACAGGAGCAGAACGCCTCATCTTTCTCCCATGGAGCAGCTGGTAGTTTCGAACTGCTGACCTTGTGGTTCGCAGCCCGATTCGTAACCACTATGCTACCAGAGCCCAATCATGTAGATGCTGCAAGACACCACATGGACAAGATCTCTGTTTATGTTAACTACTCTTGCGCCCCTGATGTCTAGCATAGCGCCTGACACGTAGCAAGCACTCATTAACTATTAGTAGCATAAATGAATAAATGTTTCCATTAAAATAATTACCACAAGTAGCAATGAAATTTCTTTCTTTTACATTTATTTATTCTAATAGTGAAAAAATTTTAAATTAAAAAATAGCTTAAACAATAATCTATTTTTCCCCTAGGCGATAGACCATACATTAGAGCTAAAATTTTTTTTTCACAGGGTGTCCAAATACTTCTAAAAGGTATTATATTGTAAAAAGCCCCATGTCAACCTAAAGCTACAGAGTATCAACATTTTTGAGAGAGCAAATACTGTTGAGGCTGTTCATCCACGTATGCACAAATTTGAGGATCAGGTTGGCATGTGTCAATCCTGAGCCTTCAGACTTTTTACTAAAACATCATTTTGAATATAGTTTGTGAGTTGGATCAAAAAAGATGAACCAGTTTATTGACCCTTTAAGGTGAGAGTTAACTAACATTTACCCTGGCAGGATTGAAAGTGTCAATGGACATCAAGATTTAATAAATGGACTGACTTAAAGTGTTGAACAGTTACTAATTCTTGCCAAGTTTTAGGATCTATAAATTCATTTAGAATATATCATCTCATTGGATTTCAAATTCATCCTATAAGGATTCCAAATTCATCCCTTTCAATATAATGAAACACAAGCTCAGAGATCATAATAAACACTTAGATGGTGCTTACAATAAGTCACGTGCTATTCTTTGCATTTATTAACTTACTTAATTTTCACAAAAACGCTTACACGGTAGATTCTCTGATTCTGCTTCACAAATGAGTAAGTGAAGCACAGGGCAATTTAGTCACTTGCACAATGTTACACAGTAGGTGTGAAAGTTGGGATTTGTGCTAAGTGACTTGTTTAAAAAAATTGTAAAACCAGAAACGTAAATTAACTTTTTCTGACACTAAACTGTATGCACCTATCGATATAAAACAATGTCTCTAAACAAGTACATCAGTGTGTGTACTGTCTCTAAACAGAAATTTAATGCTTAAATTGCATATGTATTTTAAATTTTTCTAGTAGCCAAAATAAACAAGTAAGATGAAACTGGTTAAACTAAGTTTAGTAAATACCTTATTTAACTTAGTATGTCCCAAATATCTTTTCAACATATTTGTTGTTGTTAGGTGCCATCGAGTCAGCACTGACTCATAGAGATGAAACACTGCCAGATCTTGAGCCAACCTCACAACTGTTACCCTGCTTGAGCTCATTGATGCTGCCACTTTGCCAATCCATCTCACTAGAGGCCTTCCTTTTTCTTCTCTTATTAGAGCTAGTTAATATATTTTTTTCTAAGTCTTTAAAATCCATTGTGTATTTTACACTTATTTACAGCACATCTTAATTCAGATTAGCCATATTTTCAAATTTCAAACTAGCCCTAAATAATAAGGACTAAATGCTTATATGTAGATATTTGTTATTGCTGCTTTTAAGTGGTGATGAGTGCTTCGAATCCACAGCGATAAGATATAGTGTTCCTGAGGCTGTAAATCTCTGGGGGGAGGAGAAAGCTTTATCTTTCTCTTGTGAAGCAGCTGGTGAGATTGGGTGGGGCCATGTAAATAGGGTGTATGAGACTCTAAAGCATGAATTGGTTAGTTTTGCCATCTCTTTAGGCTTAAAAGGAGTCAGTCATCTTAGAAGCAAGAATGCAGGACCATCAAGAAAGAGAAGCCATGAGTGGAGCATGAGATTCCTGTGTAGAGAAGCAGCAGCAACCAAGGCAGCAGCAGAGGCAGTGTGGTACACAGAGACAGAGCAGAGGACTCCCCAACTCACAGAATGAATAAAGCCGAGTGCCTTTGAGCATGAGGCTGGCTTGCAGAATAGGCCCTTTCTGCACTTGGCCACAGGGCTAAAAGGGCTTGAAACACTTGCCCAAGCAGGGCAATAGCCAAGGGGCCGTGTGGCTGAGAGGCCAAGGACAAGAGAAAGGTATGCCTGCATTATAGCTGAGAAGAGCTGCTCGGAACCAGAGAACGGCTATATTCTGAATTGTTTCTGATTCTAATTTGTACCCTGTCAACTTCTCTAATAAACCCCATTATCGTGAGTATTGTCTGTAAGTTTTGTGTGGCCATTGTAATAGGCTACAGAACCCAGCAGAGAAGCAGAGTGCTGTGGAGTTTAAGGTTTATGTCAGAATAGGGTAAAGAAGGTTGGTTGGAGGCTGGAAGCATGTGTAACAAGCCTTGGCTGATGTTGGTGACTGACCTACTCATCTCTGATGAAGCTAGAGGAGGTCAGACACTATCACCATGCCATTTTTTGCAAGCTACCTGAATGGTCTTTATGCTATTACATCACTTGTGTTCTTTTTGATAGGGAAAGTCAGAAAGTGCTTCATCTTTACTCAGAATTGACTATTCATTTTTCTGAGATCACAGCATGTGATTTGAGCTCTTTTATGGTATGTCATGTATTATGTATTTTCATATTTTTAAATATCTTTCTCTTTCTTTTACATAGTAAGTAACTTGAAAAACTTTATTGTGTCTTTTTAATGTTTTTATCTCCAGCATCAGGTGCACTGACACACTTAAATAAATGAATAACAGGATGGACAAATTTTTAAAAAAGGAGATGTGATGTGTAATAAATGTATAAAGAGTATGTTCAAAGTAGTTAAAGGAAAGAAAAGTTTAAATGTCTTGTATGGATGGTAGAATTAGTCAGAGACTGATGCATACAGCAAAAGGCAAGACCTAGAGGCTTTGAGACAAAGGTTGAAAACAAAGAGGAAGGACCAGTAGTTGGAAAATATGACCTTGATGAGAGAAATGATGCTGAAGATTGCATGATAGAATTATGCAAAATCAATGATTTGCTCATTTCAAATGCCTTTTTTAAACAGCGTAAGAGACCACTATATATGGACCTCACAAGATGGAGTGCACAGAAATAAAATTGACTACATCTACGGAAAGAGAAGCTGGAAAAACTCTACAGCATCAGCTAAAACAAGGCTAGGGACAGATTGTGGAACAGACCATCAATCACTTATATGCAAATTCAAACTGAAGCTGAAGAAAATTAAAACAAGTCCACAACAGCCAAAATATGACCTTGAATATATTCCACCTGAATTTAGAGATCATCTGAAGAATAGATTTGATACATTAAACACTAAAGACCAAACGCCAGAAGAG
>NW_006408550.1:7591207-7612074 GCF_000296735.1 Chrysochloris asiatica
GATGGCCAAACTTCGTCTGTCATTCTTTGGATATATTGTTAGGAGGGGCCATTCACTGAATAAGGAGATCATGTTTGGTAAGGTGGAGGGTCAAAGAAGGAGAGGAAGAGCCCCAGCAAGCTGGATTTTCAAAGTGACAGCATCAATGGGCTCAAGCTTGGCAAAAATTGTGAGGTTGGCCCAGGACTGGGCAGTGCTTTGTTCTATTGTGCTATGAGTCAGTACCGAGACGATGACACTTAACAAAGATGCTTTGAAGACAGTCTTGGTTCAAATCTTAACTTCATCAATGATAGTCATATAACGCTGGTCAAGTTATCTTCTTTGTGAATAGGTAATATTGACATAATAGAATCTAACTCTTTGGTTTATGGTGAGGACTGAAGAAGATAAAAATTGCTTGTAAAACATTCAGTACATTATCTTCAGAAAATAAATACTAAATAAAGAGTGTTGCTATTGTGCTTTAACGCCACCAGGTTGGTTCCAACTCATAGCGACCTTCTATAGTGTTTCCAAGGAGCAGCTGTTAAGTTTAAACCACCAACCTGTGGTCCAAACCAACCTTACAGTCCAGTGCTTTATCCTACGGTGCCACACCAGGACTCCAAATAAATAATGGGCACTATTAAAGCCCTGTACTATAGTTGTTAAGTACTCAGATGCTAACCAAAAGATGAGCAGCTCAGCTCCACGGTCCCTCTGTGGAAGAAAGATATGGCAGTCTGTTTCTGTAAAGATTTTACAACCATGGAAACCCTTTAGGGGCTGTTCTACTCTGTTTTATATGCTTGTAGGTATCAGAAGTGACACCAACAGGGTTGGTTGACATTACCATTATTATTAAGAAAATGGAAAATTGTAAGAGAGTTCATGTAAAAATTCCATTGTCTTTTAATTCCATTTTCGGCATACTTTTTGAAGCCCCTTTTATATGTGTATATCTTGTGGTGGGGTTTGGGAGAGGTCATGGGAGCTGAAAGAACGGGCAAAGTCCTAAATCATACAAAAAAGAGGGTCAATAGAAAGAAATATTGTGTGGGGAGAAAGACTGCAGGGAAGGGTGGAATTAAAGAACTGAGGTAGGGAGGAGCACAGCTCAGACAGTACCTTTGTATTTTAAGTAAAAAGGGAGGGGAGGTCATCTTCCTTCTCTTTTCCTACTCTGACTCTCCATCTTCATTCCCAATGGCCATGGTTGGTTTCTGAGGTAAAAATCGATCTTCTTCATACTATTTAAACAAATTGATTTGCTTGTAATGAGGCTGAGAGATTGAAGTGAGGGGGCACATTTTTGTTCTTGAGACAGAATGTTCCAGAAAAATAAGTATTTTATCAACGGGAAGGCTTCTGTTAAAGCAAGTAACACTGTCAACTGGTCCAAGTATGTATCTTCTTTTTTTTCTTGCTTACTTTTATTTGAAAATAAAAGTGCATGTGAAAATTGGTTTTATCCATACAATTGTGTCTGTAGTAAAATGTCTATGAGGGTGAGTCAAAAATTATCCACACTCTGGCTGTAGAATTTATTACAATAAAATTTTAGAAAAGACAAATACATCATTTTTCAATACAATCTCCTTGATTTTCAATGCACTTTGGCAATCTGTCAACAAGCTTTTGTATTCCCTTATAAAAAAATGTTTTAGGCTGAACTATGAGCCATTTTAGGCTAAATGCATTCATTCATCAGAGGTGACTTTTCATCCTCAAAGTGCTGGTTTCAGGGGACCAAAGATGTGAAAGTCCTATGGGACAAGGTCAGGAGTGTAGGGAAGATGAGCTTTAACAGCTCAAAACAAAGTTTCTCCGAGTGTCAACAGTGTGGGCAGAGGTGTGCCAATGTGCATTGTTATACAAGAGCACAATGACCTTGGAGAGCAGTCCTCTGAGTTTAATCCAAAATTTAAGCTTCAGCTCTTCAGTGAGCATCTTACTGTAATGAGCACTGTTGATTGTTTTTCCTGCTTGTGTTCCAATTCTGGCCCTTGAGAATCCCAGAAAACTATAAGCATCAATTTTTCAGCTGATGGTTGACTTTTGAACTTTTTTTTGTTGGTGAGGCTATATCTATTTCATTCTCTGCCATTTACTCTCAGGCTCATAGTGATGAATCGCCATGTCTTATCACCAGTAATGATATTAAAAAACAAAAAACTTTTACCTTCCTTTGAGTGTCGGTCCAAATTTTGATTGCAGATGTCCAAATGCTTCTGTTTATGGTCTATAGTGAGTTGTTTTGGTATCTATCTCACACCAACTTTTTGAAACCCAAGTCTGTCTGTCATGGATTATTTCATAGACAGAGCCATGGCTGATTTGCAAATGATTGCCACATATCCACTGTCACTCGTCTATTTGACAGAATTGTCTCATGTGCACAATATATGTTGCATCGGTTGTGGACATGGACTGGTGTTTTAATGTAACCGGAGTGTGGTTAATTTTTGTCTCATCCGAATATATCAAAAAAAAAAAACAACAAAAAAAAAAACCCACTGCTGAATTGATTCTCCACTGAAAGCAACCCAACAGACAGAATGGAACTGCTTCATAGGGTTTCCAAGTCTGTAAATCTTTATGGAAAAAAGTCCCATTTTTCTTCTTCAGATCAGTTGATAGACTCCACCATAGACCTTTCAGTTAGCAGCCAAATGCTTAACCCATGTGCCACCAGGACACCTCAAAATAATACAGCCCCTTTATATAGACTAGGTTACTCCCTTCCATGCTTCCTTCCATCTCCCCTCCCTTGCTTCTTTATTTTTTTTCAAGTAGGCTACCTTATGAAGCTTAAAGAGAGAAAGGAACTTCTTTTTAAGAAGGAATGCTGAAATCCACTTTAAAACTACTATATCAGCTATTTTAGGTCAACATTATATAGGAAAATAAATAATGTACACAAACTTTCAACAGCATCTCAGTTAAGTTAGAAAATCATGAAATGTTCTTTCCTTGCATTCATTTTCTATTTTTGTGGTGTTACTACTCATTTTAATTTTATTTTGATTCTACTTCAGTTTTCTCAGGCTGCCAAAGTATATAAAACTCTGTGTTTCATTTTCCCTTACAAAGTCCTTTATTTTAGCATTGAAATTATTTGAGCTCTTTTTCTGTGTGCCCTTTATCAAGGCTGAGTAACCAGCTTGCCAAGTCCTTCCTTCACCATGCAAGGCCTCCTTCAAAGAGAAATTCTTGTTCTTTGTTCTAAGTTCTTGTCAATGAAACAGGTGTTTCGGGAAGGCAGTTTCTGTTCTGTTGAATTCTGCAAACAAATTCTAAAATCTGATATCCCCTAGAACAATATTTTCTTCTTAAAAATTAAGAAAATGAGGGCCAGAGTATCTTAGGCTGAGTTCTCTAGAGAATCAAAACCAGTGATCTATATCTACAACTATATAGGAAGAGAGAGAGAGAAAGAGAGAGAGAGAGAGAGAGGAACAGAAAGAGAAAGAGAGAAAGAGAGTAAAAGTCCTGGTGTGGCTCTGTGGGTTAATGCGCCGGACTGCAAAGTTGTTTGAATGGCAAGGTTGGTGGTTCAAGCTCACCAGCTACTCCTTAGAAACCCTATATAGGGTCACTATCAGTCGGAGCCAACTTGACAGCATTTAACAACAACAATAATATATATAAACTTATATCTATAAATTTATAACATGGAAATGACTCATGATTTGAAGATAGGAGAGTCTCAAGTGTAGGGCAGATGAACCAAGATTGGCAAGTGGGCCCAGAGCACAGGAATACCAAGTCAGGGCACAGAGCAGGACCTTGGTGCTGGAGCAGGGGTAGCAGCAGGGTGACAGGTGACCAAGGCCTGGGCAGGCAGGCTGCAGAACTATTGAGCAGAGCACGAGTTAGGGCCACAGGACAGGCACACTTGTCAGGCAGGCCCAGCAGGCAAACACACAATAGAGAAAGGCCATTGGCTCAGGTTTAAAGCATGGGAGGTTGGAGGTTGATCCAGATCCTGCCTGTCCAATATATTGGGAGCAGGCCACACCCCCAAGGTAACATCCTTTCAATTTATTGGCTGCTCATAGCCAATCAGCATAGGGTTAACTATCAACTGCCAAACAACTGGAATCTTGGCTGAATCAAGTTGACATAGAACCTAACTATCACACAGGGTAACACATGAGTAATTTCCCCTGTGCCCTGTGCCCTATAGCCTGTTTGCATTTTAGTAATTGCAAAGATCCTCATTTCCTTACTTTGTTTAGTGAGCATTTCAGTATATTTCAGTATATAGTCTTTCTTGGTCATAAATATCTATCACTTAACCACAACTCTGAGGAAAGAAACACTTTACTGTGTGGCTTGGTGCTTATTATTGTAATAATGATCAAATTAGTATTTCTTGATGGCTATCATTACCTATAGGAATCCTGGTGTGGCTGTGGGTTCATGCAAGGTTGGTGGTACAACTTCACCAGCTGCTCCTTAGAAACCCAATTCAGGGTCACTGAGCTGGAACCCACTCCACGTCATTTAACAACAATAAGATCATTACCTTTGATGATTATATTAAACATAGGAATCCTTGAAAAACTGATTTCACTTCACCATGAAAACACTGAATGATCTTGAAAATGAATATTCAAGAACATATGATGTTCCTCACTTCATATGCTGAGTTATTTTTCTTTTCTTTCATAAACTGTCCTATTGTAAAAGTACATATTGATTCAGGTCTTTTCTCTAAAACTAGAATTCATCTCATTTGTCTTCTTTCCCTACATTTGTTGTTGTTGTTAAGTACCGTAGAGTCAGTTCCGAGTCATAGTGACCCTTGTATGTTGTTGTTGTTAAGTGCCGTGGAGTCAATTCTGACTCATAGTGACCCTGCACAGGGTTTCCGAGGCTATAAATCTTTACAGGAGCAGAACGCCTCATCTTTCTCCCATGGAACTGCTGGTAGTTTTGAACTGCTGACCTTGAGGTTGGCAGCCCAACTCGTAACCACTATGTAACCAGAGCTCCTTATTTTCCATATCTACAACATGAGTAGTTTTTTGTAAACCCATACTTGTAGCATTTTTGGCACATTGCAGTATAGGAAATTCAAAGATCTTCCTTCATTTTAGGAAAATGTAGCTTGTTTATTAATTTCACTGACACTTTAGTAATCTACCTGAATGTGTTTGTCTACTAAATTATCACCCAAAGCTGGAATTGTATACTTAAAGGATTGTTGTTGTTTAGTTGTTTTTCAAGTTGATACCATGTGTATCAGAGGAGAACTGTGCTCCATGGGTTAACACTGTGACTTTCAGAAAGAAGATTATCAGGTCTATGTGCTAAATAGATTGAATCATCAGCCGTTAAGCACTTAACTATATGTAGTCCCAGGGACGCTTGTTTAATTTAACAATAGCTTTGTGGCACTTTGTTGCTGTTGTTAAGTGTTATTGAGTTGGTCCCATCTCGTAACGACCTTATATAGAGTTTTCAAGGAGTGGTTGGTGAGTTTGAGCTATCAACTTTGCTGTTAGAAGTCTAGTGCTTATCATACAGCACAACACCAGGACTCCATAGCACTATGTTAGAATAGTCTGTTTTTTTTTTTTTTTTTTTTTTAAATTACAGTTGTGTGTTGTCAAATTGATTCTGACCTTAGAGACCCTATAGGACATAGGAGAACTGCCCATAAGGTTTTCAAGCCTGTAACATTTATGGAAGCAGATCGTCACATCTTTCTCTTATGGAGCAGCTGATGGGTTTGAACTGATGACCTTTTGGTTAGCAGTACAAAGGTTAAGTTAACCCACTGCACCCACCAAGTTCGTTATAGTCTTATCAATAATGGCAAGGTACTGGAAACCACTGAATTGGTCTAGCGTTTTGAAATGGATGGTTTTAAAATAAGTGATGGCAAATGTATGGGCTGGAATATTAGGTGATTTAAAAAATATTTGTGAAACATTTAAATGTTAAACAAAAACCCTGGAAAGTAAAATGGTATGTTTGTTCTAATGACAGTTCATAAAATTATGTACGTGGAAAGCAGTATGCAGAAGTGCTGAGGACATGTAAGATGTGGGCCATTTGGTACTGTAATATTATCACTGCTTAATGCTGTTGGTATAATTCTGTTTTTTAGTTAAAATGATACATTATACAGTATAATAACCAAATAACTTTTAAGCTACAGAAAAAAAATGTTTTTATTACCTTCTAATCATTTGTCTTTCTTTTTTATTAGACTATTTAACTTTGGGCAAGTGCCTTCTCTAAGCTTTAGTATCTTCATTGTAAAATGGGGATAATGCTAGGACTGAGTAAGAACACAGAGCTTTCATTCATTTGAAGAATTAGTGCGACAACAGCTTGTTCTGTTTCTGGTCACCTGCCTCATTCACACATGGAGTTTAACTCTTAATTACTTCTGATTCATTTCAAAAATGAAATGCTCAAAGATAAAGACTTCCCTTAACTGGGGTATGTGAAGGGATCCCAAATATAAATGCCAAATATACTTTGACTGCCTTCTGAGTAATATGTTTGCCAAGGCCTCCCTCAAAGAGAAATTCTTGTTCTTTGTTCTAAGTTCTTGTCAGTGAAATTGGTGTTTTGGGTTGGCTGTTTCTGTTCATTTGAATCCTACAAACAAATTATAGAAATCACCTAGAACAATAGTTTCTTCTTAAAGGTTAAGAAAATGAGGACCAGTATAACATGGAAGTAATTTCCATGTGTCCTGTAGCCGGTTTGCAGTGTAACTAGATCCAAGATCCTCCCTCATGGCAGCACCAATGAAATGAAGTCTACATTTCCATGAGGAAATTATTTTATAAAAAGGCCCTGATATTTGGATGACCAAGTTGCTTTTTAACAAAAGTTCTTTTAGTGCTTTTTTGTACTTTCAGTCATACTTGGACACTGAGTTGATTTATTCTTCCAAAATGTAAAGTCATAGGAGGCAGGAGAAAGATCTAGCACAACACCTGGGCAGAATTATTGGGTGCCTACTAATAATTTATTAATCATGACTGACTGAGAGTGACTGTGGAATCCTATTTGAGGGAGTCACTTTAGAAATGTAGAAGGACTTTGGGCTCTAAATATGCAGGTATCTTTTTTGTTTTTTTAACCTTTGTTCTGATAAAACCTTCTCATCTGAATGAAATGTGAGCTTTGGCATCACCTACATTAGCATCACCTAGAAGCTACAAGGTGTTGGTAACTGGATTCATGTTATTTCATAAAGTAAATATGAATTTCCATCAGGCTTCAGAAAGACAGATGTTGCCCACTCATGCATAAAAAGAAAATTTCTAATCCACAGTATTATTAAAAAGCAATAATATTAATTTCAATATGATACCTCTGTCAGCATAAAGACTTGGTTATTCAATGCTACTATAGTAACTTGTTCGTCAGGATTTTTAGGAGCTAAAATCAACAAACAAATAAATAAACACATATTTGTCAAGACTTCTTAAAGCATGGACATTGTGTTTTATGATAAAAAGATACAACTTTTATTTCAAGAAATTTAAGATCTTGGTGACAGGTTCAGGGTGTGGAATGAAGTAAGTGGACTGGTGTTGAAAAAGTATTCAGAAATATCTAAAGGACCTCTGGTAGCATAGTGGTTACGAATTGGGCTGTGAACCGCAAGGTCAGCAGTTCGAAACTACCAGCTGTTCTGTTGGAGAAAGATGAGGCTTTCTGCTCCTGTAAAGATTTACAGCCTTGGAAACCCTGTACAGGATTGCTATGAGTCGGAACCGACTCCACAACACAGCATCACCACCAATGTGGTGCTGTGGGTTAATGCGCCAGACTGCAAAGCCGTTTGAACTGCAAGGTCAGTGGTTCAAGCTCACCAGTTGCTCCTCGGAAACCCTATACAGGGTCACTATAGGTCAGAACTGACTCAATGGCACTTAACAACAACAACAACAACAACAAATGACTATAAGACAAGGCTGAATTAGATACAATAAAACTGGCAAAAAATGCACTATGGACTTTGGAGGATGGATATTGGCGAATCTTTTTGGGAAAGGCTTTGTGGAAGAGATGGCATTTATATAGAATAGGAAAGATGAGCATGGAGGCATGGTAAGGCATGGAATTTTGGTAATTCAGGTAGTCTTGTGTTGCTGGAGTATAGTCTGAGTAGGAGATGGTGAAAGACACAAAGAAGTAATCTATCTGTCTCATCATTTTCAAAATGGCAAAACACATCTAAACTAAATGCCAAACAAACCATTAGATAGGGACACACGGGGCAAACTTTGGGTACTGTGTAAAATAGTCAAATAAATTAACAATACCATATTTTGATAGTCACTAGAATCATGTTCTATAAGTTAGATGCCCCACCCCCCCAAAAAAGATAAGCCCTCACTATGTATCTCAGACCTGGCCCTTGCATGATGTGAAGGGTTGGTAGAGATGAGTGAAGGCACAGCCTGATCCAGTTAAGAGGACCCATGAGGCACTGTGTATACTGGGCTAATGCATGTATTTGCTACATTAGCTCTGTAATCACATACTCAGTCTACAAAAGATTGAATGAGTACCTTTTTTAAGCAAGCCATTATGCTAAAAGCTGGGATATAGCAGAGTTTAGAACCCTGAGATGTGGGTGAGGGTAGTTGATAAAGATAAGTAATCAGGGATCCCAATATGGGTGATATGTATGTATTTGATGGGTGTTGTAACGAATACTGTGTGAGCACACAATAGGGTATGCAACCCAAACAGGAAGGATCAAGGAAGATTTCTAAATAAGTGGAGTTCAAGTCTAAGGAGGTAAGGTGTCAGGTGAGCCAAGGAAGATTACTCTGAAGAGAGGGAATACCTGTAGACCCATAACGAAGGGGTAAGGAGGAAAGGGAAAAAAGGGAAGTAAGAGGGAGAGAGAGGGTCTGAGAAAGAACTACAAGGTGGTACTTTTTAAGGACTGAAAATTTTAATATAGCTGGAAGTTAGAATGTAAGGTAGGTTGGGAGTTATGGTCATACATGAGGCTGGAAATAGGGCAGATATAACAGTGTTTTCTCTCTAAGGCTTGTTATGGAACTCATAAAAACAAGGAAATCATTCAAGGGTTTTGAGTTGTGATAGACCAGGATTGAATTAGTGTTTTAAATTCACTATGGTTGCTGTGTTTAAAACAGATTGACGAAGGAAGACATAGAAACCCAGAAAACACCTACAAGGGATGATAGAGTTGCAAAATGCTGGGAGTCTGAAAGTGGGTGGATTCTGGGAATATCATGGAGGCAGATCTGATAGGACTTAGAGATGAATTGGATGTGGAGTGTGAGGAAAAGGGAGGTGCCATGCATCCTTTCAAGTGTCTGTCTTGGTCACCGGGAAGATGGTGTCTGGTAGCTTAATCGCTTTGGTGGCGCCAGAGTGGACTGAACATATGTAGCTCTGAGGCTGCCAGTTCCTTGTTCCTGGATACTACGCACTGACACCAACTAGCAAGTGGGCTGTTTGCTGTGGGTGGGAGTGGCAAGGCTTGCTTTTATTCTTCCTTCTTGAGATAATCCCTAATCATGCTTTGTCAATGCAGAAAATGAGCTGTTTCTGCTTCACTCAGTTGAAATCCGAAAATGTACCAAATGTCTACACAACCATTTTCATTGAGGAGTTTGAAGAGAAAGTTAGCTGCTATCTGAAAATGGGTAATTACAATATTTTAAATACATCAAACCTTATTTTTTTAAGGTAGGAGCTGAAAAATTCTATCATTAGAAGTTCTTTTAGAGATTAATGAACAGTAAGTTTAAAGATGGAAAAAAAAAAATTACTGGCTCAAGGTCAATTACCTGGCTGTGATTTTTTTTTTCTTTCTTCCTTTTTTAAGGAGTACTACCGAGTCTTGAAAAGTGTTGATTAAATAAGTGAAAGTTAGCACACACATGTCACCACAGGATAGCTATAATTCAGCTGCCTTAGCTGTTAAAGAATTATCGTGGCAATATTTTTTGGCAAAATGAAAGGACTGTTCTGACAAATCAACCGAAATAGAATATGGTATAGTTTCTGTTTTTGGTGATCATGCCTGTTTGTAAATTCTTTTGTTCAATGATTTATGCACATTTATCCAGAGCATAATTATCTTGATTAATATTGAGAAATACGGTATTTATAATCCCAATGTTTAACAAAGTGCTATATGATTAGCCCTTTAAAATATAATTAACTCTTTTGTATATAAAATTTTATAATTTAATTTTAGATTATTAAGTCTCAACTAACATTTTCAATTTTTTTAGTCATGGCATTCAGTGGAAATAGATGTGAGAGACGAACTGCAACTCTGATACTACAAACCAATGAGAAATTAATGTGCACTTTGGTTTTCTGCAGCAATCGTATGCATGTTTTTCCTGTTTTCTGCCTTTTGCATTTAGGTATTAGATTTATATTACTTAACTGCAGAAAATATTTAGGAAAAAGGTTACTAAACATTAGAAGAAGTTTTAAAATTCTGCTAACACTTTTATTAATTTGCTAACACTTTTATTCTGCTAACACTTTTATTAATTTGGTCCAAATCTTATCTAATTCAAAGGGTGAAAATCTTAATGGGTAAATCAAGATATGGGCATCATCTCTGTTCCCACCATAGAAAACAAACATTAAACAAGTTTTATGTGACTTATGTGTCTATGTCTTCTAATGAGATAAGAAGTTGTCAGATTATTTTTCCTGGTGGAATATGGACCAGATATTCTAGAGTCAACAAAACCAAATTCCATGCATACTGGTAAATCTCATTAGCAATTACTATTAAGGTTTTGTTATGTCACTGCTGGTGGCAGTGAATTACTTAATATGGCTCTTCTAGCTATTGTTTTTGCAACTCCCACCAAATGACAGGGTTGTTGTTGTTGTTGTTAAGTGCCATCGAGTCAGTTCCGACCCATAGCGACCCTGTACAGGGTTTCCAAGGGTGTAAATCTTTACGGGAGTAGAAAGCCTCATCTTTCTCCGGCGGAGCAGCTGGTAGTTTCGAACCGCTGACCTTAAGGTTCGCAGCCCAATTCGTAACCACTACGCTACCAGAGCTCTATTGGGTGGTTGCAGCATACGAAGGAAAATGGATGCTGTTGTTGTTGTTAGGTGCCATCCAGTCATTACTGACTCATAGTGACCCTATGCACAATGGAACAAAACACTGCCAGATCCTGGGCCAACCTCACAATTGTTGCCACATTTGAGCCCATTGATGCTGCCACTTTGCCAATCCATCTCACTGGGGTCTTCCTCTTTTTCTCTTACCCCCACCTTACCAAACATGATTTCCTTCTCCAGCGCCTGCTCCTTTCTGACAATATGTCTGAAGTATGAGAGATGAAGTTTGGCCATCCTGGCCTCTAAGGAGCACTCTGGCTGCACTTCTTCCAACACACATCTATTGGTTCTTTTGGCAGCCTATGACACTTTCAATATTCTCCTATAACACCATAACTCAAAAGCATCAATTCTTCTACAGTCTTCCTTATTCACTGTCCAGCTTTCACATGCATATGAGGTTACTGAAAATACCATGGCTTGGGTCAGGTGCACTTTAGTCCTCAATCTGTCATCTTTGCTTTTCAACACTTCAAAAAGGTCTTGTGCAACAGATATGACCAATGCAATACATCATTTGATTTCTTGACTGCTGCTTCCATGAGCATTGATAGATGATCCAAGAAGAATGAAGTCCTTGACAACTTCAATCTTTTCTCTGTTGATAAGAATGTTGTTTATTGGTCCAGTGGTGAGGATTTTTGTGCTCTTTGATCTTCATAAGTAAATATTTTAAGTCCTGGTCACTTTCAGCAAGCAAGGTTGTATCATCTGCATATCACAGGTCGTTAATGAGTCTTCCTCCAATCCTGATGTCATGTTTTTCTTCATATAAACCAGCTTGTCGGATGATTTGCTCAGCATATGGGTTGAATAAGTATGGTGAAAGAATACAACCCTGTCGCATACCTTTCTTAATTTTAAACAATTCAGTGTTCCCATGTTCTGTTCTAACAACTGCCTCTTGGTCCAGGTACAGATTCCTCATGAGCACAATGAAGTGTTCAGGAATACTCACACTTTGTAATGTTGCCCATACCTTGTCAGGATCCACACAATCGAAATCCTTTGTGTAGTCAATAAAGCACAGGTAAACATCTTTCTGATATTCTTTGCTTTCAGCCAAGACCCACTGGACAACAGCAATGATATCCCTTGTTCCACATCTTCTTCTGAATCCAGCTTGAACCTCTGGAAGTTCTCTGTCAATGTATGCTTGCAGCCGTTCTGTATTACTTTCAGTAAAACTTTACTTGCATGGGATATCAAAGAGATTGTCCGATGATTTCCACATTTCATTGGGTCACCTCACTTTGGAATGGGCACAAATACGGATCTCTTCCAATCAGTCAGCCAGAGAGTTGTCTTCCAAATTTGTTTGTATAGATCAGTGAGCGCCTCCTTTGCGCCTCACTTTCTTAAAAGATGTCAATTTTTATTCCATCAATTCCTGGTGCCTTTTTCTTTGCTAATTCCTTCAATGCACCTTGGACTTCCTCCTTCAGTATCATTGGCTCTTGATCATATGCTACCTCTTGAAAAGGCTGAACATCAACCATTTCCTTTTGGTCCAGTGACTCTGTGCCTTCCCTCCATCTTCTTTTGATGCTTTCATCATCATTCAATAATTTGTCCAGAGAATCCTTCAATAACAAAAGTGGAGGCATGATTTTTTTATTCAGTTCTCCCAGCTTGAGAAATGCTGAGAATGTTCTTCCATTTTGGTTTTCTGACTCCAGATCTTTGCACATTTTGTTGTAATATTTGGTTTTATTGTCTCGAGCTGAGTTTTGAAATATTCTGTTCAGCTCTTGTACCTCCTCATTTCTTCCATTTGCTTTAGCATCTCTATGCTGCAGAGCAAGTGTCAGTGTCTCTTCTGACTTCCATTTGGACCTTTTCCTTCTTTCTTGTCTTCTTAATGACTTTTTGCTTTCTTCCTGTATAATGTTCTCGATGTCATCCCAAAATTCTTCTGATCTTCGGTCTTTGGTGTTTAATGTATCAAATCTGTTCTTCTAATAATCTCTAAATTCAGGTGGAATATATTCAAGGTCATATATTGCCTCTCAAGGACTTGTTTACATTTTCTTCAGCTTCAGTCTAATTTACATATGAGCAATTGATGGTCTGTTCCACAATCTGCCCCAGTCTTGTTTTGACTGGTGATATGAAGCTTTTTCATCATCTATTTCAGTAGATGTAGTCAATTTGATTTCTATGTATTCCTTCTGATGAGGTCCATGTGTATAGTCATTTCTTATGCTCTCTAAAGAAGGTATTTGAAATGAACAAATCATTAGTTTTGCAGAATTCTATCATACGATATCCAGCATCATTTCTATCACCAAGGCCATATTTTCCAACTATCGAGCCTTGCTTTTTGCTCCCGGCCTTTGCATTCCAATCACCAGTGATGATCAATACATCTTCATTGCATGTCTGATCAATTTAAGAGAGAAGAAGGGTAGAATTCTTCTAATGTAAATATAGTGAATAGCACCCTTATATGGTGGGACCATGCAAATAAGGTTTATGGAACCCTAACAAGGGGACTGGTCAGTTTTATCATCCTGATAAGTGTAAAATGGGAGTCCTAGTGTGACTCTGTGGGTTAATGCACCAGATTGCAAAGTCGTTTGAACTGGAAGGACAGTGGTTCAAGCTCACCAGCTGCTCCTCAGAAACCCTATACAGGGTGGCTATGAGTTGGAACTGACTTAACAGTACTTAGCAACAAGTGTAAAATGGACCAACCCAGACTTGAAAAGGGGGAACCTCATGACCGCCAAGAAAGAAGAAACAGTAGTGGAGCACATGCTTTGCACTGAAACCTCCTAGGAGGTGCAGAAATAGCCAAAAACAGCAGCAGAGAAATGATGGTAGTAGAACCATGAGACCGGAGGACACATTGTGCAGAATTTCTGGTCCATGGAGCAAGAAAGATGAGTGCCTTTGGGCAGGAGGCTTGCTGGGAGAGTGGAGTGTTTCTGGGCACTCATTGTCGAGCTAAAGAAGTTTGGGACACTTGCCCAAGCAGGGCAAAAGTCAAGGGCCTGGTTAAGAAGAAGCTGTCCTGACCTAAGAACTGTATCTTGAGTTGTTTCTGGTCCTAAATATTTTCCTAATAAACCCCTAATTGTGAATGTTGTCTGTGTGTTCAATGTGGCCGTTGTAATGAATGATCAAACCTTGCAGAGATATAGAGTGCAGTGTCAGAATTGGTAAAGATGTTGGAGGGTGGAGGTGGGACTTCCACCTCATAGAACTCAGCTTTGGGTTAATGCTGATGGTGATTCTCTTTCTTCCTTGTGACATTGGAGGAAGTCAGACATCATCTCTAACTTTCTTTGTTGTTACTGTTAAATGCCGTCGAATCCATTCTGACCCATAGTGACTCTGTATAGGGTTTCTGAGGAACAGCTGATGAGTTTGAACAGCTGACCTTGCAGTTCAAACAGCTTTGCAATCTGGCACATTAACCCACAGCACCATTCCAGGATTCTGCAAAACATTAATAGTTTGCTTTTAATCTTTACAACTTTATTTATAGATATGTAGGGCAGAGACATGGTTGAATGCATTAGAAATCAGTGAAACCCCTGTCCAAGACTGAAACTCAAAGGGAACACATGAGCAGGCATGTAAGCCTGCTGGTGCCCATGTTGGTCTACTGGTGAGTGGAAGATGGGGAAACACAGCAATGAAGAAATGGGCTGAATTCAACCACGTTCCACAGACTCTGGATGACCTGGAGATGAGAGCGAAAAGAGGAAGGATTGATTGGGCCAAAATGTGGTGAGACCTGGGGACACCTGACCCTGTGGACAAGGGCAAAATCACAGAGGGCTAGATCTGAGAGTGAAGCATACAGCTGATATGAAGTGAGGGGAGATGCACAAAAACACCCAAACTTGCAGATAATACCCATTTCACCTAGCCTCAATGACTTGATAAGCAGAACTTGACTATAGTAAGATTAAAAAAAGAAAAAGAAAACTATTTTTGATAAAGGAAACGAGGGTACATTGCTACAATCTGATGAACCTGACCTATACTCACGGAGGTACTAACTCTAAGTACCAACAGAGAGGGAAGGAGTTTTACATCAAGTATGAATGCTATCCCCTCTGTACATAGGGTAAATAGGGATGGGCAACTTAGACACTGGCTATCTAAAATGAGGGGGCGGTAAAGGCACAAAGTGACTGGCTTACAAGGTTTCAAGGGGGAGTTTAGTTTAATAGTGTGTGGGAGAAGAAAGAGTCCCCACTGAATAGTTTTCTTCTTGTCTAGATGGGTCTGGTTAAAAGAGATGGGGATAAGATTCTTATGATTCAATAGTGAGTAATTGTTATCATGACTAATTGTGACTGTCACAATTGTAAAGATAGAAGTTTTTTAACAAAAATGGGGGAATAGTTAATCTTACAGTCCAGAAGCAGAGGACCCTTGGACCATCAAGGAAGAAGAGCACAAGCGGAATGCGAGACCTTATTCAGAGAAGCAGTGACACCAGACATGGCGGCAGAAATGGGGATATAGAGCGAGGGAGCTGTTGAGGACTCTAGATTCATGGGAAGAGAAGAACTAAGAGATGGCGGCCAGGAGGCAGACTGGCTGAATGTACCCTTTGGTGGTGTAAATTATTATATATACCTGAGTATTTTAAAAAAAAAAAAAAGAGCTAAATAAAGCTGAATAAAGAGAAATACTGTTAACTGATGGTACATGGAGGGGATTATAATTATTGTAATGAAACAAGATGTATGATTTCTTTAATGTAAAGCTGATGATCTGTCCCATAAACTTTCACTCAATCCACAATAAAAATCTTTAAAAAGTTAAATAATAATAATAAAAAGTCAGTGAAACAAAATTATTTTCTATTTTTTTCTCACTTTTACTCTCTCAAAGACGACTTGGGAAAATTTCAGGTAGCCAAATTTCTTTTTTTTTGTGTATGTGTGTGTGGGTTAAGCATTGACTTCATTGACTTGCTAAACACCAGGTCAGTGGTATAAACACACTGGCCACTTAGACTTAGAGGGAGACAGATGAGGTCTTCTCTCATAATGATTTACAGTCTTGGAAACCGTCTCAGAAAGTTTTATTCTTTCCTGTAGGATCACTATATGAGTCAGAATCCACTCTGTGACTCTCTGCTTTTGCTTCTGAGTTTCACCAGTTTGTGAGTTTATAGTGGTGGTATTGGTGTGGAAACTATAATAAGGAAACAAAGACTATGTTTGAAGATCTCTTAGATCTTGGGAAAATGTCAAAATTAAAATATAAAGAATTGTTTTATACAGACTTTGTTTACATAACTTTCTACATGTAGTTAGGTTCCATTAAGACAACTGTGACTCATAGTGACACAACAGAAACTTAACACTGCTTGGCTCTGAGCCATCCTCCGGATTGTTGTGATGATGGTGTCCATCATGGCAGCCACTGTGTAAATCCGTTTTAAGGGGTCTTCATCTTTTTTGATGATCCTCTACCAATCACGATGTCCTTTTCCAGACACTGGTCCCTTCTTATAAGGTGTCCAAAGTATAGGAGATGAAATCTCGCCACCCTTGCATCAAAGGAGTATTCTGGCTGTACTTCTTCCAAGACCGATTTGTTTGTTCTTCTGGCACTCCATAGCACTTTGAATATTCTTCACCAACACCATAATTCAAATACATCAATTGTCTTCCAGTCTCCTGTGTCCATTGTCTAGCTTTCAGATGCACATGAGGCCACTTAACATACAATGGCCTAGGTCAGGTGTATTTTAGTCCTCAAAGTGATATTTTAGATCTTTAACACTTTGAAGAGGTCTTGTGCAGGGGATTTGCCCAGTGCCTGTTTGAACTGCAAGGTCGGCGGTTCAAGCTCACCAGCTGCTCCTTGGAAACCCTATACAGGGTTGCTATGGGTTGGAACTGATTCCACGACACTTAAAAACAACAACATACTTCATTTGGAGTCCTGGTGTGGCGCTGTGGGTTAATGCCATTTGAACTGTAAAGTTGGCGGTTCAAGCTCACCAGCTGCTCCTCGGAAACCCTATACAGAGTCACTATGGGTCAGAATCGACTTGAAAGCACTTTACAACAACAACACACTTCATTTAATTTTTTGACTGTTGCCTCCATGAGTGTTGATCCAAGTAAAATGAAATCTTTGATAATTTAAATATTTTCTTTGTTTATCCTGATGTTGTTCATTGGTTCATTTGTGAGAATTTTTGTTTCTTTATAAGGAGCTCTGGTAGCGTAGTGATTACGAATTGGGCTGCGAACCTTAAGGTCAGCGGTTCGAAACTACCAGCTGCTCCGTGGGAGAAAGATGAGGCTTTCTACTCCCGTAAAGATTTACACCCTCGGAAACCCTGTACAGGGTCGCTATGAGTCGGAACAGACTCTACGGCACATAACAACAACAACAACATAATGAGCTATAGTACATACTGAAGGCTGCATTCTATGATCTTCATCAGTAAGCACATCTCTTCACTTCTAGCAAGCAAGGTTGTGTCCTCTGCATATCGCAAGTTGTCAGTAAGTCTTCCTCCAACCCTGATGCTACATTCTTCTTCCTATTGGCCATCTTCTCAGATTATGTGCTCAACATGCAGATTAACTGTTGTTGTAAAATGTTGAGTCAGTTCTGACTCATAGCAACCCTGTATAGGATTTCTGAGACTAAATCTTTGCAGAAGCAGAAAGCCTCATCTTTCTCCTGAGGAGCAAGTGATGGGCTCAAATCACTGACCTTGTGATTGCCAGTCCAGCGCTTCTCATACAAGTCATTATGCTCCTACAGATGGAATTAATATAGTGAAAAGATACAAACCTGACACACACCTTCCTGATTTTAAACTAGTCAATATCCCCTTGTTCTTTCTGAACCACTACCCATTGCCTCTTGGTCTATGTATAGGTACTGCATGAGCACAATTTTCTTTTCAACATTATCCATAGTTTGTTATGATCCACACAGTTGAACGCCTTTGCATAGTTACAAACAAACAAGAAAACACCAAAAAGCAAGGAAAAAACCACCCAAAAATGTGTAAACATCTTTCTGGTAAACTGGTGGAGTATAGCTACTTGTCAGAGGCAGCAATAGGTAACATTGTGAAGAACTGGTATTCCAAAACACTTTATTGTGCTCATGAGAAATTTGTATGTAAACAAAGAGGCAGTCGTTCAGAGCTGAGGGATACTGAATGGTTTAAAATAAGGAAAAGTGTGCACCAGTGTTGTATCCTTTTGCTATATATATATTCAGTCTGTATGTTGACTAAATAATCCGATAGACTAGATTATATGAAGAAGACCATGGCATCAGAATTGGAGGAAGACTCATTAACAACTTGCCATACACAGCTAATATAATCTAGCTTGCTGGAAGAAGAGAGGACTTAAAATACTTACTTATGAAGATCAAAGACCACAGTCTTCAGTATGGGTTGCAAATCAAAGTAAAGACAACAAAAATCCTCACAACTAGACCAATAAATAATCATGATAAGTAGAGAAAAGATTGAAGTTGTTAAAGATTTCATATTGCTTTGATCTATGAGATCAAGAAAAAAATTATCTGCACTCTGGTTATATTAGAATGCCTGTCCACATCCACAGCTGATAACAACATTGAGTGTGCACATGAACTGATTCTGTTGAATAGACGAGTGACAGAGGATTATGGAGCAATCATTTGCAAATCAGCTATGGCTATGCCTATGAAATAATCCATGACAGACTTGGGTTTTGAAAAGTTTGTGTGCGATAGGTATCAAAACAACTCATGAAAGAGCATAAATGGAAATGTTTGACATCTGCAAACAAAATCTGAACTGATACTTGGTAAACTGCAGAGTATGGAACGGAAACCTCCTCTATCGCCAACCAAGAAAATGTTCAAAAGTCAACCATCAGCTGGAAAATTGATGATTAGAGTTTTCTGGGATTCTCAAAGACCAGTACTGGAACACTATCAGGAAAAAAGTTCAATAATCAACAGTGCTTTATTACTGTGAGATACGCAGCGAAGACCTAAAGCCTAAACTTTAGATTAAACGTAGCGTAGTGTTATCCAAGAGCATTGTATTCTTGCATGACAATGCATATCTACACACCTTTGTTCACACAGTTGACACTCTGCAAAAACTTCATTTTGAGGTGTTAAAGCATTCTCACTATAGTCTTGTTGCTCCTTCGTATTTTCATCTATTTGATCTCCTGAAAGCGATCTGGAAGGATCAAGGTTCACCTCTGAAGAAGTGAAGACAATGGTAATCTGTGGCTTGCAACTCAGCCTAAACTATTTTTTAATAAGAGAATATGAAAGCTTGCTGACAGATGGACAAAGTGTATTGAAAAGCAAGGAGATTATATTGAAAAAATATGTATTTTGTGTTTTCTAAAATTGATTAAAATAAATTCTACAGCCAGAGTGCAGATAATTTTTAACTCATTCTCGTACAATCAACAATCATGGAAGCAGCGATCAAGAAATCAAAGGATGTGTTACATTAGGCAAATCTGCAGCATAAAACCTCTTTAAAGAAACCAGTTGAGGACTAAGGCGGGCTTGACCCAAGTCATGCAATTTTCATTATCCTTATATGCCTACAAAAGTTGGACAATGAATAAGGAAGATCAGTGAAAAATTGGTGCATTTGAGTTATGGTGTTGGAGAAGAATATTGAAAGTACCATGGATTGCCAGAGAACCAACAAATCTGTGTTGAAGAAGTACAACCAGAATGCCCCCTAGAAAGAAGGATGGCAAGACTTTGTCTCTCATACTTTGGACATATTATCAGGAGGGACCAGTTACAGGAGAAGGACATTATGCTTTGTAAAGAGGAGGGTCAGAGAAAAAGAGGAAAATCCCCAATAAGATGGATTGCCACAGGACTATCAGCAATTGGCTGAAGCTTAAAAACAATTTTCAGGATGGCGTAGGAACGGGCAGTATTTTGTTTTGTTGAGCAAATGGTTGCTATGAATCAGACCTGACTAGATGGCACCTACCAACAACATACTCAAGGTTGTGTTTTCTCTCTCATGGACTTGTTTTAATTTTACTTAGCTTTTTCCTAAACTTGCATATGAGTAATTGATGGTCTGTTCCACAGATGGACTCTGGCCTTGTTTTGACTGATGATATTGAACTTTTCCCTAGTTGCTTCCTATATATGTAGCTGATTTGATTCCATGTACTACATCTGGTGAGGTCCATGTATATACTTGGTTTATACTGTTGAAAAAGAATAGTTTTGATGCATAGACAGAATGACTAAAGACCAGAAGAGTTGTGGAATAAAATCAAGAATATCATGCATGAAGAAAGAAAAGGTCATTAAAAACACAGAAAACAAAGACAACAAAATAGATGTCAGAAGAGACTCTTGAGCACTGTTGTTAGGTGCCATTGAGTCAGGAATACACAGAGTCACTATACCAAAAAGAAATCATCAATGTTCAACTATTTTAAGAAGTAGCATATGGTCAAGAGCCAATGATACTGAAGAAAAGAAGTCCAAGGTACACTGAAGGTGTTGGTAAAGAGCAAGGTGCTAGGAACTGATGGCATACAAATAGAAATCAGTAAGTATTTTAAGTCCTCTTTGCTTTCAGCATGCAAAGTTGTATTTTCCTGGATTCATACTTTGTACATTTCATGTCCTGATTACTAAAGGATGTTTGTAGCTGTTTCTTATTATAAGTTTTGTCCCATCAGCAAAATTCTAGTACTATTCATATTTCAATATTCAATTTTCTGGTGCTATCTGACAGTGTGTCACTGCTATTCAGAAGG
>NW_006408550.1:7612254-7639341 GCF_000296735.1 Chrysochloris asiatica
TATAGGCTTTCCAAGGAACAGTTGGTGAACCTGAACCACGGATCTTGCAGTTCAATAGTGACAAGAAAAATGAAGAAGTCAAAGAGCTGAACGGAAAATTTCGAAGGGCAGCTTGAAAAGACAAAGTATTAAAATGAAATCTTCAAAGACTTGGAGTTAGAAAACCAAAATGGAAGAACACACTCACCATTTCTCAAGCTCCAGGAACTGTAGAAAAAATTCAATCCTTGACTTGCAACATTGAAGGATTCTGTGGGCGAAATACTGAATAATGCAGGAAGCCACAGAGAAGATGTAAAGAACACACAGAGTCAATGTATCAAGACTCCAGGAATTGATGGAATACAAATTGAAATGTTTCAACAAACCGATAAAGCCTGGAGGGCACACTACTTTATATCAAGAAATTTGAAAGATACATGCCAACCAAATGGAAGAGATCCATATTTATACCCATTCCAAAGAAAGGTAAATGAGCTCTGGTAGCGTAGTGGTTACGAATTGGGCTGTGAACAGTAAGGTAAGCAGTTCGAAACTACCAGCTGCTCCACGGGAGAAAGATGAGGCTTTCTGCTCCCGTAAAGATTTACAGCCTAGGAAACCCTGAATAGGGTCGCTATGGGTCAGAACCGACTCGACGGCACCTAACAACAACAACAACAAAGAAAGGCAATCCAACAGAATACAGAAATTATCAAAAAATATCATTAATAATACAAGAAAATTAAATTTTGCTTAAGATAATTCAGAACTGGTTACAAGAACTTACAGAAATTCAAGTTGGATTCAGAAGAGGTTGTAGAATGAAGGATGTCATTGTGGACATCAGATGGGTCTTAGTTAAAAGCAGAGAATATCAGAAAGATGCTTACTTGTGTTTTATTGAGTATACAAAAATGATTGACCGTGAGGATCATAAACTATGGATAACATTATAAAGAAGAGGTATTCAAGAGCCCTTAATTGTGTTCATGAGGAAACTGTACATACACCAAGAGGTAGCTGTTTGAACAGAAAAAGGAGATAATGATTAATAGTTTAAAGTTGCAAAAGGTGTGTATCAGGATTGTATTCTTTCATCATACTTATTGGGATAAAGCATTGGACCATGAGATCAGTGTGAACCACAAGTTCAGCAGTTCAAACTCTCCAGTCACTTCTTGGAAACTATATACGGGTTGCTATGAGTCAGAATCAAATTGACGGAACTTCATCTGTGGAAAGAGACGATGGAAAAGCTCCATATCATCAGCCAAAACGAGGCCAGGGGGAGATTGTGGAACAGACCATCAATTGCTCATCTGCAAATTCTAACTAAAGCTGAAGAAAATGAAAACAAATCCACAAGAACCAAAATATGACCTTGAATATATCCCACCTAAATTTAGAGATCATCTGAAGAACAGATTTGATACATTAAACATTCAATCTCTATATAATCTGAGAAACTGGATTATATGAAGAATTTGGCATTGGATTACAGGAAGACTTGTTAACAACCTGTAATATGCAGAGTATATGACCTTGTTTGTTGGAAGTGAAGAGGACTTGAAATATGAAGTTCAACGACCACACTGTTCAGTCTAGACAGCACCTCAATGAAAAAGAAAACAAAAATCCTTACAGCTGGAACATAAATGACATCATGAGAAATTGAGAAAAGATTGAAGTTGCCAAAAAATTGATTTTGCTTGGATCTATAATCAATTCTTATGGAAGCAGCAGTCAAGAAATCAAAGGACATATTACACTTGGCAAACAGTTTGCAAAAAAACCTCTTTAAAGTTATCAAAGAGCCAAGATGAAACTTTGAGGACTAAGGTGCTCCTGATCTAAGCCATTGCATTTTTAATTTACTCATATGTATGTGTTCTTCCCTTTTGGTTTTATAACAACATATTTTTGAATATTTATTTATAATAAATGACTTTGCTTTTCATGCTGTCCTTTGAAATTTTCTGTTCAACTCCTTTATTTTCCTCATTTCTTATATTGGCTTTAATATTTCTATGCTAGAGAGCAAGTTTCAAAGTCTCTTCTAACATTCATTTTGGTCTTTTTTCTTTCTTTCCTGTCTTTTTAGTGTCCTTTTGCTTTCTTGTATGATGCTCTTGATGTCATCCCACATTTCTTCTGGTCTTGAGTCATTATCTGTTCTTGAGATGACCTCTAAAATTCAGATGGGATATGTTCAAGGTCATATTTTGGCTCCTGTGGACTTAAAAAAAAAATTTCTTCAGATATAGCTTGATCTTGTTTATGAGCAATTGCTAGTCTGTTCCACAGTTGACTCTGGCCTTGTTTTGGCTGATGATACTAA
Organism: Chrysochloris asiatica; assembly: GCF_000296735.1. Lineage (NCBI taxonomy): Eukaryota > Metazoa > Chordata > Mammalia > Afrosoricida > Chrysochloridae > Chrysochloris > Chrysochloris asiatica. The sequence goes on from NW_006408550.1 coordinate 7,614,575, forward strand.
GTTTTTCCACCATCTCTTCCTATGGATGCAGTCAATTTGATTCCTGTGTATCTCATCTGGTGAGATCCACATGTATGTTGTTTATAAAATGTATTTGCAATGAAGACGTCATTGGTCTTGAAAAACTCTGTCACTTAATCTCCAGTTGTAGCAATAATGGCCTCAAAAATAACAATTGTGAGGATGGCAAAGGACTGGACAGAGTTTTGTTCTGTTGTGCAAAGGGTCCCGATGATTTGGAAACAACTTGGCCACACTTAACAACAACAGTGTCAAGATGAAAATTTCTAGGTATAAATAAAAAATCTCTCGTCCCACCAAAACCTTGGAAGAACTCAATGTGAATAAGTAAAAACAATGAACAGATGCCAACACTAAAATGACATAGGTGTTAGAAATGAGGCCTTTTTAAAGGTAAATTTTAAGAATTAAAAGATAATGGAGAGATGAGAGGAAATAACCAGTGAATCTGACTGAACAACAGAAATCAATCAATCTGAACAACAGAGAAAGTAGACTAGGAAAAAAATAATAAGAAAAAGCACAGCCTTTGGATCATGTAGTACCATAAAACATTTAACATTTGAATTACTGAAGTCTCTGAAGAAAAGGAGAAGGAATAGGGCTGGAAAAGTATTTTAAGAAATAAGGGATGAAAACTCCCAAAATTTGGTAAAAATGCCTGTTGATTCAAGATGTTGAGTGACTCTCAAAAAGGATAAACCCAACGAAATTCACATCACAGTCACACTTTTGAAAACCAAAGACAAACTCTTTAAAGGAGCCAGAGAAATGACACAAGCATTATTGGTATTAGAGAAATTGACAAGTTAGCATAAAATTACACACAAAAGAAGAAATTTAAGAATGGTCAAAGACCTTCAGTTTTTCACTACTTGATTTCAACTATTACTCTTCTACCTTTTTAACTGGATTCAGAGCATTTATTAGATAATAAATACTATACTTGAGGCAAACTGGTATATTTGCCAATTCCATTCTTGCTATAAGTGCTTCCCAGTAGATGAATACCATAAGGCAAATCAAGGAATTCTAGAATTGGACAGAACCTCAAAAAAGGAAACTCAACAGCAGACATTTTAACATGGGGTTCATGGATGAACTTTAGGTTTGTGAATTCCTTAAACTTAAAAATCCAAAAAGTACACACATTCTTTCAAAGGGGCTGGTGGTGCTGGAAGGATTAAGAGCCTCTATAAAGGTTTCTATTCCTTTGAGGTAAACCTAGAGTATCCTTTAGATGAGAAATGAGGCTATTTTTAGAGGTGTTCCCCATCATACCCACCAAAATCCCTGAATGTTATTTCATGAGAAAATTTTACTCTTAAAAGGAAAATAAGGAAATAGCAGTTTTCAAATCCTAATTCTAAGCAGGTCTGGAAACTTAAAAATCAAAGACTGTTTGCCTGTCATTTATTGAACATTTAAAAATTAGTACCTGAAAGTGACTAAATGAGTAATGTGATCTAAAATGTAACTTAGGTTTGATTTTTTCCAAATTGTAATGCAAAAGTTCACATTTGCAAGGACAGCAGCCTCCCTCTTTACATCAGTTCCCATCAGCTGGTTTAAAAATGACAAGCATTCTACAACCTGCATTCCTTTCTTTAAAAAAAGAAAACAGACATGCAAAATTATGTTCTATTAATTAAGTACTGTAATAATTACCAAAAAATATTAGTGAAAATTCAGTTGCCATAATGTCTTCATGAAGTGGCTGTCCCTCATTGCTTATATCCTCTTCCAAATCCCTCATACTAGCCAGGTCAGTTCACACCTGGAGAACTGTACACAAGATGAATTAGGTTGTGCCTGCCTGTTTCCTGATCAAAACTAGGATCCCAGTGTCCCCTGAAAGTAGACATTGGACAATTTATTATTTTATGAAGAAACTTAATTACCTGCTTCCAGTGAGATCCCAAAATAAATCCTATTTATTCAGCCTGTAGATAGATTGATCTACTATGGTGGCTGCACCAACAGAATCAAATCACGGGAGGTGCTTGTCAAACAGTTCCAGGTCCTGAAACACAATCTTCAGGAGAGGGGCATAGGCATCTGAAAATCTTACCAAGTGCCTGGGGGTGAACATTGGGCTAGCAGCATAGTGGTTACAAATTGGACTGCGAACTGCAAAGTTAGCAGTTCGAAACTACCAGCTGTTCCGCGGAAGAAAAATGAGGCTTTCTGCTCCCGTAAAGCTTTACAGCCTCGGAAACCCTGTACAGGGTTACTATGAGTTGGAACCGACTGATTCCACGGTACTTAACAACAACAACAACAACCAGCTTGAGAAGCACTATCTAGCAGTCTTTTTAAACTTTAATTGCCTATTCATTATCTTGGGGCTCTTGATACAGGTAAGTCAGTTGATCTGGGTGAGGCTAGAGATTCTGTATTTCCAAAAAGCTTCGAGTTGATATTACTAGTTCGAGAAAACTTTGAGTAATTAAGTTCAAATACCTCATTAGACTACTGTGTCATTACATGTACCTTCTCTATCTTTGGATTTTCTGCCAGAAACCTGGATGCTGCCCACTTCTCAAGTTTGTCTGATCAACTAAGGTACAAATACCACTCCTGTTTTTTGTTGTTAGTGACGTTGTGTAGGTTTCGACTCATAGCAACCCTGTATAGGAGCAGCTGGTGGATTTGAACTGCCAACTCTTCTGTTAGCAGTCCAGTGCTTATCCTACAGCGCCATACCAGAACTATCTTCTCTGCTTACCTTATGTAAAATTTTAGTCCATGTTGTGCCCAAATTTGTGTCCCCCACAGAAGACTCTCCTCGCATATGCAATCAGCAGAAGCGTTTATTGATTTCAAGTTACACTGCATGCAGTGGGTCTACCATCTGGATTGATGGAGATCCAGCAGGCACGCAGACCTTTTTATAGGCAGTTGGGGGACGTATCCTTCAAGCTGATTGGCTCTTATCTAGGGGGGGGGGTTTGCTCTGATTGGCTCTTATCTAAGGGCGGTTACTGACGTCAGAGGTTTTGACAGGGTGGATTCTAACGGTTACTGGTGGTTAGGGTAGATTTGGGTATGGGGGAAAGAATTTCTTTAGAGAAGGGAAACTGACTCTTTAAAGGGGGAATTTTTCTAGTTGGGGTCTTTTGGGTTCTTCAGTCCACACGTAAAAACAGCCCCACATAAACAGAAACAGGCATCACACATTAACTTCCAACATAATGGGTTTATATTTAATATAGCACTTCTCATCATGGGAGTGTTAATCAGTTTATCTATATAAAGGTTTTCTTTTCTTTTTGTAAAAACAATATATCTTTTCTTCATTTCAATATTCTATATAAAGTTTTTTGTAACATCAAATTATTTCCCCATTTCAATAGTAGATACAGTGAATAATTTTTTCAAAACTTACTTTTTCCCAAAGAAATGAAGCTTTCCATTTTGACAAACCACACTTGATACATAAGTACAATATTAATTTGTACATAGCAATGCAATTCAATAAATGATGGAGAAAGATTGCTTAGTGATTCAGGAGGCAGCAAGTATAACCAAACTATGGTGATTTCCCAGGATGCTGTACGAGGGATTCCTGCTTCCTACAGCATGAGCTCCAAGAGTTCTAAAGCCAATTTCAGTCATCTGGTTGCCTTCACTTTCTTTCTAGACATCAAATACAAACTATAGTTTTGACTTTCCAGTACATTTTTAAAGCAAAAAGAACATTTCCCCCCTTTTGACATATATTAATGTGTTCCCATACAGAAGGAAACATCTAAAAGGTGAGATGACTCTATTTACAATTTGTTTCTTGGGAACTTTCAGACATAAAACTCAGTTTTAACTTCAATAGTAAAAAGGGTTTTAGGGTGAGGTCTAATTCAGGAAGGCCTTCAGAGTCACATCTGTCCATTTCTCTTTCGTGCATAAACCCCTAAACAGGCACAAATGCCTGTGACGCTAAGAACCACACCTAACAAGAGAGCAATTGCATCTCCTGCTTCAACTGCTTCAACAACAGGTAGCACCAAAAGCAATGAAATCAGGACCAACAGCAACTGTGTTGAAACTGAAGTCATGATGCTGGATTCTCGAGGTGAATGGATCTTGAGGGCTGATGGTCCCTAGAAATTAAACATTGACACAAAAAAGGAACCATTAAACATTCCTAAAATCCCTACATTTTCAAATGACATCACGAATATGACAAAAAGTAGTACATCCAATTTTTTAAATTAGAGAGTTTATGAAATCATTTTAGACCCATCTTCTCATTCCATAGATGGAACATGCAGGCGGCATAAGGATCTAAGATATTTAGCTATAGCCAGTATGTTCCCTTCTCTTCCTTAACCTGTCAATTTTCCATACTCTGAAATTGAAACTGTATAATGTCAACTATGTGTGCTTCTACTATGCTGAATATGAACAGTTGTTGTTGTTGTCAGGTGCCATCGAGTCGGAACCAGCTCATAGCGACCCCATGTACAGCAGAACGAAACAATGTCCGATCCTGGACCAATCTCACTACCGCCGCCACACTTGACACCATCAATGATGTCACCTGGCTGATCCATCTCGTTGGGGGTCATAATTAAGAAATGAAAATGCACAAGACACTTGGAAACTTAAACTATCTTAGTGATTAAAAATTACATTTTCTTAGGGTTTCTGCCATCCATGAAATACCGACAAACCTGTCAAAAGTCACATAGCATATAACTCTGAGACGTTGTGGTGAATTAATAAGACTTACCAAAATAAAAGGGGTGTATATAGAAGTCTATCTGATTTTTAAATTCTCCCTTGTTGGAGCTCCAGACGCTGAGTTAAGAGGTTCCACGCGACAACGCCTATTATCAGAATGGGGAGAGGAAGATTAAAAAAATAACACAGTATTATTATTTTACGGAGGCAGCTAGAGTCAGTACAGGGCAGGGTGGCTGTCTGAAAGTGAGAGAAATGGGCAGTGAGTGGCGAGTAGTGTGTCTAAGCGGGGAACTAAACGTAAAGTTGGTCAGTTCACCCACACGAAAACGCTAAACTAAAGCAAACCAAGAGACAAGTTCGCTCCACGGCTTGATTTTTAAAAAACAATCCCTACTTTGGGCCGCAAAGTACAAATTTGCTCCCTGTTAGCAAATACATTGTGGCAACCTATTCTTTGGAGAAACGTTTGTACATTACCTTCCACGAAGCAGCCATTACAGAAATGGCGAGGAGGGCGGAATATTCAAACTACATTTCCCACAATCCCTGCTGCCGACGTCGCCCACAATGCTCCAGTAAGCACTTCTGTAACTGATGGAAAGCGTGAACGTGTCACGCTCAACGGGAGAGTAAGTGGGCCGAAGAACTAGCCCGATGTTTACAGATCAAGTGAATTTAAAAATCTCATTTAAAAATAAGCTAATGAAATGACGGCACGAGGTTTTCTACTCTGTGTAGGGTCTCAAGGCAAACAATTATTTTTTGCTTCGGCTGAAATGATTACATAATAGCAGGAGCTGATACCCTGAATCCAGCAATCTGTTTCGAATGTGTTTGAACCAGAAGCAGGGAAATCCCTGTGAACTATCTTCAAAAGCCCTGGTGTGGCGCTATGGATAACGCGCTGGACTGCAAGGTCGGGCGATTCAAGATCACCGGCTGCTCCTGGGAAACCCTATACAGGGTCAGAATGAGTCGGAACCAACTCGAAGGCACTTTAACAACAACAAAATACGCCCTGCAGCATTTGCTAAAATTTCTTTTCCAACCAGTAGGGAAAGAAAAGAAAAAAAGCATTAAATAAAACATTTTGGAAAATGTTAACAAGCTGTTGTAGTGCCTGTAACAGTGATTTATGGAAAAATGGTTTAAGGAAGTTTAGGGAAGTGTTTTGGGAAGATGACTCTGCGCCTGAAAGCAGAAGTTCTCTTCATTATTTCTTGAATTTCTAGAATTCTGATATTTCCTGGTGGAGTGCAAGAATGTTGTAATTCCTGTCCAGTCATGTTTTCATGAACAGATCCTATGCCCTCAGATATTTATGAAGAGATGTGAAATGATTACTTTTAAATCATAAAGCAATAACATTTACATATGTAAGGCAACCATTTCTGAAAGGCTCTTTAAGTCTCATTTCTATGAAAGCCTTACTGAATCTTTCTAGTCACATGGTCTTCTGAGCACTTTCATGTTGATTAAGCAATTTGTGAAGGGGGCTGGTAAACCTTTCATACTAAGTTATTAATGATGTGTATTAGGGATGAAGTCCTTGACCTGTCTGAAAGGTCTCCTGTTTCAGTGTTTCAGGTACTATAGATATATCCAGTTAAATGCCCATAATGAACACGAATTGTTTGTACTGCTATCCTTTTTCTTACACATTTCTTTCTAGACTGACAGCAAACTTTATATTCTTACAACCTAACACCCATTCAGCAAGTACTCAGGAATATTCACTATTAAAAGTTATTTGAATAAAAAAGTGTACCAAAAGGTGCCAAATAAACCAAACAAAAGTCTCTGGCAAGTGGGAAGTCTGAAGATAAGGGCACAATTATGTTGTCAGCATTGCTTCTCCAAACTAGATAATTTTAACAAGTTTTGTATATTTGTTTTGCTTGTTTTAAGCTGGATTTAGTTTTGTAACTTTCTAATAAGTGTTATTTAACATATGAAGAATAAGTAAAACAGTATCGTTACAAAATCATAGACACCTTCCTTTAAAAGTTGGACTTAGGCAAAGTCCAAGGCCATAGATTAGCGTATGTAGCTACCAGCAACTCCCATTCATCCTTGTAATTGTCAATTAAAATCATGTTTTAAGCACAAACATCCATAGATAATACAAGCCCACTGTTGCCAAATGGATGGGGTCCTGGTATGGTGCTGTAGGATAAGCACTGGACTGATAACTGCAAGTTCTGTGTTTCAAAGCTACCTACCTACCTATATAGTGTCACTATCAGTTGGAACCAACTTCATGGCACTTAACACCATATTTATTATTGTTGTTAAGTGCTGTCATGTAGGTATTGACTCATAGCGACCCTATATAGGGTTTCCAAGGAGTGGCTGGTGAGCTTGAACTGCTGATCTTGAAGTTCTAACTGACCTTGCAGTCCTGCGCATTAACCAACAGTGCCACACCAGAACTCCTAACACCATATAGCCAGTTGTTTATAAAACCAGGATAGAACCATGTTGTAGACTGAAAACATGGCCATAATATTTTGCTGTTTCTCCTACTCTATTTCTTTATCCTTCACCTGCGGGTTGGCCCTGTGACTCACTTTAACTAGATGTGATGGAAGTGAGATTGTGAGAGTTTTGGTGTTTAGGCCTCAAGAGAACTTACACCTTATTCTTGCTATTTTAGAGTTCCGAGACCATCGTGCTATAAGGAAACCCAGTTTAATATACTGGACCGTGAGCAACCACATGGAGGAGAACTGAGTCACTCCCAATCGTCAGTACCAGCTGCCTGATATGTGAATGAGACCATTTTGTTCTTTCCAACCTACCACATCTGCCAGCCAAGTATGTGAGTGAGCTTACGTGATATCAGTAGATGAACTATCTAGCCAATCAACAAAATTTCAGGAAATATGAAGTCATTGTTATTTTATGTCAGAAAAAAAACCTCCCACAAAAAAATGCTTGATTCTTCTAAAAGCTCTTGTCTTATGTAGAGTAACATTCTTATAAACTCATTGCAAAATTTCAGTGAGTTTTTGTTTAAAATTTGAAATTAAACTTGACCTCAAAATTGTTTTGTTTTTGCTTTTTCCTATGGCACAAAAGTATCCCAAAGGAATCCTGATGTGGTGTTGTATGATAAGTACTGGACTACTAAGCACCAATCACTCCTCAGAAACACTATTCACGGGGTCACTATGAGTCAGAACCAACTTGACGGCATGTAACAGTGATAGCAACAAAGACAAAGAAGACTAAGACAAATGCATTACTAAGAACTTGTTTACAGTCATCCATTGATCACAGAGATACGTTTAAACATGTTTTGTTTGGAATAAGCCAGTGCATATATAAACTGGAACCCTAGTAATAAGACGTTTTGGCTTACCTGCATAGGAGCTATTTCTTTTTTCATGGCTTCCAAGTCCTTTCTTTTTTTCTTTTTTTTTTTTTTTTTTATGTTTACTCCATTAAATTTATTTTCCTTGTCAATCCAGCAAAATCACTAATTGTGTTAATATAATTGATATTCTCTCATCCTTTGTGTTCCAGAAGAGTGTAAGTAAAATGTAATTATTAAAAATATCTACAAACTGAATATATATTCATCAAAAATGTCTGTTAATGTTAATTGATGATATATGGAGGGGATAATAATCAATGTAATGAAACAAGCTATATGAATGGTTGAATGTGAAGCTGATGATGTGCCCTGTAAACTTTCACTCAATCCAAAATAAAAACATTTAATAAAAAAAAAAAAGATCTTGTGCAGCAGATTTGCTTAATGCAATACGTCGTTTGATTACTTGACTGCTGCTTCCATGAGTGTTGATAGTTGATCCAAGAAGAATAAAGTCCTTGACAACTTCAATTTTTTCTCCGTTGATAATAATAATTTAAAAAAATGTCTGTTAAAGTTAATCTAGAAAATGTAAAATAAAAATGTTTCATGATCTGATGTATGAATTGTTCTTATTCTAACATACTAAAATTATCTAATAAAATTAAGAAGGAAAAAAGTATAATGAAGACAAATTACAAATAAAGTTGAAATTATTATTTCTTTTGAAAAATATAATTGTGTTCAATGCTATTTTTCAATGTATTGCTAATTGTCAATGTAAATAAAGTGTTGGTATCAGATTTCATGAATGATTTATCAAGATTTACATATGTAGGTTTCTCCCTCTATTAGAAAGTAGAGTGTTCCTATGAAATCTTTCATAAGTCGAAATGGTGTCAAGTGAGGAAGCAAGTATCTTTAATGATATGGGACATTTTTTGAGCATTCCTAGACCCCAAAAATGACCTATAAACATATTTGAAAAACCATAAAACTTAGTGTAACGCTAACGTATGGTATTTGCAGACACCCACATTTCAAAGTTATGGTCACAGGCTACTGAGATACTGCCTGTAATTCTTGGAGAAGGAGCTTGGAGCCACCAGTCTTGCTACTTGTGGTGTACTCTGCCTCTTGCTGAAAAACTAATCATGAATGCTACATTTGCTTTTTGTCTTTTTTCATAAAAGTGAAATCCTTTTCATATTTCTTTTGGGTAGTAAAAATTAGATTCTTATGTAGGTCTTTGGTGAAAGCCAAGTGGTGTAAAATGAACTTTCATAAAGCAGAGGATGCCTGTATAAATATGTAGGTAGTGGTGGTGGTAGTGCTGGTGGTGGTGATGTGATGGTGATGTGCTGTGGAGTTGGTTCCAACTAACAGTAACCCTCTATATAGGGTTTCCATGGCTGTTAATCTTTATGGGAGCAGAAAGCCTCCTCATCCTCCCATAGAACCACTGCTAGTTTCAAACTGCTGACCTTGAGGTTAGCAGCCTGACTCTCAACCAGAGTGATACTAAATGTTCAGTATTGTGCAGTGTTCTTATGTCTCCATGTGTGACTGTTGCAGCTACTTCACTAACTACATTGGACCTGCAGAGTCAAGTACAAGAAAATGTCGAGCGCTGCTGTGCAAGATGACTGGATGAGCCAGGGATAGATTGCATTCCTACTACGGGAGAAGAAGGCTCTGCCACAGTGAAGAATTCGCTAAAATGGGATCCATCTCCATCGTTGGAACAACTCTAACCTTGCAACACTTGTACATGGTCATCTTTTACTTTGAGGACATAATACCGAAAACATGTAGAAGCTTTCCCATGGGGCCTGAATGCTGTCAGTCACAAAAGCAAATGTTTGCGGGCAAAGTTGTACTGTGCTCTGCTAAGTGCCAAATCCCAAGTGAGAGAGTTTCCCATGTGTTCTTTAATACACGTGTGTGTGTGTGTGTGTGTGTATAATGTTGATGGCTGTATGCTGTGGAGTTGGTTCTGACTCATAGCGACCCTGTATAGGGTTTCTGAGGCTGTAAATCTTTATGAAAGCAGAAAGCCCCATCTGTCTCTCATCGAGTGTCTGTTAGATTCAAACTGCTGACCTTTTGGTTAGCAGCCCAACTTGTAACCCATTATGCTACCAGGGCCTCCTGTGTCTGTGATCTAGACCTGTTAAAGAGCAAGGCTCAGAGAAGTGGCCCTTTGCCTGGATCTTATAAGGGGTCTCTTTTCTCCCCTACAACAGGGCTCTGAGAAGAAACGATTCCTCTTTCCTAGCTTCTGGTGGCTCCAGGCAGTCTTAATTTACAGCCACAGTGTCACATGACTTCCTTCCTCTGTCTCTGTATCTTCTCTTTTTTAAGAACACCAGAAATACAGGATTAGGATCTAAATTCTCAACATGAACTGGTAACAGTTATTTCCAAACAATGTCACATTCACAAGTATTGGGGTTAGGACTTCAACATACCTTTTGGGAGGATACAATTAAACTCTAGCATTACTATCATTAATATTCAAATGTAAGTGTATTGTAAACTCTCCCTTATTCATCTGGCTTACCTGATAGGGATTACTTTGCTGTGGAGTCCGGTATTATCCTTGTCATTAAGTACAATCAAGTCAGTTCTGACTCCCAGGGACCCTGTATAGGGTTTCCAAGGAGCAGCTGCTGGATTGAAACCACCAACCTATGTGCACCTCATGGTCAGCAGTTTGAATCCACCAGTTTCTCCACAGGACAAAGATGGGCCTTTCTGCTCCTGTAGAGTTACAGCTTCGGAAACCCTCTACAGGGTCGCTATGAGTTGGAACTCACAACTACCACCGCCACTAGGGCTTATTCAGACAAGGATGCAGCATGCTTTGAAATACACCCTTTCAAGGCAAAGGAGCGCTAGATTTAGAGTAACTAGATTTAAGTGTGCATTGTTTAAAAGGAGTGGGGACTCCAGGGATGTTTCTAGCAGGTATAATCTAGACAGTCCACCATTAAAAAAGCAAAATTAATGTTAAATCAAATGGTCTTTGCTGATTTTAACTAATTGAAATAAATATATAGGAAAAAATAAAAACTCCAAAATATTTACATAAGAATGAAAGGATAGCAGATTGGGAGGAAGAGCACCGAACAGAGCGCTAGCTAGCCAGGCCACCTGAGAGTCTCCATCTCTGGCACTGGCTGCTAACTTTGATACCGGGAGTAAGACCAGGAGGAGCATGAGGCGGGAAGGCTTCCTTGCAATTCTCCATGGGCCAAGCAGCACTGAAGAAAGAAAAAGCACTTTGTGCAGATCACATCACTTGCTCTCAATTCGACCCTCACATATGGCCACGTCTATATGTCATAGGAGTACTGTGCTCCATACGCATTTGATTAGTTGATTTCTTGAAGAAGATGGCCAAGACTTTCTTCTGATAAGCCCCTGGGTGAATTTGAACCTTCAAACTTTTGGTTAACAGCTTAGTGTGTTAACTGTTTGAACAATTCCTGAATGCTGTGGAGACCACACATGGTTGTAAAGAAGTCAGTTCTATATGCTGTGTCTATACACAGCTGTCTTCTTGGTAGTCTGAGAGAAGGAATTTCAAACTTGACCTAGTTCTAGTGTATAAATCTGTGAAAGTGTTATTTCCTGAATGAGGAGGCTACATGAATTGTCTCTGTTAAAAATGTATGTTGTCATGGCTTGTCTTTATAATGAGCCTACTTTCTGTAGTTCCAAGGAGTGGTGGCACTCACATCATTGTGAATCAGCAGAGGGTAAACTCATGGAAAGGCTTCAAGAAGTACAATTTCAGTTTGATTCATCAGAAAGCCAAGCTTAATTAATTAGTTAAAAACATCCTCCAAATCTGTTGTTATGTTGTTGTTATAACTTAACCGACTCATAGCGACCTTATGCACAGCAGAACGATACACTGCCGGATCCTGGGCCAACCTCAATATGTTGCCACGCTTGAGTCCATCAATGCTGCCACTTGGCCAATCTATCTGTTCCCTTTTTTCTCTGACCCTCCACCTTACGAAACATGATATCCTTCTCCAGCACCTGGTCCCTTCTGACAATATGTCTGAAGTATGAGAGATGAAGTTGGCCATCTTGGCCTCTAAGGAACACTCTGGCTGCACTTCTTCCAAAAAGGATCTATTGGTACTTTTGACAGCCTATGGCACTTTCAATATTCTCCTCCAACACCATAACTCAAAGGCATCAATTCTTCTATGGTCTTTCTTATTCACTGTCCAGTTTTTGCATGTATATGAGATTATTGAAAATATCATGGCTTGGGACAGATGCACCTTAGTCCTCAAGCTGACATCTTTGCTCTTCAACACTTTAAAAAGGTATTGTACAGCATATTTGCCCAATGCAATACGTCGTCTGATCTCTTGACTGCTGTTTCTGTGAGTGTTGATAAGTCAATCCAAGAAGAATGAAGTCCTTGACAACTTCAATCTTTTCTCCATTGATAAGAATGTTGTTTATTGGTCCAGTGGTGAGGATTTTTGTTTTCTTTACATTGAGCTGTAATTGATTTACATTGAACTTTACATTGATTTCATCAGTAAGTATGTCACTTTCAGCAAGCAAGGCTGCATCATCTGCATATCACAGGTTGTTAATGAATCTTCCTCCAATCCTGATGCCACGTTTTTCTTCATAGAACCCAGCTTCTCAGATGATTTGCTCAGCATACAGGTTGAATAAGTATGGTGAAAGAATACAACCCTGTCGCACACCTTTCTTAATTTTAAACCATTCAGTGTTCCCATGCTCTATTCAAACAACTGCCTCTTGGTGCATGTACAGATTCCTCGTGTGCACAATGAAGTGTTCCAGAAAGCAGAGTTAGAAAGGATAAAATTCAAGGGAATGGAAAGAGAAGTAGAAGGACAGGAAAGAATAAACAAGACAATGAAAGAAAAAAACAAATCTGAAAACTAACAAAGAAAAACAGTGCAGCTGTTGGGCTCAGAGAGGGGAAGGAAAGTCCTGGGGGTCGGGGTGGGAGGCAGGGTGCCTCCTGCAAGCCAAGGATCTCAGGAGGTGGGTGTGAGAGGGACATGACAGCAGACTTCCTGGCTGTAGATGGAGTTCCTGTTGGCCTCTGTGTTTTTTATATTCAGAGCACTCAATCTGGAAGTAGTTCATGGAGGCCCTTGATGGAGCTGGTTTCAGTGTCTGTTGGGACCACAGGGTAGCTGGTTGGCGGCTCTGTAAGTTCTGTAGGTCTGGAGTGAAACCAATCTGAATGACATCAAAGTGGCCCACCAAAGTGGAGAGCCTCACACTGATCCCAGATACTTGGCTCCAACCACATGGCATGGCCCCCAATCATTTGCCCGCAAACTCCCAAAGAATAGGGTCTATGCTGGGGATGGATGTGGGTGGGAGCTAGCCACTCCTCTGATCACCAGGGGAGTGTGGAAAAAAGAAGGCAACTCACCTTTCTAGCTCTGTGTGTGAGTCTGTTCTGCCAGGCCACCTTCTGCTACTAAAGCTGCTCACAAGATGTCAGTCCAGCCATTCAGCAGTAAGTCTCTGTCTCTCTCACCATCCCTGCTCTGCAAATGCTCAAACTTTCCTCTGAAGTTCAGGGTTCTTGAATTTTCATTTGCGTCTGTTTCTTTTAGTCTCTCATGTCTTTGTTATAGAGGGTCTTGTAGCGCGTCTGCCTAGTCTGTCATCTTGCTGGAAATCTCCTGACCCATCATTTATAACAGTACCTTCTTCTGTTATAGTAGTAGCAACAATTGTAGCAATTATTGTTGGCTGTGTGCCATGGACTCAGTTCTGTCTCATGGTGACCACATATCGGGGTTTCAAGACTAAATCTTTGTGGGAGCAGAAAGCCTTATCTTTCTTCTAGGGAACATCAGGTAGATTCAAAATGCTGGCCTTGTAGTTAGCAGCCCAACTTGTTATCCACTATCAAGGCTCCTATGAGTACCAATATGCAAATAGAGATACAATTTCTGTTTCTAATATACCTGTCATTCGATTTGGTTTTTAAACAACAGGATGTATGATGTAGTGCAAAGAATGTTATCTTTGTCCCTTGCTTCTTGTTGTTGTTCTTATGTGCTATAGAGTCGGTTCTGACTCATAGTGACCCTGTATAGGGTTTTAGGAGTGATTGTGAGTTTGAACTGCTAACCTTGTGGTTAATAGTCGGGTGCTTATCCTACAGCAGCACATCAATATTTAAATGTTAAACATATATAAATATCTTTACAGTGACATCTAGACTATTGTTTCACCAGACAATTGGGCACCATAATCCAGCTAAATTAATGCATACAATTCACAATTATAGTAAGAAAACTTTCACTTCACATTTTCATGAGAACCAAATCCAGCTAATGGAGTCCGAGGGATAGAGGAACAGGATGATTCTAAACCCAATGTGGCAAGGCGTTCTCCTGTGTCCCTCAGTCTGATCCCAGGCAGTGGGGTAGACTATGCTGGGAGATCTGGGAATGGAGAGAGACTGGGAGATGGCATTGATTGCATCTTGGACTCTTAGAACGTCTGTGGACTTTTCACAGTGGGCTAATATGTAGACATTGTCATAGCTCAAAATCTGTTTCTTGGGACTCCCTGGGAGCAGTTGTGATTTAAAAATGAGGAGATCACCCTGTAGATGCAGGAATCTGGCAGGAGTCAACCATTTCTGAGATTTTAGGAAGGAAACTGACAGGTTTCACAAATACCTGATCTACTATGTGGACCACAGGCTATGCAGGGCATGCACCTCCCAAATCACTGTCCCAGAACCCCTGAAAGCAGGTTTTATCTATTTCACACTGACCTGGCAAGAGTGTGTGAGCTCCCTTCCTAGTGTATGTTATTTCATCTCCCTGAGTCTTAGTCTTTTAGTAGTAAAAAGTGTTATGTGAGGATTAGTGAAATATTTCTAAAGTGCCTGAAAAAGTAACCAGAGCTCAATACTTCTAAATTCACTCATTAATTAAGCAGTTAATAACCACTACAACAAAGGTTAATGATTAAGAATGCTTGGTTAGAAGCCTGTTCTACTGATTACTAGCTCTGTGACAATAGGAAAATAACTAACCCTTTCACAGACTTAGCTTATCCATGCATAAAATGAAGATGATAATAGTACCTATTTCATATATTTATTATGAAGAGTACATGAGTTAATTCCCAGAATGGTTTACCTTAGTGCCTGTCATGTTGTTGTTGTAGTGTGCCATTGAGTCAGTACTGACTCATTAATGACCCTGTCTAGGGTTTCCAAGAATGGCTGGCTGATTTGAACTGCCAAGCTTTCAATGAGCAGTCCTACAGCACAACACCAGGATCGATCATGTAGTAACCCTTTTTTAACTATTGGTATTATTTGCTATGATTTAAATCTGTGGAATGTGGGGTTGTAGGAATGTGGCTGCACCACTAGTCTGTCAGTTTGTTGGACTGTAGTGACTTGTGTGTTACTATGATGCTGGTATTTTAAACACCAGCACAGTCACCCATGGTGGACAGGCTGCAAGGTAGACTTATGGGATCTCCAAAGCTGTAATCTTTATGGAATTAGATTCACACATTTTTCTTACCTGGAATCATTCAGTTAGCAGTCAAGCACTTAGCCATGGTGCCATTAGGTCTCTTTGAACAGGAAAACACTCCCCTATTCCTCTGAAGTTTGGTAGCTGGGTTAGAATACTGTCCACATGTTGCTTTTTTTATCCAACTCTTACATACTCACTTTTGTATTTACATTTGTACTTAACACACATTCTCCATTCAATTTGTGTCACATCATTAATTCACAAGACTGAGTCCAAGAAGTTTTGAAAATATGATTGGGAGAGTCTAGATGTGGATAAGTGACCTCCAGAAATCATTCATCTGAAATGGCCTCTAGCCACTCCAAGAAAATCCAACCACCAAAGAAACAAACTCTCTTAATTCCTTTTGAATTCTGTTTCTAATTACCATAGCTAATTTATAATTTCATTTTACTTTTTCCTGTAAATGGTAGTAAAGAAAAGATAATAATAGATGCCTTCCTAAAAGGAAATTATGATAATTGAAATTTATGGGCTCAAAGGATATATTACTCTTGATAGACTGTTATGGGATAATTCTGTGTTTGCAACGTAAAAGGGAGAATGCTTTTGCATTATCTCTGAGCATGGCATGCCACACAAGGATGAACATGACACCAATAATTTTACAGAACCTCCTTGTCTTCAGTCAGGTCCACTGGCTTACATTATTCTTACAACTCCTACTAATATGACGTTTAATTGGCATGAAGGAATGTTTTCTATTTTACCAAAAGTTTAATAAAAAGATCACTTTAGAAAGTCTCTGGATATTTTGAATAAATCAGAGTTATACAAATGGTTTTCATTAGTTAATTATACACTGCACTTAGAAATGTTTCGTTCAGGGCATACCAATATTAAGTAATATGGATTGTTAAGTATCGTCAAATCAGTTCCAACTCATAAATGATCCTGTATAGAGTTTCCAAGGAGTGGCTGGTGGGCTTGAACTACTGACCTTGTAGTTAGCTGTCCAGTATTTGTCCTATAGCATCACACCAGGACTCTAAGGATACTGGATTGAATTTTTGGAATACAATGACTATGATAATCTCTTCTAATCTCTTGATCTAAAGATGGTGTTTAATTTCAATCCATTATCAATGAGCTATTATCTCCTGTTTAGCTATCTTGTCAACATGTGTGGTTCCTCTTCTAAGAGAGACAGTTGTTTTTTTAAGCAGTGCTAGTTGTATGCAGAGCTTCTCTGCACCCAGCATCTGATAGTTACAAATTCCATCCCTGACTATCCCTGCTAGCAACGTGAACCAGCAGTTTTCTGAAGCAGTGCCATGTTCCATTTCTCCCCTAAATTCAATGCTTCTGTAAAGTTTCCCCAAGTTTGAATGCTTTTGCAGATTTCTGTGTAAGTTGCTCCTTTGACATTAAGTATGTAGGATTATCAAACCCAGAATTTTTGTCTTTTAATTAAAAAAATCGAAACCTCTACCATCCTTTATGAAAATAGATCACTGATATCTATATCTATATCTAAATATATATATATTAAACATCATATGCCTAGAGAAAATGAATATCACTTTTGTCACTTATCGGACTGGTGGAGGAAAAGTCAGTTGTTACAAGAAATGGATTCAGAGAAGAAAGGAGAAGGGGCTCTTGCTCGTCTGTCTTCTGACTGTTAGAAGTAAGTCATTGCTAGGCCCTGAAGGAAGCACTTCTGGGATTCATCGGAAGAGACAGGATTAGCACACACTAGGGTTTTCAGTGTGTGTCAAGAATTCATAAAAGCCAGATTTCCTCATTAGCAATTGAGCAAACCAAGTGAGTGGAAACATTTTATTGGAAACTTCACAATAAAAAAAGAACACCCCAGAGAGAGTCAGTATTTCCCACCAATAACAAGACATTCATCACTGAGATGGTTACACTAGGGCTAACTAATCATTCGGCTAACAGGATGTGGCAAGTGGCACTTTCCAGAATTCTTCAGTGACTGCAGAAAAAAAAAAAAAAAAAAGCCTGCTGAGGCTAATATGTGGTGTGCCAGAATTCTGCAGAGATGTATGGGAGAGTTAGGAAATGGTATTCTTGTTATACAGTTCCAGGCACCATCTAGAGTTCTTTGCAAATGTGCACACAGTACCATTAACCTCACTAATCTGTGGGAACCAATCACACACACTTGTAGGGTCTGAGGAGACAGAGGAACCCACCCAAAGTACCATAGACTGGTGGCTGAAAACAGCAGAATTTTATTGTTTTGCCATTTTGAAGACTGGAAATCTGAGATCGAGGCATCAGTAAGGCCATGTTCTCTCTGAATGTTCTAGGGGAGGATCCTTCCTTGCCTCTTCCTGGCTTTTGCCTTGCAATTTTTCCTTGCAATTCTTGGCATTCTCTGTTATCTCTTCTTCTGTTTTCACATGATTGTCTTCCTTCTGTTTCTATGTCTCTTCTCTTTTTGTAAGAGTATCATTCATCTTGGTGTGGACTCATCCTAAAGTATGATTTCATGCTTAATTGATAACATCTTAATTGATAACTTAATTGATAACATCTTCAAAGACCCAATTTCCAAACACAGTCACATTAACAAGCACCTAGAACTAGGAGTTAATGCCTTGGAGTGCAAAGTTGGTTTGAACCACAAGGTTGGTGGCTCATGCTTACCAATGGCTCTTTGGAAACCCTATACAGTGTTGCTATGGGTCGAAACCAACTCAACAGCATTTAACAACAACAATGTAAAGACGCGCCCTAAAGGGGTCTTTGGTGTTTGTATGTTTCCCTCCAGATGAATGAGTGAATGTCAATATTGATTTTGACTTAAATATAATAAATGCATACAAAACATATGTGTATGTGTGTGAAAATTGAAGGACATGTATATCTGTCCCAAATTCAAAAAGACTTATTGATGGATGCATGTGTAAGAACATAGATTGTGATATGTTGGCAAATATCAACTATTATAAAATAATTGAAGTTCATATAATATATATAATTAAAAAATATTAAAGGGAACCCGTTGAAACCCTTTGCTTAGAGATCAAGAACTTAAACTAGTTACTTGGAAGTGCAGAGAGGTTATTAGCAATTTAATATATTCATAAGAAAATATGAATTCCTTTGTATAGACCAACTGCTCATTATGATTAAGAGCTGATATCTGTGGAGACAGACTACATGAAATTTATAATATTAAAACATCCCAGTTTTAAATGCAAATAGCAAAGGAGAGTGAATTGTGCTCCAACTGGTCTTAGTTTGATTTTCCCTTAAATCTAAAGGCTTATACAATTCCTGTCTGATCATTTTCTAAATAAATTCACTAATTTTTATAACTCCTGATTTCTACTTTAGGTATTTCACTTTCAATTGATAGCACCTTTTTCCCCTAGAGTAAATTCAGGTATACTAGAATGTATAGATCTAGAGTTTTTATAAGTATACAACACCTGAGAAGTGGTGACTTTTAACCTGATCTTGGAAACTTGAATAAGTCCCTAAACCTTTTATGTAGACATTTATTGTGAATTTTCAGTTGCCATAGTGTAAATGATTGGTCGTTTTTAGTTTCTAAATTTATATCTTCCGCTAAATCACATGGATGGCCCAGGTAGAGAACTTTATGGTATAACATCAGTTTCTATACCATGCACTTATTTATTTTCCTCTGAAATTGTGAATTGGAGAATAACAAAGCTTCTTTACTCCCGCCTGTAATATTTTGATTGTTTATAAATCTATTCTCTAAGTGCATTATGCCAACAGGCTACTTATCTACAGATATTCTTAAAGTGGTTTGGGAGTATTAAAAATCTTCAGAAAAAAGTATGATAAAAAGATCTTATTTTCTGGAAGAATGATCTAACTCAAAGAATTGGCTAGATTCTCCATTTAAAGAAAAATTTATTATTTTAAAGGTGGAATGACCAAAGCCATTGCTGTCAAATTGATTTTGACTTATAGAGACCCTGTGAGACAAAGTCAAACTTCATAGGGTTTCCAAGTCTATAAATCCTTATGGTAGCACATTGCCTTATCTTTCTCCCAAGGAGTAGTTAGTGGGTTCAGACCACAAAGGTTTCCGCTAGCAGCATCCAGGGCTCCTAGAGGTGGAATGTTGTTGTTCTTGTTAGATATCATCAAGTCAGTATTGACTCATAGTGACCCTATGCACAATAAATAGAACAAAACACTGCCAAGACCTGTGCCAACCTCATAATTGTTGCTACGTTTGAGCCCATTGCTGCTGCCACGGTGTCATTCCATCTCGTTGGGGATCTTCCTCTTTTTCTCTGACCCTCCACTTTACCAAACATGATAGCCTTCTCCAGGGACTGGTCCCTCCTGGCAATACGTCCGGAGTGGGAGAGATGAAATTTGCCCATTCTGGCTTCCAAGAAGCATTCTGGGTATATACCTTCCAACACAGATTGGTTTGTTCTTCAGCAGTCCATGGTACTTTAAATACTTTCCTCCAAGACCATAACTCAAATGCATCAATTCTTCTATGGTCTTCCTTATAAACTGTCCAACTTTCACATGCATATGAGGTTATTGAAAATACCATGGCTTGGGTCAGACACACCTTAGTCCTCAAACTGACATCTTAGCTTTTCAACACTTTAAAGAGGTCTTTTGCAGCTGATTTGCTTAATGCAATATGTCGTCTAATTTCTTCACTGCTGCTTTCATGAGTGTTGATAATCGATTCGACCAAAATGAAATCTGTGACAACTTCAATCTTTTCTCCATTTATATGTTGTTGTTGTTGTTATGTGCCCTGGAGTTGGTTCCGACTCAGAGCAACTCTGTACAGGGTTTCTGAGGTTGTAAATTCTTTACCGGAGCCGAAAGCCTCATCTTTCTCCTGCGGAACAGCTAGTAGTTTCTAACTGCTGACTGTGAGATTAGCAGCCCGATTCGTAACCACTATACTACCAGAGCTCCATTTATATGGATGTTGTTAATTGGTCCAGTAGTAAGAGGTGGAATAAGCATTATTTAAAAAGAAATGATTGCAACTAGTTCAATTGAGGAAAAAATCCCATAGGATGCTATTCACAGTTTTATTTCATAATGGCTCATTTTAATGCATTTTAAGCTCATTTCTGTGGATAGTCAAAGTAACTAGTCCACCTCAGTACATTGAAGCCAAGAGTGCTTGTGTGACCATGTTTATTTCCAATAAACCCCCTGCCATAGAGTCGATTTTGGAGTATTAAAATGAGTATATTATGCAAGAGTAGGGATATGTCCTTTCATCTGCTCTGCTTAAGTAAGATCTCTGATAGTATATGGTATATATCTCTAGTCATGTGGGCTAATGCGTCAGACTGCAAAGTCGTTTGAACTACAAGGTCAGTGGTTCAAGCTCACCAGCTGCTCCTTGGAAACCCTATACAGGGTCGCTATGGGTCGGAATCAACTCGACGGCACTTCACAACAACAGCAAGAGTAATTGCAGAGATCCAGGAAAGGATGATTGAGTTGAATCAAGTGATTCAAAACAGTCCCAAAGTGTGTTCTGTGGTTCACTTATATCACAATCAATGACAAGGTTTTTTAAAAATGCAAATGTTTTAAATCAAGTTCTAGGCAGTTCTTAGGTACAGCTAATATAATATCTAATGTAACTGTGGGAAACTAAAATAAATTATTGGGGCTGGTGTTTTGGGAAGAGGAAACAATTGAAAATGTCTTTTGACTTAATTAATAATAAGCATTTGATAAGACCCAATAAGAATTGTTTATCTTGCTCTCATGATCCTATCTTCATTTTTGATGAAGCAGGTACTATAGATATTTCTTGCTATTTTTTCATGCATCAGTGACATTTTTGTCATATTTTATAGTCTTACTTTTCTCTTTCTAAGGCTTACGTTGTTTTTTTTTTTAACATAAAAAGCCATTTTAATAGTTTCCATTATTAAAAAAAATCTTTCTTAGGTTTGGAAAGGGACTCTGAGTAGCAAAGTGGGCAATATCATTAGTTTTAAAAAATCACAATGTAACCATGAATTTCATATGGCGATTTTGCATAACACTCTTTTGTCAAAGAGTAGGACAAAACATTAAATGCAACTTAGTGAAGATGATCAGAAATGTGTTGTGTAGTGGGTTCTCAAAATATAGCTTTTGATTGATTCAATATGATTGAACAGAAGTTGAATTTATAAGGCCCTGAACCCTTCTTCCATAAATATTTCTTTTCTCAGTAGGTTTTTGGAAGGGAGCTGGATAACCTGGGGTGCTAGTATTTTAAATTGCTGGCTGGGGCCCATCCATATGCTTTAGATCTGAGATCAGCAGGTAGCGGGACAGTTATCCTATTATGAAAATGGAATTGCTCTAACGAGTGTTCTTGTCACACAGTTACAGTAGTCTACGGTAGGACTTGGACCCAGATTCTCATCTGTTTTAGTTATGTCTCTCTAATTTCTTGTACCATTACAACTATTATAATTGCTATGCAGTTGCAGTTTTCAAATACGTATTGAGTAAATTGACAACTAAGACTTTAAGATATTAGTTAGTCAACATAAAGTCCAGTATGAATCAACAGTATATGGCATAGTCACTAGAACAGTGATCTTGGACTGCAGGAATAGATGTGTAGTATCTGGAACAGGAAGGGAAATTTCTGCTGTACTCATCCTAATTCTAACCATACTCAGCGACATGGTATTCTTTTATGGGTTCCCCATTTCTAGAGTTCTCTGCTTCTAACATGCAGAATATTAATTTGGATTGTTAAATAACTAGAACCATTAATTGAAGGACATAGTTGAGATATTGGAATGTAAATGAGAAGAATCCATGAGATAATCTTCTATTTTTGATGGCTCATTCCATAGGAGAGAACCTAAAAGAAAGACATTGGACGCATTCTGTATGATCAATGGTGAAAGTAATAGACAGGTATATGCTTTCTAATGTCTTAAGAGTAGCGTAGTGGTTACGAGTCAGTCTGCTAACCTCAAGGTCAGCAGTTTGAAACTACCAGCTGTTCTGTGGGAGAAAAATGAGGCTTTCTGCTCCTGTAAAGATTTACAGCCTTGGAAACCCTATACAGGCTTGCTATGAGTTGGAACCGACTCCATGGCATACCACCACCACCAAAAGGGAATTGGCCACCTTGGTGAGCTGTGAACTCATGATCAGTTAGTAGGTGAGTTAATGAACACTTAACTGGGATGTTGTGAAAAGGATTTAGACTTCAAAAAGATGGATGGGTTAGATATCATGGAAGGTTTCTTTTGAAGTTGACATTCTCTGAATCTCTTATCTTCTCCCTTTATTCCTCAGTTCTATGCTGGCAGCCTGATGCTTAATGCAAGGGCTTATTTCAACAGTCTCTGACACACTGCCATTAATTTTCCCAAAGGTTTAGCAATTTCTGTTTTTCTTTATTTCAAATTGGGAGGAAAAATGTGCATTTTTCTATTTTTGAAAAGAGAACTTGTTAATATTTTCTTAATATGTTTTTATATATCTATGTATATAAATATATATAATACGTTAATATTATTCATATTCATCAGCCTAACTCTAACATTTTTTTATTTGTGCTTTACTAGCTAATCAAAGGCATTCAACTGTTTGGATCACAACAAACTATGGATAATATTGTGAAGAATGGTATTCCAGAACACTTAATTGTGCTCATGAGGAACCTGTACTTAGACCAAGAGGCAGTTGTTAGAACAGAGCAAAGTGCCACGGGATGGTTTAAAATCAGGAAAGGTGTGTGTCAGTGTTGTATCCTTTCATTACACTTACTCAGTTTGTGTGCTGATTAAATAATCTGAGAAACTGTGCTATATAAAGAAAAACATGGTATCAGGAGTTGAGGATGACTTAGTAATAACCTGTGATACTTCTTTTTTTTTTTTTTTTTAGGTACATAAACATGGAAAAAACTGCCATTTCAACATGTTTTTCTTGAACAATTTAGTAATATTGATAGTATTCATCATGTTGTGCAATTATTACCAATATCTGTTTAGAAGTTTTTCCATAATTTTTAATAGAAGTTCAATGCCCTTTTTCTAGCTAAAATAAACCACTGGATGTGTGATTTCAAAGATTCTAACAAAAAGAAACATGGATTGAATATAATGCTAATCATTTAAAGTACTATAAAATGAGTATCATTGTTTAGTAAGCACAGTCAACGATTTGCAGTACGGTTTTTAAGTTTATGAGAGTCATAACTGAACTTAGAAACAAGCTTTTGAGTCATGGCATCAGTAACTGTCAAAACAAGATTGTATTAGAATACAGTGAAGTTAATTTAAAATAATTATTACACATTTTTTAGTGGAAGCAAAAATGTTTGGACCATTAACTAGAAACTCAAGTTATGTAATTTTTTATTTCATTCTTTTAGCATTTCTATTTTTATATATTTTGAAAGTGTATTCATTGTTGTTAGGTGTTTTGACTCATAGCGACCCTATACACAACAGAACAGAATACTACCTTGTCCTACTCTAGCTTCACAATTGTTGCTATGTTTGAGCCTATTATTGCTGCCAGTGTGTTTATTTGTCTCATTGGGGGTCTTCCTCTTATTTGCTGACCCTCTATTTTACCAAGCATGATGTCCTTCTCCAGGAACTGGTCCCTCCTGACAACATGTCCAAAGTGTAAGAAACAAAGTCTCACCATCTTGTTGTAAGGTGCATTCTGCCTGCACTTCTTCCAAGATAGATTTGTTCATTCTTCTGGCCTTGCATGGTTGTTGTTGTTGTTGTTATGTGCTGTGGAGTCAGAACGGCCTTGCATGGTACTGTCCATATTCTTTGTCAAGAGCATAATTCAAATGCATCGATTCTTCTATGGTTTACCTTATTCAATGCATGCGAGGTTACTGAAAATGTCAGGCCCTGGTCAGATGCACATTAATCCTCAAAGGTGCTCTTTAACACTAAAGAGGTCTTTTTTTTTTTCCTTGCTTACTTACTATTTTTTTTTTTTCTTCCTTAAATGTTTTATTGTTAATTATGTGATAGTTTACATGGGAGAACATTAGTTTTACATTCATTCTATCATATATCGTCTCATTGCCATGGTTAAAATCCCCTCCATGCAATCCTTCCCCCATGCCCCCCAGATCTTCAGCACACAGTAGCTCTCCCTCTCTGGATCTAAAGTCTCCAGCTGCTCCATTGCTCCACGTCATCATC